>NC_081413.1:506889765-507567061 GCF_030272615.1 Cryptomeria japonica | reverse complement strand
GTCAAAGAATGAAATCTAATTTTGTCCTCCCTGCCTTCTTATTTGAGAGTCTTCTCATTTTGTAGGGGTTCCATATTTTTTTGAGCAAGGCTCCATAATCTCAGTTTCCAATTCTGAGCTTTTTTCCAAATTTGTAATACAATGTCCCTTTTCAAGTAATAGATTATCTTCTTGCTGTAGATTTTTTCTGTTGCAGGTCACATATATATAAGGCATATATAAAGTTTATTGGATTGTCTCTAGGCCTTCTCTTATTTTCAATGAATCCAATCTTCAAGGGAGTTTGGGTTGTCCTCTCAAAGTAGGAGTGTAATGAGTGTTCTTAGGTACTCTTCAAGGAAGAGTTTAAATTCTATGAATAATCATTTTGGATTCAGGATAATGTCTGGATATGTATGATCCTCTGTTTGAGTTTAGAATGTATTAATGTCAGGCATTAATACAGGGATTTCTTTCTTAATAAATTGGATTTTCAATAGAAGTTTTCATTTGCAGATTGATGTATGACTCCATGCCCTTGGATAAGGCACTAGGCCTGCAGATTCTAGGGATTCTCATAGAGTTTTAATAATCAATATCCATTTACTTTTAGGTTGTATTTTTAGTTTGTTCCACCTATCTCATGCTCCAATCTAGTTGAGATATCAATGTAGATCTAGCCCATTGTTGTTGAGCCCTATAGGATTTATCTGCTTTCTATTGATGTTGTTATGTGTGGAAAGGGTCTGATTTAATGCATCAAAGGTACACCCACCAAGGTTTTGCAGAGCCTGAAGAGTAGAAGGATTGTTATCCTTGTTATGTTGTCCAAGCCCTGAAGCTTTTCATTGTTTGAGATTGGCTATCTCATAGATAGATTGGAGGCGAACTCGCGTTTCTCTTTTTGAGACCAACAAAATGGCGACTCTGCTGGGGAGAATGATGTAAAAATTTTGTCAAGTTAAATCCATGAGTCTGGCCAAAAGTCATTTGGGGAAGATTCTTAGAAGTTTACAAGTCTGAAAGTTGTTTTCATATTTGAAGGTATATATCCTGGAAGGTTTTGTTGTTGAGAAATTAAAAAATATATATTGTGACTCTAATGTGTGAGACCCAGAAATCTCAAGTTGTTTCAAAGTGAAGATCAGTGGTTGGAATTTTATTCCTCTTTAGGGAGGTGGCAACTCTGTATGAATGAACCTGAGGTTTGGAGGTTTTCTTCAAATTTTTAGTTAGAAGTGAAGTGAATAGCAGCAACAACTATACCTAGGTATTTCCCATTCATGAGATAACTTTTGTTCCTTATAAGGTGAAGCAAGTCACCAGGAAAAGGAGTATTGGTTCTAAGGTTACATACTTCTTGTTCTTAAAAGTTTCAATCAGTGATGGGAGAAGTATGTGGTTGTAAAAATTATGACTACATGTGTTTTGAAAAGAGAGTAAAACAGTAAGATGCATTGTCATGGTAATGGTTCAATAGATTTTTCAAATTTGACGGATCTAGATGTGGTTCTAAGATCTGAAACTTCTTTGTCAAATTTGAAAGACATTGATAGGGAGATTGAAATACATCTTCAAAAGATCCAAGATAAGTGCATCTTGTTTTTAAGAAGGAAAGTAGGAAAGAGGAAGGTAGAATCATCATATGTTTTTTATGAAAGATTTATTGCTGCATTAAATGAGCTTCCAGTTGATGTTAAACCCCATGAGTCAGTTTAGATTGAATTATTTTTAAAGCTTGATGAGCCTGACTCAGTTAGTTGGTCTTCAACTTTCAGGGAGGAAAGTATTGCCAGTATTAAAGAATGGATAGATGAGATTGAAATGACCAAATCTGAAAATGTACACAGTATTGAGTACAGTGATGGAGATGAATCCTTGAGTGGATATACCTCTTATGATAGTGAAGATGATTCTTACTCTCATCATGATAGTGCGGATGTGTATTCAGAGCAGGAAGAAAATTGTGAAAGTACAAGTTATTGTTCAAATAGTCATGAGCATGTTGAGGTTTCAGATTTGAATGATATAGATCACCTTGTTGTTATTATCAATCCACAAAGTGTTTGCAACCAGGGTTATGAAACTATGTTGCAACATATAGCAACATTTTATGATCAGCCTGATAAAGGTCATGATGGAGATGCAAGTTACTGTAATGACAAAATAAATGTGCATGAAGCCATGAACATTGCAGATTTAATGCATGCATCAGATTGGGACAATGTTTACAGCACAGAAGATGAAGCCAAGGAAAATGAAAATGAAGGAGAAGGCTCACTAAGTAGTGAACAAATCTCAGAACTCTTAGTTGTTGATCTTAAGAGGTATACATCCAGAAATGTCCCCAATCTCTCATACCCAATCAGTATATGTTTTGATATTGATGATGTTCTTGGCGGTGTGAGGTATGATACATATGATATTTCTTTCCCTACATTTGATTTGAATAATGGACAAGATGAGAATGCATATAAGGTTGATAAATGTAAATGTGGATTCATATATTGATATGAAATCAGAATTTGATATGCATTGTGTGGATTTTGGTGTTAAAGATAAAGACAAATCTGAAGTGGTTTTCCCAGATTTGCAATTGGTAAATGATCCATTAACAGATGATGATGTATTTCTATGTTTGCAAAAGGCTGGTATAAGGTGTGATCAGCATGCTAAGTTGTAGTCATTTTATGAGGAAATGTTCCTCTCTAGTTTGCAAGTCTGTATTATGGATGAGTGTTTTCCATTTTTGCAAACTAGCAGTCAGCATGTGCCTGATGTTCCTAGTGATCAGATGGAGCAAAGTTACTTTTCTTTTCAGCTAGGAAATAATTGTAAACAATATGACAGTTTTGTGTCATCTGATGATCAGCATTCAGAGGCAAGTTTTGTTTTTCAAAGATTGAATGATTACCAACGTGCTGATTATCTTTTGTGTGATGAGCTGATGAGAAGTTGCAAAGTTTATGATCAGGCAAATGTAAATGAAACTTCTAGCTTACCCTTGATTCATGGAAATGAGAATCATGTGTTTGATAGGGGTAAGCATTAATTCCAATTTTGATGGCCTTGGGCCATATGTAAATAAGTTTTATTGTACAGTCGCTTTGCTTTTAATTGTGTGGTTTTCAATAAGCAGCCCTACTGTTGGGTGGAATAAGGAACCCCTATTTTGGAGAGTGAAGCTCATTGAAGAATTTAAAGAAAGAGAAGGTGTGTCCTATTTTTAGGTGGTCTACTCTGCCAAAGATTTTGAATTCTTGTGTTGATCTTGCAATCAACCATCCCCAGTCAGAGCCGTTGTTGGGACTCATAAAAATCATGCTAAATTTAGTGACCCAATGAAGCCTTGCTCTAAGGATTTCTCTTCGCGGCTTTGTTTTATGGTAAAACAAGCACATTATTGTAATTTGTTTTGAAATTGAACCCTTGAACCTTTTTGGTTCAAGGTTCAAGGTTCAATCACTTCTCTTGCATGGGTCACAGCTTTGTAATGTGAGGGCGTAAAAAAATTAAAACCTACAAGCAAATTCTTTTGGCAAGTGTATCACCAAATCCCCTGCATCACACATGGGAAGCAAAGAAACTTCAATGCAGATGCAACCAGCCTGTATAAGGCATTTCTACTTGGGTGCCAAACTAGGTTTACAAAAGAAATGAACTTTCAGGCATAAACATCTATCCCCCATTAGTCGCAGGGAGGAGCATTTCAGTATTTATGTGCAAGGCTACATATATCCTAAGTGTCAAAGCTTACGAGCTTTTGGCAAGTGGCAGCTCAGAATCAGCGGGCCCCTGCATGCATCTCAAAGTGCCCAAAATTTTATAGTAAAATGGCAAGTTAAAAAGCGAGCAGGTTAAATGTAGATCCATGGCCATCGCTATACCGCCATGCGAAGGTGATTGACTATTAATGGCCATGACTTGGTGATTGATGAGGTGGCAGACAAGTGGCGGACACGTGGCGACACTATGGCATAGGATGTAGCCACTCAGAGGGGCTAAGGGTCGAGCAGATCAACAAAGATCAACAATGATCAAGATGGATCAAAGGGCTATCGCTATATCACGACGTAAACATGCTCGCCAAATATTGCCTGCGAATTGGCAACAAACCACTAGCGGCGAACCATGGTCGACAGTTAATGCAAGCGGTTAAGGTAGGCGGTTCATTCTGGTGGTTAGTGGAGGTCATGCTAAGGTGTTAGAGTGGAGATCCCAGAATGAGTACCCTCGCACCAGGTGGCACCTAATTGTGAACTCCGGAGCCAATCAAAGGGTGCCATGTGACAGACAGGTGGCATATCATCAGATGAATGTCAAGCAGACCGTGATTTAGATGGATCTCAGGGAGGACTCATTGAAGGCATTAGTTTCATTGACATAGAAGGTGTCGATGAAAATAAGGTTTCGATAAGTCATGAAAACACTTCACCGAATGCTTAGATCCATCGAAAAAGGCACATCGAATAAGTATCAACCGGTTCCATCGAAAAGTGAAGGCATCGATGAAAATGAGGTTTCAATGAGACAAGAAAATGGCTAGCCGAAGAGGAAGTTTGTCTGAAAGGATGATGCCGAACAAACCAAAGGAAGTGGTGGGCCTGGTGGCGATGACTAGGCAGTCCAGGTGTGTCAGGTGGTGAACCATAGGTTGACAAGTGGCAGGCCTGACTGGACAAGTGGAGTCCAAGAAGATCTCAGAGCGAATCTAGAGAGGCCAAGTGGTGACACCGTGGCATAGGCAAGAGCCACTCAAAGAAGCTAAAGGCTGAGCGGGTTTAGGAAGATCAATGATCGAGCGATATGATCCAACGGTTGTCGCCATATCGCGATGCGAAAGTGATCGCCAAATATCCCATGCAACATGGCGACAAAGCACGTGCACTAAAAGAAAAGCAACCCAGACGTTAAGGATCGTGTAATGCCCCGCCAGGAAACCCCGCAGGGATAAGCCAAAAAACAAGAATAGAGAGCACTAATTTTTATTTTTATTTTTTTACACCACAATAAGAAACAACGAGATATCAAAGATTCAGATTACATAGCGGAAGACTTCAACTAACACCTAAAGAGTTTCCCAACGAGATTACTTAAATTTCACAATCCACTTATCTCACACAATTAATCCAATAAGCTGATTATCTTAATAACGAGATAATTCTTAATCAGGATAATTTCTTTCAAAAGATGGAAATATAAATCACAAACAAAGATTCATCCATTAAGATCTATTCATAATCTTCATTCAAGCTTTTCATTTAAAATACAAGCCATACATCTAATATTCTAACACACTAGAATTTCATCATAAACATATGAGATCTTTTCAAGCATACTAATTTTCTTAACAACAACTGAATATATCCCATTACTCTAAGTTACATTCTTTCATATTCCAATTTAATACATTTTAAAAGATGATTGCATACATGCATCTACGATAAATCTCATCTAAACCACTTATGCATTCGATCAAAATGGCATTCGAGAAGACTGCAAGTAAGCATTTAAAGTTAATTCCATTTATCCACTTAACCATTCTAACATAAGCTAATCATACATGATAAAGCTGAATAAAGGAAACATAAGAGAATACATCACATAACACCATAATGATCTCAGAGTTCACCCCTAAAGGGCTACATCTCCGGGTCTGCTCAACTGCAAGACCCCTCTGATAATTAATAAAGTTAAGAATACAAGAGGTTACACCATTACAATTCGGCCATCAAGGCAAAATATAAACAATATACAAACGACCGCACCGGTCAATAATACAAAAACGATCCTTGAAAAGGAAAGGATCCAGCTGACCATAATCAAAGCTAAAACAAGAGGTCCAAGAGAGCATCCATAAAACTGAGCCATCACCACCCAAGGTCTAACATGAAATTGATACTCACAAGGCAGAGACAAAAGGACGACCCACAAAGGTACTCCTAACCGGACAAAATGACAACACACTAGCGAACGTAGGGACAAGTGTCATCACACAACCTGGTATGGTTACCATGGCAAGTCTTCATAGGTCCCGGCCCCATACCCTGGGTTACCCTGGCAACCTAATCCGAGCTTCCGGCCCATCCAAGCCTCATGTGGACCCACAAATCCTCTCGTGAAGACAAGGATGGTGGTTTGCCATTTCAGGCCTTCTCACAGCATGTCTAATCTATGATAGCACTCGTCCCATGTGTGAGGCACAATTATCTTACTTAGATATTACATTCAAATCTACTGTTAGGTTATCACTTATTAGACTCACTTTCGACGGTTACCCAACAGCCACTTTGGGCGCGGCCCCCAATCGAAAGCCACTTTCCCATACGACACTAGACTAAACTCAGACGAACTCAAAACCAGGGAATACACATGGTCAGACGAACGGAGTTCAAGAAGAGAGAAACAACCATCTGGTCAAACACGACTCAAAGATGATCACTTACTGACGGTACTCTAACTAGAGACCTGACAAACTAAGGTCAACCACGAATCATCATTCTACTCACACAAAGAGAATATGACCAAAATACGACACTACCACAAACAACAGTCAACTCGGAACCGAGGACTGAAACAGGTACCCCAAATCATTCCATACTACAGGGTCCTAACAATCAAAGCACGACTTGCCATTTCATAATTAAGAGCGAATACAGAAATTAAACTCGCAAAGGCAATAAATAGAAAGGACAATATTCAACAGATGCAATCTTTCCGAATTGATCTAAACAATAAACGTCGATCAAGTTTCCTACAAGATCTATATCAGATTACAGTTATCTACCTCTTCTAGGGATAAGTTGTTCTTGGTTTTCTAACTCTCTAAGGTTCAAAGCATCGAACAGACATATAAAGCCATAATGAGTTTTTAAACCAAATTCATATTAATTAAACTCAGACAACCATTAATCAATTAAATAAGATATTTAATCTCCAATAAAACATCATTGACATACTGGTTCGAAACCAACCTCTACAGTTTCATATTTTTTTCAAGCCAGATGCACTTTACGGATCACGGAAATATAAATATAAGAAGAGGATCTAATGAGGATAATCATTTCCAAAAGCACATCGTTTAAAATTCAAATATCCAATGATAAATATTTCACTTACTTCTCAATTACTCAAATGATATGTTCTGGGATAATATTTAACATCATCAATTAGTAATTATAACATATTTCAACAGTTTTCCAATAACATAATATTCTATTTTGTTTTTAACAATACTTCCTCAATTAGCCAAATACTCTAATCAGCTAGAAGGTAAGATATAAATTTATTCATCCAAGATCAATCAGAATATAATCGATAATATTCAATTGCGAAATTAACAATTTTAGAACTTAATTAGAAGGAGTGCATAAGTCATGAAATGAAATTGAATAATAATTAACCTATAAAATCCATTATAAAATTAATCAATAACAAATTTACCATTATCATGATTATGCCACCTTAATCATAATTAAGAATCTAATTACCACTTAACATTAAAATAACTTAACATTAAAATAATATTAAAATATTATATATATATATATATATATATTTTTTATAAAAAAAAAATACATAAAAAAAAACATCTTTAAAAACTAAGTTTTTTTTTAAAAAAAAATCATTTAAAAGAGACGGCGAAGGCGGGGCCCACCTCCCAACGGGGACGGTTGGGCGCCCAAACCCTAGCCGCAGGCGAAATTTCGCACGGGTGGCGCCACTACGGTGCCCGCAGGTCCCGCGGTCCCTGCGGCCACCGCAGTGAGTCGCGGCCGCTGCTATTAGAACAAGCGAGGGGAAGTAGGGGGGACGAGCGGGGGGAGGAGACGGGTGGAGGTCCGCTCCCCGCCCTCCGAACCCCAAATGAAAAGCATAATAAAACGAACGCACAGTTCGATATTCCTATTTTTTTACAACAAAACAAAATTTGCTTATAAAATTTCGGTATACTTAAAAATCCGGTTTCAATAAAATAAGCTTTGGGTTTCATAATTTCTTTTGATAGTATTCATTCCCTCCAAACACAATGGGATTTCAAACCACCCAAAAACAACATTGAGGGATAACCAAATCCTCAAATAAAATTTCCAGCCAAACTCAAAATGGCCAAAAAGGGATCTATTTTTACCACAATGATTCAGCTATGCTAGCAAGAACACCAGGCATAGGCAAAGATCTTAACCCACAAATCCAAGATTAAAACTACAATCCATTTCAACAGAATGGAAATATACATTTTATTTTTTTTAAAACCAAATGGGTAAACAGATCCTACCTGATCTCGCATTCCTGGCAAGATCTGCCGAAGAGCCCCAATCTGCAGCTCCCAAAACCTTCCATCTCCATCCAAAAATATTTTCCAACCAAAAATTTTCCAAAAATGTCCATCCTCCAAAATTTCCCCCAAAATTTAGGTTATATGGAAGAGTTGACCAAAATTCCATTCTTGGAATTAAAATTTTTATTTAAAAATAATTTTCAAAATTAATTCTTTTCTAACTATCACAACAAATTGATTTGCTTTTCAATTCAAAATCGATTTTCTCATTTAATTCAATTTAACCTTTCTAATTACAAAAGCCAACAGAATACAATTAAATCTATTGCAATTAAATACAAAACTTTCCTTTTTAACAGCATATACAAAATGCATTTAATCGAACTTACTCCCAATTTAAAACGAGCAATCCAATATCAACGAAAATCGCATAACGAATTCCCGGTTAATTTAGTCCATTAATCTCTAATGCACAAATACATATTTAATCAAAATAATTACTAAGGACTAATTAATCAATTTAACCATACACACCAAGCACGCAAATCGAGAAGGTCAACCAAACAGACGACTCGCAAACCCAAACAAGAAGGGAACACCGACGACGGCTGACGATGCTCACTTGAGCACGACGAAGGTCAACTAGGGTTTTACGACCACCTAAACCAACTCTAAGGATTAAAGAGGTACACTCAAACCTGCAAATCCAGGTGAAGACGAACCTCGCACTCATGCGGCGTTGTACCTGAAATCTCCTGCAACCAAGAGTCATACATGCATACATATAGAAACTTAATGAAAGCGTTAGCCCAATATTAATACCACGAAATAGGAACACTAAACAACTTGCATACAACTAGTGTGAAAATCCACATCAACAGCTATGCGTTAAATCAAACATCTGACTATAACATTAAATTAAGATAAACTAACCAAGGTTAAACCCAGATAAAAAAATGATTAGGGTAGGGGTACTACATTCTCCCCCCCTGGGTTCCGACTTACTCCTGTAAGTCGTAAGGCTAGATGGAGAACATGTCGTACGCATCCGCCCTGAAACTCATTCAACAAAGATCAAATTGCACATAGAAATCTTTCCATAAATAAATGAAATGTTTATTGCAAAATCCTTTGCAAACGCCATTATCCATTGGCAATCTACATCTAAATCCATACATTCCTTAAAATATCCTAGGAATTATCAATAATCATAGCAAAGAAACAAGAATTTTCTTCCTTTCATTACACCAAATTAAAGCATTACAAAGGGGTAAACAACAATTACCATAATCATCTATCAACCATGACCAGAAAACATGCCATCAAGGTCAATTTCCTTTACCAATCCGTCTTTATCATAAAATTTTATTGAATAGAACTAGCTTAAAATATCAATTTCTACAACCAAATTAACTTTCAATAAATAAGAGCTACAAAATAACTCAATTGATTACACTTGCCAGGCATAAGAGAACCCTTCCAATGACTATGTCCCATAACATAGTGACAAGTTAACACAATTTACTCCATGATACAAATAATAACCATCCACATAACTGGAATGCATAACACAAAAGGCCACACGTGAGCATGACTAATGCTCGGTCAAAGATAACATGCATGATCAGCATCTCTATGCCTAATCTCAGAACAACGAAATGATCATAAATATCCAATATCTCACTCAAAGGCTCGATGGTGCTAGGCACACCATAACGGTGCTACCTTCCATACAAGACCTCTGTGAATATCCCTTATTGAGCAAGGTGGTTAGCCTCCAAGAGATAGTCACCACACATAGGTAGGTAGTGGGTACTAGCTGCAACACAGCCTCACATACCCCCATCCTCAAGGTTCCCTACATCAACTTCCTCGCACACACTCTACCAATTCCGTATCATACGTCCTTGGAGAGGAATTTCACATCTCGACACAAGACCAGCATCCGAAAACAATAAGGATAAACCAGTTTAGCCACCAAAGTACAGATGAATAAGGATAATAAATCATCAATTCCAACAATAAGGTAAGAAAATAATCCGGAATTTCAACACCAAATCAAAAGGCAAAAGATCACGAGATCGTGGCTAAACCTTCAAAGTCAAAGTAAAATAAATTGTTGATCCCCAAAGAAATAATAAGAATATCACAACTGCACATTACATCACTGTGTGACTAACATCTAGCCACCAACGAGGAAGGAAGGAACAACTGACTAGCTATTGCAGTAGCTCATCATGTGGTACGACATAGTCACACTACCCACATGGCATGGTGGTGTGCACCTCGACATCACCCCGCATCACGTCGTCACGCGGCATGGCAATACCCCAAGTGGAGAAAACACACAATGGACGTATCCCGCATGGTAGTGTACCTCGCGGAACAAGCACGCGCAAGTCACATCCCGCATAGCGACGTATCTAGAAGGATACTCGCCGTAAGTCAGAGGTATACATGACTAGGGTCCACCCACATGCCCACCAGCACATACTAACTGGCAGCACATGTGAATAAACCTACTTTTCATGAAGACAAGGCAAAGGATCCTCCAAATTGTACCATCACTATACACAAGAATCACCATCCATAATGCTCAAATAAAGGAGAGGAATAGGCTATCACATATAAACCTATAAATAGATTCATCAAAAAGGGAAAGTATTGAGTACACCTTGATACAGTTTAATAGTACAACCATATCATTCCTCGAAGTAGAGAAGCTAACGTCGCTCCGTGCCGACATTACTCGTACGCCAATCCATACTATTCAAGGAACGGTTACTTCGAATACTACCCCTTAACATACTGAGTTACCCACAACCCGAGGTTTGGTACTTAGCAGGGAAACAAATAAGCAACATTACATAAACAGTATGGTTTCCCATACTCATAAGCAACATATCCTCCATGGTTGATTACTTCACCAACCCATGGGCACATATAATAAGCACTGGTTTCTTACAATACACACAATTACACCAGTACTGGTTTAGTCACATTTATGAGGAGTACTTTTCAGTACGCTAACATCTATTCAAGGAAGATTTCAATTATGCTTTCTACATAAATAACTGAATCAAGTTTACTCTAGATTCAAGTACTGAAATTATTAACAATTCACAATTACATAAGGAGATAACATCATTCTTATATCTTTATCAAATTTCACTAAGCATTCATAATTAAATTACTAACTATGCAAATACTTTTCTCAAAGAGGACTTTCATCTATCACTATGAAGCCAAAATGCAATAGTACATTTTCACATGTTTTATAAACATTCTATTTAAATCAATGCATTCTTTAATACCATTTCTAAAATTCTTATGATTAGGCAAAGAGAAGGGAAAGAGAGTTTGATAACCAAACTATTTCTTACAAAGACACAAGATCAATCAAGATCACACTACATTATAAAATTTCTCACTATAAGCCTATCATTTAATTACACGGTTTTTTTATTTCGCTACCGTTTTAGAAGGAAGACAGTCAGCCTAACAAAACATTTCCAATAGTTATGGTTGCAACACGAGGTTCTAGTTTCCAACAAAACAGAGATCAAGAGAGGCAATCTTTTCGATAATGCAAGACCTCTTAAGAACACTCACTATACTTAATACAAAACAGACACATGTCATAATTTGCAACCTATTAGAGAAGATCACATTACGATCAAAGATAAGCAAGGAGATATTAACCAAATAAAACATATTAATGCATACACATCAAACAAGCTTTTCAATCGCACTTCCTAAACACATTAAGGTAATTACATATACCCAAAAGCGAGTTCAATGGAGCATTTGCTAAAATAAATCTTCAATCAAACTGGTTTAATGAAACACATAAGACAATCTTTCGGAAAACACATTAATATTCTCTCGAAGCTACAATAACATGGTCCTTTTTAATACTTCTTTCACAAACCAAGCAGTTTCACATAATTCAACTATCCACATAGAAATGCACCTTACTAAGGTAGAATTTAATCATGCTACTCCTACAACATACACATGGAGAATTCTTTAAACATACACATACAACTTTCTCCCAATAACCGAAATAAATTTTAAAACCCATAGCCCTTTAATAATCTAAAAACATAAGCATCATAAGGCTCACACAAGGGTTCAAGAAGTCACACCCTTTTCTCTCTCGCAAACAAGAAAAATCGAATCAAAGATGATTACACATATCCTAATCATTTTAATTTCCAGAAAGAGAGAGAGGAATGGTGATGATCATTTAATTTTCTACAAAATAAGCATTCAATAATTGCCATACTAGTCCTTCAAGTGGACAACATTAAGCTAGGTCATAATCTTAAACAAACACAATTCGCACTCTCAAATTCAAGACAAGCATGGACCAACCCAAATGGATTAGTCTAAAGAGTACAACACTCAATAAGGGAAGGTACATACGACTCTCTTTCAGAATAAGAGTAATCGTAGACCAAGACATCAATAAGCACACAATGCACATATAAACACTCAAACACCAACATCAAGAAGGCGAAAACAAGGTGTGAACACACACGTTACACACAAGTTAAGGTCTGCTCAATCACTCACATGCAAAAGGAGGACAAGCATACACATAAGGTCGATACACCTCAAAACCAATAGAGGGCACACGCGACACCAGAGATCCCAAAGTTTGCAACATGGGCTCTGATACCAAATGTAATGCCCCGCCAGGAAACCCCGCAGGGATAAGCCAAAAAACAAGAATAGAGAGCACTAATTTTTTTAATTTTTTTTTACACCACAATAAGAAACAACAAGATATCAAAGATTCAGATTACATAGCGGAAGACTTCAACTAACACCTAAAGAGTTTCCCAACGAGATTACTTAAATTTCACAATTCACTTATCTCACACAATTAATCCAATAAGCTGATTATCTTAATAACGAGATAATTCTTAATCAGGATAATTTCTTTCAAAAGATGGAAATATAAATCACAAACAAAGATTCATCCATTAAGATCTATTCATAATATTCATTCAAGCTTTTCATTTAAAATACAAGCCATACATCTAATATTCTAACACACTAGAATTTCATCATAAACATATGAGATCTTTTCAAGCATACTAATTTTCTTAACAACAACTGAATATATCCCATTACTCTAAGTTACATTCTTTCATATTCCAATTTAATACATTTTAAAAGATGATTGCATACATGCATCTACGATAAATCTCATCTAAACCACTTATGCATTTGATCAAAATGGCATTCGAGAAGACTGCAAATAAGCATTTAAAGTTAATTCCATTTATCCACTTAACCATTCTAACATAAGCTAATCATACATGATAAAGCTGAATAAAGGAAACATAAGAGAATACATCACATAACACCATAATGATCTCGGAGTTCACCCCTAAAGGGCTACATCTCCGGGTCTGCTCAACTGCAAGACCCCTCTGATAATTAATAAAGTTAAGAATACAAGAGGTTACACCATTACAATTCGGCCATCAAGGCAAAATATAAACAATATACAAACGACCGCACCGGTCAATAATACAAAAACGATCCTTGAAAACGAAAGGATCCAGCTGAACATAATCAAAGCTAAAACAAGAGGTCCAAGAGAGCATCCATAAAACTGAGCCATCACCACCCAAGGTCTAACATGAAATCGATACTCACAAGGCAGAGACAAAAGGATGACCCACAAAGGTACTCCTAACCGGACAAAACGACAACACACTAGCGAACGTAGGGACAAGTGTCATCACACAACCTGGTATGGTTACCATGGCAAGTCTTCATAGGTCCCGGCCCCATACCTTGGGTTACCCTGGCAACCTAATCCGAGCTTTCGGCCCATCCAAGCCTCATGTGGACCCACACATCCTCTCGTGAAGACAAGGATGGTGGTTTGCCATTTCAGGCCTTCTCACAGCATGTCGAATCTATGATAGCACTCGTCCCATGTGTGAGGCACAATTATCTTACTTAGAGATTACATTCAAATCTACTGTTAGGTTATCACTTATTAGACTCACTTTCGACGGGTTACCCAACAGCCACTTTGGGCGCGGCCCCCAATCGAAATCCACTTTCCCATACGACACTAGACTAAACTCGGACGAACTCAAAACCAGGGAATACACATGGTCAGACGAACGGAGTTCAAGAAGAGAGAAACAACCATCTGGTCAAACACGACTCAAAGATGATCACTTACTGACGGTACTCTAACTAGAGACCTGACAAACTAAGGTCAACCACAAATCATCATTCGACTCTCACAAAGAGAATATGACCAAAATACGACACTACCACAAACAACAGTCAACTCGGAACCGAGGACTGAAACAGGTACCCCAAATCATTCCATACTACAGGGTCCTAACAATCAAAGCACGACTTGCCATTTCATAATTAAGAGCGAATATAGAAATTAAACTCGCAAAGGCAATAAACAGAAGGACAATATTCAACAGATGCAATCTTTCCGAATTGATCTAAACAATAAACGTCGATCAAGTTTCCTACAAGATCTATATTAGATTACAGTTATCTACCTCTTCTAGGGATAAGTTGTTCTTGGTTTTCTAACTCTCTAAGGTTCAAAGCATCGAACAGACATATAAAGCCATAATGAGTTTTTAAACCAAATTCATATTAATAAAACTCAGACAACCATTAATCAATTAAATAAGATATTTAATCTCCAATAAAACATCATTGACATACTGGTTCGAAACCAACCTCTACAGTTTCATATTTTTTTCAAGCCAGATGCACTTTATGGATCACGAAAATATAAATATAAGAAGAGGATCTAATGAGGATAATCATTTCCAAAAGCACATCGTTTAAAATTCAAATATCCAATGATAAATATTTCACTTACTTCTCAATTACTCAAATGATATGTTCTGGGATAATATTTAACATCATCAATTAGTAATTATAACATATTTCAACAGTTTTCCAATAACATAATATTCTATTTTGTTTTTAACAATACTTCCTCAATTAGCCAAATACTCTAATCAGCTAGAAGGTAAGATATAAATTTATTCATCCAAGATCAATCAGAATATAATCGATAATATTCAATTGCGAAATTAACAGTTTTAGAACTTAATTAGGAGTGCATAAGTCATGAAATGAAATTGAATAATAATTAACCTATAAACTCCATTATAAAATTAATCAATAACAAATTTACCATTATCATGATTATGCCACCTTAATCATAACTAAGAATCTAATTACCACTTAACATTAAAATAACTTAACATTAAAATAATGTTAAAATATTATATATATATATATTTTTTTTATAAAAAAAAAATACATAAAAAAAAACATCTTTAAAAACTAAGTTTTTTTTTTAAAAAAAACCATTTAAAAGAGACGGCGAAGGCGGGGCCCACCTCCCAACGGGGACGGCTGGGCGCCCAAACCCTAGCCGCAGGCGAAATTTCGCGCGGGCAGCGCCACTACGGTGCCCGCAGGTCCCGCGGCACCCTGCGGCCACCGTGGTCCCTGCAGCCACCGCAGTGAGCCGGGGCCGCTGCTATTAGAATAAGCGAGGGGAAGTAGGGGGGACGAGTGAGGGGAGGAGACGGGTGGAGCTCCGCTCCCCGCCCTCCGAACCCCAAACGAAAAGCATAATAAAACGAACGCACAGTTCGATATTTCTTATTTTTTTACAACAAAACAAAATTTGCTTATAAAATTTCGGTATACTTAAAAAACCGATTTCAATAAAATAAGCTTTGGGTTTCATAATTTCTTTTGATAGTATTCATTCCCTCCAAACACAATGGGATTTCAAACCACCCAAAAACAACATTGAGGGATAACCAAATCCTCAAATAAAATTTCCAACCAAACTCAAAATGGCCAAAAAGGGATCTATTTTTACCACAATGATTCAGCTATGCTAGCAAGAACACCAGGCATAGGCAAAGATCTTAACCCACAAATCCAAGATTAAAACTACAATCCATTTCAACAGAATGGAAATATACATTTTATTTTTTTTAAAACCAAATGGGTAAACAGATCCTACCTGATCTCGCATTCCTGGCAAGATCTGCCGAAGAGCCCCAATCTGCAGCTCCCAAAACCTTCCATCTCCATCCAAAAATATTTTCCAACCAAAAATTTTCCAAAAATGTCCATCCTCCAAAATTTCCCCCAAAATTTAGGTTATATGGAAGAGTTGACCAAAATTCCATTCTTGGAATTAAAATTTTTATTTAAAAATAATTTTCAAAATTAATTCTTTTCTAACTATCACAACAAATTGATTTGCTTTTCAATTCAAAATCGATTTTCTCATTTAATTCAATTTAACCTTTCTAATTACAAAAGCCAACAGAATACAATTAAATCTATTGCAATTAAATACAAAACTTTCCTTTTTAACAGCATATACAAAATGCATTTAATCGAACTTACTCCCAATTTAAAACGAGCAATCCAATATCAACGAAAATTGCATAACGAATTCCCGGTTAATTTAGTCCATTAATCTCTAATGCACAAATACATATTTAATCAAAATAATTACTAAGGACTAATTAATCAATTTAACCATACACACCAAGCACGCAAATCGAGAAGGTCAACCAAACAGATGACTCGCAAACCCAAACAAGAAGGGAACACCGACGACGGCTGACGATGCTCACTTGAGCACGACGAAGGTCAACTAGGGTCTTACGACCACCTAAACCAACTCTAAGGATTAAAGAGGTACACTCAAACCTACAAATCCAGGTGAAGACGAACCTCGCACTCATGCGGCGTTGTACCTGAAATCTCCTGCAACCAAGAGTCATACATGCATACATATAGAAACTTAATGAAAGCGTTAGCCCAATATTAATACCACGAAATAGGAACACTAAACAACTTGCATACAACTAGTGTGAAAATCCACATCAACAGCTATGCATTAAATCAAACATCTGACTATAACATTAAATTAAGATAAACTAACCAAGGTTAAACCCAAATAAAAAAATGATTAGGGCAGGGGTACTACAGATCAAGCAACTTGAGGGAAAATCTACGGCCATCACTATACCACCATGTGAAGATGCCTAATGGTTATCACCTTTGACATAGCGACTGACTAGGTGGCGGTTGAGGTGGCAGTCTAGGTAGGCTCGGAGCGAGTCAGGACGTGCCACGTATCGGGAGTATAAGAAAAATCAGGGCGGGCCCAAGTCCAGTGGCAAGTCCAAGGTGGCGGGTAGATGGATCCAAGGGCAAGTCAAGATGTGACATGTGTCACGCCTGCCAAAAGAGAAAGTGATAATGGGAGATGCTTAGGCGAGGTAAAAGCCTGAGAAGTTAGGGCAGATCAACTGTGATCTGAGGCACATCAACAGTTGTTGCCAAGTCGCAATGAAAAGTTGCTCGATGGCTAATAGCCATGACTTGATGACCAAGCAATGGGGCCTGATAGAAAAGAAGAGCAGTTTGGAGGAAATAAAGAACAAGCAAGCCAAGGAAGATTCAAAGATTTAAAATATAATTTCAGACTGTGGTGACAGGTAGAAAATTAAATGACCAACCTGCAGAAAGATTGGTGGCCGATTTTTGCCCAATATATAAGTGTTGTATATCATTGGAAAGCTCTCGATCCAAGGAATCTGATTCTGTAGTCAAGTGTAACCCACGACTAGTATTTTGGTGCAGTTGCCTCAAGATCTCAGATTGGATTTTTCAGTCAAAAAGATTGGATGTTCTACAGGCCAAGTTGTATGAATCAGTTAATGATGAAAGATAGGGTGGTTGTCATTGTCAGAGAATGAAATCTAAGTTTGTCCTCCCTGCCTTCTTATTCGAGAGTCTTCTCATTTTGTAGGGGTTCCAAATTTTTGTGAGCAAGGCTCCATAATCTTAGTTTCCAATTCTGAGCTTTTTTCCAAATTTGTAATACAATGTCCCTTTTCAAGTAATAGATTATCTTCTTGCTGTAGATTTTTTCTGTTGCAGGTCACATATTTATAAGGCATATATAAAGTTTATTGGATTGTCTCTAGGCCTTCTCTTATTTTCAATGAATCCAATCTTCAAGGGAGTTTGGGTATGTCCTCTCAAAGTAGGAGTGTAATGAGTGTTCTTAGGTACTCTTCAAGGAAGAGTTTAAATTCTATGAATAATCATTTTGGATTCAGGATAATGTCTAGATATGTATGATCCTATGTTTGAGTTTAGAATGTATTAATGTCAGGCATTAATACAGGGATTTCTTTCTTAATAAATTGGATTTTTAATAGAAGTTTTCATTTGCAAATTGATGTATGACTCCATGCCCTTGGATAAGGCATTGGGCCTGCAAATTATGGGGATTCTCATAGAGTTTTAATAATCAATATCCATTTACTTTTAGATTGTATTTTTAGTTTGTTCCACCTATCTCATGCTCCAATCTAGTTGAGATATCAATGTAGATCTAGCCCATCTACAGTAACCTCCTTGTTGTTGAGCCCTGTAGGATTTATCTTCTTTCTATTGATGTTGTTATGTGTGTAAAGGGTCTGATTTAATGCATCAAAGGTACACCACCTAGTTTTTGCAGATCTTGAAGAGTAGAAGGATTGTTATCCTTGTTATGTTGACCAAGCCCTAAAGCTTTTCATTGTTTGAGATTGGCTATCTCATAGATAGATTGGAGGTGAACTTGGGTTTCTCTTTTTGAGACCAACTATCTATTTGGGAGTTGATTCAAACCTCACCCACCTATCATGGAATGTTACAAGATGCTTTAAAGAACTTAGATGTTCCACCTACGCTGACACCTAATAAGATGACTTCTTTGATTGATTCTATGAAAGAATGTAAAGCTCAAATTGTGTTCTCTCAAGATGAGTTACATCCTAAGGAGATTCAAAATCAATATGACCATCTTCTGATTATTGTCCTTTTTAATGGTAATGCTATAAGATGAACCTTAGTGGACAATGGATCTGGCCTTAATGTTTGTAGCAATTATTTATTGCATAAGCTTAATATGGACACTTCTCTTATTCAACCTGAATATATTTCTATTTGTGGCTTTGACAACATTTCTAGAGCATCTTTAGGTACTATAACCTTGCCTATTAAGATAGGACCTATTATTTTACCTATACCTATCTAAGTCATGCCCAATAGTCATACTTAGAATCTTCTCTTAGGATGACCTTGGATTCATAATATGCAAGTTGTCTCTTATTCTCTTCATCATCAAGTCAAATTCATTTATGACTATAAGATGTATACTTTTCACACTAATACTAATGTACAAGCTTGTTTGTAAACTTCATCTAATTCTAAATCTCCTTTTCATTCTTATACTCCTCCACTTCAAATTGTGTCTTCATCTAAAATGTTACTCTTAGAAGATGATTGGGGGTCCTTAGATTTTACACCTATGTTTAAAGGAGAAAATACAGTCCCCCCAATAGAACCTAAGAAGAAGTCAACCTTGTCTAAATAACTTAGTAACAATTTTGTGGCTGATTCAAGAAATTCTTCAAAATTTCCCTCTAGTTCATATAATTATTGCATTGAGACCTATGAGGCCCTGCCATCTCTTTCTAATATGGTATCCCTTTATGCTTCAGGTTTCCACATTTTAGTGAAAAGTGGATACAATGGCAATGGTTGTGGTGCAAGTGAACAAGGGATTTGAGTTCCTTTAGAAAGTAACATATGTGAAACTTCATTTGGACTTGTATATAATCCTTCAAATCCCACCAAAGCGTCTAAAATACCACCTCTCAATGTGAATTCCATATTTAGTAGTGATGATTGTGACATGTTAAATGAATCCCTTAATGACTTCATCTCAATTAGATCATCCTCTACATTTCTCAACACTCATCCCACTCATAAGGAAATTTTGATGATTGACAAACCCCTTTATGAAGTTTTTAAAGAGGTTAATAGGATTGACAATCCTATTTATGAGGCTTTACCTTCTATTCATTCCAATACCCTCCCTTATAAAAATGAGGCCCTGGTGAATTATACTTGTCTCTCTCCTAAGGTTTATTTTATGCATAATGAAGTTTGTGTGGAAGAGGAACATGACTTAGAGGCCTATTCTTCTCCTAGAGACTACTTTGTTAATCAATACATTTTGATGCTTAACATTTCAGGAATAGTCTAACTTCCATTGATTGTAGACCATTTAAGATGGTTTATTCAACTTCTTCATCCATTATATCATATAATTAAATAACATTATTGGCTAAATTATGTTGCTCCTCACCATGTGACATTAGTAGCTTAACTATTGGGGGCTCATTGTCATTCATGGTGGTACAATTTTATGTGAAATCATACCTTGGTAGCAACATAATAGCATATTTTGTATATTCTCTTGTCTTTGTGTAGGGGGGAAAGAATTATTTCCAAACATCTCTCCATCTTAAGATTAAACTTTCACTTTTTGAAGTAGTGTCTTCTAAAAGGATCTCTTATTGATTGCAAAGGTGTATATCCCTACTAAGGATCCCTTCCTCTTATTGGAAAAAGTATCCCTAATGAGAATCTTATCCTTGCCTTATAAGTAGATATCCTTAATTGGGACCTCTTCCTTAGTGTTGTAAGTCTATAATCATTCATCAAATCCTTCTCTTTATTTAGTTGTATCTTTTATAATGAACCCTTTGATATTGTGGATGTGCATATCTCTTTTTTGGATCCCATCCCTCTTTTAAGAAAATAAATCCCTAATGAGGATATTTTATTTAATTTAGAAGAGTGCTTCTTTTATGAATGATCTCTCTTTGGTATCCTTGTATCCATACTTGAAGGGTAAGAATAATATTTCAACCTCTCTCTCTCTCTCTCTCTCTCTCTCTCTCTCTCTCTCTCTCTCTCTCTCTCTCTCTCTCTCTCTCTCTCTCTCTCTCTCTCTCTCTCTCTCTCTCCAAACATTTGTTTTTCCTTTGTTGGGTTGAATCTTTCATAATTTGATATCATGTTTTTCATATAATTATCCTTCATGCAGATACATATGTGTCCCTCATTTAGGACCTATTCTTTGTTTGAAATGATACATCTTTCATGAACAATCTCTCCTTAGTGAAAGTGTACAATCCTTCGCTAAGAGTCTACTTTTTCCTAAACAGTGTACAATGTGTGTATTCTTATTTTCCTTCTCCTTTTTAAAGATGTTGTCTTTATCAAAGAACCCCTCTATTTTTCAAAGGTGGATATCTTTGGATAATGATCTCTTCCTCTCTTTTTTTTCCATAAAAAGGATCTGTATGTGGGAAAAGCGGTTCGATGAAATCTAATATGTGAAAATATTCAAAGACTTGCCCACACACCCATGAGACTCTTGGTACAAGTTATGGAGCCATGAGGAATAACTCAACTTCCCAAGGAGTCTTCCATGGTTCTCTATCTCACAAGGTCCCTCAAGCCAATGCCTTTGCTCTCACATCACTAAGCAAAGTGACTTAGGGATGACGAATGCAAGAACGAGGGATACTTTAGATCAAATTTAGTATGAATGCATCCTATTTATGCATTATTTTAACAAATGAACTAAACTAGATGATAAGATGACAAGGTTAGTAAAAATACTATCCTAACATGATATACTAGTTATATGATTTAATCTAAGATAATAGAAATGCTCTAAAATGTTTATTACTTATTCCTATTGCAAAGAGAGGCTAAATGCTTGCTAAATTTGAGTATAAGTATGATGCTAAAGACTTGGATGATAGAAATGGAGGGATGAGGGCTCTATTTATCAAAGATATGGGGCAATGGATGGTCAGGATTGAAGGATCTTATCAAGGGCAAGGATTGAAAGTTATCAATCCATGTTTATAATTCTCACCAATGAAGTGGTGACAATTGTCAACATAAGACTACTTGAGAAGAGAAGTAAGAAGCATTAAATGCTTGAGAAGACCTCATGGTTATCCTAGGAGGTAAGAGTTAAGGTTAGGTTAGGGTTATCCATAGGATAAAGCTTTTACCCAGGAGGTAAACTCTTGTGCAAGGATTAAGGAGATAACCATGGTCAAAGCAATGAATGCTTGATGAGACCCCTGGGTTAGATGAGGGTTGAGTTAGGCAAAAATTCTCTGACCATTCCACTAAGGGTTAGTTAACCATTAATGGTTTGAAAGACTTTGGGGACAAATTTGTAAGAGTCCTTCCAAATTTGGGGGGATTCAACAAGTTAGCTTGTTGAAGGCATAAAGGCTTTAACACCTTTGGAAGACTTGACTCCAAATTTGAGAAGTGACCTCCTCAAATTTAGGGAAAGGGGATAATTGAAGGGTTTAGGTTAATTGATTAGGATTAGAGGGATTCTAGAATAATTTAGGAAGAGGGTTAGGAGGCAAGTGGGAGATGTAGGAAAATGCAAGTGGTTGAGGAATAATAGGATTTAATTAAAATAAATTGCTTTATTTTAATTTGGTTGCAAGTGGGGGATTTAAATAAATTAGATTTATTTAATTGGGGTGAACTATTTAATTAAATGTAAATTTAATTAAAAGTAGAGAGAAGGGATTAAATAAAATGATTTATTCAATCAAATGATATAAAGGGTTTGAGTGATTTTAAATAAATAAATTGAATAATTTATTTAATTAAATATAAGAATGTGGATAATTTAATTAAATTAGATTTAACTAAATAGAGGAATGAGAATAAAATGAACATTAAATATTCATTTAGGAATATGGTCATTTTTATACGTCTACATTTTGCCCCTCTTTGAAGTGATGTGTGTGCACATGTTGATTCAAAGAAAAATGATGTGTCATCAAAATTTGATTATGATCACTGTGATGTTGTATCGAGATGTTCATTTCATGCCCCAGATTTGATAAATAATGCCCCAGACTTCATAAATGATGTTGATAATGCCCCCTCAGGAGATGAATCAAAAATTTGAAAATTAGATTGGATTTTGATAAATTTGATTGCATTTTAAAATTTTGTCTATGTTGAATTTGATTCATCTCCTGATAATGATCTTTGCTAGGGTTAAAAGTGAGACCATGAGAAATTTACATGTTCCACCACGTAACGCTAATTTATGTTTACCCTATAAAAAGGTAAAAAGTGATTTCATTTGTATCATTTGTGTTTGTTGACTTTGGAGAAAGTGACATTTGGAGAGAAAGTCAAGATGTTGTTTCCTTATGCTTCTCATCGATTCAAGCGTGTTTGGAGATATCGGAGGCCCGCCACGTATGGACCACTGGTAAGTCATCAATTTTTGCCCCTTTTGCTTTTCGTTTTGTCATTTTTTGTCATGTTTTTCAATTTTGCACGCGGATTTTCATGGTTTAGCGCGTAGGGTCTGTACCCTAGTGCATACGAAACAAAGGGTAGCACGTCAATTTTTAGATATTAGGTTAGCGTCTGGGTTGGGTTGGGTAGCACATAGGTAGGTTAGGATAGCGCATCAAGCTCTTCTAGCATAGCAGGTTAATAGGCTAGTGCACAGGGGGTAAAGGGTAGCGCATAGGTAAGACCTAGCGCATAGGGTAGACAGGGGTTCACATGGGTAGGTTAGGATAGCATGTAGGTATAACCTAGCACATAGGGTTAAGGTTGCAGTGTGGCGGTAGAGTAGAATAGCGCATAGATAGAGTTAGTGCATAGGGTATTCTAGGTGGTGCAAAGCTAGATCAGGGTAGCGCGTAGGTGCATTTTAGCACTTAGGGTGCATTTGGTAGCGTGTAGAGGATTTCGAGTAGCACATAGCTAGCAGCTTAGCGCGTGGATAAAAAAAACTAGTACGTAGGCAAAAAATGTTGAAAAAAATAGGATTTTGAGATGAATGAAGATAGTTGGGGGTAAACACGTGTTTGCCAGTTTTTTCGGGATGGGTACGATAGTCTGTCTGTGTGCCTATTGTTTGTTGGTTTGAGAAATTGTTCGATATGAGTTTCGATTTTGAATTTTTGATAGATAACTTGATTTGATTTTTAATGTTCCAAGTTTGATGTTGATTTGATGTTGATATGGATTTGATATGGATTTGATTTGATATGAACTTGATTTTGATATGCATTGTTTCAAGTTGATATGAATGGGAAACTTGAGTTGTTTTTCAAGTTGATATGGCTGTGAAACTTGAGTTTTTTTTCAAGCTGATATGGATATGAAACTTGAGTTGTTTTTCAAGCTGATATGGATGTGAAACTTGAGTTGTTTTTCAAACTGATATGGATGTGAAACTTGAGTTGTTTTTCAAGCTGAAATGGATGTGATAGATAGCTTGATTTGATTTACGGTGTTTCAAGTTGATATGAATTTTGATTCGATGAGGAAACTAATATTGGACATGTTTTGTTTGTGACAGGAGTGGCTTGGGGTTGCGCAGTCGCAAGAGTGATTTTTGAGACCGTGGTCTTTGATACCATGATTGACACAGGCAGATCGAGATATTATTGAGAGATGTGGACTATCCTCTTTGTTAGAGATTCCCCGGTATATCGTTAACCAGGGTTTATTGACAGCTTTGGCCGAGAGGTGGCATAGTGACACCAACACCTTTCATTTGGCAACAGGTGAGATTACAGTGACATCGGAGGATTGCTACCGGATTTTGTGGATTCCCATTGTAGGTGCACTATTGCCATATGAGCAGACTGAGGAGGGTGGCACAGAGGCTCTTCGCTGGATATTACAGGATGATATGATTTGTGGATACGAGATCCCCTCACAGGAGTTCATTGATTTGGATTACACTCCTCTACCATCAGTGCTAGCAGGATTTATAGGTGGCTTTCTATGTCCCGACCATAGGTCAAAGGGACTAGCAGTGGGATGGGGATTGGTTTTTGAGGACATGGTAACACAGGGTCATCGATTTGCATGGGGGTCTGCTATGTTGGCCCACTTATACAGGGACTTGCATCAGGTGGTGTACTTGGGATATGGTAGTCTATCAATAGGGGTTATGTTGCTACAGGTGTGGGCATGGGAGCATATTACTACAGCGAGGTCACTTGCAGATAGAGACAGGCATGTTGGGTGCGCTTATGCCTATGGATACAAAGGGATAGTTGTCCAGCATAAGCTGAGAAAACTAGAGCATTGGATGTGAGGGTTGGATGATATTGACGTGGTTGTCTGGAGACTATATATGGATTGTGAGGTGTGTGCAGAGGATAGGATGGAGATTCCTTATGTCTACATGTCCTGATATTTTATAGGGTGGACGCCCTTTGTTATTTAGAGATTCCTACATAGTCGGGTTCATCAACAGTATGGATGACAACAAGGGATTCCACAAGGAGCATGCTTGTATGCTCGATGGAGGCAGGATGTGCTAGAGTGGGGACCCACTATTGATAGTGCGGCGGTGGTTGAGGAGTTCTTTCACCTAGTCAGCTAGATCTGGGATTATGCCTAGGGGATAGTGGATGCGGGTATGACAGAGGAGTTCTCAGCACTCTTTGTGGCTCGTGTTGTGGCCAAGATATCGGATCCAGCGAATATGATTCCCACCTTTGATGATGATGAGGATGAGTATCCCAAGAGGCTAGGGAGACGGGGAGAGGGGGGAGAGGAGATGGATGAGAGAGGTGGGGATGGTGGAGGTGATGATGGTGGAGATGGTGGAGGAGGTGGCTGAGGTCAGCATGGGGATAGGGGGAGAGTTGATCGGGGGAGAAAAGGGGATAGAGGTGGAGCTGGTGATGATAGAGGGATACAAGTGGAGAGAGTAGTGCGGCGGGTTGTGGAGGATAGAGGGAGGGGAGGTTTGGCTATTGGAGCTGGTGGTGGTGAGTGAGTGGGAGAGGTGATAGTAGCTGTGGGAGGAACTGATGATTTTAGACGGCCGACCCAGAGGAGGAGGTCAGATGTTTTACCCCCACTAGCACCGAGGATGGGGAGAGGGACAGGGGGTACCACTACATAGGTACCCCTCCAGATTCAGATTCCTACTCACCGGGAGGATGCTCAGATTAGGTCCTTACAGTTGTCAGTGCAGCATCTATAGACACAGCTACTAGCGCATCAGTGGCAAATTACACAGCTGACTACTGAGTGGGATACAGTTTTGGAGCGGTTGGGTCAAGCTGAGGCTCGAGTAGATAGCTTGGAGAGAGCGGCGGTGGGTGGCTCGATGAGAGACACCCTAAGGGAGTTGGCATATATAGCCAAGGAGGCTAAGTATTACCAATGACATTATGAGGATGTGGTACCCAGGGAACGCAGAGTTCCTAGTTTCACAGCGACAAGATCCAATTGATCTAGGCAGACTGGTTCAAGGACAGAGAGCAAAGGCATGACTGGGCCTACTCATCAGGATCCACCTGGGGATCCAAATGCTGGGACATCTGTTGTGAGACCGTCACCCTCAGGAGATAGTCATACCTGAGAGACCGTGTCTCTATTGTATTTTGATCATTTTGTTGTATTTTGGGATAGACATGACATATATTGTACTTGATCATTTTTGAGATATATATATGACACCATTTGCTTTGATCCTCATGTGATGTTTGTCATGGATGATGCTTTCAATATGATCTTGATGCTTTTATGATGGTGATGCAATGCTTAGATAGATGCCTATGATTTGATATTTGATGGATGATGGATGATGTATGAGATGTATCTTGAAAATGAGATGTATGATAATGATAATGATGTGAGATGTATCTTGAAAATGAGATGTATGTGTAGCATAGGAAATAGGAATCATCAAAGCAATATATAAAAGGACATATTATTCATTATTAGCTCAATCACACATTGCAATGATCTAATCCTAAGCACACTCAATAGAGATATGAAAACAAAGCATTCAAAATGAAAGATTATGCAAACCAAATGCAGAATTGAATGCTCCTTCCATGCGGCTCCATTGTTCTTCTTTCCTCTTCAATGGATTTGTGGATCTCACCTACAAGTGCACATACAATTGAAAGAAAGATTGATGAAAAGCTCAAGAGTACTAGAAGCATAAGTTCGATAGTCTGATTAAGGATTCGGGATTCAAGAATCAAGGGGTTTGATTGAAGAAATTCATCCAATTTATAGAAGAGTTGGAGAGATGACAAGATTAGCATGATTCAATTCAAATGGAAATTGCAAATCAATTATGTCAATTATGACAAATTATGCACTTTCTATGCAAAATTTGTTGATTGATAATTTATGACAAATTATGACAACTTCTATGTCAAAATTGATTGATTGTCAATTATGACAAATTTATGACAAATTGACATGTCATTTCCATGAATTTTGGAGAGAAATAGGAGGAAATTGAAATTAAGAATTAGAAAATTAAGAAATTAGAAATGAGGAATTTAGGAAAAAGAAATTGATGGAAATTAGAAACTAGGTAAATTAATTAATAATTTATCATTTATTAATTAATTCACAAAGAGGAATAATTAGCCAATTAAATGAACATTTAATTGCAACAAGAAGACTTAGGATAAATAAATAATTTATTAATCCTAAAGGGAGAAATGACAAACAAGGTTAAATGATTAAATCACGAAACCCTAGAAGATGAATTAGCAATGCAAAGATAACAATTAGGTCTTGACAAAGGATAATTGATATCGATTCGATCATGATTTTGGATTGATAAATGATTTGATTGATAAATGCGCCAATTGATGAGGAACAATGACTAATTGATTCAAATTGACATGATTGAAAAGGATGACGATTGATGTCAAATCGATCATAAAATGACGAGATTGACAAGTTGATAAGAGATTGACAAGATCGACCAAAATCATGATTAAAGATTATTATCGACAAGACCAAATTCGAAAGCGAGACAAATGAAGAATGTAGAAGAATGACTCGATGCTCGCAAATGATAAAGACCAAGTGCGTGACATAGGAGAAATGTTAATGCGATGCAAAAACCTAAAATGAGGCAATGCGCAAATGTTAAAGTATGACTCCACAAGCATTGACCATTTTTAGGTGTCTATAGTATGATATTGATATGTTGTGAGATGTATCTTGAAAATGAGATGCATGATATTGATATGCTGTGTGATGTATCTTGAAAGTGAGATGTATGATATTGCTATGTTGTGAGATGTATCTTGAAAATGAGATGCATGATATTGATAATGATGTGAGACTAATTGTAAAATGATATGCAACTAATTGATAAAATGATATGCAACTAATTGTAAAATGATATGCAACTAATTGATAAAATGATATACAACTAATTGATCATCCTCGTTCTGCGTTTGTCATTCCTGTATAGTCACATGTTTTTGCTTTCTTTGTGGTTATCACATTGAGAATTGATTTGTTCGATAAAATCTAATATGTGAAAATATTCAAAGACTTGCCCACACACCCATGAGACTCTTGGTGCAAGTTATGGAGCCACGAGGAATAGCTCAACTTCCCAAGGAGTGTTCCATGGTTCTCTATCTCACAAGGTCCCTCAAGCCAATGCCTTTGCTCTCAGATCCCTGAGAAAAGTGACTTAGGGATGATGAATGCAAGAACGAGGGATGCTTTAGATCAAATTTAGTATGAATGCATCCTATTTATGCATTATTTTAACAAATGAACTAAACTAGATGATAAGATGACAAGGTTAGTAAAAATACTATCCTAACATGATATACTAATTATGATTTAATCCAAGATAATAGAAATGCTCTAAAATGTTTATTAGACTTATTCCTATTGCAAAGAGAGGCTAAATGCTTGCTAAATTTGAGTATAAGTATGATGCTAAAGACTTGGATGATATAAATGGAGGGATGAGGGCTCTATTTATAGAAGAAACAGGGCAATGGATGGTCAGGATTGAAGGATCTTATCAAAGGTCAGGATTGAAAGTTATCAATCCATGTTTACAATTCTCACCAATGAAATGGTGACAATTGTCAACATAAGACTGCTTGAGAGGAGAAGTAAGAAGCATTAAATGCTTGAGAAGACCTCATGGTTACCCTAGGAGGTAAGAGTTAAGGTTAGGTTAGGGTTATCCATTGGATAAAGCTTTTACCCAAGGGGTAAACTCTTGTGCAAGGGTTAAGGAGATAACCATGGTCAAAGCAATGAATGCTTGATGAGACCCCTGGGTTAGATGAGGGTTGAGTTAGGCAAAAAGTCTCTAACCATGCCACTAAGGGTTAGTTAACTATTAATGGTTTGAAAGACTTTGGGGACAAATTTGTAAGAGTCCTTCCAAATTTGGGGGTATTCAACAAGTTAGCTTGTTGAAGGCATAAAGGTTTTAATGCCTTTGGAAGACTTTACTCCAAATTTGAGAAGCCTCCTCAAATTTAGGGAAAGGGGATAATTGAAGGGTTTAGGTTAATTGATTAGGATTAGAGGGATTCTAGAAGAATTTAGGAAGAGTGTTAGGAGACAAGTGGGAGATGTAGGAAAATGCAAGTGGGTGAGGAATAATAGGATTTAATTAAAATAAATTGCTTTATTTTAATTTGGTTGCAAGTGGGGGATTTAAATAAATTAGATTTATTTAATTGGGGTGAACTATTTAATTAAATATAAATTTAATTAAAAGTAGAGAGAAGGGATTAAATAAAATGATTTATTTAATCAAAAGACATAAAGGGTTTAAGTGATTTTAAATAAATAAATTGAATAATTTATTTAATTAAATAGAAGAATGTGGATAATTTAATTAAATTAGATTTAACTAAATAGAGGAATGAGAATAAAATGAACATTAAATATTCATTTAGGAATATGGTCATTTTTATACGTTTACAGGATCCATTAACACTTGTTGCAAGATATCTCTTTTACAACTTTATTTTTCTTACTTATAAGAGTCATGCTTCTTTAGCTTGGATTTATGTATATTGTTTCCTAAAGGTTATCTCCTTGGTGATGAAGGTGTGCATCCTTATTTATATCTTCCTTAAGACATCAACGTAGTGTCATGTTGACATCTTAAGAGGTGCATACATCATGCCCTCCTTATACCATATACTCTATTCAAGTTGTGGATTTCCTCGCAGAATGCCTTGCTTTATTGCCCTTGTTGCATTTCTTATATGGGGTGTACATTCCAAAAAATAGACCTAACTCTTAAATGAGATGCTTCATTCCTGAAACTAGACACATTCTTTTTTATGTCTTATATGAGATGTTTTCATTCTCGAAACCAAACACATCATTTTTCAATTGCATATCTTATACAAGTTGTTGCATGCTCAAAACTAGACCTAAAGTCTTAGATGAGATGTTTAACTCTTGAAACTAGATACATTTTAGAAAGATGAGTGGAACTAGCATAACATAGCTTGCTAGACTATTATGACTCTTCCTTCCTCTATGGACCACCTAGCATAAAATTGCTTGCTAGCCTATGAAATCCATGTTTCTTTTTCTTTCCCCCATGAACCCATAGCATAACACACACTAGTAGAAAAACATAAATAAATGACTATAAAACTACTAAAAATTGTCTATAAATCACCAAACTTGGTCATGTGACCAGTGGTAATTTATTGTCAGTCATTTATAACGTGACCAAATTTATGACTAAACAATTTTGGTCATTTATTGGTTGTTTTGATTCATCAATTTGGTCATTTATTTGGTCATCAGTTTAGTCATTAATTGGGTCATTAATTTAGCCATTAATTTGGTCATTGATTTAGTTGTTAATTTAGTCGTTGATTGTTGTAGAATGGTCATTTATTTAGTCATTCTAATCATTAATTGTCGTCAATTGGTAGTATATTTAGTCACTAATTTCTATCAATTGGTAGTATATTTAGTCACCGATTTTTGTTAATTGGTAGCATATTTAGTCACTGATTTTCGTCCATTGGTAGTATATTTAGTCATTTTAATGATTATTTTGTTGTCAACTGGTCATATATTTAGTCATATTTATTCATTGATTTTTGTCAATTGGTAGTAAATTTAGTCAATTTAATTATTAATTGACGCCAATTCGTAGTATATATAGTCATTTTATTACAGCATGCTAGAAGATAAAAGATTGTTCTATTAATTATAAAGAGGGCACCATACAATAAGTTTGTTACGTTATTTCTGCAGTACATAAGCAAACAAAATCTCGTAGAAGATAAAAGATTGATTCAACATCATGATAAAAAAAAAGATAATTTGCAATTTTGATCAACTGTAAGATGTTTATATGTATATGTATATGTATATGTATATGTATATGTATATGTATATGTATATGTATATGTATATGTATATGTATATGTATATGTGCATACACATACACATACACATTCACATACACATATGCATACACACACACACATACACATACACACACACACATGCATACATACATACACATATACATATATATGTGTATATACATATATATGTGTATATACATATATACATATACACACACACACATGCACACACACACACACACACACACACACACACACACACACACACACACACACACACACACACACACACACACACACACACACACACACACATATATAGCCTCCTAAAATTGTACCCCTCGCAATTTTCGATCACATTTGGGTCTTTGCCTTAGTGTTTGCGCCCCTCGGCCTGATCAAAGTACTAATTATGCTCACACATGTCAAAAACACCATTCAGCTCAAAAGTGCACCATATTGCCACCTTGATCCTGCCCCAAAATAGGGCAGGTTCAGGGCATGGCGCCATGGTCCTCCCTCAAGGGGACCTAAATTGGACCCCTTGACCCATCTCAAATTTGAGCGAGAAACACCTGTTATGCCCTGCATACCTAGCCCCATTAATTTCCTTGTCTTGAAAATATGGGTCCCCTCTCTTTTGTTTTAATTTTATGTTTTTTTGCCTTTTTGCACCTCGAAACCCCAGAGTCCCAGGATGTTGTTTGCTTGGTTTTTGAAGTTCACCCCAAAACCCCGGAGTTCCGAGGTTGGCTTTTGTTTCTGTTTTGCGGGACCTCGGAACCCCGAAATCCTAGAGTCCCAAGGTCTTGCCTTGTTCTTTTTATCGAAGCCTCAGAATACCGGAGTCCCAGAATTTTGAGTTCTTCATGTTATGTTTTTGTCTTGTTTTCACCTCAGAACCTCAGAGTCCCAATGTGTTGTTCTATTTTTACCTTGAAACTCCGGAACCACGAAGTCCCGAGGTGAGTTCTTTTCTTTTTTTTGCGTGTTTTACCTTGGAACCCTAGAGTTCCAAGGTGTGCTTTTGGTTTTCATGTTTTCCATCTTGGAAGTCCGGAACCCCGAACTCCCGAGGTCATGTTTAAGATGACCATACAGATGAAGTATCGGGGGGTATAAATATGAGAAATGAAAGTTTTTGAGCTCGTTTGTGCATTCAAGGTTTTTAGCCTCTCAGCTGTGATCTCCCGACTTCGTGCCTCCATGTTGCCGAGTTCTTCGTGGGTTTTCTTCTACCAGGTTGGTGGATTTTCTCGCTCTTTGTGTTTTCTTGTTTAGATTTTTTAGTTTTTTTAGCATAGATTTTTATTTTTGGTTTTCCTCATTTTGCATGTTTTTTATCTTCTTGTGTGCCCTAGGTTTTCAGACCCCGGAGTTCCGAGCTCTATAGTTACCCACCCCGGAACCTCGGAGTCCCGAAGTTGATCTTTTTTCGGCCACGCCTTCATCTTGGAACTTCAGATCCCCAGAGTTTTGAACCATCCTCTGTGATGAATTACCCCCCAACCTTAGAACCCCATAGTTCTGGATCATCTTTTGGGTCATTATTTAAACCACCCCGAGACTTCGGAGCCCCAAAGTCCCGAATGAGCCATGTTAACTAGTCAACCTCAGAACCCCAAAGTTCTAGACTCCACTATTTTGTCTACCCCAGAATCCTGGAACCCCGGAGTTCCGATCCATATTATTTTAGCCTATACCAACCTCAGACCCCTAGAGTTCCGAAGACAGTTGTTATAGAAGGAGCTACCCACCCAAGAACCCCGGAACCCTGGAGTCCCGAAGTGGGTGATATTATTGATATATTTTTTATGCGATAGGCTAATTTGTGGTTCTTTCTTGCAGATCAAATCAATTAGATGGACCCAACCTCTAGCAAGAAAGGCAAGGAATTGGATAGTCTCCCCACAACCATGAAATGCCACTATCAAGAGCCAGTTTATGCTTCCAAGTTGGATGATCAGATTAAATGGGTGATGGATACTGAAGTCAGACACATTGAAATAGAGGACATCAGTACATAGTTGGAGGCCCCTTTAAGGAGAACTAAGAGATCAGGGCTAGTAGAGGCTACCATTTTTCCACAATCTGTCCAAGCCCTTGAATTCATCATGATCGTTGCACAGTTCTATAATGCAGACACTAGGAAGTACATAGATGATCGAGGAAAAATTATAATAGATTTGTCAATATATATGTTAAGGTTGTATTTGGCATTCCCTCAAGGGAGGAAGATATGTTGTTGACAACTGAGGAGGAAGCCAGACAGGTGTGGAATAACAATATCGTCTCTTGTAAAAGACACATTAATGAAAATTGGCTCGAAGAGGAGAGAAAAACAGGATTGAAGGCCAATGACATTCTAAGGGCTGATTTCAAAGAGCCACAATGAGACCTCATCAATATGTTGACCAAGGCCTTTGGCAAGACAGATTGCCGACATTTCCATCCTTGGATGTTCCAATTCATGACAACTATTTTGATCGAGAAACTATACTTTGATTGGGCTCGAATATTGTCGAACAATATACATAAGCAATTGGTTGATGTGCATAGAATGAAGAAATTATTCTTCACCTCATATGTTATCTAGGTAGTTTCTCAAGTAGGCAAATTTCCAGGATTTCAAACAGAAGGCCAGCTCGGAGATGAAGAGGGATAGAAGAAGGTGTGGGAGTATTATACTCAACTCCCGCTGAGCAATGCAAAGACACATTTCAAGAGAATAAATGATGCCTTCCTCTTCCCCATTATAATAAAACTCAGAGGTGATACAGCGTACAAAATAAGCCCAGAGGCCATGGCAATAATCAAGGAATGGGCATGTTGGTTCATTCAGAACCAACGTTCCTCATACATCAGGGTCGGTGGATTCATAGGGAACCCCCTGCTGCTCCACAGATACTATAATGATAGAATCATACTCTTAGAGTATGTCAGGATGATGCTTGGGATACAATCTTTGTTGTCTTCAAAGCACAAGATAGGTGCTGATTTTTCTATTTCGATTGGTTATTTTTCTTGTTCCAAAATTCAAGTAGCAAAGTCGGCAGAGCAAGAGCTGCAAGATCTACATCTAAGGGAGTTTAATTATGGTTGGGAATGTTATGACCCATATGGTAAACTAAAGCAAATAATGCCAAAAGAATATGATGGGCATAAGCCAAGGTTGGAGGATTTTTGGGCTAACCTCCAAGACAGTTTTGAAGTCGGAGGGAAAAATTATTCTAGTCTCTCAGTGCCACAGATAATAAATTTTGAAATGGAAACTAATCTCCCTAAAGAATTGAGGGATGATGGTGAATTAATAAATACAACATATAAAGAGAAGGAAATTGATAAGAAGCCTCTCTCTCTAATAAGATGGTCAGGACAGGAGGAGGTAGACATAAATTCAGTAACCCAAAATGTTATAGAGAGGACTAGACAGTGATTGAATTTGAGGATTAGACCAAGCACCTCAAAAGGGAAGCAAAAGCCTCCAGTGTTCCTCAGTCAAGAGCTCATAAAGAGTATGCTCGCAGGACAAGGTCTAGCTCCATAAAGAATACGTCCACGGACCTAGAGGAAGTTGCCCAACCTGAACAAAGTACTAAGGAACTCCTGAAGCAAGTCAAGGAGCAGATGAGAAAGGCTGAAATTTTGAAGAAGGCTATTGATTTCGCAATAAGAGAAGGGTTAGGAGATGTGCCAGTAGCAGAAGTGCATCCTATCAGAGCAGCAATTGGGCAAATGCCATGAGAAGGCACTCAGGAGGAAGATGAGCAAGGAAAAGCTGATGAAAGTACACAACCTCCTCCTAATACCATGGTAACATCTCCATCTACTTCCACAATACAACCCTCAATTTTGAAAACCTCAACCACTACCATTCCTAGGACATCACCTGTGTCTACCCCAACTCATACTTTTGCTACGACATTAGCAACATTTCCTCTCTTAATGCAAACATTTATTCCTACTACCGAAAAGGTTAGCATTCATAACATTGAGTCAAATTCTGACGAGGAGGATGAGAAAATTGGGGTACAGTTGGTGCAAAGAAAGACTAAAAAGAAGAAAGAAAATAAGTTTACTAGGCTCAAGAAACAGGCACCGATTGACCCCATGGACATTGATGAACAGGTTTACCAGCTGAGAAGCCACTTGGGGGAGAAAAGGAACAAAACAAGCTTGAGGATTCACAAGATGAGAGATTGGTCTTAACTTTGAAGGACCAAGAGGATTTGTTGAAAGAGATAGTTGCCGGAGGAGAAATAAAAGGAACAAACATAAGGGATAAAGAGTTTGATGAAGAAATAAGTGACAGGTTAGCGGAGCTGCATAATCAGTAGCAGTTAAATATTGATATCGCTCTCTGAACTAGCCAAGCTCAGTCAAGTACTTCAACTCAAGATGTTCAAATCCCCGAAAAGGAAGAAGAGCACAAAGATGAAGCAGAAGAGAAGTCAAAGGTACATATCATGACTGTAGACATCATATCGCATGAAGGTGAGAAGGATGATGACATGCCGCAATGGTTAAGCTTCACCTTCGAGAAGAAAAAGAAAGTGGTAATGCCTAAGGTGACACTACAACAAGCAATCATTGAAGAGCCGAGGAAAATAAAGAAAGCCAAGACCATACATCATTTATCAAGAACTGGTTCTGGTGAAATGGTTGTCGATGTTGCGGTTCTGACACAAGTTGAAGGCCAGAGCTCCCCCAAATACCAAGTTTCACAGGTAGAAATGGGTAAACAGACCAAATGGGGAGAACTGGATACATTGGAGGTTGCAACCAGTGTAGTGAGAAGATGAATAGAAAAGGAACACACTTCTCACTCTGAGGTGAAGGCACAATTAGAACAGTACAAGCAGTTACTGGTAGAGATGAGCAAGCCCCTAGATGTACGGATGGACGATAACCTACCTTCAACCTCATCACTTCCAAAAGCAGATGTGAAAGCACTTATGGAGGTAAGGAGGTGGAAGCCACTACGAAGGCATGGGTGCAGGCAACTACCTCCAAAATTAGATTATTTTTGCAAAATACTATGGAGGTATATAAGAGAGCTACACAGGTTGCGGCAACTTTAGCTAATGATAGCATCATATTGTCTGAAATTTTGCATGACACCAGAGCATGGACTTTGATTGTTGCTTCTGCATGTACATGGATTGTGGAATGGTTTTTGCATGATTACCAAATCTTGGCTCATGCAGCTTCATTTTTGTAATAGTTAACTAGAGTTCAAGGCAGAGACTTGCATGTCAACTTCAACTCCTTGCTTTTTTAGGGCTTAATTTAGATAGGGTTATTTCCTAGAAGGTAGGACAATAAACTCTATAAATTAGAGTTTTCAATTCATTTGTAAGGGTCCAAAAATTGATGATTTGAGGCTCACTTAGAGATTTTAGATTATTTTATGCAGATTGTTATGAATTAAAATATTTTTGTGATACATTCTTTGAAATTAATACAAGAAGCAACTTATAGATTGTCTGATCTATACGTATGTGTTATTAATTTGTTGTTTGCAGTCTGGTAATGTCTATTATTTGAAATCAACAACTTTTTCTTGTTTTATGTTTTATTACTTTATGAATCATATTGCACATGTAAGTGGTATATGAGAATTATTGTGATAGGACGATATTGTGGTGATATTCTTTCCATGAATTTGTGAGGTTGTTGACTTTGCAGGTTTATTGGAGGTTCATTATTGAATGTCAGTTTAAATAATATTGACGATTTTTGGATTGCAGGGTTCTAATTGAGTATTTCATTAAGTTGTGATTGCATTAGTTTCATTTTTATTTTCTTGTTTCCTTGATCTATCCTTTGCAATTTATTTTAAAAGAGTTTTAAATCATAAAATACAAAAAAAAAAGTGAAGTTCTTGGAAGTTATTGGTATTGATTTAACCAGTAAGCCCCTTAACAGGTACAACCATTAAGTTCCCATCACCGTCGAGACCTGACTATAGAGACCGTGGAGTATTTAGTTTCTTGAAACTTATTGCTTTTCAGGAGAGGTGGTGAGTGGTCACCTAGACTACCTGACTGTTGGTGAGTGTGTCAAAACACCCGTCAATAAAAACTAGCACTAAAAGGAGGGCCAAGATACTAATCCCCTCAATTTTTAATTCCATGGTCGGACTATGACTTGATATGGTACTCCTAGGAGACATACTTTTACCATTCATGCAACCAGCTCCTCCACAACCAAAAAATTGAAGTACTAAGTTGGATCGTATAACATCTTTTTCTCCAGAGAGGTTTTACAGGGTTCTTAGGAGTAACTCTTCTCCTTCAAACTTGGCAGAGTTAGGACGTATGACTAGGAAGAAAAGGAATAAAGGTAAAGGACAACCTTCAACATCTTCACCAACGCAGTCATCCGGACCCAACGTAGAGGACCAGTTAATCCCTAGCCCTCAACCCATCTCTGCACCTTTTGTATCTCAATGTCCACCATCACCACCCGCGATGGCCTACTTCAACCAAGATCACATGCCATTGGGAAACATACCTGGAGGAATCCATGACTTGTCTAGGAACCTAGATAAGTTTTGTAGTAAGTTCTACTTTACGGGACCTAGGACTGCAGACGAGCACATTGGAGCATTCAAGGATGCAATAGTTTGTAATAACATAGAACATCAAGACGTGGTGTGTAGACTCTTCCTGTGTTCACTTGGGGAAAATGAATATAACTGGTATTTAACCTTGCCTGCAAATTCTATCAATGGTTGGGATGTTTTAGAAAAGGCTTTTATTGATCAGTTTTGAGTATATGTTGATCCCAGAATGTTGTACCATAAGTTTGCCTCTCTTAAAAAGTTACCGAATGAGTCTTTGACAACTTTTAATACAAACTTTCAAAGGGCATATAAGAGGTTATAAGCTCCTTATCAAGTGGCAACAAATGTAGCAATTGACTCATACTTGAGAGCCATCAACCCCTGGAGTGCTATGTTTATCAAAAAGAGTGTGCCTGAAGATAAAAGGAATACCTTGGCGAAGGTTTATGTGTTGGCCATCAACATGAACCAAGAGTTGAATCAAACACTTGGAGGGATTGGATACAACTTACCCATAGGAGTCAATCAAGGGAATTACAACCAACTCCCCGGGGTACCATCACCTCTACCAATAGGAGCCCCAACAATGAACACGGTGCCAATTTATGCACCTCAACCTCAGGTACAAGGGATGAATCAATAGTTTGCTTCTCAAGCTTTAACTTGGAAGAATAATACTAATGTTGCCCCTATCCAAACACAGTACGTTGGTCTGGTACAAAGGACAAATCAACAGTTTGGTAATCTCCAAATAGCAAACCAAGCCCCCACTATGATGCCTAAGATTCAAGAGTCACACATATCCGCTGAAGTAGAGGCATTAAAGATAATGATTTCACAAGTTACTTAAGATTTGAGTCAACTGAAGATGAATCCTCTAGGAGGGTATAACTAGTCCCAAACATATAATACCAACAAGGTTCTACAATAACCAAAATCAAAACAAAGGTATAACTCCAAGCCATACAATAGACAATGGAACATAGGTCCAAACAATGGTGGGTTAAACCATGATCATCTGGATGCAAGAGACAACCATAATAACACACAAAGTGTTAACCGAGCAGATATGAAATTACTAACTAATTGGTGTAGGTTGCACGATATAGAATCACATTCGGAAGTCAATTGTGCCCAATTTGAAAAGATCATTAGGATTGCTCAAGTTGATTCTCAACCAACAGGGTTCCCTAATGAGGAACTAGAAAAGGTCAATACAACAATGTTGGTTGACACGTTCCTCTACAAAGAGTTCCAAGCGGAAGCGGAAGGTGAACCATGTGTCTATGACGCGCAAGCTTCAAACCGGGAATAATTACAACCTTAGAAGTAAAGGTAAGGCATCGTTGATAGAACCACCTCCCCCAAGGGGCGGATTGGTACCTCCTGATGCAAATGAAAGTAACAATCCCCTCCCTCCTCAAGATTTTCAAGGAGCATGTCCTAGACAAGGTCAAGACCAAGAATATGTCGTAAAAGGGTCTTTTGATGTTACTAAGGAGATGGAGACAACTGCCACAACTATGTCCCTAATGGAGGTACTGAGATATTTCTCAGAATAAAAGAAGGCTCTTCTCAAGAGGTTGGAACAACTGGAATCTCAGAGTAATGAGGTTAAGATGGCTGATTTAAATGAAGTCAATGCTAATATTAGTAATGATGCCATCAAAAACCCACCATTTCTACTCAGTTTGAAGATATGTGGAAAGAACTTACACAATTGTTTGATAGATACATGCTCATCTGGAAATGTATTGCCTTACTCTATATTTCAGAAGCTTGGTCTCAACCCACTGTGTGCAAACAACAAGGTGGTACATTTGGATAAAACTAAGGTCAATGTGATTGAGGAATTGAAAGACGTATACATCCAGTTGGGTGTTGATCCATGCATTTATATTGATATACAAGTGGTTCATATTCCTAAAGTATATGGGATGCTTCTCAGTAGAGATTGGTCAAAAACTTTGGGAGGTTACTTCTCAACCTATTTTACATACTTATGGCTTCCCTAGGAAGGAGTAAGTAACCAGATCCAAATTGACAATGAGCCTAAATTGAACAAGTTGGTCATAGACTACGGAGCTCCCAATGAGGTGGCATATGCTGAAGTGAGTCCGGGATGTTGGCAATTTGGTTGAATTGATTATGTGCTACATTGATGTTTTGTCATTGATGCCAACACTAGTTGTTTGGATGCTTTACCGACATCCTTCTGGTCCCGGTAGGTTGAGAGGTTTTTGGTTGTTTTGGATCTGACATGATCTGGTAGGCTCTGGTATGATTTGGTTATGTAATTGGCTTATTCATGATAGTCATGTTCATATTTAGTAAGTTAGTTTTGGTATGGTGATCAGATGCTATCCTGTTTGCTTAGAAGCCTGGTTTCTGGTTTCGGCGAGGGTTTCATCGACAAATATTTTGATGAAGATCTTTTGCTGATATGCATAAGTGGTGTTGGTACAACTTCTGGTGGAGTTTTAGGATGCTGATAGTGATTATGTTTGAGACTTGGCGGATGGACATCATTGTTGTAGCGTGTGGACCTATATTGGGTCCTGGTTAATCTAGGTTATGGATTGGTTTAAAGAAGCATGTGGATTGGACCTCTCGATGTGTTTCCAAGATGTCTTATGTGTTGGATATTATTTGTTTTCTCTAAGGCCGACATATTTTGTAATTATGTAATTGGTTTACTGTCTGGTGGTCGACCTGATTGTTTATGGTTGAGGGTTTGTATATATAGATGTAAGATCTTATTGTAGATCATCATGGCATGGGATAAGATAAATGTCAAGGGATGTAATGTGCGAATAATGTAATATCATTCAGGCAGAAGATTTGGTCGATCATTGGAGATTGAATTGGGTTTATGCAAGAGGATTTAGTCCTCCAGTATTGAGCTTAACTGGAACTCTACTCAGGCATAGGAGATGCTATCTTTTGCAGTTCAACACTTCTTTGGATTGTAGTTTGGATTTCTATGTAGTCAGTGAGGCTCCTTTTGTGATGAGAAGTGCTCTCTAGGTTGTTAGCCTTCCTACAAGTACAGGCCCCTCAATTGTAATTCACATACTTACTGCAGAAGTATTATCTGACTCTGGGTAGGCTTCCCACCGTGGTTTTTCCCTTTATTGAGTTTTCCACATATAAATATTGGTGTCATGTGGATGGTATTTATTTTGTGATTATTGTTTATGCTTAATTGGTTTAACTACTATTCCGATATTAATTTTTTGGGTTTTGGTATTAAATTTTTAATTGCTAATGGTCTTGGTAATCTGTGACAATTGATTCACCCCCCCCCCCCCCCCACTCTCAGTTGTCTTCCGGTTATTTGAATTATCTAACACAAGAGTCTATAGAGTAAATGAAATTCTCACTTTTTATGCACCTATAGTTCCCCAGTCCCGCCAAGTTTATATGTCCGAGCATATGGGGAGAGAAAAATACTTTATTGTAGGAATGAAACAAGGGATGTGCCTATTAGGAAATGCTATCAAAATGCAAGATTTGTTACTTCTGCAATGGTGTAGGATACATCATCAAGAACATTCAAAGATATCTTGTATCTCGTGCCAAAAGAAAGTTACGAAGTTGATGAGCCCAATCCCTTGTGAGGATACTGATTATGTCATCAACGTGAAAGAAATTGAAGTTCCAAACCATGAGAGAGTAATACCCCAAAGAATGGATGTTGTAGTAGAAACTTCTCAGCTGGAGAAGTGCAGGAAGGAGATCATTATAATTGAAATTGGTAAGAAAGGAATGAGGAGACTCCACCTAAGCAGGAGAATGAAGAAACTCAATCTCCCGTGCAGCTCCAAGTAGAGCAATCCACTCCGGATATGGTCAAAGTTCCCCTGGAGTATGTAAATGAACAACCTCAGATGTTAGAAGACATTGTATTTAATGAACAACAACCACTTGTGAAAACTAATCCTCCCCTTTTGATTGTTGAGTCTAAGCTGAAGGATATAAAGAAACTAAAGGATGAAATCTGGTTCCTAAAGTTTGATGGGTCTCGATCCAAGTAAGGTAGTGGAGCAAAAGTTGAGTTAACTAGTCCCAAAGGGAAGACCTTTCTGGCCTCCTATCGACTCCAATTCCCTTGCACTAACAACATGACTGAATATGAGGCTTTACTTAGAGGGATCCTCTTCGCTCATAAAAAGGGAACCAAATGCTTAAGGGTGCAAGGAGATTCTGAATTGGTAGTCAAGTAGATAAGAAGTCAGTATGCATGTCATGACAAAAGGTTAGCAACCTATAAGAACCAGGTATGGGGATTGATTGAAGACTTTGATGCTTTTAATATCCAGTTAGTGCCCAGAAAAGTGAATGGAATATTAGACGCATTGGTTGTAGCAGCAAGTACTCTAGAACCAGTAAGTCAATCCCCTTTGAAAATATTTTCTGTAGAATTGGTTTTCACCCCGTTGTCCCAGACAATATTAAGCATTTCCAAGTCTTTGAGGATGATCGACACATTCTATATTTTCTTGCTAATTCTTGTGCTTTTAAGGAGAATATCATGGACGAAGAGGATAGATCAGATGCTACCAATGAAGATGGGGATGAAGAAATCATTAATTTTCCTACAAATGTCATTCCCAAAGGTATGGTCACTCTAGAGAGGCTTTTTTACTCTGATCCCAGGATAAAAGAAAGATTGACAATGGATTCAGATGCTAGAAAATATGAACCACATAATATTGGTCTAAAAGTTCAAGAGAAGATAGTGTACATTGGGAAGATTTGTACTCCCACTAAGAAGGAGAAAATTCTACAAATCTTAAAAGATTACATTGATGTTATAGCATGGGGATACGAATATCTGAAAACTTTTGATATATCTATCATCACTCATGTTATACCTTTGAAACCCAATATAAAATTGTTCAGACAAAAGCAACGACTAGTCAATTCATTGATAGAGCCCTTGATTTTCAAGGAAGTTCAAAAGTTCCTCGTTGCTAGGATTATTTTCCTAGTATGCCACTCCACTTGGGTTGCCAACCTGGTGTCGGTAAGGAAAATGAATGGGGAGATTCAACTTTGTGTTGATTTTCGTAACCTTAATAAAGCATCTGAAAAGGACAATTACCCGCTCCCTTCATTGGATGAGGTTCTAATGGTTCACAGATGATGTCATTCCTTGATGGTTATTCTGGATATAACCAAGTTTTGGTGAACCATGAAGACCGCATGAAAAAAGAATTCACTACGAAGTGGGGGACTTATGCATATCACAGGATATCATTTGGGTTGATTAGTGTCAGAGCAACATTCTAGAGAGCAATGGATACAACTTTCAAAGATTTGATTGGCAAATGTATTATAATATATATGGATGACCTGACAATATTTTCCAAAGTCGGGGGAGATCACCTGGACCACCTCCGCAAAGCCTTAGAAAGATGTCAAAGATATGGGATATCTCTTAATCCCAAAAAGTGTGTATTCAGGGTGGCTGAAGGGAAGTTCCTCAGTCATGTAATCTTTGAAAGAGGGATATTCATAGACCCAGATCGAGTGGAAGCATAGTTGAAATTGCAGATGCCTGGGAGTAAAAAGTAGATGAGATCTTTCTTCAGGAAGATCAATTTTGTCAGAAAAGTTATCACCGAATTCACTGAGATAGTCAAGCCATGATGAAAAAGGATTCTAAGGTTGAATGGACTGTTGAAGCAAGAGAGGCATTTGCCCAGATTAAGAAGTCCATTGTTGAAGCCCCTATACTAACTAGTCCTAACTATACTTTGTCATTTTATATATATTCTTTTGCCTCCTTGCATTCAGGTGTCGTTGTTCTGACATAGCGACAAGCAAGGGATGAGAAACCCATCGCATTCATGAGCTCCCCTTTTAAGAATGTTGAGGTGAGATATTTTTCTCTTGAGAAATAGGTTTTTGCTTTGGTAAGAACAGACAAGAAATTTAGACACTATATCTTGAGGAGCGAGATATACGCAATTATGTTATATCATGCAGTTAAGTCACTACTTATGCAATCAGAGTTGGGAGAATGTTGAGGGAAATGGATGGCTATTTTACAAGACTTTGATCTAGAAATGCATCCAATGAGGTTAGTTAGAGGCTAGGGTTTGTCTCAATCTATGATGATTGATTCCCCTCAAATCCAATGCCAACAATATACATTGTAGTCATTCACTCAGGACCCATGGTACACTGATATGGTTTTCATCTTACTGAATAACAAGTATCCTGACAAGTTGACAACCACACAAAGGCGAGCTTTAAGGCTCAAAAGTGCCAATTATATGTGTAGTCACACAAATCTCTCCAGCTTAATTAAATAAATATTTGCTATTTATTTGATTAAAAATCCACTAGCCATTAGTTAATTAAATAAATATTTAATTAATTCATCTCCAAACATTCTTCTATTAATTAAATAAATTATTCAATTTATTTTAATTAATTCATTAAATCAAATTCCAATCAATTAAATAAATAAAATCTATTTATTTAATTAAATCCCCTTTTCCTCTTTTAAATAAATTAAATAAAACATTTATTTAAATCATTATCCCCACCCCACTTGCATTTTCCTACAAATGCAACTTGCACACATTTATTGGAATAAATGAATTTTTATTTTAATAAAATCCTATTTTCCCTCACCCACCAAATCCAATTTCAAAATCTAATCCCCTTCTAGATTCTTCTAACCCCTTCCTAATTAGCCTAAATCCATCCCTTAATTATTGTCACATTCCTAAGCAAATTGGAGTCACTTCTCAAAGACTCCAAAGTCTTTGAAAAGCATTTAATGCTTTGTGTGTTCAACAAATTAACCCCCAAAGTCTTCCAAGACCACTAATGGCTCTTACATAACCATTTATGGCTCTTACATAACCATTTATGGTTATTTCAAACTTGTCCCCCCAAACATTTATTGTTTTCACCATATTCATCCATTTCACAATTGCACAAGAGTTTATCCATTGAATAAAAGCTTTATTATTTGAATAAAGAGTTTATTCATTCAACCAACCTTGACTCTAACTCCCAAAGTCATATCAGGCATTTAATGCTTATTCCCTCTCCTCTCAACCTATCTCGCATTGACACTTGTCATCCTAGGATTGGGTTGAAAGCCCTCACATGGATTTGAAATCATTCAATCCTGACCCTTGTTGAGATTACTCAATCTCAACCATCCATTGCTCCATTTTTCCTATAAATAGAGCTCATTTCTTCATAATCCAGATCCTGAAAACTTGTATGCATTTAAGCTATAGGCATTTTAAGAGAGCATTTTAGCATAATTAACTCATGTATTGTCATTTTGGTTAAAAATAAATCATTTTAGCATCAATAGTTTAGTATTAGCTTTTCATTTCAGATTTGGAGCACAATACTACAATCTCAATCCTCCATAAGTATCCATAGTGCAAAAAGCTGCTGAGAGCTACACTATTTTGGAACTTGGAGAGGAGAGGAACAAGGGAGAAGAGGCCAAGAGCATGTTAGGAGGCATTTGGAGATGCCTCATCGTATTTACCTTCCTAGTTAGACATTCTATCATGCTTTTGGTATCTCTTTTGATATGCTTGTGTAGGAAAGTGTTTGGTTTATGATTTCTAACACTAACAACTTGGCTTTTCTTCTTATTTGTGTTGTGTTATCATTGACTAACCTTCCTTCTTTTTGCAGAGCATCAATATGATCAAGGATTTGACACTTTATAGGAAGAACTACGAAGGTATTTACCTTCGATGTCTTGATCATTAGGAAGCCCGTAAAATGATAGAGAAATTCCATGGGAGATATGGTACAAGCCATGGGTCAGCAGATGCTACTGCACATCATATTTTGAAGGTTGGATATTACTGGCCTAGTATTATTAAAGATACTCATGAACATGTTCATCATTTCCATACATGCCAAACTGTAGCTTTCAAAGAAATGAATCTCGCCATGCCTCTCCAACCAGTGTTTGAGGTGAGACCATTTGCCCAATGGGCATTAGATTTTGTAGGTGTCATTAATCCTAATTCATCTGCAGGACACAAGTTCATTCTCACACCAACGGATTATTACGTCTGATGGATGGAGGCCATAGCATGTAGGAATGCTACTGCGGAGGTTGTTCTAAAATTCATTAATGAATACATCATCACCAGGTTTGGTATGCCATTCGCTCTAATATGTGACAACGTTCCTGCTTTTACTTCAACACAATTAATGAAATGGTCATATGAATACAAGATAGTTATGAAATTTTCGTCTAATTATTACCCTAAGGAAATAGAGTAGTTGAATCCATGAATAAAAACGTTTTAGATGTTATTAAGAAGCTACTTGAGAGAAACCCTAGGGATTGCAACAATCAATTGAGGTATGCCTTATGGGCTGACCACACCAGAGTTAAAGCCACCCTAGGTACTTCTCCATAGTACCTTGTCTATGGCTAAAACCCTATTTTTTCGGTCAATTTATAGATACATGTCCTCCAGCTAATGAAAGATCTTGAAATTGAGGTCTAGGTGGAAGTTCGTCTCCTGAATCTATTAAAACTTGATGAGAAAAGGATAAATACCCTGCAACACTTCACTAAGCATCAAGCAGTTGTTAAGCGATGGTTTGACAAAAGAGCCAAGGTGAAAGCTTTTCGAATCTCTGACTTAGTTCTGTTATGGGACAAGGCTAAAGAAAAGAAGGGTGATCACCATAAATTTGAGAAGTTATGGTTAGGTCCTTATCAGATTGCTGAAATTTTAGGAGAGAACACTTTTAGGTTGAGCTCTTTGATAGGAGAACTTGTACCATTTCCCCTCAATGGTCAGTTCCTCAAGCATTATTTTGATTAACTCTCAAAGGAGCTCGATCTTTTGTACTATAGTAGTTTAGCTATTTTATTTCCTTTGTTACATGTTTCCGCTTTTTGCTGCGTGTTTGTTTTCTTAGGTTCGTTGGTTTTCGTTTGTTTGTTTCGTTTTTCTTTGTTGGGATACATGTTTATTCTCAAGGACTCTAAAGGATAGGTGTTCTTTGCATAACAGGTTGCCAAATTTGAGAGATTTCGACTCTTTGCTCTTTACAGCTTCATTATTATTTGGTTAATTTTGAATTTTTTGTCTACACTCGTCCAAGGTGGTATATAATAGTTTAAATATGATTTTAGTTCTTGACTCTCAATTGGAAAAGGATAACCTTATTACTCAGCACTACTATCACACTAAGCTACATCAGAAAATTTTGTAAGATATCAAATGAACTTATTTCCAAGTGAAAAATCAGAAGTCAAGATGTTTCATGTCATCCATTGTGGCTCCCAACCCAATAATTGGACTTTAATGTTTGAAAGTTTCTTAAAAGTTACAAAGAAATAACCCTTTTGTATTCTATGAGAAAAATTATCTACCAAGAGAAATAAACAAAATAAATGATTCACTTAAAGCAAATAAACTTGGGTTTTTCAACTAATCTCCATCGAGGCTATGGACACCTGGCTAGCAGTGGAGCACTGCTTGACGAGGGCCAGAGGTATCTATGTCGGGGCTATGGATTCCTGGCTAGCAGCAGAGCAATGCCCAGGATGGCCTTGCATGAAATACATTGATTGACTTCACCTACATAGCTTGGGCCCAATTTCCTTTGTTTATCTTCATTATTCAAAATGACGGAGTAATAAATCATCAACACACACTCAAGAGTTAAATCTTGTTCAGTTCTGGACTCGATTGTTTGTTCATTAGTTCGTTCATCATTTCACTGTTATACGTCATTCTAAATGATAGTAGCCTTAGGCGTCAAGTTATATCAGAGAATCTGAAGTTCTAAAATGCCTAGATTCATTTTTCCCAGATAGTCACCATTTATTATGCCCTGCATATTGAAAATATGGGTCCCCTCTCTTTTGTTTTAGTTTTATGTTTTTTTGCCTTTTTGCACCTCGGAACCTCGGAGTCTCGGGATGCTCTTTGCTTGGTTTTTTAATTTCACCTCAGAACCCTAAAGTTTTGAGGTTGGCTTTTGTTTCTGTTTTGCGGAACCTCGGAACCATGGAATCTCGGAGTCCTGAGGTCTTTCCTTATTCTTTTTATGGAAGCCTCGGAATCTCAAAGTCCCAGAATTCCAAGTTCTTTGTGTTCTATTTTTGTCTTGTTTTCACCTCGGAACCCCAGAGTCCCGATGTGTTGTTCTATTTTTACCTTGGAACCCTGGAGTCCTGAGGTGAGTTCTTTTGTGTGTGTGTGTGTTTTACCTCGGAACCCCAGAACCACGGAGTTCCGAGGTGTGCTTTCAGTTTTCATGTTTTCCATCTCAAAATTATGGAACCCCGGACTCCCGAGGTTGTGTTTAAGGTGACTATATGGATGAAGTATCAGGGGGTATAAATAGGAGAAATAAACTTATTTAAGCTCATTTGTGCATTCAAGTTTTCTAGCCTCCCAACTATGATATCCCAACTTCACGCCTCTGTGTTGTTGACTTCCTCGTGGGTTTTCTTCTCCCAGGTTGGTGGCTTTTATCGCTCTTTGTGTTTTCTTTTTTGTTTTCCTCATTTTGTGTGTTTTTTATCTTCTTGCGTGCCCTAGGTTTTCAAACCCTGGAGTTCTGGGCTCTGTAGTTACCCACCTCGGAACCCCGGAGCCCCTAGGTTGATCTTTTTTGGACCACACCTTCATCCCGGAACTTCAAATCCCTAGAGTTTCGAATCACTCTCTACGATGAATTACCCCCCAACCTCAGAACCCTGGAACCTCGGAGTTCTAGATCATCTTTTGGGTCGTCATTTAAACCACCCTGGGACTTCGAAAAAACTTCTGAATGAGCCATGTTAACTAGTCAACCCCAAAACCCCGAAGTTTCGAACTCCATTTTTTTGTCTACCCTAGAACCCAGGAACCTCGGAGTTTTGAGCCATATTAATTTAGCCTATACTGAACTCAGAACCTCGAACCCCCGGAGTTCCAAAGTCAATTGTTATAGGAGTTACCCACCCTGAAACTCCTAAGTCCTGAAGTGGTGATATTATTGATATATTTTCTATGTGATAGGCTAATTTGTGGTTCTTTCTAGCAAATCAAAGCAATCAGATGGACCTAACCTCCAACAAGAAAGGAGGGGAATTGGATAGACTCCCTACAACCATGAAATACCACTATCAAGGGTAGGTTTATGCTTTCAAGTTGGATGATCCAATTAAATGGGTGACGAATACTAAAGTCGGACACATTGAAATAGAGGACATTAGGACATAGTTGGTTAGGCCAAAGTTGGAGGCCCCTTTAAGGAGAATTAAGAGATCAGGACTAGTAGAGGCTACCATTTTTCCACAATCTATCCAAGCCCCCGAATTCATCATGATCGTTGCACAATTCTATAACGCAGACACTAGGAAGTGCAAAGATGATCGAGGAAGAATTTTAATAAATTTGTCAACAGATATGTTAGGGTTTGTATTTGGCATTCCTTCAAGGGAGGAAGAGATGTTGTTGACAACTGAGGATGAAGCCAAAGAGGGTGGAATAATGATACCATCACTAGTCAAAGACACATGAATGAAAATTGGCTCAAAGAGGAGAGAAAGACAGGATTGAAGGCAAATGACATTCTAAGGGTTGATTTCAAAGAGCCACAACGAGACCTAATCATTATGTTGAGCAAGGCCTTCGGTAAGATAGATTGCCGATATTTCCATCCTTGGATGTTCCAATTCATGACAACTATTCTGATTAGGAAATGATACTTTGATTGGGCTCAAATATTATCGGATAATATACATAAGTAATTGGTTGATGTGCATAGAACAAAGAAATTATTCTTCACCTCATATGTTATCTAGGTAGCTGCCCGAGCAGGCAAGTTTCTAGGGTTGCAAAAAGAAGGTCAGCTCAGAGATGAAGAGGGACAAAAGAAGGTGTGGGAGTATTATACTAAACTCTCACTGAGCAATGAAAAGACATATTTCAAGAGAATAAATAATGCCTTCCTCTTCCCCGTTATAATAAAACTCACAAGTGATACAGGGTACAGAATAAGCTCATAAACCATGGCAATAATCAGGGAATGGGCATGTTGGTTCATTAAGAACCAACGTTACACATACATCAGGGTCAGTGGATTCATAGGGAGCCCCATACTACTCCCCTAGATACTGTAATGACATAATAATACTCTTTAAGTATGTTAGGAAGATGCTTGGGCTACAATATTTGTTGTCTTTAAAGAACAAGAGAAGTGTTGATTTTTCTATTTCGATTGGTTATTTTTCTTGTTCTAAAATTCAAGTAGCAAAGTCAACAAAGAAAGAGCTACAAGATCTACATATAAGGGAGTTTAATTATACTTGGGAATGTTATGACCCATATGGTAAACTAAAGAGAATAATGCCAAAATCATATGATGGGCATAAGCCAAGGTTGGAGGATTTTTGGGCTAACCTCCAAGACAGTTTTGAAGTCAGAGAGAAAAATTATTTTAGACTCTCAGTGCCACAAATAATAAATTTTGAAATAGAAACTAATTTCCCTAAAGAATTGAGGGATGATAGTGAATTAATACATATAAAGAGCAGGAAATTGATAAGATGCATCTCTCTCCAATAAGATGGCTGAGGCAGGAGGAGGTAGACATAGATTCAGTCACCTAAAATGTTATAGAGAGAACTAGACAGTGGTTGAATTTGAGGATTAGACCAAGCACCTCAAAAGGGAAGCAAAAGGAATCAACCTCTGGTGTTCCGCAGTCAAGGGCTCATAAAGAGTATGATCGTAGGACAAGGTCTAGCTCTAGAAAGAATACGTCCATGGACTCAGTGGAAGCTACCCAACCTAAAAAAAGTACTGAGGAACTCCTGAAGCAAGTCAAGGAGCATATGAGAAAGGCTGAAATTTTGAAGAAGGCTATTGATTTCGCAATAAGAGAAGGGTTAGGCGATGTGCCACTAGCAGAAGTGCATCCTATCAGAGCAACAATTGGGCAAACGCCATGAGAAAGCACTCAGGAGGAAGATGAGCAAGGAAAAGCTGATGAAAGTACACAACCTCCTCTTGATACCATGGTAACATCTCCATCTACTTCCACAATACAACCCTCAATTTTGAAAACCTCAACCACTACCATTCCTGGGACATCACCTGTGTCTACCCCAACTCATACTTTTGCTACGACATTAGCAACATTTCCTCTCTTAATGCAAACATTTATTCCTACTACCAAAAAGGTCAACATTCATAACATTGAGTCAAATTTGGACAAGGAGGATGAGCAACTTGTGGTACAGTTGGTGCAAAGAAAGACTGAAAAGGAAGAAAGAAAATAAGTTTACTAGGCTCAAGAAACAGGCACCGATTGACCCCATGGACATTGATGAACAGGGTTTACTAGCTGAGCAACCACTTGGGGGAGAAAAGGAACAAAATGAGCCTAAGGATTCACAAGATGAGATATTGGTGTTAACTCTAAAGGACCAAGAGGATTTGTTGAAAGAGATAGTTGTCGGAGGAGAAATAAAAGGAACAGACATAGGGGATAAAGAGTTTGAGGAAGAAATAAGTGACAGGTTAGGGGAGTTGCATAATCAACAGTAGTTAAATATTGATATTGTTCTCCGAACCAGCCAAGCTCAGTCAGGTACTTTAACCCAAGATGTTCAAATCCCAGAACAGGAAGAATAGAAAAAATATGAATCAGAAGAGTAGCCAAAGGTACATATGGTGACTGCAGACATCATACCACATGAAGGTGAGAAGGATGATGACACGCCGCAATGGTTAAGATTCGCCTTAGAGAAGAAAAAGAAAGTGGTAATTCCTAAGGTGACACTACAATAAGCAATCACTGAAGAGCTGAGGAAAACAAACAAAGCCAAGACCATACATCATTTATCAAGAACTGGTTTTGGTGAAGTGGTTGCCGATGTTGCGGTTCAAACACAAGCTGAAGGCCAGAGCTCCCCCAAATACCAAGTTTCACAGGTAAAATTGGGTAAACAAACCAAATGGGGAGAATTGGATACATTGGAGCTTGCAACCAATGTAGTGAGAAGCAGAATAGAAAAGGAACACACTTCTCACTCTGAGGTGAAGGTACAATTGGAGCAGTATAAGTAGTTGCTAGTAGAGATGAGCAAGCCCCTAGATGTACGGATGGACGATAACCTACCTTCAAGCTCATCACTTCTAGAAGTAGATGTGAAAGCACTTATGGAGGTAAGGAAGGTGGAAGCCACTACAAAGGCATGGGTGCAGGCAAATACCTCCAAAATTAGATTATTTTTGCAAAATACTATGGAGGTATATAAGAGAGATACATAGGTTGTTGCAACTTTAGCTTCACATTCTCGGCAATGGGAGCAGAAGCTTAACATTTTTGGTAAGCAGTGTCAAGTTTTGAATAAGGTTTTGAACCTTGGAGCAAATATCATATTAGGTGAGAACCTTTTAAGAGGGGAAAGTATTGACAATCTGTAATCATATATATACATTTTGGAGTTTAAGATTGAGATGCTTCAACAATATGGGAGATATAACAGATTCATGTTCTCCTCTCCTAGGTGTAGTGAACAAATATGAAAGGTTTGTAGGATATTTGCTGGGTATTTTTGGGCTCAGTCTTAGTAGTGAAGGATACATGGATGAAGGCAATGTACTTCGTCAATGGGATGCATATGTGGCGCAATATCTTACAGCTCCTGTTGAGTTTAAAATTGAGTTAATCGATAGATATACGTATTTAATAACTCAATGTCAACAAGCTACAGAAATAATAGGAAAATTAGAAGATGGGAGTAAGAATGCAAAGGAGATTTTGAAGAAGTACAAGTTTATAATCAAACATGTTGCAGATCCTCTTGTGGAAGTGGTTGCATGCATCATTAGCAATTATAAGTGCTATAAAAAGAAGTAAAGAATAAAAAGGCAGTTTCTAATGATAGCATCATATTTTTTGGAATTTTGCATGACACCAGAGCTGGGACTTCAACTATTGCATCAGCATATACATGGATCATGGAATAGTTTTTGCATGATTACCAAATCTTGGCTCATGCAGCTTCGTTTTCGTAACGATTCTCTAGTCCTAGTTTTGTAATAGTTAATTGGAGTTCAAGGCATAGACTTGCATGTCATCTGCAACTCCTTGCTTTTTTAGGGCTTAATTTAGTTAGGGTTATTTCCTAGAAAGTAGGACAAGAAACTTTATAAATTGGAGTTTTCAATTCATTTGTTAGGGTCCACAAATTAATGATTTGAGGCCCACTTAGAGATTTTAGCTTATTTTATGTAGATTGTGATGAATTAGAATATTTTTGTGATACATTATTTGAAATTAATACAAGAAGCAGCTTATAGATTGCCTGATCTATATGTATGTGCTATTAATTTGTTCTATGTAGTCTGGTAATGTCTATTGTTTGAAATCAACAACTTGTTCTTGTTTTATGTTTTATGTTTTATTAATTTATGAATCATATTGCGTACGTAAGTGATATATGAGAATTACTGTGATAGGACGATATTGTGATGATATTATTTTCATGAATTTGTGAGGTTGTTGGCTTTGCAGGTTTATGGGAGGTCCGTTATTGAATGCTGGTTTAAATAATATTGATGATTGTTGGATTGCAGGGTACTAATTGAGTAGTTCATTAAGTTGTGATTGCATTAGTTTCATTTTTATTTTCTTGTTTCCTTGATCTATCCTTTGCAGTTTATTTCAAAAGAGTTTTAAATCATAAAATACAAAAAAAATGAAGTTATTGGAAGCTATTATGATTCGTTTAACCAACAAGCCCCTTAACAGGTACAACCATTGAGTTGTCCATCACCGTCGAGACGTGACTATAGAGACCTTGGAGTAGTTAGTTTCTCGAAACTTATTGCTTTCTAGGAGAGGTGGTGAGTGGTCACATAAACTACCTGACTGTTGGTGAGTGTATCAAAACACTTGTCAACAACACCCCTCTATGTCGGCTCATGTCAAAAAATTAATTAATTCATCCTACTGGGAAGTATATAAGAGGGATTTCCCCTCTCATTTGATAGAAGAGGAGGAAAATTCAAGAGGTCTTCAAGCATTCAAGAGATCAAGCATTCAAGCATTCAAGAGCAATTGAGCATTTTCAGTCTTCCTTCAAGCTTTGGAGTAGCAATAGAGTCAAGATTTCAAGCATTGAAGAGGAGATCATCATTTCTATTCATGGTCATAATCCCATGTGGAGGCAAGAAAAAATTCACAAGGAGGTATAAGCATTTCATTTTCAGTCAATTCAACATCCCCTCAAAGAGGACGATTTCTACTTTTAGTCATTTTAATTACATTATTTCAACAACTTGGTTAATTTCAGAACTGGGGTTTGACCTAAAGGCAAACCCCTATTCCCAACACATTTCCCTTTCCTTCTATGTGCAGGAAGCATGTGCACAGTTGTACCTCTGGAATTAAGTTTTATTTACAGAGACAGAAGAACCCTTTTCGAAGCGTGGAAAGTTTGGAGGACCAAGAGGGTGGGCGTCCTAGTCCGAACACACGATCCTTGCTACTTTTGACAAATTTTGTAGAGCAACTCCAAATCATCTCAAACTTCTCAGATCTAGGTGAATGATGAAATCTCGAATCTGTAGCTCACCGTTTTCTAATATTTGTCTTCATTTCCAGCACTTAGTCTTAATTCAACTAGTCAACTTACAAAAGAGGGTCAAACATATCCCATTTCAATCAATCTACTTAGTATTCAATTCTAATATGATTAGTGATTGAATCTAGTGGATTTACCCCCTCTTTTGAATGGAAAGGCATCATCTCCCCCAAGCGAAAATAGGTGATTTGGTGATTTCTCCTTCATTGTTTCAAATTGCCAAGTCACCTAATTTTCCACTTTACAATATATATATATAAAGATCCCTAAACAACACATTAAAACCACTACATAAAACATTAGGCCAAGTTGTCTAACTGCTAGTATATTATAAACATCAACTATGTCATTTTTTGCAAATATTTTAGTGGCCACTGTGTGAAGTTTCCTTTGTTCGCTTTCATATAGATAGCTCCCTCTATTTTGTCTTTGTAAGCAAGGGGTATGTTACTTGTGACCTTTAAAATATTTACATTTGAATCTCCCATTCCTTTCAAGTTGACTTCATGTACAATAATCCACCCAATCTCAACATGAGCAACACCATCAAACAGATCCAACACCATAAATTTATCCCTTTCTTGGAGTTTATTATCACATTTATGCAAAAACAAAAAAACTACACATTATATTGAGATATAAAACATTCGATAACACATAGATAAACATTCAATAAATATTTATAAGAAACTAAAAAATGACAAATCAGTTTTTGTATGTGCTTTTTTTAATTCCGTTGATTAATAAAGAAGCAACTTTTTACTCTGGAAAAAAAAAAAAACTAACTCGTTGCAAGGTACAAACAAATGGAGGGAAAGACTACAATAGTGATAGAATTTATGAGTACTCAAGAAAGAGACATGGATTGGCAATCAAAGTCCCCCCAACTGAGGACCATGATATCCCCAAACATGATGTACCAATGCATTGTCAAAATCTATGTATGCACTCTATTACAACTAAGCTCTAAGCTTCCATATGTAAGTTATATGTTCTCCCTTATTTCCATAATCTTACATGTATACTAGCTAATTACACTTAAATACTATCCTAACTTACTTGAATAGTACTTACTTTCATATGGTTTCATAGCACTCCCCTTGAGTTCAACACCACTACTACTCTAAATATCATGCACATGGTTGTCGAGTTTAGTATAATTATGACTATCAACATTGACATGAAGTTGTGTAGATTTGCAGAGAGGTGTATTCATAGGGCCTTTTTCTTTTCATTTTGCTTTCATAGAATTGTTTTGCATGTGGTTTAATCATCATCCAAAAATTAATATAAGTCAAGTAAAGAATGCAAAAGCTATAATTTTTTCTCCAAAAGAAAAGTAAAGGATTTAAACAAACTAGCACTTATACTATGTTAGTAATATAATTAGAAATCAAATTTAACACTTTTAGAAACAAAGAATTGAATAAACACTTTCATTAATAACTACTCTCAATTAGACTTTGCATACAACAAGACAAAGATAAAATGTAACACATACAACTATATTGAAATCAAGAATTGCTTGCAAATAAATAGAGTTGAATGCCTTCATTCAAACAACTAAAAGTAGTAGAGTTAAAGAAGCCAACTGCTTGTTCTAAACATTGCAAACTTCATGCCTTTCGAATGCATGGAAGTTAGATTATAATTAAAACATAAAAAAAAACTAATCTAAGCTGTTATGTATTGCATGAACTGCAGTTTACAAGGCAGGAAAAGAAAAGTAAAAATAAATCTATGACAGTTGCAGTTAACTAGAACATTTTATTGGGAATTAAAAAACTCTAAAAATAATGGTGTCGTTGTTGTGAACATTTTAAGCATGAAGAATGACAAAAAATTGGGACACATAACTAACAACAAATATTATATTACCTCAACTTTTCATCACAACTATGATTGTGGTGCACATTCTTATCCAGTTCATCATGATCACTTACAATATTGGCAGGTTTGTTGGAATAAAGGCGTTTTCATTTTCATGCTACTTTACTAAAATTGATCTGCATGTTGTTTAACCATCATGCAAAAAAAATACAAAGCATTCAATAGTCAAGTAAGTAATGCAGCCTATAAATTTGTCCAAAAGAACATTTTCTAGATCACGCCAACAATATAGAAATTAGGTTGGATTCTCCTATGCTCAGATTTCAATCTACATATTAAGAGGAAATTGTATACAAAATTTCCAAACAAGAAGAAATGAGATCGATAAAGCCTCTTACCTCATATGAATCCATGGAGTTATGGTCATTCCGTGCAAAAACTGTAGGCTTACCGAAGGCAACCAACTGTGAAACTTTCTGAATGAGACCGTATATACAACTCATTACATGTTGGTACTCTTCATTTGAGTTGACATGATTTGGAGAGGCTCTTATGATTGGGTGTCTAACAGATGGTTTTAAAATATTTGTTGACAAACTAGACTTCAACTTCATCCTACTCTTAAATTTACTAGGATCTAGTTCTACCATATAATTGGGAATATCTTCTGGACCTAGTTCTCTATTACTGTTTTCCACCTATAATACAATGTCAATTTCAACATATAGTCAATTCAATAAAAAATTGAAATAATTAAGATAATGTAAATTGAACCAAAAAGCCATACACTTACTCCAAATTTGTCAACTTTGGCTTGCAACCCGCCTCAACCAAATGTATATCTAGACCTCACATTATGTCTTTCTCTCTTGCCTTTGTTACTCATTGTCAAATATTCTTTGGAATGAAAACTTTCTTTCAATACCTCCCATTGTTTGGGAGATAGAGTGGATTCTAACCTCTCTTTTCCCTCCAAGATTGTTTTTCTATAATTGAATCTAAAATTGTTCATCAAAAGTCTCATCTTTTGCTTGTAGTATTTTTCTAGAGATTTGTCCACTAGTAGTCTCAAAAGCATTTTTAATTTTTTGTAAAACATTTTCCACACTTCGTGGATCTTGCTCTACAAAATTTGATTTGCAAATATCCAAATAGACCCTACATCTTACACCCAACTCAGAGGCCCACCTAGCAACATTTGGCCCAATGGGCTCACCATCTCTCAATACCTCAATCAAGAATGGCTTATTGCCCTGTAATCTTGATTCAATATTTGTTTTTTGACAAAAGTAGGCACATATTTTATTAAACTACTACCACTAGTTGTATTAACGTTGTAGATGCAACAAGTGCACTCTAAGGCACACCAGATGCAAGTGGTCTCTCTTCATGACTTCAATTAACTAAAAATTCATGCTCCTTGGCCACATCACGTGTGGCATGAGTAGGTAGATCAGTATTAGTCTCTACATATTTCACTTCAAACAAATCCTTTAATCTTGAATAAATCATTTGCAGACTTACTATTCCTTTGTTCTCATGTTTTTCAATCATCTCTCTTATACTCTATGCTAAGAGATCATCAAGACGTTGCACATCACTATGTGCTATATCAAGTTGCACATCACCATGTGGCGCTATATTAGGCTGCACATTTTCATAACTATTCTTTTCACCAATTGCATTTGTTGAATCGCAAATCTATTGGCTTCTACAAGTTGGCAGCATTATATATTTACTTTCATTTTATTTTCTTCGCATTTTCTTTGCACTCTTTTTCTTGCTTATAAAACAAACCAAATGTCATATTATGTCTTATATACATAAAGCTCTTGCCTATAAAATTTCATTAAACACTATTAAACAAATAATATAGTACTTAGTGGATTTACAACTTGCTTGTTTGTCAAACCAAGATGTAATAAATATTCATTATTCTTGGCCACACGTTCTCTATGAAAGCCCTCATAATTTGTCTCTAAAATTTCAGCATCATGATAAGTATCATCTAATTTGTGCCTTAAAGTCCAAATAAATAATAATGTATAAATCAACAACTTGAATTAGTAGAACACCAATCTCCAATAAACAATTACTCAATGCCTTACATTAACACTTAAGAGATATTGTCATCAAATATGCTTATTGGTTCAAATGACACTCGTACACTCACTGTTAATTATTGACAACATTTTAATCCTTTCATTAAAAGAAAGCTAAAAACAAGTAACACAAACCCATAAACCATAGATTGGCAAACTTGAAATATATCTAATAACGATCTAAATCCCATGATATTGAGTTGTTATTGTATCAATAAAGACTTATAAAACTTAAAACATGATATCTTAACACCTTGGATTGACACTATTCAACTATGCTATCCTCAGAGAATATTTTTGGAATTACATCAAGCCATGGCATTCTCTTTATAAGGACGGAGAATCTAAGAAGTTGTTAGTGAACAGATTTTTCTCTTTACATTTAAATGATTAATTTTAGGACTTTGTTACCTTCTTTTAAGAACAAATGGTTCACTGAACAGTTGGGTCGGCTTTTGTTCAATCACCTCCCTCTGAATTTTTGCCTAGGTACAGCTCCCTATCTAGATTTTCCATAAAGTATTTTTTGTTTTTATATTTATATCCAAATGAAAGCTTTTAACCATAAAGCGTATAAGGCCGCCTATATCATTCTTGGATGAAAGGCTATAACTTTCCTCATATCTCATAAATAACCGAAACTATCTTCTTAATTTTCAAAGTATGTAATTACAGTAACTGAAACAAAGTTCAATATACTTCTTCCAAATAAAGACGAATAGATTCGGAGCAAATGAATGCACCCACAAACATGAATCTTTTCCAGAGTAAACAACACATTCAACGGAAAGAACATCAGAGGAATAATGAAAAACTGCAATGAAATAATCAAATACTGTTTCTTGATCAGATGAACATATGCAAAGACATGTTATCTATTCGGATTCAAAATACACAGATTTTTCTTCTGCCCAAAAACAATATCACCAGATTTCATACATATATCTTTATGTAATCAAAGACATAATGATACATCTACTAATCTTTTTCCCACCACAGATTTCAACCATCTGATTCCCCCTTTGATTAGGAATAAGAAAATACAAAAACAAACACACGTTCCAGTTTTTTTTTTAAATCAGTTACTAAAAAAAAATCTCCCTGGTCTACCATCGGTTCTACTTAATTTATAGACTAAATGGGGGGGTCTCCCTGAAAACTCGACCACTCCCTGATAAAATAGTTACGAAACCAACATAAAGTATTTTGGGACAGTTGTCCCGAAGTTTTTGCATAACTATGAAAAATGTTTTATTTTTTAAAAATAAAGAAAACAAGCCCAAAGCGAATGCATTATGTTATATCTCATCATCACCCTCTTCTCTGTCTTTGTGAGCATCATGAGCAGTTGTGAGTTCTTGGATCATTGATTGGCTTGGGACTTTCATTGCATTAAGCTTCACCTTTGCCACCTCTTTATTCCACCTATGTTGCACCATTTTCTCTGAGTGCTTCGGCAACTGATCATTTCCAATGAAAACCATATATTCAATCCTAGCCACTTTGGTTATATCCTCTGGCGTGAAACTACTCCTAACTCTGATCTTCTCCATGTTCAACTAGAACGACTTGACTGCTTCCTGTGTACTTGCCCCGCAGATTCCTAGTTCCTAGTCATGATCGAGATTAACCACTTTATTATCTTTGACAATACTGCTTTGCAAATCCTGGAGTTCATAGACGGAGGTTTTCGCATCCGTAATTACCAACTAAAAGGTGAGCACCCGCCACATGATAGTTTTCTTAAGCACGAAAAGTTGGCATTCATCAAATACCAGCTTAATTGAATGTTCTGTTAGAAATCTGGTAGTTCCGTACTCTTCGATTTTGGTAAATAGAGGCAGGACATTTTGCCATTTGTGCTCTTCTTTCTCCCATGGTACAAGCTAATTTTGGATTTTGGAAATCAGGCCCTGTACCTCATCACACAACTTCTGGGAGTCGATAATGTATTTTTCACCATCTTTGATTACTTGTTCAATCCATTTTTCAACCACTTCAGCGATGCTCTTAGCCCGTTGAACTTGATCCATCAACTTCTTGTTTTCAGGAGAAGTTGGGTCAAAACTCTCAGTGGCATGGGATATTGGCATTGCTCCAAGGCAACCGATGCTATCGATGAACTGAGCCAAAACACTTATATGTCTTTTAAGTTCTCTTTTCTCCCGTCCATCCTTCTCTGACCGGGTAAGCATTTTCTTCGCTGACACTTGAAAAAAAATGGTTATCTGTATCCTTGCTCATCTTTCCCAACTCTACTTTTGTTATTTCGGAATCATCAGAATCGGCCTCTTTGTTCTCATCCTTCGGTTTATAAGAAGCAATTTCCGCCGTCCATTTACCAGTTTCCTCATCATTGTTTAGGTGTGTGGTGGTCTTGAACCTCTTTGGCTTTGGATTCTTCTCAGAGTACTTGGCAACCATCTCCTGAATTGGAATGGTCACAGGAAGAGAGCTCCTTTTCTTGTTCACTGAGGTTGTTAACCATTTAGGAGTCGCAGCAGAATGAGAAGTTCCTTCAATCATCTTTGGGGGTGGCATCATAGCCACAGTCACCGTTTGGGAGTCTAGAGCACAAGCAACTTCACCATCCAAATCTTCAATTTCAAAGATCTGAGCTTCAAGCACGGCATCTTTGGCTCCCATATCCTTGACCTGGTCCATCCTCTTCTGGGCGACACTACGTGATCGAGTATGTCGAGGGGTACTGAAATCTAGAGTTGGGCTAGGTCTGCGTCTAGGCTGAGCCGACTTGATTTCCTTACCTTCACAGCTGTATAATCGGACGACGGCTAGCGGCAAGAAAAACTCCTATCCAGGGACAATATAAACACAAATCCAACAGCAAGAGAAAACGCAGAACATAAATGATTTTCATACCTTATAAAGAAAGGTAATAATACAGACACATTAAATGCAATGATTTCACAATTTCATTCCGAACGCGACAAATTGATAGATTAGACCCCCGCACGCATGCATTGAATGCATGGCGGCATACTTTAAGAAACTGCCAGTTCCCGAAATGTTCACTTACTTCGAAAAAACCAAAGAATGACATCACTTTACAATATGGTTCTACCTCTCTGTATTTAGCAATAAATGTACTTCTGGAAACATTAGAAACCGCGGGACCCACCAGCATTGAACCCGTGTGAACATCTTGAACCAACTTCTTGAGTGTTCAAGTAGTTCAAGATGTACGCCACGTCAAACTATTGACCACTTTGCCATATTGAACACGCTGAACATATTTGAACCCTTTGAACTTAGTTCAACAAGTTCAACACAAATGTTATATCACCGAACAAAAAAAACTTTATTAAAGAGCTGCTGCAAAAACTTAGAGAAAATGTTAGTACGAAGAACCTTTTCTGAACACTTCGGAACCTATTGAACCTAAATGAACAACTTGAACCTAGTTCAGAACGGTTCGATGCGTTCAAGAAGTACAATGAATTGTCCGAACTTGAATGAAAATGACTAGGGAAAGGACTTGAGGCCGCATTTAAGGACTTGAACCAAGGTAATATGGTATGAACTAGGACTCCAACATACAAAAGGAAAATATGACCCATTCTCGGCATGAAGAATAAATGACGCGGTAACATTGGCTCTGACTGGGGATTGTATTTTTCAAAGGAAAATGCAAAGAACTCACAGACTCTAGTTTCGCAAAACATAAAACAACGGGGAAAGGGTTAAGAGCACAACCAAAAATACCTAGACTACTATGTACAAGTGATTCAAACACTGGACTTACAATTTATAGAGCTTGAGATCTTGCCCATTGTAGGTATAAGGCATGATAGTTCCATCAGCATAGCTGAGTCTGAATGCATTTTGTCCTACTACTTCACAAATTCTAAAAGGACCTTTCCACAATGAATCAAACTTGTCGTGAGCACCTTTGGACTCTTTCCTTTTGTCCCATAGTAGCACCTCATCTCCTACTAGGAAACCTCTTGGTCGAGCTCGCATGTCAAAAATCCTCTTTACTTGGCTCTGATGTTCTGAAATCCTATCCACCAGCAATTATCTCTCTTCTTCTAGCTTTGTCAGATACATGATTCTTTTCTCCAAAGCATTTTGAAAGAAGGAATCTTCCACTACTGTTTGCAGCTTGGTTGCTGATAACTCCAGTGGCAAAGAAAGTTTCGCTCATACACCATACACAAGCTCAAAAGGTGCCATCTCAATAGCCCTCTTGGGTGTGGTCTTGTCCGCCCATAAAGCCTCATATAACTTCTTATGCCAATTCCTAGCATTCTCATCAACTAGCTTCTTCATGATGACTATCAAATTCTTGTTGCTAGATTCGGCCAAACCATTGCCCTGTGGAAAATAATCAGAAGAATGTGAGAGTGAAATTTGATGATCATAGCAAAACACGGTCAACTCTTCAGAGGAGAAATATGACACATTATCTGTCACAATTTTTTGGGGTACCCCAAAACGAACTAGGATGTAATCCATGAGAAAACTACACACAATCTCCGAGTTGGCCTTTTTGGTGGGAATGGCTTCTACCCACTTTGTAAAGTAGTCAGTAGCTGTCAAAATATACATGTGACCCACACTGGAATGAGGGTTTATTGGGCCTATGAAATCAATGCCCCACTGTGTGAAAGGTTCATCCATCACTACAGGCCTTAGAGGCAGTGCTGCTAAATGTGGCTTCCTAGAAAACAATTGACATTTTTCGCATTCTTTTACATGAATATAGGCATCCCGAAACATGTCGGGCCAATAAAAACAATTTCTTAGAATTTTGAATGCAGTAACAGATGATGAAAAGTGTCCACCACAAACGTCTCCATGATAAGCTTCCAGGAGCTTTTGTTGTTGAGGTTTATCTACACACCTTAGGTATGTTCCATCTAACCCCTTTTTGTATAGAACATCTTGCCAAATTACATACTTTGTAGCTTTTAATTTTAAATTCCTCTGTTCTTTAGCCGACAGATGATTTGGGCAACTACCATAAGTTAAATAGTAGGCCACATCAGAGAACCAAGTATCCTGCAATCCAACAAAAAGAGTTAATGGTAACTCCGCTTCAGTTTCCACCTCATTTTCCGCTATCAACTTGCATAAGCCCTGCCCTTTAATTATCTTCGTAGGGCGAATATCTAAGTCATACTCTTGAATTTTCATCACCCATGTTGCTTGCTTATATAGTCCAACCTCCTGTTGAGTCAAAATGCTCTTCACGACTGAATCTGGAACAAAAACCACAGAGTGAGAATGCAGGATATAATATCGAAACTGTTTCACGGCTTTTACAACAGCATATGCCTGTTTCTCCATAGGTGAATATTTGAGCTCATGCTTCTTGAGCAGAGTACTCATGAACGCTATAGGCATTTCAGCCCCATGTTCATCCAACTGCAACAGAATTCTAGACATAGTATGGTCTGATGCATAACAATACAGAATAAAATCCTTCATGAAATCTGGGTTAACAAGAGTGGGCGCATTTGCAACTGATCCTTTAATTTTCTCGAAAGCATTTTTGGCTTCTTCGGTCCACTTGAAAGGATGTTGCTCACTTAGCAAACCAACAATGTGTTTTGTGGTCTCAGCAAATTCTGGAACAAATCTCCTCAAGAAATTCACTTGACCAAAGAACGATCTTACTCCAGTCCAGCTAGAGGGTAAACTGAGACGTTGAATTGCATTAGCCCTATCGGGATCAATCTTGACTCCCTCTTTTGAGACAATATGTCCTAACAATTTGCCCTCAGTGACGCAAAAAAATGATTTCTTAGGATTCAGAGAAATCCCGTGTTCACGACAACGCTGTAATACTGCACTCAAATCCCGAAAATGATCTGTCCTTTTTTTTGAAAACACCGTGAGGTCATCCAGATAAACTACAATTATTCTATCTCGAAAATCCTTGAAAGAGGAATCCATAGCCCTTTGAAAAGTGGCTCCGGCATTTATTAAACCAAAAGGCATGCGGTTGTATGCGAATGTTCCCCATGGAGTGATGAATGTTGTCTTGTGCTACTCATGTTCTGCTACAGATATCTGGTTATAACCAGAAAAACCATCCAACATCGACATCATCTCCGACCGAGACACTGTCTGTAATATGTGATCCATATTTGGTAAGGCATAGTTGTCCTTCAGGCTTGCTTGATTCAAAATTCAAAAATCAACACAGATACGAATTTCCCCATTTTTCTTTCTTACGGGTACAATGTTAGCTACCCAGGTGGAATGGTGAATTGGATATATGATTTGGGCCTTAAGCATTTTCTCAACTTCTTTAGAAATTGCATCCGCCATGATGGGATTAAAGTTCCTTAATCTTTGCCTAAAAGGAGAGACGCCTGGCTTCAGCGGAATCTGATGTTGAAAATGTCCATTTCTAAACTCCTTCAGATCATCATAAGACCAAGCAAAAACATCAATATACTCCTTAAGCAGTGTACCAAGTGTTCTCTTTTCCTCTGGAGAACAACACCGGCCGATTGTCACTTCTTTTGGATTAGCTTCATCTCCCAAGTTTATTTTCTCGCATTTTCCTTTCCCATCATCCTTGGGAACTTTATTACCTATGAATGCATCATCTCTGGTGAAAAATCTCTCCAGAGTCACTAACCCCCTAGGAATTTTGTTACCTTTGAGCTGAATAAAGCTATTTGTAGGATCTACCTCTGGGTCTCGACTGAACTCTTTGCAAACACTCTCAGAGCCTTCAAAATATGACTGAGAAAATGATTGAGCACATTCTAGGAAATCTTTTATCTGTGCATCTGCATCAAAAACCTGCCAATGATCTACATTATCGGGAACACTGGGCCTATAGATCATTTCGATCCTATATGAGTTAGCTTTAAAATCCGGATGTGGTAATAAAAGTGAGGCAGACATGGCCAATGAATCTGCCCTACTATTTTGTTCCCTCGGAATTGCTTCAATCGAGAAGGCGTCAAAGAATTCTATCTCATCCCAAACTCTATTCCTGTAATGCCTCAACCTGTCATTCTTAACCGTATAAACATTCCTCACCTGCCTAACAATTAACTCTACATCACCTTTGACTTTAAGCAACTTAATTCCTTTACATTTAGCCTCACTTAATCCCAATAATAGTGCCTCATATTCAGCAGTATTATTAGTGTTTTTAAAATCCAACTTGAAGGAAAAGGGGAAAATATTACCAGTTGGTGACAGCAAAACCACCCCTGCTCCAAAATCGGAGTTAGCACAGCTTCCATCAAACTCCATCTGCCATAGTCCACCAAGTTCATCAGCTGTCTTATCCGTTTTCTTTTCACCAGGTGCAAGGACAAGATAGTTTCCAAACTCACACTCCTGAAACAAAATCTGGGCTTTCGGGTTATCTGAGGGAAATACAGTATACTTATTCTTGGGTTCAGGTTCAAGCTTGATTTTCTAGTTTCCAAGGGGAATAACGGCTTCAGACCAGTCCATTTTGATTTCGCCTCTGAGATCCTTGCAAAATGTCCTACTCAGAAGCATTTTGTAACTCGCTGGAATATCAGTGACCAGTATAGTTAATCTTACTCTTTTGTTTGGGCATGCTGCCAGCACTGCCTGGACGTCCTTTACCTGACCAATAAGATGAATCTATTTTCCATCAATTAAAAAGCATCTTCCAAACGTTTTAGTAAGGGTTAAACCTAAAGATTTAGCCACAGAAGAAGGCATTATATTGTCTGAAGCCCTTGAGTCAATTATGCAATTACTTAACTTTTGGCCATTTAGGAGAAGGGAAATATAGAAAGGTTCAGGTTTCGGAATCTCGACCTCATGCCTAGACCTTGTGTCATGAAAAGCACAGGGATCTACCAGATTAGCTAATGAGCAGGGGATAGATGAAGACCCTTCGGTAGCAACTAAATCACTATTTTCCATACACCCGTGTACTTGAGACTCTGAAAAGGAATCCCCTTTAACGTATTTGACCAGTTTATCCAACTCTTTTGGGTTAAGCTTTAAGTACTCAGTGGTACGTAGTTGAACGATTGAGGCCTTACAGAATTCAATGATATCAAAGGAGGAAGAAGAGGAAGAGCTCTTATGATCTTCATGGTTCCTTTGCAAAATCTTAACCTCGGGAACCTTTGAAAAACTATTACCTGGGAGATCTTTGCTTTTGAAATTGTTTCTAGAAGGGTTCACAAAGGAAGAAGGTTGAGAGGTGAGTTGATTCCTTGTTAGGATCGCACATGAAGAACCTTCAAGAGTTGCCAAAATGTTACTACCCTTTTCTGAATCTGACTCATATTCGAGGTAGAATGTTCGAGAGTCGCCAGGTGCCTCTTGAATTCTTTCTGCTTCAGTGAACTCTCCTAATTCATCCTTTGTGTTTTGCATCTGAACGTGTCTTATCATATCGGGACATGAAACCCCATCATGATCAGTGGTAAGATGAAATGAACACATGACACCTTTGTCAGGAGGTGCCTCTATTTGTAATCTTTGTGGAGCTACAGGAAGTTGCAACGGTCGTCCATAGTTATATTGATTTGAGGTTCTCCTGCTTATATCTTGGTAAGGTTGTGGATAAGAGTTTCCAGGCTTAGGTATTTGCCTCTTTAGAGCAATCATATCATTGACAAGCCGTTGAGCAACTGGATCAGTAGGGGACGTAGAAGCCTGAGATTGTCCTTGAGGAATTTGTACATCCTTCCTCCATTTGCCAGCTGTTATCAAATCATCTTCAAGCTCTATAGCCTCATTTTGTGCAGTTTCTAGGTCGGTCGGCCTACTTCTTCTGAGGTGAAATCCTACATCAGGTGGCATGGAATTTACGAAGAAACATCGCTAATTATCTGCAGTTGGTCTCTTGGCTTGAGGAATTTTGTGAATAATCTTATTATATCTTGCTACATAATCCCTCATCGGCTCATGAATTTCCTTCTTCATCTGTGTGAGTTGAGCCAGTAGCGTGTGTTCATCATCAGCACTTTGGAATCTTTTTTCAAAAGTAGTTTTCATCGTTTGCCAATCAGTTATGGATCCTACTTGCAACTGGCTAAGCCATTCTGCTGCCCCTTCAGTGAGGGTTTGGGCAAATAGCCTAACAGCCACGTCCTCATATTGAATTGCTAGGATTCCCATTGCTACATTAAAAGAGTTCAAATGCTCTTCAACTGAAACTTTTTCGTCACCTTTATATTTGGGTAAAACATCCTTTGCTCCTTTTGGTAGCGGATTATGGGCTGTGAGAACAAGAGGTCCAACAGCCACACCCCAGGGTTGAGCCATAATGAATACTGGATGAATGGTTACAAGAGGTGGAGCTTGAATTCCAGTAAGTGTTAGTGCTTGCCAAGGGGAAGAAGAAGATATAGGAGTAACTCTGTCAGGAGATGAAGGTCTGCTTTTGGCCTTCCTTCTAGGAGTAAAACTTGGGACAAATGACAGATTTTGCAATTCTTCAAAACAGTTATCAATTACTCCTTCTTTCCTTTGTGCTCTAGTATATGGACGAGAATCCAGGATGATTAAACCAGGTTACTTCAATCAAGACTCAATCTCAACAATCTTCCTGCACTCCAAACACTTTTGCTTATTATGGGCTCACGTTTATGACATACTGGTCTATTGAAAAAAATTTGGTTTTCTCTTTGTTTCGCTTCCCAGCAGAGTCACCAAAAATCTGTTAGTGAATAGATTTTGTTCTTTGCATTTAAATGATTAATTTTAGGACTTTGTTACCTTCTTTTAAGAACAAATGGTTCACTGAATAGTTGGGTCAGCGTTTGTTCAATCACCTCCCTCTGAATTTTTGCCTAAGTACAGCTCCCTATCTAGATTTTCCATAAAGTATGTTTTTGTTTTTATATTTATATCCAAATGAAAGCTTTTAACCAGAAAGTGTATAAGGCCACCTATATCATTCTTGGATGAAAGGCTATAACTTTCCTCATATCTCATAAATAATGGAAACTATCTTCTTAATTTTCAAAGTATGTAATTACAGTAACTGAAACAAAGTTCAATATACTTCTTCCAAATAAAGACGAACGGATTCAGAGAAAATGAATGCACCCACAAACATGAATCTTTTCCAGAGTAAACAACACATTCAAAGGAAAGAACATCAGAGGAATAATGAAAAATTGAAATGAAATAATCAAATACTATTTCTTGATCGGATGAACATATGCAAAGACATGTTATCTATTCGGATTCAAAATACACAGATCTTTCTTCTCCCCAAAAACAATATCACCAGATTTCATATATATATCTTTATGTAATCAAAGACATAATGATACATCTACTAATCTTTTTCCCACCACAGATTTCAACCATCTGATTCCCCCTTTGATTAGGAATAAGAAAATACAAAAACAAACACACGTTCCATTTTTTTTTTAAATCAGTTACTAAAAAAAAATCTCCTTGGTCTACCATCGGTTCTACTTAATTTATAGTCTAAACGGGGGGGGTCTCCCTGAAAATGCGACCACTCCCCGATAAAATAGTTATGAAACCAACAGAAAGTATTTTGGGACAGTTGTCTCGAAGTTTTTGCATAACTATGAAAAATGTTTTGTTTTTTAAAAATAAAGAAAACAAGCCCAAAGCGAATGCATTATGTTATATCTCATCATCACCCTCTTCTCCATCTTCGCGAGCGTCATGAGCAGCCGTGAGTTCTTGGATCATTGATTGGCTTGGGACTTTCATTGCATTAAGCTTCACCTTTGCCACCTCTTTATTCCACCTGTGTTGCACCATTTTCTCTGAGTGCTTCGGTAGCTGATCATTTCCAATGAAAACCATAGATTCAATCCTAGCCACTTTGGTTATATCCTTCGGCGTGAAAATACTCCTAACTCTGATCTTCTCCATGTTCAACTGGAACAACTTGACTGCTTCCTGTGTACTTGCGTTGCAGATTCCTAGTTCCCGGTCATGATCGGGATTAACCACTTTATTATCTTTGACAATACTGCTTTGCAAATCCTGGAGTTCATAGACGGAGGTTTTCGCATCCATAATTACCAACTGAAAGGTGAGCACCCGCCACATGATATTTTTCTTAAGCACAAAAAGTTGGCATTCATCAGATACCAGCTTAATTGAATGTTATGTTAGAAATCTGGTAGTTCTGTACTCTTCGATTTTGGTAAACAGAAGCAGGACATTTTGCCATTTGTGCTCTTCTTTCTCCCATGGTACAAGCTAATTTTGGATTTCGGAAATCAGGCCCTGTACCTCATCACACAACTTCCGGGAGTCGATAATGTATTTTTCACCATCTTTGATTACTTGTTCAATCCATTTTTCAACCGCTTCAGCGATGCTCTTAGCCCGTTGAACTTGATCCATCAACTTCTTGTTTTCAGGAGAAGTTGGGTCAAAACTCTCAGTGGCATGGGATATTGGCATTGCTCCAAGGCAACCGATGCTATCGATGAACTGAGCCAAAACACTTATATGTCTTTTAAGTTCTCTTTTCTCCCGTCCATCCTTCTCTGACCAGGTAAGCATCTTCTTCGCTAACACTTGAAAAAAAATGGTTATCTGTATCCCTACTCATCTTTCCCAACTCTACTTTTGTTATTTCAAAATCATCAGAACCGACCTCTTTGTTCTCATCCTTCGGTTTATAAGAAGCAATTTCCGCCGTCCATTTACCAGTTTCCTCATCATTGTTTAGGTGCGCGGTGGTCTTGAACCTCTTTGGCTTTGGATTCTTCTCAGAGTACTTGGCAACCATCTCCTGAATTGGAATGGTCACAGGAAGAGAGCTCCTTTTCTTGTTCACCGAGGTTTTTAACCATTTAGGAGTCACAGCAGAATGAGAAGTTCCTTCAATCATCTTTGGGGGTGGCGTCATAGCCACAGTCACCGTTTGGGAGTCTAGAGCACAAGCAACTTCACCATCCAAATCTTCAATTTCAACGATCTGAGCTTCAAGCATGGCATCTTTGGCTCCCATATCCTTGACCTGGTCCATCCTCTTCTGGGTGACACTACGTGATCGAGTATGCTGAGGGGTACTAAAATCTAGAGTTGGGCTAGGTCTGCGTCTAGGCTAAGCCGACTTGATTTCCTTACCTTCACAGCTGTATAATCGGACGACGGCTAGCGGCAAGAAAAACTCCTATCCAGGGACAATATAAACACAAATCCAACAGCAAGAGCAAACGCAGAACACAAATGATTTTCATACCTTATAAAGAAAGGTAATAATACAAACACATTAAATGCAATGATTTCACAATTTCATTCTGAACACGGCAAATTGATAGATTAGACCCCCGCACGCATGCATTGAATGCATGGTGGCGTACTTTAAGAAACTGCCAATTCCCAAAATGTTCACTTACTTCAAAAAAACCAAAGAACGACATCACTTTACAATATGGTTCTGCCTCTCCGTATTTAGCAATAAATGCACTTCTGGAAACATTAGAAACCGCGGGACCCACCAGCATTGAACCCGTGTGAACATCTTGAACCAACTTCTTGAGTGTTCAAGTAGTTCAAGATGTACGCCACGTCAAACTATTGACCACTTTCCCGTATTGAACACGTTGAACATATTTGAACCCTTTGAACTTAGTTCAACAAGTTCAGCACAAATGTTATATCACCGAACAAAAAAAACTTTATTAAAGAGCTGCTGCAAAAACTTAGAGAAAATGTTAGTACGAAGAACCTTTTCTGAACACTTCGGAACCTATTGAACCTAAATGAACATCTTGAACCTAGTTCAGAATGGTTTGATGCGTTCAAGAAGTACAATGAATTGTCCGAACTTGAATGAAAATGACTAGGGAAAGGACTTGAGGCTGCATTTAAGGACTTGAACCAAGGTAATATGGTATGAACTAGGACTCCAACATACAAAAGGAAAATATGACCCATTCTCGGCATGAAGAATAAATGATGCGGTAACAGAAGCTCCAGGCAAAATGAAACAACATAAAATATTCCCTTTAATTATTGGCAAAATGCTCCAGCAAGGCCTTAAAACTTGTGAACTACTTGAAGAAACTGCAACTGAAAGAAAAAGATCAAATCAGACCAGATTTTAAAGCAAGGGTATGGAGAGGACGTGTCTTTTCTGCAGCCAGGTGGACATAACTGATGATTGAATAACAAGAAAAAGGAAATGGTTGAGAAAACTTCTAACAAGGGCACTTGACAATATCCTCTTTGCCATCAACTGCATTCAATTTCATTGATGGCTCCATAGACCACCTGTGACCTACTCGATCTGGAAAGGTGTCTATCTGAAGTATCTGAAAGATAAGTTGAAGTTCTTTTGCTACCCTATCACCAACTTCATGCCCTGTTGGTGCAAATTCAAAAATTGAAAACTGGAGAACTGTTCATATCAAAATCTCCCACTCACAAAAGAAAAACTAAAATCAAAACATTATTGATGTTGCTTTATTAGTGGTTCAACTATCCTTAATAAGAACAAATTCAACTAAGATAAAAAATTTGTGTATTCTTGGGAAATGTGGGTGACTGTACCATCATTGACAATCCTCATTGCATGTTCCAAAGAGATCATCATCTCCAACTGGTTGTCCATACTATCAATAAATTTATCTTCATTGTTCATGAGATTCAAAGCATTGGGTAGTAGTTGGGCAACTTCATTATTCCATTCTTCTTTCTCCTTAATTCCACCTTGGTCATTGAAGAAAGAAGGAATAAAAAAAATTTGCATCTTATCAAAGGCATTAAGTTTATCTAAAAGCGTCTTATGATACCATTCATGTTTTTCAATCCAATTATTGATTTCATAAAAAACACTACTATTTATAGGACCCTGTGATTTCATCCTCTCCTTTTCTGATTCAATCTTATCTTGCAGCCTTTTATGCTCCTCAAGGGCCTTGTAAGTCCTTACATGGATAGACCATGACATCACAATATGTGGCACCATTTTACCAAATCTATCCTTTAGCAATGGAGAAGCTAAATTGAACTTGGTGGTCTTGAATTCAGTATTTAACTGTTGTATCTTGTGCCTTTTATGCCTTGTATCTCCAGTAAGCCTCGTCTTCTTGTCCTTAGAGAAGAGTTTGGTCATGTTCACCTAAATCCTGGTATGAAGACATTGACTAGACTAATTTATCCCTTAAAGCATAATTTTCCTTTCTCAATTCTTCATTTTTTGTGTTCAATATTTGCTTCTCCTTAACCAACTTTAAGATGTGATCTTTGGTGAAATGGGCTAAATTAATTGTCAAATCAGTTGCTTCAATAAGATCTATATCTTCAAGGCTATGTACAACAAGTTGTCCATAAATTTGACTTGGGACCTCAACTAATAATGGCTTTCTACTAGGTGGATACAGAGCTCATGTACACAATATGTGATTGTCAAGATTATACCAGACCCTGTGTAAATTTTACCAGCAAACTCTACACTCAAACTTACATCCATTTTCTTGCTCATTCTGAAAGTATCAAATACAATTGTTGAACTAATGTCCCAGCCAATCATAATCATCACTCCAACTTCCTGCAAAAATGCCCTCCCCTTTTCTGGAATCATATCCTTCATTTCTTCTTCTATTATGTGAGAGAGTTCTTGACTCAATTGGTTTTTCATTTTAGGATTGATGTCATTCTCTCTTTCAACAATTTCCTTTCCTCTATGCTCAATCAAAAAATCCTTGAATTCATGAGAACTAATAAAATTATCATCAAAGAAATTTATTTGAAGTCAGTTGCCTAATGTCATCAGATAATTCATCAACAGGTTCAATTTCTATTTTTTCCCTCTCATAAGGGGGCTCATATTCTTGCATAATGGGTGGTATAACTTGTTCATATTCATGTTCCCCAATACTCTCTCCTTCCTCTAATCTACTCAAATCAATTGAAAACATTGTTTGTGGGTTATTTGAGGGGATATATGAGCAACGAGAGTTACTGCCTAAGCTTGTACATCCACTATTTATGGCTCAAATGGAGGCCCTCCAATTCTAGTGAATAGAAAAGGTGGCACATCCCTTACAAGTTCAAGCTCATGTTGCATCATCATTTCAACCCTCCTTCTAGGGTCCTCAATTTCAGCAAAAGCACCCATATATCCCTGGAAGTGTCCTACTTTCCACTTTTTTGTTGCCATGATCATGTTGTAGATGCCAATCCTTTTCATTGTCTCTTCCTCTGATAAAATCTTAAACAAATCATCACCAACCCAATATTTGTGAGGGTAAGCCCCCAACTTTTGAGTGGACCTAAACATGGTAATGACACCTTTACAATTAAAGAAACTCCTTGGATATGTGTGAGATAAATTATAATATTTTAATTTGACGGCAATAAGTGCATATTCATGAGAAGAGTGAGTTGTAAAATCTCTAAAACATAGAGTACTAGGCAAGAATGATTTCTTATGATGTAAAATAAAATCCATGTAATCAGATTGATTCATCTATCTTATGATCTCAAGATAAGCCACCTTATCTGGCACAGTTTTGGGCAGTATATAAGGTGCTCCTTCAAATCCAAACACTCTAATCCTATTACAATCCCTCATACAATACCAGTCACCCCAATTGTGATTTATCTTTTCTTGTGGATCAAAATCCTTGGGCCTTAGGAACCTTTGAATCTTGGGAGCTAAGCTATAATTATAATGATATCCAAACAATAAACATAATGGCTTAACAAATAACTCCTCAAATACAATGTAGTTATTTCTCTCACATTTCTTGTCCCATACAGTAGTCCACTTCTGCACACAATGTCAGTTTTCATTTTGATCATAAGTTTGAACCCTCAAGGGCTCTCTCCATAATCCCTATTCCTAACCCTGAAATAAAAAAATGTGCATCAAGAGAGATTAGTGTTTGAAATTAATCTCATCGTCCTTCTTCTGAATATCAACAAGTCTGAATCTTCTCAGCCACAAAATTGGCATAATCAAAGGGATGAGCTCCAAGGCTCTAAATATCTGCATCCAAAACCATGTGGGCAAATTGTGTGTTTGTGCGTGCCTCGCAACTCAATACTTGACATGATGTTGCATAAACAATGAATTTATAATATTTAGTGAATAAATTGACATAGAATGGAAAATTCTCATTAGGTTGAAATTGCACTAGATTACCCCTCTCATCTCTAGGTCTATGCATGGGCAATCTCCATCTTTGTAATCATTATATATTTTCTTCTATTCAAACTAGTGCTCCCCCTCAGTGAACTTCATGTCCATAATATTGTATAGCTGAAAAACATTACAAATCACATGCCTATTAATGGAGCAAAAATGAGTTCCATCTTCAATATAAATTGCCCTAGTCTTTGGGTCATACTTGTTTGCAATTATCTTCATTAATTACACATTTACAAACACAATAGAGACCACCAATTTCCCTAAATTCATCCTCCATGGGTTGCAAGTAGGCCTTTTCTTGTGCATCCTCACATAATGGAACCTGAAAATGTCATATCCTCTATCTGGGGTCAAGATATCCCTAAGCTCTTTCTGCTTATCTTCAAGCCTTTCTACACCTGCATTTTTGCTCACTGTTGTACATTTTTTTGGGGACGAACCAAGCATCTAGTCCATTAAATCTTGATTTAAATGTTTAGACTCTAACTTTTGTCTAGTCCTATGTGAAGGGTTTGGTTTTTCTTTTTTCTCTCTCTTAGGTTTAGGCTCAAAATGTTTAGACTCTAACTTTTGTCTATTCCTAGGTGTAGGGTCTGGTTTTTCCTTTTTTGTCTTTTAGGCTTAGGCTCGAAGAACTAGCCATTATCAATTTTTATAGAAATTCCTCTTAATTTTTAATTCCTACCTCAAGACTTTACTGCATAGAACTTAATCAAAATCCCCCAAAGTCTATCTCAAAACTTAATTACAAGATTAGAGACACTTGCTATGGCGTTGTCACCTTTGCAACTTAAATTGGCTCTCTGCAACACTTATGAACTTGCTTTCTCTGTCTTGCATGCTCATGAACAAAATCACCAATTGAGGATAAATTATCAATTTAACTTATGTTGAAGTCGGCCCATAAAAATTCATGCATGTCGTGTCAATCACTGCCATTGGTGTTGGTTTCCCTATTATGAATCTATGTCATTGATCATGAAATCAACGAATGTTGGTGAAATTTGAATTTATTGCTTTGACATGACATTCATCTTTCTTGGATATTGGGAACCGAAGAGACCATCAAAATCTCTCTTCGACATACAATGAGTGGGGAGAAGCCACAAAAGCAACCATATAAATTTACCTTTGATGCTCGAGATTCTTCATAGGCCACGATTTGCTCGTCACCTTTCATTGAGGATAAAAGAGATAAGAAAAACATCTCTCCAAACCTAATGGAACACTTGCTATATTTCAGGACCCACATGCCAACCGGTTACATCCTGCCCTTTGGGAGTCGAAGAGACACAAAATTTATCTCTTTGATTCTCGAAGACCCTCTTCAATGAGTGGGGCTCATATACAAACCAACTCTTTCATATATCTATCAGAAGTCAAGAGGTCATCAAAGTTGTCCTCTCAATAGAAGAAGTCTCTTTGACGGATATGGGCCCACCTATTTTCTTGGCACCTTTCATCGGGGGTTGAAGAGACAAGAAGAACATCTCTTTGAACCTGATGGAACACTTGCCATATTCTAAGACCCACACCCCAAATGGTTACATCCTTCCCTTTGGGGGTCAAAGAGACAAAATTTATCTCTTTGATTCTCAAAGACCCTCTTCAATGAGTAGGGCTCATCAACAAACCAACTCTTTCATCTATCTATCGGAAGTTGAGAGGACATCAAAATTGTCCTCTCGATAGAAGAAGTCTCTTTGATGGATATGGGCCCACCCATTTGCTTGTCACCTTTCATCGAGGGTTGAAGAGATAAGATGAACATCTCTTTGATCCTGATGGAACACTTGATGTATTTGGGACCCACACGCCAACCGGTTATATTCTGCCCTTCAGGGGTCGAATAGACATAAAATTCATCATAGCGATAGACCAAGTCTCTTCGATGGCTTTTAACCTTCCTTATGTTGAAGACCACACATGTTGATCGGGGGTTAGAGAGAGAAAATTTATGTCTCTTTGACGAGCGATGAAACTTATCAATAAAAAGACAATTGGTCAAACAATTTTCCTATTGCGCAGGTTTGATAACTATCATTGAAGAGGATAAAAACCAACAAGGTGATTTCAAGTGGTTAGTATGCAAACAAAGCATTCAAACATATTAAAAACATGGAACATAAATCAAACCACATGAAAACATAAAGACAATGTTTATACCTTGAAATCTTATACCTTCTCCCTCGGATCAAGCTTGGTGAAGTGAAGGCGCCCCTTGATGATGCTCCACTTGATATGCTCCTTTGAATGATTTAAATGTGGTTGGCTCTCCAACATTGTGCACAAATGGATGTGATGGATTGAGGATTAAAGGATGGAATGGCTAAGTATGGATGACTGATAATTTTGGCATGGTAACGATGCAAGGATGGTTTCTTGGGCACAAACTAGCAGCATGGATTTACTAAAGTTGGAGATGAGATATGAGGGAATGGAGTCCTCAATTTATAGGAAGAGAGGAGGAGAAATGGAGGGCTAGGATTGACCCAAGATGGAGGGTCAAGATTCCTTGTGAGCCCACACAAGGCCCAAGAGGAGGTGTGGAGACCAAGCCATATGCCTTAAAGGCATTTCTTGTCTCCACACTCCTCAAGGTTCATTGGGAAGACTTCCCAATGTGCCTAGGGAAGAACAAGGGATAAGATATTCCTTGAGGGATAGAGATGAAGAATTAAAAATTCTTCAAAAAGGATGTTCATGGGGATTGGAGGAATAAGGAGGAATTAAAAATTCCTTGGAGGATGAGATGCCTAGAGGAATGTGAGATTTTGAAAATATCACAATCACCTAGGAAAAGAGCATTTAAGGAGAGTTGTTAGATGGAAGGGATAAGGAGTTGACTTTGTGGCTATCATGATGATTAGCCACTAGCAACTCATTAGGAGAGGGATTAGAAGAAAGATTATGTGGGATTACTGTAGATAAGATTTGTAGGAGGATTTGACTAGGAGAGAGAATAAGTGGAGAGAATTAAAAATTAGAAGAATAATGCTAAGTGAGTTTAGGGAGTTTCTAGAAGGACTTATTAGGTTAATGATGGATTACGAAAAAGGTGATTTGTAGGAATCACCTAGGTTAACTAATTAATTGAAATTAATTAGTTAAGAGGAGGAATTTGAGGAGATTTAATATTGAGGATTTTTAGAGGAATAAAAGGGGATTGATTTATTAAATAAATAAATCAACAGACTATAGTGACAATATCAATTATAATTAATTAATATTGAGGAGGAATTAAAAAATGGCATAATTAATAAATTAATTATCTCAGGAACTTAAAATAATTAAAATAATTATTTTGAAGTGTCTACAATCATGAATTGTAAGGCATAAGTTGCAACTTAGCCAGTCGATCGGATGAATTAGGTCAACGAGGGAAAAGAACTAGGTGCACACAAGGGAAAAGCTACAAGCTCAACACTAAGACAAAATTTTGAAAATTTTGAAGAACCCTAGCACTTAGACGACACAGAGGTGGGAAACAACACAAGAGATCACCAATAAATACATGACATATCTAGTAGTTCTAGAGAAGTTAGAAAATTCTAGCATCTAGAAAAAAATATAGGACATACAAGAAATTATATTCTAACTAAACAAAATTAAATTCAACCAAAGTAAGAAAACTAAGAACTTTAATTGAACCTAACTTCAAATGCACTTCAAATCAGTAGTGAACATCTTAGGTTTTTTATACAATGTACCAACATAATAATGATCATTACATTCAGAAATGTATCACTAAAATAATAGTGAATAAGCACTTCAAATCAGAAGTGAACATCTCAAGTTTTGTATATAATGTACCAGCATAATGATGATGATTACATTCATAAATGTATCACTAAAATAATAGTGAATAAGAACACCTATACTAAAATATTTGTTACATTCAATAATAAATTATACCATATGTATAACCAAAGTTTAGGTGAGAAATAGCTAACAAGTTAAGGTGATAGGCTAGTTAAGGCGACAAAACATCATCATAATCATCTACATTGCTAGCAAGATCAAAATCATGATCACTTGTGTCTACATCTACTTGATTTTCTTTCTCATCCTTATCTATGACATGCAATACATTCTCTACCAAGCTCTTCATTGGTAATCAAAATCTCTTCTCCAAACACTGCATCATCGTCTTCATCCTCTTATTCGAATGTTTCTTTTAAATTAACATATTGCCCATCAAGCATTATATCAACAACATCCATGAATTTTTGTTTCAAATGAGACTCTGTTTGAATGAGATACGACCATCCTGGGCTTCATATATCATTCTATAGGATACATCTATCTCATTCTTACTGGGCCACAATGCTCTAGTTCATATTCTAGATGTATCAAAAGATGCATAGAAATGTTAAAGATTGTTGGTGGAAATTCTCCTTCCAATAGATAAGGGACTTCAACAACCTCCTCCCTCAAACTATCAAAGTTCAAAGGATCTAATACATGTAAAATCATTCTCTATAATATTAGGCCCAACCTTATAATTGCCAATCTTGACCCCTTTCCCGAACTTGATATATATACCACAATAGATAAAATATTATTGATTATGACATGATAGTCATATGTCTTGAGGCCTCTTAAGCTATTAAAGTCAATCTGGCTTCTAATACTACTACTTACATATCCAGTGGGAAAGCGCGTTTGAGACATCAATTGTAAGAATTATGGACATTGTTCCTCTATCTAGACATAAGGAGCACTAGGTTTTCTATATTTTTCATCATATTTTTCAACCCAAAGATTTCGACGAATCTTTAGTTGTTGAAAGTCTTCACGAGATGAAATAGTATCAAAAGTACCAAAAAGAGTTTCTATAATAACATAGGCTATGTTTTTCTCAGTATGCATAAATTCAACAATATGCCTAATGGCTATATCCTTAAAGTATGACAACTTATAGAATATTCACAACCATTTTACATGCTCTCATTACATGGATCATATATACTACTAAAAATCCCATCATTTTCAATAAATGAAATTCTTTTTTGTCTATTCTCAACAATGTAATAACTCGTTATTAGCAATGGTGCTTCACAATTCTCTTCTTGACTATTGAAACATGTTTTTTATCAATGATATGGATGATCCATTTTAAGGTAAGCATGATGTCCACAATAAATACACTTACACAAACTTCTTGAGTGCCTCACAAAATCCTTAAAGTTGCAAGCGGGACATCCATGGTATCCATGAATACTAAGACCCTATAATGTGCCATATGCAATAAAATCATGAATCGTTAACAATAAGGAAGCTCTTAAAGTGAATTTGATTAAATGGCCATCCCTTAAAGTTTGAATTGATTCAATTTCTTTCCACAATTCCATCAGCTCATAATATAATGGCTCTAGATATTGTATCTGAACTCACACTTTTATTTCTTGCTATAATCAATGATAGCATTAAGAAAAATGTTTTAGTTGTTAACCATGGAGGCAAGTTATAATTTATTAAAAACACTAGCCAAGTTGACCATTTAGTACTTTGATCTAAGAATGGGTTCACCCCATCTAGAGCCAAACCCAACCTTATTTTACAAGGATCTTATGAAAAATTAGGCCATTTGTTACCAAATTCTATCCACGTCTTAGAATCGGGCACATGCCATTGTTTTCCATCAGTGCTCTTATTTAGGGCAGGCCATTGCATAAGTTCAACAATGTCTCTGCACCTGTACATTCGGAGTAATCGTGGGATTATCGAAAAGTGGTGAAGAACCTTTCTAGGAACCACAACTGATTCCAATCCTTATTTATACCTCGCTTCATGAAATTTTGGACATTCACTCTCACTTGCAAGATTATTGTGAAATAATACACAACCATTCACACATGTGTGTATGTTTTCATACCCTAAGCCTATCTTACTGATTTTCTTCTTACATTGACTAGGTTTTGTTGGCAGTGGAGTCAGGTGGTAACAACAAACTTAATAATGTTAATAACCGATCTACAGTCTCATTTGTCCAACCATGCACCACTTGCAAGTTAAGAATTTGAAGGATTGTTGTCAAACAACTTAACCTGTAATTAGCATGCACAAACTTTAAAGAATCCTCCATCAACTTGGCCCAATCATTGTTTAGACCCTCATTCAACATTCTATCAACTTCAAACCCTTCATCTAACATTGTTGTCTCTTCATCTATGTTTGGTGCCACTTCATCTATGTTTGTTGCCTCTTCATGATCTCTCACCCTCTACAATTCTATCGTATCTTCATAATAATTGTAATCCCAAGGGCTTATATCACTATGCCCATATCTTATCATATGTCGATAATTCACATTTCTTTTTTTCACCTTTCCACCAAGACAGTAATTACATGGACATGGATATTTTTCCATGTCCCTCTCATTGTCTACTCTCTCATCATATGCATGGTATTGATCTATATTCAATCTTTAAAATTGATCCATCTATAATGTTTTGCATTCCAATATTAATTTAGTTTCTTATTTCAATAAAAAAAGGATAAATCTGATTTATAAAAATACAATAAATGCAAAAGTCATGGTTAGCATTTTGGAGGACTAATGAACTAGAATATGAACTAGAGAATTGTGGACTAATGGAGGACTAATGAACTAGTCCTCCAATAGTCTAGTTCATTAGTCTAGTTAATAAATATGGGTTTGAGGACTAATGGGGTCTTGAGATCATAGCATTAAAATATGAGTTTCTTTGTAGATAGCATATCTTATGCATATTATGACCTATACTTATTTGCAACATCAAATAACTTGTGTAGAAGCAATGACATTTATGACATATCAAAGTTTTTGTGATATTCAAGACAAAAGTCAAGAGTGGAAAATGTATTTATGCTTTGAGGGTTGTTCAAACAAGTGTATTGTCAAAGGTAGAGTGGACAAACGTGTTGGTTTGATGTTTAATCCATTGCAAGATACAAAGTTGATGTTTCATGCAAGGGTATATGTGAAGGGTGTAAGCAATGGTTTTTGACCTTGAAGTTAATAACATTGATCAAGGCATAAACAATAATAAGTCTTTGTCATCAAGTTAATTCTCCTTATAACTCCATGCTATGAACATGCTTGGTCAGGAATATTGTGCAAGGTCTTAAACCCAAGACAAGGGTTTTAGATGTTTCCTTGTAGAAACATGTTATTCTTCTTGAGTCATGTGGGAATCTAATGCAGGAGCATCCCAGTTCTTGGCAATCTTGCATCAACCAAAAATACTTCCTTTTTGTTTTGCTTTTTGTTTTGCAGTTTCAGCATTTCATTCTGTATTTTCTGGAATTGGCTCACCGGATCTTGAGGACTTAATCATCTACCTTATTCCTAAACTACGGAGCATTTGGATCATTTTCCTGCAAGTTATCACTAACGGTTTTCAAGACAATTTTCTGGTACCGGTTGCCTAGACCTATTTGCATTTGTAATCTACCATATCCCTTCTGTAGCTTGCGGAGCCCTAAGAATTTATTTCGATGTTCCTTAGCATGTGGCCAACCTTCCCTTTGATCTACACTTCATCCTTTGGATTTTTCGGAGGAATTTATTTGGCGGAGGTCGACCTTGTTGTTTTACATGTTACATCTTGTTCTTTGGTATTTGATCCTTTTTGGGCTGACCGAATCCCCTTGGATCATATAAATTATTGTAATTGAGCATTAGAATGTAAAGAGATAAGTTAAGATATAGAACATAGAAGATAGATCTTAAGATTTGAGGTCTGGGTTGTGACCTATTCTGTAATTAAGCATGTTTTAGCAGGCATGTGAGTCAGTTTCTGGAACCCAATTGTTTCCAGTTGATTGTAAATAGTTTTCATGACATAATTCATTCAGTTTTGCATTGCCTCCATCATATCCTTGTGTTTCCATTGTGTTTACTCTTGCTTACTAGTTCAGATTGATCTCTTTGAGGTCCCTCCCAACCAGTGACTACACCAAGTGGTATCAGAGCGATCTTTCATTCTGGAGATTGCATTGTCCTGAGGAATTTTGTTGTAGGATGGTGGATTGTGGATCCGACCTGCACCTGCATAGGACTGGCATGAAGATGGCACGAAGAGGAAATAGGAATGGTGGAGTGCGTGGGAATGCAGGCCCTGTTGTGATGGAAATGTTGCAAGGAATTGTAGCCCAGTTGGAAGTTGTTGAGACAACCTAGATAAGAGGCCGACATATTGAAGATGTGAGTGAAGATGAAGGAGACAAAGCCCCGACAAAACAAGTAAACCCACCAGCGATTGATCCAAATGAAGAGAAGTTTTTGAGGGATTTGAGTAGGGAGAATACTAAACCTCATTTTACCCCACCAGAATATGATGGAAATTTGGATTCAGATGAATTGATGGATTAAAACTCAGAGATGGAGAAATATTTTGATTTTGAGAACACTACAGAGGAAAGAAAGGTGAAATATACTTGTACCCGGTTGAAGGGTTATGCATCTCTTTGGTAGGAGAATTTGCAAATTGATGGATAGAGAAGAGGTAAAGAGAAGATCAAGACATGGTATCAGATGGTTATTAAGTTGAAATCAAAATTTATGCCAACTGATTATCAAGTGAATCTATTCTAGAAGTTGCAAAATTTGAGGCAAAAGGAATCTAGTGTGAAGGAGTACACCGAAGCATTTTACAAGTTGAATATCAGATCTAGACATGTTGATGATGAATTTGAACAAGTTACAAGATATTTGAATGGATTGCGGATTTCTATACAAGATGAACTCAGTTTGATCAAATTGCAAAGTGTTGAAGAAGCTTACCAGTATGCCCTAAAAGTAGAAGAGAAGTTGAACAAAAGACATGAGCGGAGACAAAGAGGTAGAGGTGGAAGGTTTTCCGAAGGAAGATTTCAAGGAGGAAGAGGATATACCAGAGGTAGAGGAACCTGTACAGATCAAGACAAGGACAAGGAAGTGAGAAAAGAAGGTAATTCATATCGGAAGGATGATAGAAATTTCTACCGGAGGAGAGAATTGGATGGCTACTAGAATGAGAATTCTGGAAAAGATGACAAAAGACAAGACATGAGAGTGTTTAGAGGAACTTTCTATAAATGTGGAGGAGAAGGACATCGTGCTTTTGAATGTAAGAAGACAAATAATACCAGAAGAACAACAGTGGTGGAAGAAAGCCCCATCGGATCAGCTAATAAATCGGAAGATGGAGAACTGTTGATGATGAGGAGAGCTTTGTGTCATACCGGAGGAGATGAAGAGCCCTTGCAGAGGAATAATTTGTTCAAGACCAGATGTAAGGTATCCGGTAAGTGTTGTAAAGTTGTTATTGATAGTGGTAGTTCAGATAATCTTGTTTCAAAAGAGATGGTGAATAAGTTGAATTTGAAAAGATTGAAACACCCTAAGCCTTATCAGATAGCATGGATTCGGGATGATCATAAGTTGTTGGTAAGTGAGCAATATTTGGTGAAATTGAAAATTGGAAATTATCATGATGAAGTCTTGTGTGATATTATGCCTATGGATATTTGTCACATTTTGTTGGGTAGACCTTGGCAGTTTGATAGATAGGCAATACATGATGGGAGAAAGAATACATACACTATTGTGGCCAATGGGATGAAGCAAACCTTTTTGCCCTTGGAGGAGCCTTTGAAGAGTGAAATTTGTATGAATTCTAGAATCTATTTTGTGGATGGAAGGAAATTTCTGGATGGAATGAGACATAAGAATGTGTGTTTTTCCTTAGTTCCTAAGAAGACTATGAACCTAGAGCATGAAGAAGAAGAACTAAAAGAGATAAAAGAGTTGCTAATAGAGTATGAATACATCATTTCAGATAATGTGCCTGATGGAATACCGGCTGTGAGAAGTATCAGTCATTGTATGGACCTGATTCTCAGAGCTAGTTTGCCTAACAAAGTTGCACACCGAATGATATCGACAGAGAATGAAGAGTTGAATAGACAAGTACAGGAGTTGTTGAAGAAAGGTTTGATTAGAGAAAGTCTAAGTCCTTGTGCAGTACCAATAGTATTAGCACCTAAGAAGAATGGATAATGGAGAATGTGTAACGATTCTAGAGCAATAAACAAGATCACGGTTAAATACCGGTTTCCATTGCCTAAGATGGATGACATAATGGACTGTTTGAGTGGAGCTAAATACTTTACAAAGATAGAATTGAAGACTAGATATCATCAGATCAGGATCAGAGAAGGAGATGAGTGGGAGACAACATTCAAGACAAATGAAGGACTATATGAATGGATGGTGATGCCTTTTGGATTGACTAATGCACTGAGTACTTTCATAAGGCTGATGAATGAGGTATTGAAGAAATTATTGGGTAAGTTTATTATTGTATATTTGGATGACATTCTGATTTTCAGTAAGACAAAAGAGGAGCATTTGTTGCATCTAAGACAAGTTTTGCAGAGGTTGAGAAAAGAAAAGTTGTTGATAAATCTCAAGAAGTGTACTTTCATGAAGGAAGAGTTAGTCTATTTGGGATTTGTGATATCTAAGGATGGTTTAAAGATGGACCCTGAGAAAGTAAAAGTAATTGTTGAATGGTCTACATCGGAAAGCATTGGAGAGGTAAGATCATTTCATGGATTGGTTAGTTTCTACCGAAAGTTTATTGGAAATTTCAGTTCAGTTTGTAACCCTATGACTAAGACAATGAGGGGAGATAGGAAGGAATTCAAGTAGACCACCAGAGCAAACAAAAGTTTTGAATTGCTGAAGTGCAAAGTGACTGAGAAGCCTGTGTTAGCTTTACCAAATTTCAACAAAGTATTTCAAGTGGATTGTGATGCAATTGGAACAACAATAGGAGTAGTCTTGAATCAAGAAGGGAGAGCAGTAGCTTATTTCAGTGAGAAATTGAATAATGCTCAGAGGAGATATTCAGCGTGTGATCAAGAATTTTATTCCATAGTTCAAGCCTTGAAGAAGTGGAGACATTACGTGTTGCCTAAGGAGTTTGTGTTGTATACGAATCATCAAGATTTGCAGTATTTGAACAGTCGGAGTAAGTTGAATCAGAGACATATGAGATGGGTAGAATTTTTGCAGAGTTACACCTTTGTGTTGAAGCATAGAAGTGGGAAATCTAACAAAGTTGTTGATGCATTGAGTAGAAGAAGGAATTTGCTGACATAGATGAGAGTGACAGTATTAGGATTTGAGGATTTGAAGACCTTGTATGATGATGACCCAGATTTTGCAGAAACTTGGAGAGCATGTAGAGAACTGGTTACAATAGATAGAAGCAAGTGGTTGGATTACTTCATTCAAGATGGGATGTTATTAAGAGGAGTTTAGCTATGCATACCTAAGAGTTCTATGCGGGAAATTTGATAAAGGAGAAATAAGGTGGAGGGTTAGTCGGACACTTTGGTGTTGATAAAACAGTAGCATTGGTGAGTGAGCATTACTTTTGGCCCCAGATTCATAAGGATGTTAGGAAATATGTGCAAACTTGTAGAGTTTGTCAAGTAGAAAAGGGTAGTAGTTAGAATGTGGGATTGTATAAACCTTTGACAATACCAGAGAGACCTTGGGAAGATATAAGAATAGATTTCATACTTGGATTGCCTAAAATACAGAGATGGAATGATTCTATATTTGTCATAGTGGATAGATTCTCGAAGATGGCTCATTTCATACCTTGTAAGAAGACATCAGATGAAATGCATATAGCTGACTTAATTTTCAAGGAAGTGGTGAGATTGCATGGATTACCTAAGAGCATAGTTTCAAATAGAGATACTAAGTTTGTTGGTTATTTTGGAGAACACTTTGGAAGAAGAAGAAGATAGATTTGAAGTTCAATTCTACTTTTCACCCATAGAATAATGGACAAACATAAGTAGTTAACCGGAGCTTGGAAAATTTGTTAAGATGCTTAGTTGGAGACAAAACTGGAAGTTGGGATTTGATTCTTACAAAAGCAGAGTTTGCCTACAATAATTTAGTAAACAGGAGTACTGGAAGGACACCTTTTCAAATTGTTACTGGAGCACATCCCAGAGGTATATCAGAATTAAGAGATATCAGTAGTGAAGATCAGAGAAGTGCAGAAGCAGAATAATTTGCAGATCACATAAAGGAATTAAATATTCAAGTTAAGAAGCATTTGGAGGACATGAACAACAAGTATAAGGAGAAAGCAGATGAGAAGAAGAGACATAAGGAATTTGAAGTTGGCGATGAAGTGATGGTGTATCTGAGAAAAGAAAGATTCCCAGTTGGAACTTATAACAAGTTGTAGATGAGGAAGTTTGGACCTTGCAAGATTTTGAGAAAGTTCAGTTCTGGAAATGCATATGAAGTGGAGTTACCAGATAGTCTGAGTATTTCACTTGTATTTAACATTGCAGATCTACATTAGTATCATAAACTAGAATTCAGTGAGGACAGTATTACAAACATGGAGAAATAGGTGTCCCGGAAGGAACTGGATCAGATTGAAGACATTTTGGATAGTAGGATTGGGCGTAGTAGACCAGTTGAAGATTCATCTTGGATTTCTCAGGCAGAGGTAGACCACCTTGGTTTTTCTCTGACCCCAACAAAGTGAGAGACTCACTTTTTCAACAACCTCAGATGTTTGATGCAGGAGCATCCCTGCTTCTTGGCAATCTTGCATCAACCAAAAATACTTCCTTTCTATTTTGCTTTTTGTTTTGCAGTTTCAACATTTCATTCTGCATTTTCTAGAATTGACTCACTAGATCTTGAGGAGTTGGATTTTTCTTGAGGACTTGATCATCTACCTTATTCCTAAACCATAGAGCATTTGGATCATTTTTCAACAAGTTATCACTATCAGTTTCTGAGACAGTTTTCTTGTACCAGTTGCCTGGACCTATTTGCATTTGTAATCTATCAGATCCCTTCCATAGCTTGCAAAGCCCTGGGCATTGATTTTGATGTTCCTTAGCGTGTGTTCGACCTTCCCTTTGATCTACACTTCATCCTTTGGATTTTTCAGAGGAATTTCTTTGGCCAAGGCCGACCTTGTTGTTTTACATGTTAGGTCTTGTTCTTCGGCATTTGATCCTTTTTGGGCCGACCAGATCCCCTTGGATCGTATAAATCATTTTAATTGAGCATTAGAATGTAGAGAGATAAGTTAAGATATAGAACATAGAAGATAGATCTTAAGATTTGAGCTCCCGATTGTCACCTATTTTGTAATTAGGCATATTTTAGCAGACCCGTGAGCCAGTTTCTAGAACCCAATTGTTACCGGTTGATTGTAAACAATTTTTATGACATAATTCATTCAATTTTGCATTCCCTCCATCATATCCTTGTGTTTTCGTTGTGTTTACTCTTGCTGACTGGTCCAGATTGATGACTTTGAGGTCCCTCCCAACTGGTGACTGCACCAAAATCTCATGGAAATGTTGTTCCATATTATTTAATAGCAGTACACAACATATTTTGTTAAGGTTTCTTAATTATTCATGGGCCCTATTGACTGGTGATTAGCTTTCAGTGATTCAAAAAAAATTGTTAACATAAAATATAGCTGTAAAGAGTTCCACTGGTTTGTGACAATTATGGAATGATGGACAAGCACGTTCTTGAGATAAACATAGATTTCAAAAGGTTTTTCATTTTGATATATGAGATTGATGACTATTTTTCAGTGTGGTTGGTGAAAAATAGATTAGTTGTTCTCAAAATAGTGAATGGATTAGGACTACTAAAAATGTCTTTCGTAGAGATGTCAATATGAAATAGAGTGAGTGTCAAATGAAATAGGAAGGCCATAGAGTAGCCCACAGCTACAACAGATTTGAATTAGATCAGTTCACAACTCACATGTTTAGATTGTAGTGAAGGTTGTGCACTTTTTAACAGTGTCCCTCTAAGGCATCAAGCTCAATATTAATGAGCTCTGTAAAAGTTGTAAGCTTAAAGTGCTTTTGTTAAGAATCTTTATGTCAGTTCTATGCATGAATCAATTCCTAAATTTGCAGTTACTAAGATGAAACATGTTTATTGATTCTCTAAACATGTGTAAGCACTATTAATTATCTGAATGTTCTATAATCCATTTGGAGATCCTTCTAGTGTATATTTCTATTTCTGAACCAATCTGAATCAATATTGTGCAGCTAGTAAGTACAAAGATCTAGATCATACAGACCTTAAGGTCTTTACACACAGTTCCTCATCTTTCTCTGATTGGAGACCTAAAACAACAAAAGTGCCTATTGGGCCATAGATAAGAACTAGTTTTAGGCACTTTTGAAGCCTTAGAAATTCATGGACTAACCTTTCAGAGTTTTCTTCGTACTAGAAGAAGATTTTCAAAGTAGATGTGATAGTTCTGATACTTAATATAAGTACAGATCCAATAGCCAACAAGATGAGAGGGGGGGGGTGAATCATACAAACATAATCTTCCATAAAAACATCAGATTCAACCTCGGTAACATATACTTCAGTAATAAAACCAAAATTGTTAAACATGCAAACTCAAAAGCATATAAACATCATAAACCTCATAACACCAAATTTAAAGTGGAAACCCAAATAGGGAAAAACAACTGTGGGATTTTGGACCCACTAAGAAATATACTCTTCTAGAGTATGCTCAGTTAAAAGAAAATCCTGTTAAAGATTACAAACACATTGCTAGATGTGACTCGGTTAAGGGATTTCCCTTAGATCTGTTAGGATCTTCACCTTGTTAGAAGTGACCTTGTTAAAGGATTTCAAACACTCAATCAGAATGTCACCTTGCTAGAGGGTTATACAAATAAGACTGTTAAGTCCACTCGGTTAAGAGATTTTCTGTCACTTTCACAAAATAACAGTAATAAAAATCTATCTGCAACTTCACATCTAAAATGCTAAAGCAGATTCTTATTTGCTCAATATAATCTAGACATATAACTAATCTTGTCCATCTGTTGGGCTTCTATACTCTGTTATTCAAAACAAATCTTCAACTTCAGTGCTCGGTAATCACTATGTAGCATCCCTGTGCATACACTTGCCCGCATACATTGTTTATCAATAGTTCCCTATTTATAAACAATTAGCTAACCGCTTAATCTCCTTGATCACATTTCCCATGATCAATTATAGCCATTAGATCTTCAAACTTTGACCAGGTTCAATGTATCTTTCGATCTGAAAATGTTTTACCCCGCCTAGGAACTTGCATACATTTCTTGGAACTTGTGCTAGGGTATTGTGGTTCAATCTAAGCTGTAGATATTCATGCCGACTTTCCTTTGCCATAGATTCATTAACAAACTTCATTCACGACTTACCAATCATCTAATCAGTTCCAACTCGTCAGCTTCCTTCATTAAATAACGCATGTAAACATTTAATGCATTTTGTTACAACTTGGTTACAACTCGATAACAACTCGGTAAATACTAAACTTCACTCGATAGACATTCCGCCTTCATTAACCGATAGCAATAACCTTAGGGTTTACCAACTAGGTTCCTTAGGGTTTACCGACTAGGTTCCTTAGGGTTTACCGACTAGGTTCTTTGCTTGGTAACATAGTATAGTATTAACCTTTACAATTTACAACATATGTATGATGTCAAAACAATCTAAAAATCATGATCTCATCATTGTTTGACTCGGTAATAGTTGCCCATTGAATACCTTATTCATCCCCTTATTCATCATAATCTTTCTGTGTCTTTTACCGACATCTTATTACTCTTCAAATCATACTTCTCAAGATATGGCAACATCATATTGAATTAGAAAATCAATTTCTTGACATCAATGACAAAATAATAATATTAAGACAGTAAACATCCTTAATCAGTTATATCCATAATCATCAACAACCTTCTCAATATCCTTATTGAAATGTCAACAATCTTCCATTGTCTGTTATAATGCCAAATGCTAACAAGATGATCAAATTGGAGTGGTCATTGTAGGGTTGATTGCTAATGGACGTGTTTTGTCTTGTTATATGAGCTTAGAGTGCATTAATTAATAGCTTCCAATATGAGTCCCCACTTCTTGTGAGAAGATTGGTGGTGCAGCTAGCAGATAAGACCCAACTTATAATTTTCAATGAAACTTATGTTGGTTATGTTTGGTTTACACTTAGAATTATATTTTCGTTCTATTTATAATGTTTTTTTTAAATAGAAGTATTCACCATGGTGATTAATGAATTTCCTATTATTGGTTTAGTTTTGCCAATATTTTTTTACAAAAAAATGTGATTAAAAAAAATCGCCAATAAGAATAATTAAAAAAAATGATAGATTCACCAATAGAAATTATTTTTTTGTCAAAATATGAAAGATTTACCAAGATTTAATATTTTTTAGAGGGGTTTTTCTTAAAGTTATCCTAAGTTTTATGCACTTTTGAAGCCTTATAAATTCATGAACTAACCTTTCAAAACACAATAGATTCAGGAAAGCCCATTACAAAGATGTTTGGGAACCAATATGACACAAATGCGACCACATGGAGTCCTACAAGGAGATTGTTCTAGGTAGAATATGCAATGGAAGGAGTTAAGAAAGGTGCACTGTAGTTGGATTGAGATCTAAAACACATGTAGTTTTAGCCAATGTGGGAAAGATTAATTCAAAGTTTTCTTCCTACCAAATGAATATTTTCAAGGTAGATCATATTGGAGTAGCCATTGCAAGGTTGACTGCTGATGGACATGTTTTGTCTTGTTATATGAGGTCAAAATTCATTAATTATAGCCTCCCATGTAAGTCCCCACTTCTCGTGGGAAGATTGGTGGTGCAGCTAGCAGACAAGGCCCAACCTACAATTTTCAATGACACTTATGTTGGTTATGTTTAGTTTACACTTAGAATTGTGTTTTCATTTTGTTTATAATATTTTTTTTAAATAGAAGTATTCATCATGGTGATTAATGAATTTCCTATTATTGTTTTAGATTCGCCAATATTTTCTACAAAAAATTATGATTAAAAAAATAACCAATAAGAATAATTAAAAAAAATTGACATATTCGCCAACATAAATTAATTTTTTTGTCAAAAATATGAAAGATTCGCCAAGATTTTATATTGTTTTAGAGGGGGGTTTCTTAAAGTTATCCTTGAGTTTTACACACTTTTGAAGCCTTACAAGTTCACAGACTAACCTTTCAAAACCCAACAAATCCAAGAAAGCCCATTATAAAGATGTTTGGGAACTAGTATGACACAAATGTGACCACATGGAGTCTTGTAGGGAGATTGTTCTAGGTAGAATATGCAATAGAAGCAGTTAAGTAGGGCGCGTTGTAGTTGGATTGAGATCTAAAACACATGTAGTTTTAGCCAATATGGGAGATGTGACCACATGGAGTCCTATAGGGAGATTGTTCCAGATAAAATATGCAATGGAAACGATTAAGCAAGGCACACTGCAGTTGGATTGAGATCTAAAATGCATGTAGTTTTACCCAGTGTGGGAAAGACTAATTCAAAGTTTTCTTCCTACTAGAAGAAGATTTTCAAGGTCGATGACCATATTGGATTGGCCATTGCCGGGTTGACTACTGATGGGTGTGTTTTGTCTCATTATATGAGGTTAAAATGCATTAATTATAGCTTCCCGCACGAGTCCCCACTTCCTCTGGGAAGATTGGTGGTGCAACTAGCAGACAAGGCCCAACTTAGAATTTTCAATGACACTTATGTTGGTTATGTTTGGTTAACACTTAGAATTGTGTTTTCGTTTTGTTTATAATATTTTTAAAAAAATAGAAGTATTCACCATGGTGATTAATAAATTTCCTATTATTGTTTTAGATTACCCAACATTTTCTACAAAAAATTATGATTAAAAAAATCACCAATAAGAATAATTAAAAAAAAAAATTGACAGATTCACCAATAGAAATTAATTTTTTTAATCAAAAATATAAAAGATTTGCCAAGATTTTATAGTTTTTTAGAGGGGGATTTCTTAAAGTTATCCCCGAGTTTCACACGCTTTTGAAGCCTTAGAAATTCATGGACTAACCTTTCAAAACCCAACAAATTCAAGAAATCCCATTACAAAGATGTTTGGGAACCAATATGACATAGATGTGACCACATGGAGTCCTACAGGGAGATTGTTCTAGGTAGAATATGCAATGGAAGCAGTTAAGTGGGGAAGCACTGTAGTTGGATTGAGATCTAAAACTCCTGTATGTTTAGTCAATGTGGGAAAGACTAATTCAGAGCTTTCTTCCTACCTGAAGAAGATTTTCAAGATAGATGATCATATTGGACTGGCCATTGCAGGGTTGATTGTTGATGGATGCATTTTGTCTCATTCTATGAGGTTAGAATGTATTAATTATAGCTTCCAGTACGAGTCTCCACTTCTTGTGGGAAGATTGGTGGTGCAACTAGTAGACAAGGCCTAGCTTAGAATTTTCAATGGCACTTATGTTGGTTATGTTTGGTTTACACTTAGAATTGCGTTTATTGATTACAATGTTTAAGAATGCACAATTTAATGTATTTTTAGGTTCTAGATTAAAAAGTTTGAGAATGTCAATTTTCTATAATGACTTTAAGGTTTTAAGTATGTTTTTTTTCCTAGTGGGTGAATCTTGTGTAAGTTTATAGGGCACCTTTATGAGATTGTGCGATATGGTTAAGATTTGAAAACCTGGTAATATTGGAATAAGGTCTTGGAATCTTTTCTCAACAAGTTTCCAACATTTTTCCAACATTTATAGTCTACTTTATTGAGATGGAGTGTCTTTTGAATCTGGGCAGACCATACAGTGTCCCCAACTACAAAACTTCAAGAGATTGCGCTATGTCTTTACCAAGCTACTAAGTTTACACATATTGAATTTACGTGACTTTTTATATGAGAAACCATAAGCAACTACTATAAAAACTAAACTATAAATTTTAAGTTGTCTCTACTAGAGAACACATATTACACTTAATACAATAGATTGTTATGTACATAAACATATTACAAAATAGATACTGAAAAAGATTATGTACGTAAGTAAAATTCTGAACAACGGGTTGATCAGAAGTTCCTACAACTAAAGTTATTATTGCAATGAGGGTTTCGAATTATCTTTGAATGCACTGTTGAGGGCGTCCTCCAATTTGGCTTTGTTGTAGAAGGCCTCCTTGACTTCAAAATCATTGCAGCAAGCTCTGAATTCCTTGCCCATCTTTTTAGAAGTCTCCAAGTACTCTCCGAACAAGCTTCATCACGCATCCAATCTCTATTGTACTGGATCCCCACTCTCACATGACAACATCAAGATCTACTATACTCGATCCCCACTCCTGGGCACCAACAACAAGCTCTTCTACTCGATCCAGGATTTGTTCTAAGACAATAACAACTTCTATGCCAACAACAAGCTCTTTCCAAATTTCCCAAATTTCCCAAATCTACTCTACGCTATACACCTGTGTGCCAACAATTCCCCAAATTTCCTATTGACCCTATGCACGCAATACAATCGATCACACGCCAATTCCAAATATTTTTTTAATTATCCACTTTACTTGTGATTGTGTTAATATCATATTGTATAGGGGAGTAGTAATATATCAAGTCATTTTTGTTTGTGTGACTAATTATTTAGTTGTGATTTTGCCCCACGATCAAATTGGTCATTTATTTAGTCATTTATAGGTATGTTGCAAAAAATGACTAGAATCTAGTCATTTTTACTTGTCATGACTAAAAGGTTTTAGTCACCTGGTCATTTATTTGTCATATTTCTACTAGTACACTTTGTTAGTGTTGGATCATAGTTTATTGTGCTTTCAATTGGTTTATGTCCTTGTTATTTCTATAAGTCCACTTTTTCTCTTGCAATAACATGCTAGGAATGATATTAGCATTTGAGACATTTTGATTATCGAGGTCTCTTCAACTAGTTGACTTGAAACTTTGTGTTTTAGTACTAGCATTATTTGCTTTGTTTATACTTAAAGGTTACTTGTATGGATTGGTAGGATCCTATGCTTGGGGGTTTGATCATTCCTCATTATTATCCTATCCTTGGTTTGTCTTGCTCTTAGATGCTCTATCTCTTCATTTCTACTTTACTGAGAGTATTATCATAAGATCATACTTAACTAAAGTGGGGGATAAATATAACATCATAAATTATACACCTTTATTAGTGTGTCCAATTTCACACTCTCCTAGCACCTATTTTATTACTTCCCTTTACTCTATGCATTATGGGACCTTTGTTGATTTAAATTAATATTATGGGTTTTATTCTACTTTATTACATCACACTCTTATTTGGGCCCTTAATTCAAGGTGTACCCTTTATCATTTAATCCTGATTTATCCTTAATCCTACCCTAATTTCAACTTCCAAGACACATTTTGCATATCTATACATTATGGTTTGAGCCACCGAGTTGGAATCGACATTAGAACCCCATTATCTTGCACTCCTTGAAAGTTGGAAAAAAGTTGTCGAGGCTAGGGTGACCTACCACCATGGCCCCACACTTTTTTCCTTGATTTTCGGGAGGATAATTTGGTGATCCTATCTAATTCAAATCTATCTTTGTGTGAAAATATATCAAATCTAAGATAGCCTGAAGGTGATTTTAATTATGAAATCCCTATATGAGGCATCTCTTTGAATTCATTTCAACAATCTAGGATCATTACATCTTATGCTAACATTATCATCCAATTCAAGAGCAATTCTTCTTCCTCAAGAGTAGATTTGATTCAAGGAGAAACAAACTACATCAAGGCATCTTCTATTTATGGTTTGTCTATAATTTCATGATGGATTTTATATGATTTATCATGTTATTACATCAACATATGAAGTACTTATCCTAAGAACATTGCATCACCTATTGAAACTATAATCATCTACATTCAAGCATTTCAATTTCAAATCCAGCCTTGCCCTCAAAAAGAAATCTTTCCAATTCGATTCAAGTTTAATTTCAATTAAATTATAGGTTTAATTCAAAACCTAGGATTTGAACTAAGCAATTGAGAGGGGCAGTATAACATGAAAACATATACACACAATGAACACCAAATATGACATTAAAAACCCAAGAAGGGAAAAACCACAAAGAATGTTAGTTCTCAAAATATAACACCGGTTAAGGTGATTTTTACAAAGGGTGGCTCATTGCCAGAATGCTCACTGTAGGAGGGCTCACTACCCAAAAAAGTCTCATTGCCGAAGGTAGAAAGAAAGAAGGAAAGGTAATCTGCCATTGTAACACAATATACAAAACCAAAACTGGTTCTAATGCCTCAACACCAACACACTTCACATATCATCAATGAATCGGATTTTCCTTTTCAGTCTCGCATATCTTCCATTTATTATTACCATGAATTTCCACACAATTGCCACACTAACTCATTTAGATCATCCTCATATATAATGTATCCAAGAACCATAATCGTCTAAGTCAGCCAAGACATAAATCTAAAATAGGTCAACACTAAACATTCTGTGGTGGGAAAGAATGAGAAGTAGACCATACCACAACACACATCATCAGTCAAATCAACACATTACATCAAATTACAGACCCAAATCATGACTTACATGCTATAGAATTATCGTTACTCATCCTAATTATAAAATTATCGGACTTAATCCAAATCCAAAAGTCACTGCCCAATACAACAAAAATAAGAATGGAACCAAGATACTTATCTACTTAATCAATCTACACTTAATATCAACTGTAACACAACTTCTAGAGTACCAAAGATTCTAGGAGCGCATCTACCAAATTACCAACACCAAAACCATATGTTGACATCAATGAAAACAATTATGTTGACATCAATGAAAACCAATCATAATCATCAACATCACATTTGCAATAATCTCTCCCTTTGTCATTGATGGGAACATCCATCAACAACAAACACATAACTCTCTTTCTGCACATCTATGCATCTTCTCCTCCTTTAACAACAATGACAAAGGTGAGCAAATTTCCCCCTATGAAACTCACTCTTGCTCCCCCTAAGAGGGAGCACCCAATCATTAGTCTACGTAAAAATATGCAAGTTGTTCATTGGACCAATACACATATGAATATACATCAGTTCAAATTAGGAAGGGGTAATACCCCTAGCTTCTACCAGAGGTACTCAAAATTATCTTTACACAAGGCCTTTGTGAAGATATCTGCAATCTATTCTTTTGTGGGTACATACTCAAGCTTTAATTCATTATCCAACACCTTTTCCCTCAAGAAGTGATACCAAATAGATATATGCTTTGTGTTGGAATGTTGTACCAGATTCTTGGAAATGTTTATTGCACTAATGTTATCACACCTAATTAAGATGGGTTCATTGAATGTTATACCAATATCCTTCAATGTCTGCTTCATCCATAGAATATGTGCGCAACATGAAGATGTTGCAATATATTCTGCTTCAGTTGTAGATAAAGAGACAAAATCTTGTTTCTAACTTAACCAAGCAACCAATCATGAGCCAAGAAAGAATGATCCACCACTTGTACTTGTCATGTCATCAACACTTCTGACCCAATCTGCATCAATATAAGTTGTTAGAGTGAAATATGAATTTATTGGATACCACAAACCCAATTCTTCTATTCCTTTTAGATATCTAAAAATTCTTTTTACTACCACAACATGTGATTCTTTCAGTTATTGCTGAAATCTAGCTGTCAAACAAACTGCATACATGATATCTAGTTTGGTAGTAGTGAAATGTAATAGTCCTCCAATCATTGATATGTACTAAATTGCATCTACTTTAGGGGAGTTATCATCTTTTGTCAACATGCATCTGGTGGTCATAGGTGTACACACCGGTTTGGAGTTCTCCAACCCAAACTTTTTCAATAATTCCTTAATGTATTTAGACCGAGAAATGAAAATTCCTTTGTCATTATGAATTACTTGCAAACCAAGAAAGAAATTTTAACTCACCAATCATGGACACCTCAAATTACTTTTTTATCTTATTAGCAAACTTTCTACACATGCCTTCATTTCCTCCAAATATTTTGTCATCAACATAAACTACAACAATTCAAGTTTTAGCTGAATCAATTTTGAAATATAAATTGATGTTAGTTCTGAAATCCTTGATTAATCAAATACTTATCTAGCCTTCCATACCAATCTCCAAGAGCTTGTTTCAATCCATACAAGACCTTCTTCAATCTACAAACAATGTTCGAATCATCTTTCAACTTAAATCCTTTTGGTTGTTCAACGCAAACTTCCTCTTTCAGATCTCCATTCAAAAATGTTGATTTCACATCCATCTGTTAGACTTTGAAATCCTTAAAAGTTGCAAAAGTAAGAAACATCTTGATTGCCCCCATTCAAGAAAATGGGGCTTATGTCTCCTCAAATTTAATACCTTTAACCTATGTATAACCTTTACAAACCAACCTTGCTTTATTTCTCACAACTTTTCCATCTTCATCCAACTTGTTCCAGAATACCCATTTTGTTCCAATTACATTCTTATTTGCCGATCTATGAACTAGTTCCCATGTTTGATTCTTCTCAATCTAATCTAGCTCTTCTTTCATTTCCTTTATCCAATTTTGATCATTGCATGCTTCTTTTACTATTTTTGGTTCAATCTCTTATAGTAAACGTAACAAAACTTGTTCTTGAGCTGCTTTTCTTCTTGTGATGATTTCTTTGTTCTTATCTCCAATAATCTGATACACTGAATGATTCTTCTGAACATATCTTGGGGTTTTAGATGTAGATGTGGAAGCTTCCTGAGTTTCCTTTTCTTCTTCACTGGTTTTCTCTTTCCTTTTTCTACCAGCCGGTTCATTAGACTCATATCCTGCCAATTTGTCAAACTCTTTAGCAATATCTTCATAAACCTTCACATTTGCACTTTCAACAATCTTGTTTATCCTTTTGTTATAATATTGATATGCCTTGCTCCTTGTAGAATATCTTAGAAATATGCCTTCATCTGCTCTGCTGTCAAATTTTCCAAGATTATCTTCATCTCTTCAGATATAACACTTGCTTCCAAATACTTTGAAATATTTCACTGTCAGAGTTCTACCATGCCATAGCTCATATGACGTCTTTCCATGTCTTTTTTGATATAGAATTTTGTTAAGGGTGTAGACTGCTATGTGAATTACTTCTTTCCAATAGATTTTTGGGAGTTTTTCTCCTTTGATCATTGTTCTGGCTACTTCTTGTATAGTTAAGTTCACCCTTTCCACTACACCATTCAGTTGTGGTGTCCTAGGGGCAAAAAATTTCCTTCTAATACCATGTTTCTCACAAAAGTTGTTAAACTCATCAGAAGTAAATTCTCCTCCTCTATTAGACCTCAAACACTTAATCTTTCTATCAAATTCATTTTAAACTTTAGCCTTGAATATCTTGTTTTTTTCTAATGCTTCCGACTTCTCTCTTAAAAATGCAACTCATGACATTCTAGAATAATCATCAATCAACAACATGAAATACTTCTCACCTTGTCTACTCCTTGTTCTAGTAGGATCACATAGGTCTATGTGCACTAAGTCCAACAATTGATTAGATGAATTCTCTTTTCCTCTATATGTTCTTTTCATCTGCTTTCCAACTTGACATTCTCTACAAATGTTGTTATTTGGTTTGGTCAGTCTCAACAAATCTCTCACTGCACTTGATGAACTAATCTTCACCAAATTATCAAAGTTGATATGACACATTCTCTGGTGCCAGAGCCAGTTGTCATTGGTCTGAGATAACAAACAATGCCATGTAGCTCCTTCTAACATGTACATGTTTCCACTAGTCCTTTTCCTTGTTGTAATAACAATTCAGGATCCCTTTCGGATCTTACAACCATCATCCTAAAAAAAACATTGTAACCAATTTCGCACATCTGTCCAACACTAAAAAGATTATGATGCAAACCCTTCACATAGTAAACATTATCAATATTATGTTTTCTATCAAAATAAATAGAACCAATTCTCACAATTTATGTTGTCTAATCACCTCCGAACCTAACAAAACCTCCATCATACTTTTCAAGTTTTACAAACTTACTTTTATCACCAGTCATATGATTTGAACATCCACTATAAATCATTTTTATCTCTTCTAGCATGTAAAGTAGTAGCAACTGTCTTAGGTACATCTTTTTCTACCAAAAATAAACAATCACCATCTTCATAGTTTGATTCATCATTAGAAATATCGACATCATCTTTAACATAGTAGGCTCTCTTATTAAACTTCCCTTTACCTTCTTTAAAATTTTGTCTTGATCCTTTTTTTGGACATCTAGTAGCTATATGACCAATCTTTCCACATCTAAAGCATTTAAGAGGTAACATACCTTTGTATTTGTGGGTGCCTTTCTTTAGTTTCCTCACAAAGTTTCTTCCATCTCATCTGAACTTTCATCTTCTAGGTCTTCCTTAGAGGCTTTAAAGGCAAATTCAGTTTTAGCTTTGTCTTTTCTAAACTTCCTTATCTCAAATGCAGATAAGGTACCATAAAGTTTCTCTCTAGTAAACTTCTTTGGATCATATGTTTCTTCAATAGCAAAAATCTTGTCACTGTACCTTTTTGGTAGAGACATTAGAATTTGTATACGGTGAAAATGGATAGCAACAATATTGAAAGACCAAATGAATTCAACCACAAAACCCTAGCCTGACAACAACAAAGATCCACCATAACATATGAAGATTACCTAAGACAATGCAAATCAAATGAAATCACAAAGATTATACCATCACATGTCCAATAGGGTTTGGATCTCCATTCCTCCTATCTCCATTGATCTTTCTTGATATATTTGCTCTCAGATTTTGTGTGCACAAGAGCTCAACAAAGAACGGAAGTGTGGTTGCAAGTAGGCTTGATCGCATATAAAAGAGTGTAGTCAATCAATTGGGATGCATAGATTGATTAGGGTTGATAATGAAGGAAGTATCCTCTTATATAGAAGACACTATATGAAATGGAGGGATAAGATTGAGAGGTATAAAAGATAAATGGTCGGCTATGATTAGAGGGTAGGTAAAAGAAATAATAAAATAATGAGAGGGTAGGTAGTGTAGGGATTAAGAGATGAATGACATGTGTCATAAGTAGAAAAAGCTAATGAATTAATTAAATAAATAAAGATTTATTTAATTAATAGAAGAAGTGGGATCAATTAAATAAATAAAATATTTATTTAATTTAGGGAAAAGGATAATCTAAATAAATAAATATTTATTTAAATGAGAAATAAGGCTAGAAGAGGATAAATAAATAAAGATTTATTTAATTAATAGAAGAATTAGGCTAAAGACAATTAAATAAATAAAATATTTATTTAATTAGATAGGACAATTTTAGGTGTCTACATTTTGCCCCTCTTTGAGACAATGCAGCTTGTCGCGTTGTTTCAAAGAAGATAAGATGAACTGATACAAAGTTTCCCCAAGATGGGAATGATATGCCCCCTCGAGAGATTGGATGAAAATGTCTGGAAAGATCGCGGACAATCTCTCAATAAGAAAGAAAGGCTAGAAAGGGTTGACCAGATAGGATAGAGTGACAGAGTCACGGGATAAAGAGGACTGACTTGGGAGACAAGGGCTAGGGCTAGGGCAGTCTATAAAATAGACCACGAGGGGAATACATCCTCATTGTCATCCACACATCCAAGAGATCAGAGTGCAGAGCGAGAATAGAGCAGCAACAGTAAGCAACGATGGCATTGGTGCATAGATTCGATCGCGTTCGCCGATTTCAAAGGCCAGCCGATGCAGGAGAGCCGATAAGTACCACAAAACCTCTTTGTACTTTGTCACAATAAATGTTGTCATTAATGCATGCTAGGTAGTGCAATAAATTCGCTTTTAGGTAATGTCAAAAAATGTCAAAAATGTTGAGGTGCGTCTACGTTGGTGCTAGGCGCGTCTGTGTTTGTGCCAAGCGTGTCTGTGCCGGAAAAAGCATCTATGTCAAATGCAAGTGCATCTATGTTGTGCAGGCGCGTCTATGCTATGTGGGCACATCTGTGCAGAGCAAGCGCATCTGTGCAGAGCATAGGCACGTCTGTATATTTCAGGCGTGTCTGTGCAGAGCAGGAGCGTTTATGCAGTATGTAAGCGCGTTTATGTCATGAAGGCGCGTTTGTGTCAAAAATGTGCATTTATGTCTTCTAGGGAAAATCAGTAGTTCTGTGATGAACATACACTGTCGATTGGATAAGATGCTGAGAGGATACACTTAAGCGGGTCCTCTAGGGAAGACTAGGATAGATCGAGGCACTTTGTGATGAATGGGGAGTACCAAGACATAGTACTTTGTGATGAACAGGGAGTACTAAAATATGAGCAGCACTTTGTGATGAACAGGGAGTGCAAATATGAGCAGCACTTTGTGATGAATAGGGAGTGCAAAACACGTAGTACTTTGTGATGAATAGGGAGTACCACTAGGATAGAAGCAACACTTTGTGATGAACAGTGAGTGTCACTAGGATAGAAGCAACACTTTGTGATGAACAGTGAGTGTCACTTTGACTGACACAGTTGATTTGCTTGACTGCAGGAGTACCTACCTATGCTGGAGTCACGGGAGAGATTCTCGTCGACTCAAAGGTTACGACCGGAGTTGACATTTGAGGACTGAGCTGCCATTGAGGTTATGAGTTTGTGATTCATTCTGTATGTTCCTGAGTTTTGGGTGAACATGGGTTTGTTGACTGCACTTGCTGAGAGGTGGCACTCTGAGACATGCACATTCCATTTGCCGATGGGTGAGATGACAGTCACCTTAGAGGATGTGTACAAGATTCTGAGGATACTGATTGATGGGGAGTTGATTCCCTATGATCGAGATGGAGACAGGGAGGCATTGAGATGAGTGTTCCAGGATCCGGGACTAGAGATGAGGGCAGGACATGTCGCCTGGGACACCATGATAGTGATAGGACTGGCGCTACCAGTAGTGCTAGGAGGAGTGATCAATGGGTTCCTGTGTCCAAATAGGGTGACACGAGGGTTGGCTGTGGGCTGGGGGAGCACCTTGGAGACATTGGTGACACAACATACCAGATATGCCTAGGGACCGTGCGTGCTAGCGCATTTGTACTATGAGCTCCATCAGTTCGTCTACCATGGATCTGTAGGATTGGGCTGCAGAGTTACATTGCTACAGGTGTGGGCATATGAGCATCTACCAGTGACACGACTGATACATTTTAGAGACAGGGTTCATGGATGCAGCTTTGTGCACTTGTATGATATAATTACATCACAACCATGGATTAATAGGTTGGAGCACTGGCGTCGAGTCCTTGATGAGGTTGACACTGTGATATGGAGGTTGTACTGAGAGTGCGAGCAGTGGGAGGATGACACAGTGGATCTGCCATACACTTTCAGGAGAAGATATCTGATTGGGAGGACACCCTATGTACTGGAGAGGCAGTTGGTAGACAGGGTATGCAGGGAGTTTGGCAGGATCTAGTGGATGCCACGGGGTTCCGGTATGTATGCATGGACAGTGCAAGACCAGGCACACTTTGGACCACTATTATCATATGATCAGGCCGTGATGCAGCTAGTGGAGATGGTGCCCATGCCATGGGATATGTGGCCTAAGATTGAGGATGCAGGGATGGATGCAGAGTATACTGCATATTGGGCAGAGCATCCATTTCCACGCCTGACAGATCCAGGAGAGCTGATAGATGGAGATGGCAGAGGGGATGAGGATGATGATGGAGATGGTGGGGGTAGAGGCTGACGGAGGAGGCAGGGTGCAGTAGGAGAGTGGAGGGTGGCTCCGGGGAGAGAGGGTGCAGAGGAGAGATAGGCTCAGGTGGTGAGAGGTCATGGTGGGTTGCCATTACAGGTGCCAGTAGCACAGGGTCCCAGACAGGTGCAGAGATAGGGACGGGGATAGGGGTAGGGGCAGCCACATGAGTAGCCACAGGTACAGGCACAAGTACAGCCACCAGTATAGGGGTAGGGATAGGTAGAGCCACAGGTACAGGGGGTCGAGGAGGAGGAGGATGAGCTATTTGAGCTGAGGGAGATCTGCCAGGGATAGGCAGATGAGATCTAGGAGCTGGAGAGGGAGAGGGATTGACTCATGAGATAGCTCAGGGACACTGAGCAGGAGCGAGATCAGGCTATCTAGCGTTACACTGAGGCTGAGACAGCACTGAGGGCTGGGAGGCAGGCATCAAAGGACACAGGGGCTAGATACACCTATGTTCTGCGGGCAGGGGAGGAGATAGGTTATTGGCGAGACCTATACTACGGGGCAGTGCCATGAGAGCAACGGGCGAGGAGCTTCTGCAGACCATCGCAGACAGCGACAACCACTAGAGGGAGTCACAAGAGATAGGCATCTAGTGGTGGGGTCATGGGTCCTCCACCACCACCAGATAGAGGGGACAAGAGAGATGATCCTGGGGTAGGTCCTTCCAGAGCTCAGACTCCGTTGAGGCCAGGGGGCTCCAAGGGAGGGAGTTCATCATAGCCTTAGAGGGCTCCCTATGTATCAATTTTGTACCATTTTTGTATGATGATGTAGACACCTTCGGGTAATTTGTAGTCATATGATTTTGACATCATTGTATTATGACACTTATGCTTATATATATATTAGATGATGCATCTTAGCGGCAGCTATATGCATGTGTACCTATTTGATGAGATGTTTCGTGATGTATGTTTCTATGTGATGTTTATGTTATGGATGCAAATATGTACATGAGGAAATGCAATATTTTTGTTCTTTTATGTTTTTAAATGTTATGCAAATGCAAATGTGAATGTATGAAATGCCAATGAATATGATAATGCAAATGACTATTTACATGATAAAAATGTAAGATGTGCTAACATGTGTTGTGTGCAGGATGTGATGCAATTGTGATATCTATATGTATGTATGAAATGCTTAATATGTGGTAATGTAGGTGCAGACTATATGAAATGCAAATATTTTTGGCATGTCATTATACTCAGTCGTGTGATAGCAGGCTACACAGACTCAGGAAGGACGATGAAAGTCAATCAAGAATGGGGGATGGAAGACAGAAGATATGAAAGTGAAAGAGCTTCTTGTGCATTATCATCATTGAGCTTTATTATGGCAAAATAACTTATGACAATCGAGGCATATGTTCAACCCAGAAAGTCATTGTACCTGTTTGCATGGAGATAAGACAGTCACAAACAAGGAATGCCCCAGTTCACACTAGACTCACAGTGTCCTCATATCCTTGGACAAGTCATAGCATTACTAAGAGACAATTCACAGACAGCAAATAAAAATAGGTGACGATACCCCATCCTTGCTTTTCTAGTCAAAGACATCCTGGAGATAGAATCTCTAGTCAGAGACATCCCCAAAAAGCTAAAAGACGTGTCACCAAAAGATAAAACCAAAAAAGAAAACCAAGACTCGACAACAACATCCACTGTAGTCCTCAAGTTTTAGTGTCTCTTGTCACTTGTATAAGTCTTATTTGATTGTAGTCACAATGTTTACTTTCACAAAAAGGATAGATAGCACTGAACCATATGTTGTTTGAGTCTGTTGAAAGATTTGATTTGTTGATGCCCATTGTTGCTGCTGTGTCTCATCTGAAACTGATACTTTATTGCGGAGAAGACATAACTTTATTGTGGATCTATGATGCAAATGTTGCTTTATTGCGGATTGTGCACGAATAGACTGAAGAAAAGTAGAATAAACTATACTCCTCAAAACGTGTGATGCTCTCAGTTCCACACCCATTACTAGACGTAGGATTTGCCTTAGCCACAAATAGGAGTTGATTTATTATGGATGGAAAGGGATGAAAAGGAATGTTTATTATGAATGGCGAACCAATCTTGGGTAGATCAATAACAAGCCATGATGGGAATGGATAAGTTTATTATGAATGAATAGGTCGTGAGTGTGTGCAAAGTGAAAGGATGAGATGGAATCTTGAAGGAGGGAGGAGAAATGTCTCTGCACATGGCACTGGTGACCCAGTTTTCACCATGGTACTTGCCCAGGGCACCACCGAAGTGGTTTTCACCGTTGGACGAAATGTTTTTTCTTTACTCTTTTTCTTTTATGTGTGTCACAAGGCGCCTATTTGCCAGGTTTTCACCAAGTAACGATTTTTATGTTTTATGATTTTTTTTGTATTTTTAAATTTTTTTTAATTTTTTTGTATTTTGTGAATTAGGATATTCTGAAGAGCTATGTGTAAAACCTACGAAGGTGCATGATGTTGATAGGATCCTCCAAAGGTTCTCCCTCTGGTGTCGAAAGTTCATATGCACTTGATCCATAGACTGTTGTAATGGTGTAAGGACCAAGCCAATTTAGTTCGAACTTGCCCTTCTTCTCTCTATCTTGCTGATTTTTAGGATTTTCTCTAAGAACTAGGTCACCCACCTTAGATCTGTGAGGCTTAACCTTATGATTGCAACTGCATTGTTCCTTGACTGAATGATGTGTAGCTCGAGTGACTGTCTTTTTTAGGATTTTAAGGATTGTTTTATTAGACGCCTCAACTTGACCGTTACCTTGGGGGTAATAAGGTGTGGAGAAACGATGGGTAATATGGAAGCGGTCACAAAGTTCACAAACATCTTGATTTTTGAAGGGACACCCGTTGTCGGTGATGATGGAAACAGGAATACTGTATCAACAAATGATATAGTTGAGAATGAATGTAGCAATTTGTTTTCTAGTGACTTGTGTAAGAGACACCGCTTCGATCCATTTTGTGAAATACTCTATGGCAGTGATGATGAACTTATGATTGTTGGAAGAAGGAGGGTGAATCTTGCCTATGAGATCAAGTCCCCACTGAAAAAAGGGCCAAGGAGTCACAATTGGTTGAAGTTCTTGTGCTAGCACATGAATGAGGTCTTCATGAATTTGACACTGCTTACATTTCTTGACAAACTGATATGAGTTTGTTTCCATATTGGGCCAGTAATATCCAGTCCTGATGAGTTTCTTGGCTAAGGTAGGACCACTAGAATGTGGACCACATATCCCTTCATGAACTTCATGAAATGCAATATGAGCTTCATCCCCTTCTAAACATCTAAGAAGAGTGCCATCTAGACCTCGACGGTATAGGATATTGGCTAAAATGACATATCGAGAAGATTGGCGAATGAAAGTGCGACGTTGGTTATTGGATAGGTCAGGAGGTAGGGCATTGTTCCAAAGGTATGTGAAAATGGCACCATATAATTGGGACTCAGGACCGACAATACATATCATTTCAATAGGAGTGATTTCATATGAGGGAACCAAAAGGTTATCCACCAAGAACTCATAGCGGGTCTCATTCGGTGATAGATCAATTAGTGAAGCAATTGTAGCCATGGCATCCGCGACTCAATTCTGCTCTCTTGGTATCTGCTCAAAGTCTATCTTCGTGAAATGTTGTTTCAAGTCATCCACCATTCTTTTATAGGGCATTAATTTCTCGTCCTTTGTTTGGTAGCCATTAGCTGCTTGACGAATTACAAGTTGAGAGTCCCCAAAAACACGAAGTTCCTGGATCTTCCACTGAACTGCAATTCGTAATCTAGTTGTTAATGCCTCATATTCCGCTATGTTATTAGTGCAGGGAAATGATAATCGATATGATTTTGGTATAGAATCCCCTTGAGGAGTTATGAAGAGGATTCCAGCTCCTGCCCCATGCTGTGTGTATGAGCCATCAAAGTATAGTTGCCAGGGCTTTGCATGTGACACTGTTAAAATGGATTCATCTGGAAATTCTGAAATTAGAGGAACATCATCTAACACGGGAGCATCTACTAATTGATCTATGATAGCTTGTCCTTTTATTGCTTTTCTGTCCACATACTCAATGTCGAATTCACTCAGGAGCATCACCCATTTGGCTAGTCGCCTAGTAAGTGTTGTTTTATTGAGAAGGTATTTCAATGGATCGATCCTTGCAACCAACTTAGTTTTATGAGTTAGCATGTAATGTCGTAATTTCTGCGAAGCAAAGACCACAATGAGACATGCACACTCAATTGGTGTGTAATTTATCTCATATCCCACCAATGTGCGACTGATGTAGTAGACTGCCTTTTCTTTGCCCTCAACAACTTGTTGTGCTAAGAGTGCCCCCAGTGTTGTTGAAGTAGCTGATATGTATAGTAATAGAGGTTGATCTGGAACTGGTGGCATCAAAACTGGTGGATTCAGAAGATAATCTTTGAGTATCTAGAAATCCTGTTGATAGTTATCATCCCATTTGAATTTGATGTTTTTATGTAGCAAGTGCTAAAAAGGATTACACTTATCTGCAAGTTGTGCTATGAATCTTCGTATGGACTGGAGTCTCCCTTGCAAAGATCAAAGTTGACTGATGTTTTGTGGTGGTTGCATCTCTAGGATGGCCTTGACTTTTGCTGGATCGACTTTGATTCCTCTTTTTGATATAATGAATCCCAGGAGCTTCCCGGAGGTTACTCCAAAGACACATTTCTTGGGGTTTAATCTTACTTTGTATTTTTCCAACTGATCAAAGATGACTGAAAGTATGTCTAAATGTGTATCTCTGTCTACTGATTTGCCCAAGAGGTCATCAACATAATCTTCCACAGTAACGTGCATGAGATCATGAAAGATAGTAGTCATGGCTCTTTGATATGTAGCGCCTACATTTTTTAACCCAAAGGGCATGACATTCCAATAGAAAGTTCCCCAAGGACAAGTGAATGTTGTTTTGTGTTGATCCTTGGATGCGATTTTTATTTGATTATAACCAGAGAATCCATCCATCAAAGATAACATTTCATGACCTATTGTGAGATCTACAATCAAATCTATGTTTGGTAATGGGAAGTCATCCTTAGGACAAGCTTTGTTGATGTCTCTGAAGTCTGTACATATCCTAATGCTACGATCTGGTTTACTGACAGGCACTAAGTTGGAGATCCATTCAGGATAATCAATTGGGCGTATGAATCCAACATCCAATAATTTTTCAAGCTCTGCCTTGACTAATAATGCCACTTGTGGATGCATCTTTCTTAATTTCTGTTTCACTGGTTTTGCCCCCGATTTAACTGTCAAATGATGCATTACCGAATCTAGATCCAATCCAGGCATATCAGTGTATGACCATGCAAAATTTATTTTTCGCTCTGTGAAGAAACTTATGAACTTTGATCTTTCTATCTCTGTCAGGGATTGTTCTAGGAATATGTTATGTGGACTTTCTTCTGTACCAATGTTTGTTTTGATGGTTTCCTCTACCAACATAGATGATTTTTCTTCATAGGATGCTGGGAGAATGTCGAGCCTTCCATCCTTGGGTGCCTCAAAGAGGTTTTTGCCCTTAGATACGTCCTTTCTTTTTACTTTTTTGGGGTCAGGTAGCGCCACAACGTGGTTTTCGCCATAAGACCCTTGATTTGTTTTTATTTTTATGTTTTTGCGACTAGAGGGCCTGACACCCTCACCAAAATATGCCACGATGTTGAGTTCTATAGTGTATCCTGCCTTATGGTCCCCAAGGGGAAGATCATCTCATATGCCTAGATAATCAATAAAGGCTTCATCATTTTGGAATGTATCAAACTGTGCAGGTCCTTCATGGTCCCAGTCAATGAGTTGGTGGTGAACAAGGGGAAGGCCTTTGATGTCTTTGAAGTTAGCGGGGCTAAGAGTGAAAATGCAGTTATATTCAGGTATGTTGAGGTAGTCATCGAGGTCATCATTGGCACTCTCCTCATCTATCTCGATCGTGAATGAATCCAAATTATCATCACTAATAGAGCATTCTGGGACAGGTGTTCTCATTCTATGTGGTTTCGACCTAGAACCTAGAGGCAAGGACTGTATGGGGTCCTCAGGGGTTGTTTCTTAACCAACTTTGAATTTTCTATAAAATTCCTCTTCTTCTGTGGGTTCACCTGGTTCTTTGAATGTCTCGGTGAGTTCATAGTCACTGGAGGATTTGTTTGAATCCCATTCCCATTCATTGGAGTCTGTGGAATAGCGATTCTCTTGTTGAATTTTGCAGCTTTGATTTGTATGCTTCTCCTGTCTTTTGAGTGTTTGCCTTGGAAGTCATGAAACCAAGTCCTTTCGAGTGTTCCTTTTTGAATGTCAATTCAGGTTGTAAAGGTTCAATGATGCCTTCCTTCCTTAAGCCAAGAGGACTTTTTCCATCATACCCAAATTTTTGTATGATCTTGAATCCTTTGCCATACTTTTCACATGGTATGTTGATGTGATCTTGTGTATCATTTTCAATGTCTTTGTAAAGCATGTTGTATAAGTCTTCTTCTTCCAGTTCACCCCATCTTTGAAAGATAGTAGGGTCCCATTTGAGTATAATGATAGATACCTGCTTATTAGGATGTGGTCTTCCATATTCTTTTGGTGAACTTGTTACTTGTTGTAAGCACATGGTTTAATTCAAAGTGTATTCACCCATGCCCTTGTCCTAAAATTTCCCTTTAAGCTCACCTGGTTTTGATGTTGAAGGTTTTAATGATTCAGGACCAATGTATGCAGAAGAAGGGACAACTTCCCTATTACTTGGAATGATCATCTCAGTTTTCAGTCTCAAGTTATTGCAGTATATGTATGGATTAGGATCACCATTAACTGTTATCTCAACTTCGTTGTGAGGAAACTTAATGCATTGGTGATATGTAGATGGGACTGCCCTCATTTCATGAATCCAAGGACGTCCTAGTAATATATTGTATGTGAGATCCAGGTCTAGGACTTGACAAACCACATCCTTCGTAACTGGCCCAACTCTGAGAGGCAAGGTGACTGTGCCTTTGGATGAACGCTCTTCATCATCATATGCCTTGATGGTAATTTTGTTTGTAGAATTCATAGCTTTATCAGAATATTCCACTTGTTTAATAGTGCTCAATGTACAAATGTTTAGACCTGCTCCTCCATCTATCAGGACTCATTTTATTCTATGTTTGTGTATGAAGGCTTCAATGTGTAATGGTGCATTATGTGGCTAACTTACGAAGGCGTCATCGGCTTCTGTGAATGTAAGGGAGTGTGGAACAGAAAGGTATCCCACCATGACTTGAAACTGGTCCACATTCAGATCAGTAGGGATAGCAATGTCTCTCAAGATTTTGTCAAGAATAGCTTTATGTGCGGGGGATATGCGTAAGAGCTCAAGGATGGAGATGAGCGTGGGTGTCTTCCCCAACTGTTCTACAAGGTCATATTTAGGTTTGGTTGATGAGGAAGTGGTGTTTTTAGCTGGAGCACCTTGCAAAGTGAATTTACCTCGATGATTTGTAACATTACATTCAGAGGTAGGTTTGGAAGAAGATCCAATTCCTTTCAGGACGATCTTGGGTCTTTGGGTAGAATTCTCAAGTGTTTTATCCTTGATGATAATGGTAGAGACATAATTGTCCATCGAAATGTGATTGATAGTGGAATCATAGTTATAAGATGCTCTGGTATAGTTGGTTTGGTCATCTATGGCTGTAGCTTTTCCCTTGTCATGCTTTGGGAATGGTTCCTTAAACATTTCATGTTCTTGATTGGATGAGTGTCCTTCAATCTCAATGTCACCTCTATCAATAAGATCTTGTATGATGTTCTTCAGTCGATGACAATTTCCTGTTTTATGACCCTTGCTCTTATAAAATTCACAATACTCATCATCATTCCACCAATTTGGTTTAACCTTTGGCTCATATGGAGGAAAATCTGGAATTGTGATTATCTTGTTTGCCACTAGGCTTTTGAAAACTGATTCAAGTGGTTCTCCCAATGGGGTGTACTTCCTTCGTGATTTGGAAGTTGTTTCAGTATTCACTTGATTGTTTGTAGAACTTGATCCAGAAAAAATGATTTTTGGTCGTACCATATTGGCATCCACAACACCATCATTGATTGTGTTCTTGTTTTTATTCCAAAATCTTGGCTTATCTTTTCCTTTAAAGTCATCTTTGTTTTCTTTGAATATCTTAATGACTCCTTGTTCAATTAGGACCTTCTCTATTGCTAAGCCTTTTTCAATGACATCCTTGAAGGTGGACAAACAAGATTTTCTTAGGTCATAACCAATGTCTTTGTTAACATTTTGGGTGAACATCTCTACCATTTGTTTTTGTGGAATTTCACAAGAGCATCTGCTAGCTAGATTTCTCCATCTTTGTAAAAATGATGAAAAAGATTCTCCATCCTTTTGCTTGGTGTTGCACAAAGTGGTGACTGATATGTCTGTCTCTATGTTGTATGAGAAATGTTGGATAAAAGCCTCTGCTAAGTCACCCCATGATTTAATTCCAGGTGGAAGTTGGGAGAACCATTCCATAGCTTGATCACCTAAGCTTTGTGGGAATAATATCATCAAATATGTCTCTTCTGCTGCTACTTCAATGCAAGCTGTGAAAAATTCTTCTTATGTGTGCCTTAGGATCCCCTTTTCCTCTGTATTTATCAAACTTAGGTGTCACAAAGTGTGTAGGAAATGGAGGCATTGGAATGCTTTTGTCAAATGGATAGGGACATATGTCTCTCATTGTGTAAGTTGGCTTCGGTGTATTTATGTCCTCCATTTTCTTTTGTAAGTCCTTGATTTGTTGTTCCAAATTGTTCTTAGGTGGAGACCGACTTCTTGGACCAAACCCCATGCCTAAACCATCGAGTGGAGGAGGAGCATGTTGCATATATGGATGATATTGATCATACACATGTTCATATGGAGGAGGTGTATAATGATGTTGTGTATATGGACCACTTGGTATAGAGTCATGTTGGGGAATGGAATATCTGCTTTGTCCATGTATACCATACTCTATAGGAATGTCATGAGTTTGTTCTAGTGTGTTGCCCCCAAATTTGACGCAGGGTTTCCTTGTGTCCAAATTTTGAGCCTGCCTTTGAATATCCAATTGCTTTGGTGGTTGATCCTTAGCATTGGTATGTGATTGAGCATATTTTTCTGCATAAGACTTCCATAATGGTCTGCGAAGGTGAGTATCATATGCTTGACCATGTGTGTATGGGACCTCGGGTTTTTGAAACAAAGATGATGGTGATTCAGGCACCATATGTGGTCCTCTATTGCCTCCACTATTAGGCCTCCTTTGATCCATGTTGGAGTGAGATTGTTGCAAAGGTCGATTTTCCATTATTTGAGACATGTCAAAATCATGAGGAATCTTGGCTCCACTATGTGCCATCACTTGTAAGAAATATTGTCTATCTCTCTTCATTTTTTTCTCAACCAATCTATTGAAACGAGGATCCATAATGGTGTCTTCCGCTTTTGCTGAATGTATGGAAAAGTTGTCCATATTGTCATTGTGTGTATCATTGTTGTTTATAGTATCCATGTTCTCAACATTTGGAATGTTTCTATAAGCATCCATGTCAGGTAATGTGTTATGATCAGAATTGAAAAAGATATCATTGTCATATTCATAGGAACTCATGTTTGCGGACTCTTGAGCCTCTTTAGTTTCTCTCCTAGATTTTTGGGAATGTGTTTCAACCATGAACTAGGTCTTGACCAAGATGTGTGAAAGTAGATGAAAATGGAAAAGAGTATGGAAGACCAAGAGTTGGATGAAATGTAAATGAATCTGAGGTGTACTTGCAATGTCCAAAGTGTAAGACCAAGTATGTATGTAGTAGAGTAGGTGTGGCTTCCAAAGAGATGATAGTTTCTCTTGATGAGGTAAGTTGACCTTGACTCTAAGTAAGACCAAATGAGACCCAAAGGTGATAGACCTTGATGAGGGACCACTTAGTAAAATGTTGTTGTATGTAATGTGTTGACAAAGTATGATGAGGACAAGCAAGTGACCTTTTGACTCAAGTTTAGACAAATGTGAATGTAATGCAAGATGTAAAGCAATGATGGACTTTGTGAGACCCAAAAGATAGGTTGAATTCTAGATGAAAACCCAAAGAGATACCTAGGAAGCTCAATAAGTCTGAAATTGACTGTTCTTTGTTTGCTGGATTATGAAAGTTTTCAATTTTGAACACAGACGTACCTGTATACTTCACAGACGCGCTTAAAGGACACAGACGCTATTTTGTTAGACACAGACGCGCTTAAATGACACAGACGTGGTTCTACCAGACACAAACGTGCTTCTGAGATGTTGTAAATGCAATGTTGCTCAAAAGACACAAACGCGTTTCTGCCCTTCACAGACGCGTTTAGATGACATAGACGCGGTTCTGTCAAACACAGACGCGTTTCTGCAAACTTTGTGCAATTTTTCCAATCTGTGAAGTTGTTTTGTTGTGACCAAATCTGAATGTTTGACTGTTTTTCGTGACAAGAGGACACAGTGTTGATGAGGACTCAATGTTTGCAAGTGTTTAGACTCAAAATGACTCAAAGAAAAGTGTGTTGTTTGCATACACTTGAAGACACAAAAGACACAATGTTTTGGTGTTTGGTCTTGAATGTTTGATTGTTTAAAATAAGTCAAGCACAATTCTTATGGATGGCCAAGACAATAGTTGTTGATCCCACATGGAGTTTCCCCCAAGGCTATGCTATTTAGAGTGGATACTTATATGCTTGACCCCACTGGATCCACCCTCGACACTCACTTCTCGGGGTAGCCAAGCATTAGTTCCCATGAAAACTCCTCGTGGTGAACTTTGTATCTCTACTAAGAACCGTATGTGTGTGGGCCGCTACCAGAGGTCCGACCTCTTGCCCCAACAACTAGAAGGATTTTGGCTTCTAAAACAAAAAGGTGCTAGTAAGGGCACCCACTCGTGTGGCCATACATGCAGCACTTTCAGCTCTGTAAATACAGAAGGCTCCCAGCCGGTAGGGGTTACGCCCTACAACTGATCAAATAAATTTGATCAAACAGGTTTATGGGGAGACATAGTGTCAGTATGAACTAATCAGCACACCTTATCCATAGTTTTCACCATGGATACAGTTGTTTACAGTGGTTCAGAAGAGGTGGGTTTTCCTCGCTACCACTTGGGTCGTTCTCTCCTCACTAGTAGTCCTAATGACCACACGGGGAGACAGGCCCTCTAAAGATTAAACAAAAAGAGCCTATTGCTCAAGACACAAAAGACAATGGTTCAATTTTAGTGCACCAATTGAAGTGTTTGCTAGTCTATGAAAACAAGGCACACAATAAAACTCAAAAACCCTTGCCAAGGTCCTGCAACAAAGATCTATTAGTAGTTTGAATTGTTTCAAATGATCACCCCTTCCTGCAAACACACAAGTTAGATATATTTTAGATCCAAAAGACTTTGTGAAATAGGGGCCTTCAACAAAATGATTTTGCTTTCCAAAACAAGTTGCACCAATTTTGTTAGCTAGATCTGAAGATGTTAGCTCAAAATAAACTAGATCTGAAAACCCAAATGATGAAAAACCGAATCAAAGAAACCCAAAATGTAACAACCTCACACAAACGCGGTTATCAGAAACACAAATGCTATATAACTTCGTAGACACGCCTAGATTCGACACACACGCGATTCCAGAACATAGACGCGACTCCTAGACATAGACGTGCCTGAAGACTTCACAAACGCGACTAGGGAACACAAACACGTTTCCGGAAATCTGCAAAAAAAAATACTGTCGAGGGCGCAGACGCGATTCTAGATGTCACAGACGCGGCAGAAAACCCAAAACGTGACCCGAAAGCACGCAGACGCGAAAATATGAAAAGTTTGTCGGAAATGTTAGATCTGCAACTTCAAAACACAAAATCTTGCAACAAATATGTTAAATGCAAAAGGGACAAGGGTCCCACCGGGTGTCCCAAAATGTATACGGTGAAAATGGATAACAACAATATTGAAAGACCAAATGAATTCAACCACAAAACCCTAGCCTAACAACAACAAAGATCCACCATAACATATGAAGATTACCTAAGACAATGCAAATCAAATGAAATCACAAAGATTATACCATCACATGTCCAATAGGGTTTGGATCTCCTTTCCTCCTATATCCATTGATCTTGCTTGATATATTTGCTCTCAGATTTTGTGTGCACAAGAGCTCAACAAAGAACAGAAGTGTGGTTGCAAGTAGGCTTGATCGCATATAAAAGAGTGTAGTCAATCGATCGGGATGCATAGATTGATTAGGGTTGATAATGAAGGAAGTATCCTCTTATATAGAAGACACTATATGAAATGGAGGGATAAGATTGAGAGGTGTAAAAGATAAATGGTCGGTTATGATTAGAGGGTAGGTAAAAGAAATAATAAAATAATGAGAGGGTAGGTAGTGTAGGGATTAAGAGATGAATGACATGTGTCATAAGTAGAAAAAGCTAATGAATTAATTAAATAAATAAAGATTTATTTAATTAAAAGAAGAAGTGGGATCAATTAAATAAATAAAATATTTATTTAATTTAGGGAAAAGGATAATCTAAATAAATAAATATTTATTTAAATGAGAAATAAGGCTAGAAGAGGATAAATGAATTAATTAAATAAATAAAGATTTATTTAATTAATAGAAGAATTAGGCTAAAGACAATTAAATAAATAAAATATTTATTTAATTAGATAGGACAATTTTAGGTGTCTACAAAATCTTCTCAATTATGTCTTCATCTGCCAAGGTATTGCCAAGTTCTCTAATTTTATGTATTGCACTATCAACCTTCTAAAAATAACTTGTTATATCTTCTCCTTCTTCCATTTGCAAGTTCTCACATCTGTGCTTAGCTGTTAACTTTTTTGACAATTTAACTCTGTCATTTCTTTCATAGATATCTTTAAAATTTTCCCAAACTTCATAAGTAGTATTAAATGAAATAATGTTTGCCAATTCAGTCTTTGATAGAGCACTAACGATAGCATACCTTGCCTTTTCATTCTCTTCATAAGCCTGAATCTCATTTGGAGTGGTAAGACCATTTGCCAGTTGTACATATTTAGTCTCCACTGCTTTCCAAGTGTTGTAACCTAAAGAGACCAGGTAACCTCTCATCTTCACTTTCTAGAATCTATAGTCATATCCTTGAAAGATAGGAATAGCCAGTTTATGTTCCATCAGATTAGGATCTACCTCAAGTGGTTAAGCTCTTCTCCAAGGAACCAAAGCTCTAATACCAATTGTTAAATATCCAGGCAACTGAGGGGGGGGGGGGGTGAATCAATTGACAACTTAAACAATTTCTTCTATTCTTTTACACATCTAGAATAACCATCAAAATTAATTAAAGCATATATAACATGAAAACATATACACACAATAGATCACACAATGAACACTAGATATGACGTGGAAAACTCAAGAAGGGAAAAAACCACGGAGAATGTTAGTTCTGAAAATATAACACCAGTTAAGTTGATTTTTACAAAGGGTGGATCATTGCCAGAATGCTCACTGCAGGAGGGCTCATTGTCAAAGGAAGGAAGAAAGAAGGAAAGGTAATCCACCACTATAACACAATCTGCAAAACTAGAACTGCTTCTGGTGCCTCAACACCAACATACTTCACATATCATCAACAAATCAAATTTTCCTTCTTAGTCTCACATATCTTCCATTTATTATTATCATGAATTACCACACTAACTCATTTATATCATCCTCATATATATACTGTCTCCAAGAATCATAATCTTCTAAGTCGGTCATGATAGAGATCTAAAATAGGTCAACACTAAACATTTCGGTGGTGGGAAGGAATGAGAAGTAGACCATACCACAACAAACATCATTGATCAGATCAACACGTTACATCCATTACAAATGTCAGACCTAAATCATGACTTACACGCTACACAAATTTTGTTACTCATCCTAGAATTTCAGACTTAATTTGGACCCAAAAGTCACTACCCAATACAACAAAAATAAGAATTGAACCAAGATACTTATCAACTTAATCAATCTGCACTGAATATCAACTATAACACATCTTACCGAGTACCAAAGATTCTGAGAACGCATCTACCGAATTACCAATGCTAAAACCATATGTTGACATCAATGACAACCAATCATAATCAACAACATCACATTTACAACATGTAATTTCTCTACAGGTAATCTCATCACCTGTCTAGTTTCTATTGGGCTTTCTATGGTTTTTCTTTGACTAATTTGAAGTTCTTGAAGGAACTTTCTATGCATTTTGTAGTGTCACCCATGCTCACTTTATTGGAAGCTTCTAACCTAGTTACTTTTGAAGAAGAATTGTCCAAAAGCCCTTTATTCCTCTCATTGTAAATACCTTCTTTCTTTTTCACTAGGCTGCATAAATTCTATTAAACCCTTAGGTTGGGAAAATCATAGTTCTAATGCCAATGTAATAATCCTTACTAAAATATTAAATCCATTTTGAAGACTTTCCTTAACTTCTATTATATATTTGCAAAGAATGGAAAAAATAATGAAATCTGGTATATTGGCATATTCATCAAAACACCACCAAATGGATTTGAGTAAGAAAAGATCCTTCTGATATAGATAGTCTTTAATTTGCATCTTCCATAGTTGATAGTTAGGGATGTTGAAATTTTCAACTCTAAACTGACCTTCTTCTACCATTTTTCCCACTCAAATCTAAAATCTCCTATCAAATGACCAAAATACATGACTTTGATACCAATTGTTAGTGTTGAGGAAGACCAAAGAAATAATTTTTTTAATTATAATGCTAAACAAATGCAAGAATAACAATTCACAATAACACATAGATTTAACATGGTTCACCCAATGTGGGCTACATCCATAGAGTAAAAAATGTCTACTTTCTTCTATTATCCAATGAAGAAAAAATTACAACATCTTAACTTTTTACATTTATTAAGCCTTTTTGGCGATTGACAAAGGTTGGTTCACTTACCAATATAACAATACAGAGTAAACAGAGGGACTTGGAGTATAAGATTCACAATCTGATCAAGGACACTAATTCAGGGAAAAAGAGTGCGGAGAGGGAAACCAGCGAAGCAGAGGATGAAATTGAAATGCAGGACTAATCGGAGAAAGATCTTATAAAAGGTGACTTGAAACAACTGGAAGATGTGATTAGAATTGTCAAAGACAAGACCGAGACTGATAACGAAATTATCATCAATCGGGTTGCTAAAACTGAGAAGGCATTGAAGAATTTTATGAACCACAGTCTTGAGGTCTTGAGGATCTCGTCTCAAAATATGAATGCCTTGGTGGATCACTTGGAGAGGAAAAATTAGAATAAGGATATGGTTATCATTGATGATCTGCCGACTTCCAGCTCTACTCCACAAATCTCCAGGTGAAGGACCAGGCAGACGATCAGTGATTTGGAGACAAAGACAAAAGACATTCAGCTGAAGCAGGAGAACAATGATCTGAGAGAAGCCGCGAAGGCCATGATGTTGTTGGTTAAGAATACAGAGGAGTCCATTAAAGTTTTTATTTGATATGTAATGTTGGTTTTTGGTTGCCAGTTTCTCGCTGGCTCTGTGCTGTCCTTTTTTCCTAGCTGCTGGTTTTTTTGCTGGTTTTTTTGTAGCTTTTCTGTCTAGGTTTTGTCTTCTCTAGTTTCCTTCATGTATATCCTTCATTTTGTAAGTGGGTTTCGGGTCCCTTAAAACCTATTTTTCCTTAATAAAAAACAATAGAATTCTTTATTAAATAATGGATAATTTTTGCTTTAGGGGCTCTACCCTTGAGCCCCCAACTAGGGGCGTTGCCCCTAGACTCCTACCATGGGCTTTGCCCCTTGGGCTCCTGTTGGGGAGATGATCCCTTGGGCCTTGTTGAAGGGTATTTCCCCCCTCTTCACTCTCCCATTAATTGATTTGGGGGGAAAACGTGGCTATCAAAGTCACCAAAATTTAATCATGGTAGAATGATCAATCACCACATAACAACATCACAATTATATCAATTTTATATTCTTTGAATATTATTGGCAATGTTTATGCATGTCCTATCACTATTAGTTATTTTATACATTTGCGATTAGAGACAATTTAACCTCTCTTGGTCTATGTGGATGTAAGAAAATAAAGTTTAGAAGGCTTTGTTGCTAGTTAATAACATAGAAGGCTTTGCATATTTTGAATATATTTCTTCTATTTAACTAGGTTCTTTGTATTCATTGATATACACGTATAAATATTATTGATGACTTCCATTGTTCTATACTAGAAAATGAGTGGTATATATTCTAACAAAAAGTAAACTATAGTTCACTAAACTTTATAGATTTGTTGCCCTTATTTTGAAATGTCATATGAATAAAAAATTCCTTTTAGAGATGGATATTGTTATTAAGTGTATAATCGCATTAAAGAAAATAAATGGCTTCTATTATATAAATATGGTCTAAACTAACATAGCTATATTTTTAGAAATCTAAGTAAAGTGCACCAAGAGATATCGGGTTTCAAAATATGGGATATTTATATATTCAATGATAAAGAATGAGGTGCATTAAATTCAATGATAGATGATGTTTTTAATTTGATTTTGGTTAAATTTGAATTAATGATATTTAAAATCAGATAAATGCAATATCATACTTTTTAGAGGTATACTAACAACATTTGTAAAATATTATGCAAATTAAAAATTTGGAATCATTTGTCAAAGTGATATTTAAAAAAGGGAAAAAATTCACTTGACCAATCATTCATGGAGTAGTAATAATTGTTAAACAACATCTATACTATATTATAATCATTGAATTTAGTAATAGATACAATGTGTAAATATGTTTTCAAAATTTCTATCAAGTTTTACTTTGTTAACCATTTATGCACTTGTGATATCTCTTCATTTTCAATATCACCAATAACAAAACTATCAAAGAACCCTATTGGGTGCTCTTTCTATGCGTCTCATTTAATTTTTACCTAGCTATTTCTAAACCTTAGATTCTGTGGCGTGCCTATGATACCCCAAAAAATTATGATGTAACTGAAGCACTGGAAAATGAGAATCAATTTTATTAAAATTTCACTATTAATTAGCTAAAAATTACATCAGTTTGCACAACACCCATGACGATTGTAAAAAATAGTATGTAAGTGAAGCTTCGAGGAAATGAATAAACATGATAAAAACAATGAAAAATATTGAAGATTGGAATACGTTGATAAAATAATTACCTAGAGAGATGAGAAGGAAAATTTCAAAATTCCATACCTTAGAGACAAGTTCCTTTGGGAGTAAAAAACTCAACAACAAGCTTTAATGTATACACAACAAATGAATTTAATGGAAAATAGAGAGATAATCTTAATACACAATTGAAGATTGGAATACATTGATAAGATAATGAGAAAGGATATATGAAGAAAGTATGAATGACTTTTTATTCTTTTGTAATTGAAGGTAAATAAACAAACTTTGTCACTTTAAATAAAGTATAAACAAAATGTTCTAAATATAGAATGAATTTATCTATTTGAATGCATGGAGATGTCTTTTTATAACTGGTAGTTATGCATTACATATTGGATATCTAGATTGTTACAATACTATACATGCAATTTATTTTAATATGTATTATTTAATTTATATTAATTTAATTTATTTAACTTAATTTAGATTATTTTAATTATTTTAAATTGTTTAATTTAATTTATTATTTAATTTTTTAATTTAATTTTTTTTTTTTTATAGATAAGTGTTATCCAAGGGGGATAACTCCCGTACATTTCTCATCCAGAATTCATAACAAAAAACTAACCAAACTACTCTAAAATGAACATTAAGGCAGTGCCTTATACATGATGCCTAATTCCCAATGTGTTGGAGTATTACAACCATGTTCTCTTCAATCTCCATTAATTTAACGACGACAAATGCCGAGAGCCAATTATCATCAGAGCTGAGTAGCCTGCAAAAGGGATCCAGATTGCCATTCCTGACCCTACCCTAAACACCTCCCATGTCTCCTGAATGATGTTCTTTTTCCTTTGTCGTGCTGCCCTTTTTTGGGTAGTTTCCTCGTCTTTGCTATTTGACTCCTCCAATTTAGAAGAGATGTAGTTGGTGTAGTTAAAATAGATGTTGAGGGTGCTTACCCAACAGTCAGAATCCAACTCTAAAATGGCATTTGCCAAGGCTTGTCCATCGGACGGCCGAACAAAGTCGTCGAACCTTTGTATGCTCACTTCCTTTGAATCAAATATATCAACCGTAGGGCAAATGACAGCCTCATACACAAACCCATCACACCAGTGTCGATTGCCACCCAAGATACCAATCGCCTCCTGCCAAACAACATTCCAAACCATATCATTTGCCTGGAATAACCGACTGCATTAGTCCTGGATCGATTCTTCTCTACACAAGCAACTAAGACCAAAATGATGCACCATTAGACCAGATCAATACTTCCAGGCATAAAACTGCATTTTGAGCCATTCCTTATATAAAGTTGTAATCTTTCTAGAGAAATCTAGAGATCATAATAGGCTCGACTTCCAATCAAGCTTTGCCTGAGAATCATATCTTTACTTTGCTGGAAACATGTCGGGTCACAGGTCATACCTTTTTTGACCGACTTGATAACCATAGGAACGCTGCCAAGACACATGATAAAACAAAGGTCTCTGGTTTGTCCTTCCATAGAGGTATGGCCTACCTCTGGCTAAAACAAATCTCCCTCGGTCCATCCACATACTCCGTCATCCAATGCACAATCTTAAGAGATCTTGGGATCCGCACCGGTTATGTCTACACCTTGGGCCATCAAATTACCCCCATGGTGGTCCAGGTACCATTCTTGCATCTTATCCGATCCCTGACTTGACTTTGCAGACCGATCTAGCAAAATCGTCCCTTGCGATCTGTTTTAGCTCATTCTGCCAGTCAATAGTCAAGATTTTCTTAGTATATGTTTCCATTGAGACACCAACATTAGCTAGATAATCAACTCCTTTGTTTGCCTCACAGAAAGTGGGAAATTCTATAATTTTGAAATCGGTTAAGGTGCATTGTAATATCAACCAAATAACGACGAAGCTTCCAATTGGGCGTTGAGTTGTTCTTGATGGCGTTGATTATAATTTGTGAATCCCCCTCTGCTTCCATTGATGTAAATCCACTGTCAACACAAAATCTAAGACCTCTGGCCAGAGCCATTTCTTCTGCCTCATTATTGGAAGAAATGCCCATGTTTCCCGATACGCTGCCCATAATGTCTCATGCATCTTTCCTAATAATACAGTCATACCCCACGGCCCCTGAGTTTCCTTTAGTTGCCCCGTTGAAATTGAGTTTAATCCACCCAACCATAGGGGGTTCCCAACTGGCATTTGCACGTTTGGACACTACGTTGATATTTGGGGGAATCAGAGTACCCCATTCAGTTGGATTTTTTTGTCCCAGTCCAGAATATATTCTATCTTCTTGCAATAAGCCTTGGTGTTAGCTATTTCACTGATGCTTGTTTTAATTTTCTCAAGGACTCTTTCCAAAGTGGATTCTCTTCCTTCGAAGATTCTACTATTTCTCTCTTTCTAGATTTGCCATATCAACATTGGTGGGGAGATTATCCACAGAGAACCCCATAACGATTTCTGGCTCAAAATAGGCCAGCTACTAATCCACTTTTTTAGATTGATTTCTAAAGCACAAACCCAACCCAAACTTTGACATAGCCAATCCCAATAGTGTCTGGTAAATGGGTAGTCCAGTAATAAATGATTGATTGTTTCCTCATTTTTTTTGCATAGGACACATATGCCTAGGCCGTAAATACCATATAGTTTCAAACGTTCACCAGTGAGGATTCTTTCATGAAAGGCCATCCATAAAAAGGCTCTGGCCCTAGGGGCTACCAATTTATCCCAGTAAAGGATCGTGGGCCAGTCACTCTTTTCCTAGCTCAATCTTTGTACTTAGTATCCAAGTTTGATAGAATATTCACCAGATTGTGCAACACACCATATGATTTCGTCATCCATATTCCTGGTTGCTATCCTCCTACCTTTTAGTAATTCATTCAGATGTTGTCGATCACTTACCTCCAAACTATCGACTTGAATAGGAATCCATTCATAAAGTCCACCTCCCGGAGAGGATTCCCTCACATAGTCCGCCACATGGACCCCATATTTATTCTTAGCCTCATTTATCCAAATCTTGCCTTCAAACATCTTACTCAAGCTCGCGTGTCCATCCCAGGAGTCATCCCAAAATCTAGCTTTCTTACCGTCTCCAATCTTCCAAGAGAGATGCTCGTTAATCAGAAACCTGCATTCCTTTATGAACCTCCAAACAACAGATCCTCCATGCCCTTTGATGCCCGTGAGTATCTTGTTGGGATCATCACTATCTAGGTATTTCTTGCACATGATTGAGCACCATAGTTTCTCGGGGCATCTATATATTTTCCATATCAATTTCACACCTAATGCAAGATTTTGTTGTTCTAACCTTCTGAGACGTGCACCACCCACCTCTTTCAAGCTGCAAGCTATGTCCCAATTGATGAGTGGAATTTTCTTGATCCGTTTCGCTCCCTCCCAAATGAATTTTTTTAAAAAGATTTCCAAAGCCTGTATAGCTTTAGAGGTTAATTTAAACACAGACATTGCATAGATAGGCATGGCAGACAACACAACTTTGATCAATCGTATTCTTCCCGGAAGAGCCAGCCATTTATGCTTCCAGGCATCTACCTTTTGCCTACATTTGGAAATCAGATCTTCCCACAGTGTAGTCTTGGCAGAACCAGAGATCAAAGGAATACCAAGGTATTTTGTCGGTAGGGAGCCATCTGGCCATCCAAACAACCTCAATATTTTTTCTTGTGTATTCTTTTTGGTGTTAAAGAAAAAAATCTTTGATTTCTTGTCATTTATTCATTGTCCAACAGCTTTGGCGTATATTTCCATAGTATCTTTGATGACCCTCTCCTCTTGAATATTGCTTCGCCAAAGAGGGTAGTATCATCTGCGAATTATGAGTGTGTGATCGGCTCCAGATCACGGTGGACCTTGACCCCTTTCCACACCGTTTCCTCCCGAAGTTTGGATATATATCGACTAAGCGCCTCCGCCATGATCACAAATAAGAATGGGAAGATCGGATCACCCTAGCTTAAACCATTTTTACTTTCAAAAAAACCAAAAAGGGAGCCATTGATTGCCACCGAATATTGAGGGGAGCCAATGCAAACCTTGATAATTCTGATCCAGTCTTGAGCAAAACCAAATTTCCTCATCATGTCCAGCAAGAATTCCCACCTCACCTTGTCATATGCTTTTGAAATATCGAGCTTGATGGCCATAACTTTTTGTCTTTCCACTACAATTAAGTGTATGGTTTCAATAGTGAGGATAATGCTATCAATGATCTCCCGCCCTGGCGTGAATCCGTTCTATTCCTTGGAGATGAGATTTGGTAAAACTTTTTTTAGTCTATTGGAAAATGCCTTAGTGATAATCTTGTATATCATGTTGCAAAGAGCAATTGGATGAAACTCATCAAAGGAGGAGGGATTGGTTTTCTTAGGGATGACCACCAACATCGTATTGTTTATCTCTCTGACAAATCTTCCTTTCAGTCTAACCTATTCTACCATTTCCAATAGCTCGAATTTCACGAAATCCCAACAATTATAGTAAAATCTTACAGGCATGCCATCCAGACTTGGGGCTTTCTCTGGGTGGAGTCCAAACACCGCACACCAGATTTCAGCTTCTGTAAAAGGTTCTAGCAGCATTCGGTTGTCCATGTTAGTTACCAACTTAGGGATTGCGTCTAGTAACTTGACAACACACGCCTCCTCTCAACAGTCATCAGAGTTTAGAATTTTCTTGAAGTAGGCCTCTGTCGCCTGGCTGATACTCTCTTTGTCCTTATGACAAGTTCCATCACTCAAGAGAATTTCATTGATTTGATTTTGAGCTCTTCTAGCTTTGACTAATGCATGGAAGAACTTAGTGTTCTTGTCACCCTCCTTTAGACACCATTCTCTGGCTTTGTCTCTCCAATAAATCTCCTCTTTGGATTAAGTCTATGAGAGACTAGCCATCAGTTCTTTTTTGTGCTTGTAGTCTGCCTGATCCATTCGTCCGATCATAACTTTCGTATTTAGAATTTCCAACTTGGCTTCAATTCTTTCTTTCTAAGAGAAGATATTCTTGAAGACTTCTTTGTTCCACATTTTGAGCCGACTCTTGATATAAGCCACTTTTTTAACAAAACAAAAACTAGGCATACCTTTAATGTGGTTACATTGTTTCCACCATATTTCTAAATTGTCTAAGATGGATTTATCCCTCCACCATATATTCTGAAATTTGAAGTAGCTACTGCCACCCTGTATCTCTGACCCAATTTCCAATTGAATCGGAAAATGATCAGAGGTGCAATATGGTATAGTTTTGATAGAAGTTGCCATGTTTACCTCCGGCCAATAAGACCCAATCAGAAATCTATCCAATCATTCAACGATATTGGCCAATCTGGGTCGTTTATTATTCCGAGTGAACCAACCTGCTGATGGCTTACAATCTGTAACACCAACCTTTTGCACAAAGTGCCTGAAGTTTAGCATTTCACTGGTGACTTTCTTCAATCCTCCCATCTTTTCTAAGAGATCAAGAATCGCATTGAAGTCTCCCCCAATTATAATTTTCCTGTTCCCACTAGCTGATACCAATTGGGTGATATCGTCCCAAAACACCGATTTCTCTTGGTAGTTCGTGGGGCCATATATATTCCAAAGTTCCATTTCCAACTGGTTGAGTTTACAATTCACCTGACAGGCTTGCCAATTCTTTCCTCCAGAGATCTTGAAAATATCCACCAAGGAAGATCTCCATAAAATTCCCAATCCATCGGCTCTTCCATCTGCCGCTTGAAAGATACCAGACCCACCTCTACAATAACCAATCAAACTATCACCATCATTTGAGTTGCACTTAGTCTCCTATAACATAACAATATCGCTTGATATTTTGGTCAGATGTCATTTCAACATCCGATGTTTGTAAGGGGCATTCCATGTGATGATCCTCATTTCTTCCCAAGGGAGTAGTTAACTCCCTTGGTACTTTTCCTATTCAAAAATTAGGTCATGCTAAGAAGCACTTTTTCAATCGCTTCTTCTTCTATTCTTTTCTTGTTAGATTTCTTGCCCTTACCTCTTTTGCCCTTAGTCACAGGATTAATCATAGATTGATTGATATTCCTAACATCGGTGATTCCCAATAAATCCTTATCCATTTCATCTCTAGATATTAACTCACTATCTGAGTCTAATTCCATTGAAGGCTCAATTTCCTTGTCTATATTTTCCTCATTGGGCTCTACCAGATTGGAATTCACATGATTGGTTAGCGTATCTATGTTTGGTAGATACTTTAGGTTTTTCAGTTCAACCTAAACACAATGGCTCCTCAATGGTTGCCACAACAGGCTTTTGCTTGGCTTTCCAAATCTTTTTTTTTTTTTGGGATATGACAATTGTCCGTATCATGGTTTCTCCTGCCACAATTTAGGCAAAAGTGTATGTCTTCTTCGATTTCAATCGATTGAATCCAGTCTGATCCTTGTAGCTGCAATTTAACTTTTGGGGGGATTCACCTAACTGCTGCTAGTTTTGCTCTTGCATACAAGTACAAATCTCTTGTATAAATTTGCATCTATTTCGATCAAGGTACCAAGCGATCGCCCTATATTTTCTAGGGCTTCCTTCGTCCAGGTATTCCATTGGTAAATTGTTTAATCAGATCCAAATCGACTTTTCATAGGGTTCGGTTTTGAGAGGGTTAAAATTTCGGTACCATTTTTGTATGTACAATGGTTTAGTTTCCATTGTCCAAAAGCACCCTTCAAGGATTTTTTGGCGTTCTTCTTCTGTCGTGAAAACCACAATGAAAAAACCTTTCGACAGAAATTTGGTAATTTGAGGAGTTTTCCATGTATTTTCGATGCATTCGGTGATCTTCTTACGGTTTGATCTAGGGCCAATAAATCTGCAAATGATCGCTAGCTCCTTGAGGGATTCGATGTCATCCCCAACCTCTTATGTGACATCGATTACTTGGAGAGATTCATCCTCTATTTTTGACCTTGGTTCCTCGTAGGCTTTTGATGCTTCCTTCGTATCCACACCCCGACTGCTTTCTTTTGGCATATTTTGCTTTTTTTCGCCCTCCATTTTTTCATTTATGTTTAATCTAACTATTATTTATTATTTAATTTTATTTTATTTACATTAATTTTAAAAAAATCTAGTATATATTTTATTGATTTATATTTATATATAGAGAGTAATATAATGAAAATTTTAAATATTTAATTTATGAACTCTTATTATAACTTATTTTTATTTATGTTATTTAATTTCATTTAATGTATTTATTTTAATGTAAGGTATTCAATTTAATTTAGGTTATTTTAATTTAATTTTAAATATTTTAAATTATTGAATTTAATTTATTATTTTATTTACATTAATTTAAATAAAATCTTATATATATATATATATAATTTTAAATATTTAATTAGAGAACTCTTATTATAACTAGTTGATGGGATTAAGGTTATTTAAAGTATTTTTATTACAATACTACATATATAATTTATTTTAATATAAGTTATTTAATTTAATTTAATTTAGTTTTATTTAAATTATTTAATTACATGCATTAAAAGACTAGATATAATCGAATAAGATTAAATTTTATTTATTTTTGATCGGTAATTTTATATATATTGATTTTCAAGAAAATAGCTACAATCTACTAGGGCCAAACGGATTTCAACATCAGCCCAAATTCAGTTCAAACCTACTATGTAGAGTTCCAGCTAAAACAGAAAAAGAAGTATCACAGTGTTGTGCATTCATGCACAAAATATTACAGTAATCCATAAAAGTTTTTTGTTTTAAAAACCAACAAAGGCAGAAGCAAAAAAACACAGATTTTTTGCACCGTGACCGCTCAATCCGAGTCGCTCTGGTTCGGCTTCTTCATCTCCTCATCATCGATATCCACCAAAGGTTTCCCTTTGGCCGCTTCAGTCTTCATCTTCAGAATACAGTCCAAGTTCCCAAAGTCTGGGTCACCTTCCAAGCTAGCTAGGAACTGAACCGCTCTCCCCTCCTCGAATCGGTCTTGGAGCTCTCTTCCCACCTCCATGCATGCCACCACCTTAAGTGCCTTAAGAACCTCATCTATTCGTATCAACTTAACACAGAGCTTCATGGCTTCCCAGCCAATGCGAGCTCGTTCCCTGCATTGCTCCTTTAAACGACTCTCTGGTCCCCTGACAAACGGTAATATCTCCTCCTCTGCTTCTCCTTCCCGGATGCGAATTCTGGTCTGGGGGATCACCCATTCCAAGATGGAATCAAGATTGATTAAATAATCCCCATCAATAATCTTTTTCATTGTTAGCTTGACTTTCTCCACTTCAGGTTCGAATTCGCAAGCCCAGGCCATTATCAAAGAGTAGACCTCCATATTTGTTCTGTACCGGAAATGGATATGCACCAATTCCTCCCCCAACATTAACCGAGCAGCACTCCACAACTTATCTTCCTTGTATTTGAAAAGACCTTGCACAAGTTTGTCCGAAACCGTTCCCAGGAAAGGGACTAATTTCTTCTCTGTTTGGAGCGTGAAATTAGCCTCCATTGAAACTGCTCGAAACCTGTTAAAACCATAAAAACTAAACTGTAAAGACACAAACAACCTTCATTAATCCGGTTTTTGGCAAATACATTGCACAAACTTCAAATTAGTTATAAATCCGTCGTTGTTTGCGATGGGATATAAATGCATGATCTGTGAAATAAATGGAAGGATATTTCACGATAGATTTCCTACCCACCGCCATTGTCTCGAACCAAAACTCTGTGCTTTTGAACTGCCACATTAATTACAATGCCAGTGATAGTGAGTACTCGTCCTTGCGAGCCGTCTAGCGTGCTTACTGGTTTGGAGCTTCACGAATTGCATTACTACCACTTCCATACACTACCATTACCCTTCCACCACTTGGCCACTTGGCATGTCATATCACATCCAGCATTTGAGAGGAGGTCCGCCACTGCGTTAGCACTTCTCCTGACATGGGAGACCCGAAAAGCCTCAAAAGAGGTGAGTTTTTCGCGTATTATCTCCACCCAATGAGATAGTTTCCATGAAGGGGTGTTACCTTTCGCTATTGCATTGATAACCACTTGGGAATCCCCTTCCAAATGTAATTTTGACACTTTCATGTTTATGGCCAATTCCGTAGCCATTAGTGCCGCATGTGCTTCCGCTTCGTTATTTGTCCCATTCTGGAGTCGTCGAGCCCCCTTGAATAGGATAACCCCTTTATCATCTCTTGCGATTACTCCCACTCTTGAGATACCCGGATTTCCCCTAGAGGCCCCGTCAAAATTAATTTTAATCCACTCCTTAGTTGGCGGTTCCCATTTAACCTCGTCTTTTGTTGGTTCCGAAAGGGGACAAACCCTCAAGGACCCATTAACGGGTTAATAAGATTAAATTTTAAACTGATTCTAACTTGTTACAATACTAAATATGCAATTTATTTTAATTTAAGTTATTTAATTTATTTTAATTAATGTTATTTAATTCCATTTAATTTATTTATTTTAATGTAAGTTATTTAATTTATTTAGTTTGATTTAAGCTATTTAATTTATTTTCATTTAAGCCATTTAATTTAGTTTAGATTATTTTAATTATTTTAAATTATTTAATTTTATTTACATTAATTTGAAATAAAATCTAATATATATTTGATTGGTTTCTATTTATAATCTATAATGAAAATTTTAAATATTTAATTTGAGAATTTTTATTATAACTGGTTGACTAGATTAAAAATATTTAAATTATTTTTATTATTTTATTTTTATTATTACTATTAAATATTAAACTGATTCTAACTTGTTACAATACTACATGTGCAATTTATTATAATTTAGGTTATTTAAAGTTATTTAAGTAATAGTAAAACTAATTGTAATTATGATGGGTATCAATTTTAATCATAGGGGTTTTTAATCACGGATATATATCAATCCATTATGTGAGTATTAATACGTCTCTCGCCGTAAAGAATACAAGTGTATGCTCCTCTTCTTAAAAGTACATGAAGGGAGGTACTAGGTGCCATGTGGTAGTGCAATAAATTATCATTTTTTCAATTATACTACCTATTGCTTGCAATGAACTATTTTTTTTGCATAGAAAGGGTAATAAAATTGTTTGATAGAATGCAAATTCTTTATTATTATCCTCTAAGTTTTCATGTTGTATGCAATTGCACATGCATAGAAGAGTTTGATGACATTAATGCATTCCTCTTTTGACACAATATTTTCAAGTAGGTTTGCATGCTTGTGTATGCTTGACATTAGCGGATGTATTTGTCACATATTACCAACACACTAGCTAAGGGGTTGTAGGTAGAGGGCAATGTATGCTATAGGACATTAAACAACAAAATGCCAAATTTAATATTTGTAGGAAATCTTCCAAACTTTGAAAAAGTACTTAATTTTTTTCTTATCTAAATAAAATGAATAAAGATTAGAAACTTGTTTTAAATCTATTGACATGTATACACAAGGCACACAAACTATTTTACAATAGTCCTAAGAAAATGAGTTGCAATAATTTGCTCAAACTAATCTTTGTAGCATGTAATTGATGAGGGAACACTAGTTTAACATGTAGAAGATGTGAATTTCCCCAAAATATTGAATACAATGTAGAACATGATTAGAAGCTTATTTTATTTTTTTCCTAGCCTAAAATATCAAGATGAATATCGTTAATCAGTGCATAACTACATCAAAGAAAATGAATGGTTGGTGTTATACAAATGTGACCCTAAAAGAATGTAAAGGTATGCTCCTCTACTTAAAAGTATGTAAAGGGACATAGTAGGTGTTGTGTGACAATACAATAAATTATATTTTCAAGTATACTATCTATTACTTGCATATAACTATTTGGCAATATATATAAGGTAGTGAATTGTTTGATAGAGTGCATATGAAAGTTCTAGCTATGGTTTGAGTTTTCATGTTGTTGTATGCAACTACACTTGTACAATAAATCATATTTTTAATTGTACTATCTATTATTTGTAATGGACTCTTTCACAATATAGACAAGGTAGTGAATTGTTTAATAAAATCTAGCTAAAAGTTTGATTATGCTTTGGGTTTAACACTTAGAAGATGTGAACTATATCCCAAAATATTGAAAACATGGATAAAGATTATAAACTTGTATGAATTTTAGCCCAACCTAATCTATCACAATAGACTCTAGTTTTAGAGATACAATATGCAAGTTTGGCTTATAGAATAGATAAAATGTTTAAATCAATTAAATGATAGAACAATTATTTGCATGCATGAATACAACTTATCATTATTTTACCTTAAAATAAACTTAAAACTAAAATATGATATTGACTAAAGGACAAAAATAGAAATGTGTTCTTACATGATCTAAACACTACAAATTGACTTTAAAAATAATCAATCCATTTCCATACAACATCCATCTAATTTCATACATGACACACCCTCACCATGCAATACCCATTACCTCCAACCTACGTCTACCTAGACAAACACACGCATGCACACACCAACAAAGAACATTATAAAAGATGTTTAACGCTTTTTTCATCCTCTTGTTCATTAGATAGACATTTTTTTATTTTTTTGCAAAAAGGAAAACCCAAATGAAATATGTGCTAGCCAACCACAACCCAAACAAATAACCAATTTCAAAGCATTGAACAAAAAGGAAAAAACCAAACCTTAAGATCTCCCTATTTTCCCTCTCACAAGCTTTTCAATGCAACACTAACCCCACATCACCATGCAACTATTTAAGTGCATTTTCTGCTTAAATTTAAGTGGTTGAAGTGTTTCCATGCAATTTTTATTATGAGAAAATGATAATTTGGAATCTTTCCTTGTTTTAATTGAGCAACTACTACTTAGAAATTGAAAATAGGCTTTTAAAAAAGGAGGGAGGCTAGAAATAAGAAAGAAGAGAAAAATGACTTGTGGCTCCACAATTTTTTTTCCATCCTTTTCATTGCCTCCAATATTTTGTCCAAATTTGTAAAAATTATTATTAATACTTTCATTCATATATGTAAATAAAGCAAGTAAGAAATTGTGATAAAGTGCACCACATGGGTATAAAATTTTGTAAAGACAATTAATTTTTATTATGATATTGCTATCAGTGTTCAATTGTGTAGTTTTTGAGTCAAACTCATTGACCCATATTTCATGAGTAGTGGTTCATAAGAACCTATCTCTCATGAGAATGAATGGTCCACTTAACACTCATTGCATCTAGGTGATGCTCACAAGGGTGAAGCATTGGGACTTCCCGGGAGGTCACCCATCCCAATACTACTCCTACTCAAGCACGCTTAACCACGAAGTTCCCTCCAAGGTTAGACCGACTTAGCTTGCAACCCCATTTAAAAAACCTTAAGCAAGTGTTGTGCCTTATGAACCATTCATTATAGAGCCCCTTTAGCTCATTAATTGATAAGTGGGTTTAACCTTGGAGGGAACTCCGTGGTTAAGCGTGCTTGAGTTGGAGTAGTATTGGGATGGGTGACCTCCCGAGAAGTCCCAATGCTTCACCCCTATGAGCATCACCTATATGCAATGAGTGCTAAGTGGACCATTCATTCTCAATAGAGATGGGTTCTTGTGAACCACTACTCATGAAATATGAGTCAATGAGTTTGACTCAAAAACTACACAGTTGAACCCTGATAGCAATATCATAGTTTGACTTGCTGTGGAAAATACCTCCTACTTATCAATTAATTTTTATCTTAAACTCCAATTACAATTCTTGTTTGGAATATTGATCCCTATGTGTGAATGGATTTATATTTTAAATTAGATGTATTTGTTTACATTCAATTCATTATAACATACCAATTATTTGTCTAGTTGGTTCATGGGTCACCAATTACAATTCTTGTTTGGAATATTGATCCCTATGTGTGAATGAATTTATATTTTAAATTAGATATATTCGTTTACATTCAATTCACTATAACATACCAATTATTTGTCCAGTTGGTTCATAAGTCAATGAAGTTTTTTTAATTTATTGTTATCTACTTTTATCCTATAAAGAATAGTTTCATACCCTAAATATTAATGCAACTTTTCTCATCTAATTTAAAACTAATGACAAGTGAAAAATCTTAAATAGTTAATGGTCTAATAAGAATGGTACACTCATGCAAGTAAGACATGGATTGTTAAACTCTTCTAGTGTGCATCAAGGCTCTTTCAAATTAATAGACAAACCATTATTAGACTGAAAATTTTATTTCTCAATGCAATAATAAATGATAAATAAATATAAGAATATATAATTGAATTATATTCTTAATTTAACAAAGAGAACAAACAATAGCATTAAAAAAACATACTTTCAAAAAATAAAAGATTAAAAAAATTAAATACTTAAAAATAAATAAAATTAAATATTCACCAAAGATCACTAAATTTACAGATTACTATTTAAAAAATTGAATAATAACCGCTAACCAAAGTAATGCAGCTGCATAAAGACTTAACCTATCAATTATAAACAAACAAGAACTAAACAAGAATTGCATGGGATATATTAATTACATATATTCTTGAGAATTAAGGAAGAGGGGCCAGTAGTTGTAAGAGTCCAATACTCCTTACAAATAACTAAAATATTAGTTGTGTTCTATCTTACAGCAAAGCCAGAGATATTTTCTTGCTTCAAATACACGGAATGCTTGCCCTGTTTTCGTCAGCAAACGTTTTTCCAGTTATATTTTCTGGTTTCAATGAGAAAGTCGAGCAGAATATTTTCTCCTGAAATTTGTTGCATAAGAGTAATGTTTCTAATTTGGAATATTTAGAGTAGTTAAATTTGTCAGAGAGCGGCTGTTGTATTGGTGCTAATTGAAAGAAACGGGGTGAATTTTGGCCAATTTCATGCATTTTCCAGTGAATTCGGTGAGTTCTGCAGGTCACTTATTTGAATCTCGTTGATGATTGTTTGTAATTTGTACGTTCCGCAAAATGTTTTGTTTCTTCTCTAAATTTTTGTTAGGTTTCTAGTTTACAGAATTTTAAACTTTTTCCATAGCGTTTGAATGGTATTGATGTGTTTATTAGTTTTAAGGTCATAGTACCAGTGAAAAGAATTTTCTGCAAGATGTTTTATTTATGCAGTATAAATTGCGTAAGCCATCATAATTTTGAAATATTTGGAGTTGCTTGAACGATATTGATTTGCCGGTTAGAATTTAGTTGATATTAACGATGAAGATTTTTTGTAGTCGGACCGTTCTGCGGAATATTTTATTTATTTAGTAAATTTTGGGTGGTTGAATACAATTTTGAACTGTTTTTGAGGTAATCCGAAATTTTATAGGCGTTAGTTGATATTACTGATGGAAATTGTTTAGGCAAGTTGTGCAAGACATTTTGTTCATTGAGTAAAATTTGCATAGGTTATTGAAAATTTGAACTTTTAACCCCAGATTGGTATTAATGTGTTCCATAGATTAGTGGCCAATTCTATAAAATATTTTATTTATTGAATAGAATATTTCAAGGTTTTTATAATTTTAAACTTCTGTCAAGGTGTCTGAATATTATTAATGTGTTCGGTACATTTTGGTTTGAATTAGTTGTGAAAGTTATCTATAATCAATACATCCTGCAAAATATTTTAGTTATTCAGTACAAAATGTGTAGATTTGTAGAATATTAAATTTTTTTGTTGGTATTAATACGTTTGGTAGGTTTTTGTATATAGTACTGGTGAAGATTGTTTATAATCGGTAAGTTGTGCAAAATATTGTATTTATTAAGTTATTTTTGGTTGATTTATGCAATTTAAAGCTCTTCTCTAGGTAGTCAATTTAACTCATCTTACTGGCGAAGATTGTTTAAGCAAATTCTGCAAACAAATGTTCTTTGTTCAGTCAGTATTTTGTATGTTTATACAATGAATTTTAAACCTTTTTTTGAGTATTTGAATAGTGTTAAAATCTTCAGTAGGTTTTAGTTCATGTTGCTGGTGAAGTTTATTTGCAATCTGTAAGTTCTGCAAAATACTTTATTCATCAAGTAAATTTTCAGTACGTTTGTATGATTTTAATTCTCTCTATAGGTATTCAGGGAATATTAATACGTTCAGTATGTTTTAGTTCATATTAATGTTGAAGATTATTTGCAATCTATAAATTCTGCAAATATTTGTGTGTATCTTGATAGAAACGGTTTGAAACTAGCAGACAAAGTCTTGAACAATAAAATATACATAGACAAGAAAAAAACACAAATTCTCATCCTCAAATACGTACCACAAAAGGTTTGCCTTCCGTAATCTTTTCCAAAGGATCTTTGGGAAGGTTTTTAGTAACTATATATCTTAGTATCCATGAGACACATGGTCTTCAGATAAATCTTGAGAAAAACAGAACATATGGTTTTAACACTTAAAGCGTACTTGCAAACAAGTTTTCCATGTCTGTAAAGGTTAGAGGAAAGATGGTCTCTTCATATGCATATCTAGGGGTCCTTTTTCCTGGGCCATACTTCAGTCTGCCACCAGCTACTAATTCTACGCTGAGAAAAGGGTATGCTAACCTCACTACTCTTGATAAATAGTGTTTTAGATTTAGTTTCAGGACTTCCAAATTTAGATTTCCCTCTTTCATTTATTTGTTGCACTTACTCTTCTATATGTGACTGAAACCTAGGAGCCCTCTGCGAGGAAAGCTAATTGAATCTGAATTGAAAGAGTGCTTACTTCAATGTTATGCAAGCAGCTTTGTGCTGAAAGATGAGTTTCTCAAGACATCAGTTTTACTGAATTTGGTACTGCCTCTCTGATTACTGTGGCTATCTTTCAAGTGGTAACTATGATACATAGCCTTAGATGGATGGCCAATACTTTGGCAGATTTTCTCTTCTAACCATGCCAAGCATTCAAATCTTCCAAGCAACTGGATAATGCAAGATCCACTCTAGTTGCTACCAAAGCTTTTGGTCTACTAGGCCTTGTAGGCATTGACATGGATAGACTTCTTCTATGTGGTTTTTCTATTGATGTGCCAAATATTTCTGCAAGGGAGATAAATAGGGATATTGGGGATGAGATGCATAGATTCTAGCTATAGTTTAAAAGGATAGTAACCTCGGAAATTGTTTTCCTCAAAGATTTAGCACAATTACAATACATATCTTCACTTTGAGAATGAGATTATCCAATCCTGAGGTTACTCCAAACTCCAATCGCCTTGCACTTTGAGGGCCCCTTTGGTACTGTTCAGAGTTTTTTCATACCTCCTTTTTATAAAGAGCAATCACCATATTCCTTAGATACATTGTATTTGTCAGCTTTGTTAGCTGGATCTTGAAACTGAGGATCATTCTGTTTTTAGATGCTCTCCTTACTTTGAGATTAGGGGGTGATTTTTTTGCCTTTTCAAAGACTTATATTACACTCTCCAGACCTTTGTGTCTTATGAGGATCAAAGATGCTTGGCTCATTTGTTTCAAGAGATGTTTGATCTTTGCCAACATTTGGCAAATGCTTTGCTTCCACAGTGCTCTACATTTGGAGGATTGCTTCTTCTGTTCACCTTGTTTCTTCTCGAAGATTGAGTAGCAAGCAACCTCATGACATGCTTATAGATATAACAAGACTTATGAGGCATTGAAAGATAAGATTTGTTTTCATAGATTTTCTCTTTAGTGGTTATTTTTGTTCTTTTAGGGTTTGCTGGGGTTGCGCTTGCACCACCTTTTCCTTAGTATTCATTGTTCTTTTACAGCCTGTTGAACCAATCTGGACATTTCATAGACATTAACATCATTTTCTTATCTGAATGTTTGGAACTTTGGAGTGAGCAATCTCACTCATATCACTGAAACATGATATGGTAAGTGATCATAAATCGTTGTAGGTCCCAGGTTTATAATTGTTTTTATGTCTAAACTTTTGTCTGCTTAAATAATTCTCTCTCTTTTATGTACATTGTAGATAGAGGATTTTGTGTGCTTTTCTGGAGAAATTCACTTTAAATAGATTTATCTTTTTCCAATTGTTTTTGTATTGTTAAAACAAGGGTTGATAATGGGCCTTTCATTTCTGATTAAAATCCATCATAACCAAACCTGGCGTTCAATGCCAAAATGGCATTTAGTGCCTCAATATGTTATCAGAGTAATATTGTCTTTACATAGCTTTGGAGAACAACTATACTATCACCTACCAGCAAACATTGTCAATTACAATAAACATAATGTTCCTGCCCTGCAGTAGTGAAGGAACAGTTATAAAGACCATAATTGAAATACTCACAGAGTACTCAACGGGTTTTTTCAAAAGTTGCGAGTTTTTTTTCTGTGCGAGTTTTTCAGCCAAAAACTCACAAAGAAAACTTGCTGAGTTTTTCACAAAAAACTTGGTGTGTCTCTGGCAAAAATTCAGTTGCATAAAAAAAGAGGCCTAGGTGTGGCAAAAAATTATCTAAAAAAATATATCTTCAAGTCAGTCTCATTCTCTTCATCAGAATATATGCATGAAATATAACATTCAAGTTTATACTTTAATTTATATTGTAGTATATATTGGCGGGATGTTTGAGAGTGGTTTCAGATTTGTAGGAGTTATAATGCAAATTCTAGGTTTTAGAAGATCTTATAAATTTTCAGACAGTCAAATTTCAGTAATCAGCAGGCTCCTATCAGCATTCTCTCACTCTCTCTATTTCACTCACTTTATCTACCTTGAATTCTAGATCTCTCTCTCTCCCTATCACTCTTCCTCTATCCCCTCTCTCTACTGCTCTCTACCACTTGCTATTTCACTCTCTCCTCCCCCCCCAGATCTATACCTATCTCTCTACCTCTCTCTCTCTCTCACACTCAGACCCCCGCAAGGGGTGCTACCCTCAACCTCATTTTGGTGAGGTGGAGTCGTCACAATGGACTCTTAGGACTAGACCCTCTAGTTCTGCCTCTCCCTTAGTTTTCGCTAGAGCTAGGAAGAGGAAGATCTAAAATGTTTTGACGTAGTATTTACTTTTAGTTTTACAAAAACAGTTTGCTATTTTTCATTTTGTTTCAGACTATCGGCATTCCACATGATGATGCCATTTTGTACCCAATTTGCATTTAAATCAATTAATAACAACTAGATTCAGCTTGTTTCTTTTATGTACTCATTTATTGATTCATTGGATGCATCTCCTCATTGAATTTTGCAAAAATAATGTGTTTCTAATGAAATTTAAGCAATTTTTTAAGTTGCTGGGTTTTTGCCAAATTTTTGCCGAGTCACATTTTCGGGCCTTGCCGATTTTTTTGCTGAGTCTGAGTTTTTCAACTATGATAAAGACTATATGCTTGGAGTTTCATTCTGTAAAACATTTTATCTCTATTTAAATACTCAATCTTGATTATCTATCCTCTATGTGCAATAAAGTTACGTTATCTATTTTTTCTGTTTGGTAAAAATTTCTCTCCCTTATGCTTAATGTGCTCCTTCATATGTTCTGTAAAATAGCCGTGTTTCAAAAACATCAAACTTGTCTTGGGAGGATTTGGTTACTATTTAGGTTCCTAGCTTTATGATTATAAACAAGGTGGTTGAATTAATTATTAAATATTTAATGGACATTTCCTGTGTTGTTTATATTTGAGTGAGTTCATTTGCCAATTCCTTATAATCAAAGTGTGCGACTGTAGTAAAAATAATGTTTTTTGGAATGTTGTTGTTTCAAGTTCTTTTGTAATATATGAATTTGCAAGATATGTTAAAATTTTGTTTTTTAGTATTTTCTTGTATTCTAATAACTGTCAAGCTAAGTAAACATTCTGTTCTCATAGACTTTACATGTATTCCAATAACTTGTGATCCCAGTTAAAACTTAAAATTTTTACTTGGGTTGGAGGTTGTGTTTAATTTTGTAAGTTTGGGACTGTGCTGTACAGATTTGGTGAATTCTATCATAGTGATAAGTTCTACATGCTCACATTAGCTGAATTTTAAAGAAATTAAGAGGATTGCGGGCTTGGCTTGGTGGACTTATCACATTTTATGTATTGGATCAGATCTGTTGACAGGCTTGGCAAAGGGTTTCTTCAAATTTGTTGAAGTTCTCTAGGATTTTGTATTGCAGTTTTCTAAAGCAATAATTGATGGCCATGCCATCAATGCCATCTGTGTCATCACCACAGTCAAATTACAGGTCAACTTCAACACCTGTCTTGCCTCCTGAGTCTACCTCCGATTCTGGCAGAAATATGGAAACTAACTTGTTTTGTATATCTTTCAACCAAGACTTTGGTTGCTTTGCTTGTGGTACCAATCAAGGTTTTAGGATTTACAACTGTGAGCCCTTTCGGGAGACTTTCAAAAGAGATTTTGGTAATGGAGGAATTGGTCTAGTAGAGATGCTATTCAGGTCCAATATTTTAGCTTTTGTTGGAGCTGAGGGAAACCCTCAATTTCCTCCTACTAATGTTATTATTTGGGATGATCATGGCCGCTCATGTATTGGTGAAGTTACTTTTAGGTCCAAAATTCGAGCAGTGAAATTAAGACGGGATCTTCTAGTGGTTGTTTTGGAGCATCTGATATTCGTATATAAGCTTCAGGGTTTGAAGCTTCTTTACCAAATAGAGACTCTTGCTAATCCAAAAGGTCTCTGTGTTCTTTCTCAAGCATCAAACACTTCTGTTTTGGCATGCCCTGGTTTGCACCGTGGGGAGGTTCGTGTTGAACACTATGGTCTGAAAAGAACAAGGTTCATACCTGTACATGATTCACATATTGCTTGTTTTACACTGACTTTAGATGGTATTCTTCTTGCAACTGCTAGTACAAAAGGGACTCTTGTGCGTATTTTTAACACGTTTGATGGAACACTCCTGCAAGAGGTATGGTATTTATCAACTGTTCTCTTGAGGATGTATGAAAGTGCATCCTGCTTTCTTTGTTAGGCATTAGTTTTACTGTTACGTTTTGATTGTTACTAGTTATGAATGTTCTTCAATCACTGCCAGATGTTATATATTTTGTTAGCAGATTTTACATATCACATAAATATATTGTCAGAATTTATTTGATATCTCTATATTAGATTTGACTCATTTATAATTGGAAATATTTCTTATAATGGAAAGGGCAGTTGAAATGAGAAGTTCATCTAGTCCAGCAAAGTATTTTCCAATTAGGAATTGGTAGGATTACTTGTCAGACACAGTAGAGTGAAAGGGTTTATTGGAAATGGAATGATATCTGAGGATCCTCTAATGAGCCCAAAGGAGGTGCGACAGGATGCCATGTCGTCTTGTTTTGGACAGGAGCCATTGTAGTAGAAGCAGCAACAAATAGATGCAGATCTGAAAAATTCAAGGCAAACCCCGTAAATTTGACCATAATAAAATTCCCAGTATGAAGTAGGTTGGGGAGAATAGAGAATGACAATTTTTTTGGTTTTCAAATGTCTTTGCTTGCAAGTCCATGTGAATCAAAAGAAATTGTTGGTAGAAAGTTGCGAACATGGAATGGGGAATATTGGAACGGTGTGGTTCAAAGAAAAGAAAGATTGCATGCAAGAAAATAGATCATTATAACATTGAGATCCAATAAGGAAAATAAATCAAGTTAGCTAAACCAATTTGAATTCTCATAAGAAAATCACAAATATTTACAGCGGAAATCCCAAAATATAATCTTTCCTTCTAGTTTCGAAATAACAAACTTTTAAGAAAATTTAAATTTATAGAATGCAACTAATTCTTTAGGGAAACCCATGAAAGAAAAGCTTTATTATTATTAACAAAGCAATTGCAAAGTTGTGGATGCTGGCTAAGGCCTGATTGATTCCAGGAGCATCATGGATGTGTCATTTTTACAAGTTCTTAGTCTTTTAGACAAATGACTTTTGAGGCATCTCTTCCTCTAATTGCTTTACACATATACGGTGCAAACCAAATTATAGTGACCTTTAATATTTATAATGGTTCTTAATTTCAATTAGCTTCCAAATTCAGCCGCTTAGTGTAGGCAAAGCACCAATTTTTTCAGACCTTAGAGAAACATGACCATAAAAGTTGAAAACCGTCTAAAATAGGACTACAAAGAGACATGTGGAACAGCATATAATAGAATGTCTAATTTCAATAAACACACTAAATATAATTTTTTGATGCTTAAAATGGCACTTTTTAATATTTTAACAGTCTCATAAGAATAAACTTTTTCAGATATGATAGTAATGATCTGGTTGAACCATGATTCCAACATGGTCATGCATTTTTCTCCTATTTGGAAAAAAATTGCAGTACATCTGGAAAGTCATCAATTTTATGCTACATCTGCTCAGTCCCGAGGATCAGTGGTTTCCTTTTTATGTCAAACCATTCATAGTGTCACATTGGAAAGCTTCTTTCCTGCTTTCAACCAATAAACTGTTGTACAACCTATAACTTTTACTAGTGGCTGACAAGGGGCAACACAATCCAACTATAATGCAACATGAAGACAAGATTTCCATGGGTGAAACATGGAGAGGTGGCTTAGGGGCCAATTTATACACGGTAGCACTCCATGAATTTCTATGTTGGATTCATCACATAATTGATCATTTATTTTAATTGAGTCTGTTGATGATCTATTAGGATCAGGAAGAACTTCAACCTCAATAAACCTAGAATTTTGCAAATTCTGAAAAGAAGTAATGTTCTCTTGACAGGGCTATTTGTCTCTTTAAAATAGTGTTATATTTGTAAATGAAGCAGTTTGTTTGTGACAGGAGCAGTTGTGTTAGTGACAGTAGTGGTTTTGCAGGGCTAGAGGTTACATTAGCGATAGCGGTGGTTTCATTTGTGATAAAGGCAGTTTTGTTTAAATGTGAAAACAAACTACAAATTGTAAGATACTGCGTCTCTTCCAATTCCTAACAATTGGGTTTTCTCTACTGTATGAAAGTATACCTCCAAAACTTGTTAAAAGAAAAGGCATAGCTCATCAAAAACATATGAGTATAGGCGATGAATAACAGCAAAAACAGTTGTACTTTGAGGAACTTGTGAGGTAACAAAGAGTTGAGAAAAGTTATTGCCATAGGTACACTACAAATTGTGCTCTATGTAATTGCCCAATGTTTGAAGGAAGGAAGATTATAATTTAACATTTCCAATGTAGTAATTCCCACATTGGGGTTTATAGTTAAAATATTTCGTGTATATATGTTGTTTGCATTTGGATTTTGCTGATATTGTTCTTGTTTCATTTCCAGCAACAATACATTTTGATTCTTGCACAAACTATATTCCATTAGCTGTCATTTGCAGGTTAATTGAATTAAGAATGGGTTACAATCTGCATATAATTCTACTGATTAGGAATTTGAGAAATTACATATCATGTTGGTAGCACGTAGTTTAATCTATGGGTAATATGGAAGTGGTTGTGTTGATTGTATGATAGTAATAACTAACAAGGTTGATCTGTAAACATGGTGCCTATGTTACACTGTGCCCCTTTTACAATGAATTTAGCTAAATTGCTTTTTTTCAAATGAGGTAAAATGGGCACTCAATCTTGTTCACAATGGATTTGCTTGCATTTAGTAACTTAGTAGAGACATTAAACATCAGCAATATGGAAAATAATAACACAAAATGCACAAAACTGGAAAACACGTTTAATCCAGAGAAAACATGCTATGGGTAAAAAAAATTCTAGTGTAAAAAGAAAATACTTTCTATTCCACTATGTCAAAAAGGAATTACAGAGGTATTACAATGACCAACCTGGTCCAAACAAGCCCCAATAATGCTTATCAAAATTTCAGTGTTCTAAAATGCCTCTGCAAAACCTTCCCTGCTCACATAGATTTTGCATACATGTGGTCTACTACAATGGCTCCCCCCAAAACCCCAATAACTAGCCTGTTCTTTATCTATTTGGAAAATCAGTTACAAATAGCCTCACCTTTATTCCAACGGAATAAGTAGTAAAATCAAGAAGGTGAAAAAGGCATTTCATTTGGGCTTTTTTATAATGGCCATTTTCACTCAATGATTATGTTGCTGTTGAGAATTGGATGCTTGTGAGCTGTTTATTTGCCTCCTCAGATGATTGGAAACCTTCAGTAAACCTCCAGAAAACCTCAACAATAATTTAAATGAATTAAAAACATGCCTAAAGCACTTTGTTTAGCAAATCTGCAATTTTGGCAGAAAACCATTTTACTTCATTGGCCATTATGGCAGCTTCAACAACATTGTTAGAGCCATATTTTTGCATGTGAACTTGAAATGCGATGCTGTTTTGTTGAAATTGCATAGAATTTTGAGAGAGAGGAATATACAATTTGACTTGTTTTTAACCCAGCAACAGTGCTGCACACTCATGACATGCCCCAATGGTCCAAATGCCTAAAAAAACTCAAACCACTTAATCAGTTTCGGATCAAAGGTCCATGAAAGAAGAATTCAATGTTGTGAAGTAGATATTTTTATAAGAAAGGAGAATAAAGAAGTGAACAAGATGTCTAGAGAAGGTGAAGAAATTCTTGAAAGAGTAGTTGCCATGTTGAAATCAAACTTAGTGTGTGATGAAATTTCAAGGTGGCTTCATCAAGCAATGACAGCTCATAGCAGAGAACCAAAGATTCCAGGGACATTGTGTTTCATGCTCTTTTCAGGAAACTCTAGAGTAGAAGAATAAGAACCCCATATATAGAATGAAAGAAAAGAAGAGTACATGGATGAAGAGGAGCGACCCAAGAAAGACAAAGAAAAGGATAAGGATTATAGGACAAGCTATGTTTGAAAAGAGAAGGATTAAGCTACAAAGTTCCATTTACAATTTATTGAAGACAGTTTGACAATACATGGGTGGTCATCTTGGCATGCCTAGGTTGGATTTGTAAGAACGTTCTCTATATCACTTTTCAACTTGCAAATTGTGAAATGCTTGCAAGTAACATTGTGAATTGCACCTCATCTTGTTGGGCTCAATGTGTATGAGTACACAGTAGGAACACCAATGTAGCCCAAGTTTTTATGATTGACCCATCATCTTTGAGATCAAGAACCAGTCAGGGCAATTAAAATGAATGGGATATAAATGGTTCTTGTAACCATTCCATCTTGATTAAAAATTCTATAATTCACATTATCTTGAATCTAGTTGTGTGATTGTTAGACATTGTGAAAACTCCAGTCTATGTAACATTTTCCTAAACATTGGACCATCTATCTGTTGATTCAGCTGATGGGAATGCACATTTTTAAAGTCTATATCCAAAATCTGTTCACATATGTGTAATATCTTGTTCATGATGAATAGAATAGATATTTTTTTCTATCCCTTGTTATTTTAAGTTTAAAAGTATAATGGCTCTTACGTGTTAGTTTTTCACCTTCCAATGCATGCTCATTAAGTTTTAAAGCTCACAGGTTAATTAGATGGACCTGTCTATTACATAGTCTGTATATTGTCCTTTGTGCAACCTCTTGGATTTATCATTCACCATTGATTGAGGTCGTCTTTATTCAGACTTAAAGAGATGGATCACATCCCAGAGCCAAGAGACCTTGATGAAGCATGTTTATAGGAATAGTTACATTGAGTAAGAAAGGAGCAAGGTGAGGGAGAAACCTTAAATAAAAATTAATTATTGAATCAGCCACAGAAAGAGAAAAACTGGCCATCCAAATCCTACACAAATGGTATGTTGTAAGGTATGAAAAATGCCACCGCATTGGACAATTCTAATACTTGCAAATATTCAAGGAATCATTGGACTCCACGTTAAAAAAAATGTGAAGACTGACACAAATGTTGGAAGTTGCATTGAAATCACATCCCAAGAGGACTCCAAGAAGCTAGTGGCATCCTTGGTTGAAGGAAAAGAGATGGAGGTAGAGAACAATTTAGATATAGACGATAAATTGAGTTTCACTTCTATCAATGCAACTAGCATGGAGCAGATGAAAGAAGAAATGGGCAAGTTTTTTCAAATCCAACCAAACTGAAAAGACAAGGTAATTCTCTTGTTGACATTGTTTCATTGTATAATTTGATTTGGGATGACATTGTTTGGAGGCATGGTTTAAAAGCTTATGATCACTTACAGCCATACTTGTGTTGAAGAAGGATGTGCAAATATAATCAACCAGACAACGTAAAATCCATTTTCACAAAAATTCTCATTATGTTGTTTAGATGGAACTAGATGTTATTCTATTTGATATATTTCATGTGTCTTTGAAAGTCCTTACTTGTATCTTATGGATGCTATCTTTACGTGGAAGGATACAGATGGGTCAAGGATGGGGTCACCTATATCATGGCATCTTAGCAAGTCCAAGCTGATTCCATCTCTCAAATATTTAAGCACCATTTGCTAGGGATTCTCATTTATGAACAAAAGGGAAGTGTGACAATATCTTTGAATCTTCATGGTTTTGGCACCCAACATTATTTTGGTTCCATCTTTTGTCTTTTTGAACCTTTTTGTTCTACCTTGTTTTGGCACCCAACATGGCAGCTACTGTCTCATTTCTGTGATGTGAATCATAGTTGAAAAACTTGGACTCGGCAATAACTCAACAGGCCCAAAATTTTTAAAAACTCAAGACTTGGGAAAAACTCGGCAATAAGTCAGCAATTTTATTGAACATTTTATATACATAAATTCTTAAAAATATTCTTCAAAAAACACACAATTTGTTGAGCATATTACTAATTTCTACTATGTTACCCCAAGTTTCTGGGAAGGGGACAGGGGTACGCATTTCCGGGATGGTGATTTTTTTTGCCAATTTTTTGGACTGCTAGGGGACGACAAAGGGGATGGCTATATAAAAGTAGGGAAAATTAAAATATATAGGGAAATTTAAAATATTCATATGAAAACATGGATAAAACATGCACATATCCATTATAGAACCTTAACATATAAGAACTAGTAGATTTCTTATGGCAAATTTGTGTTAAATTGAGAGTCAAAGTCAAATTGCTTATAGAATTCATTGTCAAAATTCATTGTCTATATGCAGAATTTATGGGGATGTCCCCTAGGAGTCCCTTGTCCTCGGGACAGAGACAGCAGAAAAAAATACTGGGGAATCAAAATTAGAATTTAATACATACCATAGACCAAAAAACAAGCTCAACTCTAAATGAGTTATAATGCCACTTCCACTAGCCATGTCATATGTAGAAGTTGCCTCATTTAAAGAGATTTTTGGCAAGTTGTGCAATAATAATGTCTAATTAGGCACACACAAGAGTTTTGTCCCAATCCCCCGCCACCCCATTGTAATCAAGTTTTTTATTTGATAGATTCTAATAACTAATGGGGATTTGGGAGTGGAGATCCCAATGAGGTTGAGAGGTAGTGCCCTCATGGGGGTTTGGGGCCAACACCCCCAATGGGGTTGAGGGGTAGTGCCCCTCGCAGGGTTTGGGGCTAGCACCCTTGGTGTCAAGCTCAAATTAAGGCCTTTGAAACCTTTACCAAAACCACATTCTTTTAACTATAAGCAAGAAAAAATAAATTGTATGAATTTGGACGAGTTTTGGCAAGTAACTTGCTTGGCATTTTGACTTGAGAGTACTTGTGAGTTTTTGGTAAGTTTTGCAACAAAGGTGTGAATAGACCTTTTGCTTCCAACTTATAGCTGTTCTAATAGTGTAGAAATTGGATTTAATTCGAGTGGAAAGATCTCTATTTGATTGACATCAATGTCTTCTTGGTAGTTCTTTCTCCAAATGCATACTAACCCGTGTACACTCTCAGTTACCCCTTTCAAGAGATTTTTTTGTTAAAAAAAATGTCAAAAAAGTTTTATAATTTCTATTCCCAAGTGCGATGGGTCTCACTAGATTCAACTTGGATTTGCCTAGGGTGCTACCTGGGCACTCTAAGACAGAAGGACCCATGTCACAAAAGGATTCATAGGGAACCTAGGGTGCCTAGACAGTACCCTAGGCGGAGGACCATGGGGAAAATTGGCCTAGGACCTGTTGTGACCATTTCACACATCACCCCATCGCAAATGGGGACCCCCTCTTTTGCTTTCAGTTTTAGGGTTTTAGGTTAGATTGGTAGTAGTAATCCTTTAGGATGAATAAGTTTGAGTTGATCTTATCCTCAACATTTTGGGAGTGAATGATTCACAATGATCGTTTCATTTGGTCATCATCTTTTGCTTGCTTAAACGGAGGTGAAATGCTAAATTTGGCTAAGGCAAACTTGTTTTAGAGAGTCAGTACTTTGAGAAGGGTAGGCTAGAGTTCAAATCACCATGAAGAGGCTTAGAACAAAGGGATTAAGATAGCAAAGTTATCATTTTGGGATCACTTCCAATGGAGCCTAAAATGTGCGAACTAAGTGTTGATGTTATAGCAGCAGGATATATCTTTCTTCTGTCTGCTGTCTTAACTGTTATCAATATCTTATTCATCGCCGTCTTATCAGCGATCTCATTTCCACTAACTATAGTTAATAATTATTTGCATGTTCGATATTCTACGTGTGGAGTGTTTTAGTTAGTATCCATTTGTTAATGGATAATTAAGTATGATCGCCTATTGGGTGTTAATTTAAACGCACCCCCTCTTTGTTGTGTCACCCCGATTGGGGTCATGTCTGTTCATGTCCCTTGAAACGGGTATTTTATGCTTTCTATCGGGGTATTAGAAGTGACGACTGGAGAATTACATTCTGTTCTTATACATGCGATAGTCAGTGAATGATCTGTGGTGATTATACGTGAAGCCTGCGAGAGTTATATGCTGTATCATCCATAAATTATATGCTGTGCACATTCAGTCAAAACTCGTGAAAGATATATATTCTTATATGCCTGTAATTAACGATCCAGCAAATTGAAAACATTCAAACCAATCATAATTTTGAAAACCAAATTCTGAGCGAAAATTGACATTTTCAGATTAATTAATATCTTCAGAAAATAAACTTATTGCTTCAGAATTGTTGCATATCAAGGAAATATTATTCTGTACTTTTGCAAATTTAAATTCTGATCCAAAACTTAACATGGTATCAAAGTGGGTTTAAGCAAAGATCGTGATCAGAATTATTTAACAGCAAAATATTTGTCTATTCTTCTTAGGGCATCTATCCTAACATCAAAAATGGTGAACGGGCTCAAGGTAGAAGATAGACTTGATGGAGCCTCAAACTTCAACTCTTGGAAACCCAAGGTACTCATTGCATTAGAGGAGAATGATCTTCTTGATTTCGTGGAACGTGATATGCTCGAGCCTTCCAATGATACTGAGAAAATCCAATGGAAGAAGAATGGCACGAAAGCTAGGAAGATCTTGATAGACTCTGTGATGAATCACCTAGCACTAATCATCTGCAAGTTGAAGTTAGCTAAAGAAATGTTTGATACTCTAAAAGGCATGTATGAGATCAACAACACCAGCAGAGCCCTTGCTTTGAGACAACAACTTCACCATGTAAAAATGGATAAAGAAGATCCAGTCATCTCATTCTTTATGAAGATTGCTGATTTGAGAGATCAGTTGAGTGCTATTGGGGACATAATTGCAAACAGAGATCTTGTTATGTTGGCACTAAATGGTCTTCCCCAATCGTGGGAGCCCTTCATCCAAAGCATTAGTGGGAGATCTAAGTTGCCCAAGTTTGATTGTCTTCGAGCTGATTGTATTCAAAAAGAGTCCAGGTTGGCAGCAAGAGGAATTGGGCGAAACCATCATGATGTAGAAAATCAAGTTCTTGCTACACATACTTCTAGAGAAAGAGGCAAAAGAAGAAAAAGGAATAGAGACAGAGAATCAGATTTTGTCCCAGATTTGAAGAAAAAGAGGGATTTCTCTCACATTCAGTGTTTCAGGTGTGACAAGTATGGTCACTTCGCTCGAGATTGCAAATTAAGACCTACACAACTTGCTTCTACTACGGAAATTGCCATTGGGAGGTCTCAGAAGGAGCCAAGCTCTAAAGTTGATTTAGAAGGTTTCTTATTCTAAAGTCGATCAGTTTCTTTGAAGAGGAAGAATTAACATTCAGAGGGAGTCTGACAAATCAACAGAGGCAACCTTGGACGAGAAGGTCAAGAGGTTGATATTGGTACTTGAAGCCCTTGCTAAGAGGGAGGCTTAGCATCAGTAATTTGTGTTATCCGTTGTTAATGCATTTTTCTCTGAGACAGAGAAATTTGAGGTGAAAGCCTTTGTTAATGCATTTTTTCTTTGAGACAGAGAAATTCGAGGTGAAAGCCCTGTTAATGCATTTTTCTCTAAGATGGAGAAATTTGAGGTGAAAGCCCTTGTCCATCTCTGAGACAGAGATGTGGTTCTTTCCACCCTCTGGGAGTAGCCATGGTGGATGTCATGTTGATAGACTCCATGACAACATCACGTTGAGAGACTCCATGATGAATCCTTTGTACTTGTGTTTTTCCACACATGGGAGTAGCCATGGTGGATGTCATGTTGAGTGACTCCATGACGACATCACGTTGAGTGACTCCGTGATGGGCACTTATGCACATATTCCCTTCCACACATGGGAGTAGGCATGGTGGACATCACGTTGAGTGACTCCGTGATGAATTCTTTTTCACAAATGGGAGTAGCCATTGTGGATGTCATGTTGAGAGACTCCATGACATGTATGTATGGAAAGATACCTCCCTATCTAAGAGGGAGTGTTGATGTTATAGCAGCAGGAGATATCTTTCTTCTGTCTACTGTCTTAACTGTTATCAATATCTTATTCATTGCTGTCTTATCAGCGATCTCATTTCCACTAACTATAGTTAATAATTATTTGCATGTTCGATATTCTATGTGTGGAGTGTTTTAGTTAGTATCCATTTGTTAATAGATAATTAAGCATGATCGCCTATCGGGTGTTAATTTAAACACACCCCCTCTTTGTTGTGTCACCCCGATTGGGGTCATGTCTGTTCACGTCCCTTGAAACGGGTATTTTATCCTTTCTATCGGGGCATTAGAAGGGACGACTGGAGAATTACATTCTGTTCTTATACATGCGATAGTCAGTGAATGATCTGTGGTGATTATACATGAAGCCTGTGAGAGTTATATGTTGTATCATCCATAAATTATATGCTGTGCACATTCAGTCAAAACTCGTGAAAGATATATTTTCTTATATGCCTGTAATTAACGATCCAGCAAACTGAAAATATTCAAACCAATCATAATTTTGAAAACCAAATTCTAAGGGAAAATCAACATTTTCAGATTAATTAATATCTTCAGAAAATAAACTTATTGCTTCAGAATTGTTGCAAATCAAGGAAATATTATTATGTACTTTTGCAAATTTAAATTCTGATCCAAAACTCAACACTAAGACTTCTAGTCAGGCCTCCAATACGCGACCTAAGACTTACAGTTAGGCCTCCAAAGCGCGACCTAAGACTTCCAGTCAGACCTCCAAAGTTGGACCTAAGACTTAGGCACTTCCGCCACCCAAGTAGAAGTACGATCTAGCATTCAAGGCAAAGGGAGAGGCATTTAAGCATTTACGCATTTACGCCACCTTGAAAGGGGCCCCACAATGAAGAGAAATGTTTTTGATAGAATAAGTTGGCATTTAAGCTTCCAATTGCAAATCATTAAATGAAAACCCAAGTCGGCCATGTGATGAGGAATCACACCCCTTCCAGCCACTATAAAGATAACATTGATCATTTCCTTTGATCGACATGTAATCGATAAGGTGAATTCATTCAATAAAGCAGTGATTCTATTCAAGGAAAGATATTGTCAAAGTCTACATTGTTTAGACAGCAAATTCCCACTCCATTAGTGGCAATTTTTAATCCAGCATCAGCACTAAGCGATTTTGCCAAGGCAAATTTCATCCCAAAGCAGCGAGCTCCATCATTGCCAAGCAATTTGACATTCAAACATCAGCAGGTTCGAACTTAGCATCAGTGAAAGTGCCATCAGCAAATTCCTTCTCCAATCAATAGCAATCTTGTTCAAACACAAAGCGAATTTTGTTGTTGCAACTGGCGACTTTTCAACATCAAGAATAGTGATCAGGACACACAAAGATCAGCGATTTTGCATTAATAATCAGATAAACTTCAGCATTTGACATCTTTATCATAGCGAAAAGCACATCAACATAAGGGCAACTTTGCCAAATTAACAACCAATTTGAAGTTACCAGCCACATTAGAAGTTGTTTACAGGTCTGAATTGACTGTCATTTGATCATCTTTATTGAAATCAGACCTTAATTTATTGCTGGTACAGATTCTTGTTCATTGTTTTCATGTAATTAGTCATGAGATGCTTTGTGCATTACTTTTTGATCATCTAAGCATGCTTCAAAAGCGTAATTCATTGATTTAGATGGTAATTATCAGATTTCAAGCAAGTCTAGGGTTTTGTAATTCATCAGTGGTTTCGATGATTCTATGAGCTTTTTAGAAGGAATTAATAACCTTGAGACATTTTAGCATTGTTGACATTATAATCATGTCAAAACCCTAACTTAGGCAACTCTCGTAGGTAAAGTATGGCAGCCCTGAAGACCAGAGCAAGTGCACGACAGGATCTCATTAAAGAAGATTGGAAGGGAGAGGCGTTGGAATCCAGGATTACATCATTTTGGGGCAATGTAGGAGACACCAACCTTGGGCAAATCAACATGAAGAAGTTCCAAGGCCCCTTGTATACCACTAGGCCTTTCAAATTCTCAAAGATGATGATCAAGAGCGGGATAGTGAAAGCAACTGGCTTCCCTCCAGCTATACAATGCAATGAATTGATTGTTGAGTGTGCCAAACACTATGATGCGAGCAAAAGAACAATATTAGTACTTGATGGCAAAGAACTTGCTTGTCTATCCAAGGCAGCTATCAATGATGCTTTCCACATCCCTGAATTCAATGGCATGGTCTACAAGAGCAAGGAAGCAGCATAGGCATTCTATGATGATGATCCCAACAAATGCCTTGACATAATCAACAAATATTGGTTATTGAAAAGCAGGCTTGGCATATCTAAGCTACCCACCAAGCTTCACAAGATTGATTTCAAGGAGGAATTCAGTGACAATCACTTTGCTCCACTAAACTATGGGAACCCCTCAAGCATCTCAGTTCGAGAATTGGATGTTCTACTTCATGGAGATCATATCGACTGGAAAGGAGAGGATCAACTAGGCAAGGATTATAAGCAATAACATTGATATACAACTCAAGAGATTTGCACGAACCAGAACATTCTACATGGGTTCATATCTCATATATTTGCTTGCTAGAGCTCATGAATACGCAGGATTATAGAGGTCTAGTCGGAATGGGAGCTAGAGAATTGAGAGCATGCGAATCGTACACACAATTGCACTATCTAGGCAGAGCACATTACAGGAGGGTGAACGATGCCTTTACGATGCACATAACAAGAGCTTTGCAACGTGGCATCCATCAAAGGTTATCCCCACAAGCAAAAGAGTTGATAAAGAAGTTTGGAGCTTGGTTTATCTAGTTTCCCAAGTTCACCTACATAAGGATTCAAGGATGCTCTTGTTCGCCCTACATGCTACCAAGATATCCTATGGACAAGATAGTATTGCTTGAGTTGGTGAGAAAGTTGATAACATATAACAAAGTACAAAAGGATAGACACAAGACAAGAATCCCTTTTCCCATTTTAGTTGGGCAGTCATTGGAAGTGTGTCCATCCTTGCAAGCAACAGAGAAAGTGGAAGAAGAATTGAAATCTCTCCTTATTTGATACTTTTCTAGAGATAGCTTTGATCTCTACGATTGTTTCAAAAGAGCTAATGGAAGAAGGCACAAACATAAGCTACATTTGGAAGATCATTTCATGAATGCTCAAGATGATTTAGACATAAGAAGAAGAATATGCTCAAGACTATCAATTGACATCGTTAAGATGTGCAAAGTCTTCAACATTCTTGATGAAGCGCAAGATAGTGGAAGACGCCTTCAGTTGATATATGAACAAGAGAAAGATAAGGCGCTGAAGGTCAATTGGATTGACGTAGAGATCACTAATTTGAAAGATTTGATGAAGCTTGTCTTAGCATATACAAAACGATGGGTAGACATCCAAATCCAAAAATTGAAAAACCAGAATACACAGCTGACTTTCGAATTGATGGGAGAGGTAGAGTCTTCTGATGATGATACAGAAAGTGCAAGCATGAGAGGAAGTGCCACCCAGTCGACTTCACTCCAAAGGATCAAAGAGAAAAGAAAGTCACAAAGAAGAGCCTCCAAACAAGAAGTATAAAATAGGTTTAGGCCACCCTTCCACTAGTACCTCTTCAGTGCATGTAGTAGAAATGAATCAAACAGTTGGACAGGAAAATCATCCGCCTAGAGAAAGCATTAATCATGGAGTGAATGAGTCCATGGAATCTAGAGTCCAGAACAGCAGGTGCGAAAAGATAGACAAGGGTAAACAACCAGTGGGTCAAGACAATTCAGTTCCACTTGAGAAAATCAATGATAAAATAGGCAAAGATATGTGTACCCCGAGAAGATGAACGGCTCAATGAGGTGCAAGTAGGAGGAGAAATCTGCTATCCCAGCATCGCTTAGGGAGAGGTTAACAAAAGAAGTAATAATAGTAGAGGAAGATCCTGTTGATTTGGACAGCTTCTTGAATAGAACTCAAGGGACTGTTGAGAAGAAGAAAGCAGTGAAGATGTCGAAGATGACAAGAGATAGTATAGGATCTTGAGTGGTACAAATTGCCACTCCAAGAGTAGATAAACCCAAAGGTGAAATCACAATAGAAGAATATGATTTGGAGACTATTGACTTAGGTCCTCCCACCCAGTGTTTTAAGACTCGTGGACTCGCGAGTCCATGGGAGCCACAAGTTGACTCGCGAGGCGAGTCTTTTGCATGGACTCGCGCGGTCCCAAAAAAACGTCATGCAAGCTTTAAAAGTGAGTTTTTTTTATTTTTTTGCCCTCATTTGGCATTCTTGCTTGGTTATGACACCTTTGTAGGGTGTGAAGGAGGAGAAATACAAAGAGGAAGATGTAGTCTTCTCTTTAGTTTGTTCATTGTTGTTTTTCACATTTGGAGTTGGACATATCATTATATGTAATTTTGTAAACATTTATAAACTTATGCTGCTATTATACATTTTAGAGATGAAACTAAGTATGAATGAGGAAATTTCAAATATTGCGTGTTTGTAGATCATATGACATGTGTAATGTTTCAATTATGGCTCTTATGTTCTCTAAATGCATTAATTTGTTTATATGTTTTTCTTGTAGAACTCCGGTTTTTTTTTTGCCGAGTCCTTGCCGAGTCTTTTGTGAGTCTTTCACGAGTCCAAGTCCGAGTCCAAATTTTTGGTTTGCTGAGTCTTTCATGAGTCCGAGTCTGAGTCCAAATTTTTGGTTTGCCAAGTCTTTCACGAGTCCGAGTCGGAGTCCAAATTTTTGGTTTGCCGAGTCTTTCACGAGTTCGAGTTTTAAAACTTTGCTCCCATCACTGAGCAAGCATTGGAAGACATGAATGACATAGTGAAGACAGTCCACGACATGTTGAAGTTGGAAGTAGAAAAGAACAAGAAATTGGAAAGAGAAGTAAGTGCATTAAGAAATTACTTTCAGTAGTTCAAGCAACCACTAAGACAACATGAATCCTCCAACTACGCTGCAACCATTTCTTCCTCTAGATTCAGTTGACAATTTGGAAAAGATGAGAACTTCAACTCAACTGATGGAGACTTGGATAAATAAGACTTTCAAGAAGGTGAATGCATTTGTGAAAGAATTAGTGAAGCTATTTGATAAAGCCGTAGGTGTCCTTGAGAGAATGCAAATCCTTGTGGCAGCCTTTGATACTTTCGTTTTCACTAGAGATTATACCATGCCAAGATTGCAAGCAATGAAGAAATTACCTAAGCAAACTTTGGTGAACAAAGGAATATTGAGAGATGGATAATCACCTGATTTCGAGCAATGGTGTAACTTGCTTTAAATGAGTAAGGTTATTTTCGAAGATATCAACAGCGGATGCACACAAGTCGATGGAGCAATAAACTTGATACATGGCAAGATCGTGGAGGTAGTTGAGATCATTCTTGAGAAGGAGATGAATGAAGGAATCCACATAGATGCCAATCAGCTAGCTGAGAGAGTGAAGATCATATTCTCTTGAGCAGACGGATCACGTTCTGAGAAAAAGCTGGATGATATACACACATTCATGATACTTGCCAGCAAGACTAGAGATTATGGGCTAGGATGGGAGACAACCTTTGCCCCTGTCTTGGAAGAAGTCAGCTTTTCTGGAAGAACAATTGAAGAACTTACCTGCAGCTCCAATAATTGAGATAGAGTTCATGACGTCCAGATTTGTTGAATTTGTTACGAGATTGGTATACATTATCATACTATTCTTTGATGGATGGTCAGGCTGTGCAAAGGATGAACAATGTTCTCATTTGACACCATTCTATTGTTTGTATATTGCCCTGATTTTAAAATGGCAGTTTAACATAGTCTTACTAGAACTGTGATATCTTTCTCATTTCTCAACAAAATTTGAAAATTCATTTTTTTTGGAAAGTTATTGAATAGGAGCACAAAAGCCAAAAAGCATTTGAAATCAATATTCAATTCATAGTTTGATGCAGAAGATAGAGGTATTTGAATGGTTACTGTCAATTTAATTTATCTTTTTTATGGAGCCATAAGGGTGTAATAGATTTTGCGTTTGTACATTGTAATTGGATGCATTATCGGTAGAAATCAGCATCCAAAAGAAATTTCATTGAAGGGGGCAAATCTGAGACAAACTAATTGTTGATGGTACAGCACTAGAATATGTCCCTTTGTCTGCACTAAAGAGGGTTTGTTAGGAATTAGTAGTGCATGACATAGATTATGTAATAAATAATAAATTAACATATTAATGTTAATTTATTAAATTTTAGTTTTTAGCTAGTGATTAGTTATGTGTTAGCTGGTAGTTAGTGGTTTGGGTAGTTGGTAAGTCGAATGGTTTTATAAAGCCATAGAATGTAATCTTTTGTGTGTTGAAAATGATTGATTAATTTGTGGGCTGAAGCTTTGTTCTCTTTGTTTTTTCTCAGTTTGGATAGTGTCAACATTTTGTATCTATCTATGGTTCAGTTTTGAAACTGTTTTGTTAGGTATCTGAACCTTTATTGTCACTTTTTAAAACATTAAAGTTTTCTTTGTCATTATTCACCAGACATCCTTTCATGTTGGGCTGGAGCTTTGTTCTCTTTGTTTTTTATCAGTTTCAAGTGTCAACATTTTGCATCTATCTATGGTTCAGTTTTAAAACTGTTTTGTTAGGTATCTGAACCTTTATTGTCACTTTTTAAAACATTAAAGTTGTCTTTGTCATCATTCAGCAGACATCTTTTCATGTTCAATTTGGACTTTGTGACTGTTCGCATGGGTTCAAAAAAAGTTTATGTAACTATTTTGTTGCTAAAAAAACACTATTTTGTTGCTATACCTGTCATAAAAAAGATGTCTTCTGTTTTTCAAAATTTATGAGTAAACTGTCATTCTTATAATTTTATGCATGTGTGCTTTTCTCTACTTCATATTGCACATTTTTTATGTTTTTGTGATTCCAACCAATACCAATCATCTTCCTTATTCTGTGAAGGTGAAGTTAGGATCCCATGGTTCTGCTGGTGTTATTGCATTTATTATAGACATCCCATGGAGTACTTACAATATTAATCTGGAGTAAGCTCACCTGTGTAATCCAAAAGAAAGTGTCATAAGTCACATGCTAGTTTTTATCTCCACTTTACAACTCAAGGATGAAAGTCCTCCACTTTACAATATTTGTGCTTTTCTCTACTTCGTTATTCACTACTTTACTGCTGTACAACATGTGTATGCCTGGTTTTAATAGGAGATTTGTTTATTTCTAGGTACTCTGTCTTCAGCAATTTTTAGATTGTGAAATATTTTCTAGCGTTAGATATTTCTTCTCAAAAAAAATAGCTAATTGGGAAAAGCAAGTAATTGAAGAATCATTCTAGGTCTTTTCTTAAAAGCTCCATATGAGTAATACTTTTCACATATGAATGCATGACCTCACAGGATGTACATGTGTTTCACTCCTTATGAACATCACCTAGATGTGATAAGATCTAAATGGACAATTGTGCTTGTGCAAGTTGGCTTCTTGTAAGCCACTACTCATGAAAGGTGTCATGAATATTCAATTGATATTAACATGGAGGATTCCCAAAATACTATATTACATAATAATGCACTGCAGAAAATACCAAATGCATAAATAAATGGCACACTTTTGAATTATCATTCAAACTCGTAGTTGGTACTATAGTGGTGATCTGGTTAGAGTAGTTATATTTTTGTAGGGTTTTACAAATTTTCCTTAATTCCTGATTGTCCATGTAATGTTCCGAATCAGACAACTTTAGGAAATAGATGATTTTCCAAACATGTGCAAGCTGAAATAATAAACAATTACCAAATGTAGATGCCAAACCTTACTGAAATTAATTTTGACCAGCAAGATAATAATCTTGCAAAACTCTTATCAATCAAAATATACTACTACAAACAACAGATCCAATATCCACAAGCTGATGTGAATTTTGGAGCCCTCAACTGATAAAAACAAGACAAAGTATTAGCATATATGATATACAATTGCTTGTAAAATGCATGAAACCCTTCACTACACCTCCACATAAATCATAGATTATTTATGAGGGCAGATCTGACTTCATTTGAGCAAAAAAACCAGTTACAAAAATCTATTATAGCAGAATTCAGATCAAAAGTAAGGTGCTATAATTTCAATTTTATTTTAGCTAAAATATAGCATGCACGTTAATCAAAATAATCAGTGGTATGCCACTTGCAGCAGCAATAAACCCTGTACCATCATTTAAAATCAACCTGCTGCATTGTTACAACAATGTTTACTGATTCTAACCTATATTAATTAGCAATTTCCACTTACAATGGTCCGTACTATCTATATGGAAGGTAAATTCCTCAATAATAGATGCAAATGGCATTGGATGGGACTACCGAGGGTGATGCACCCAGTAAAATAATCCCAAAGTCAATCAATAATGTTGATACAGTTAATATTGGTGGCTTGGTCTGGTACAGTATCAACAAAAAGATGTAATCAGGTCTGCAACCTTCCTCCAAGAGCTATAGATGACTGCTAACACGAATTCTATATCTTGAAACTTCAAGCTATGTGGTGATGCTAGGTTTGGAATGATGGCCGGAAACAACCAATTAATGACCAGAAATCCCCACAAACAGCAACAATATCTGAAACCCCTTCAAAATCAGCAAATCTAATCTTTTCACACTATAGATGCATTGTAGTGCTACTGTATTGTAGTGGTTTTGTAGCAACTGAAAATAACTTCAAATTCTCAATCAATATTCAACAAATCAGCACAATTGTAATTTCTGGATGGAATCACCTCTAATAAATAAGAAGGTTGTTCTCAAATTCAAATATGGAAACCATAGGGTTTTTGTTTGTGAATTCAATTATGGAAAGCAAAAGAGTTTTCATCTTCCAGATCTCTCACACCGAGAGTTTTCATCCTTGAATGCTTCAAACTCCAAATTATAAGGAATAATGAAATGACAAAATACAGATGATTTGCTTTGAGCAAATTCGTTTCTTTTATAGTTGCCTTTTGGGCCCTCTATTTTATTTTACTTTCTTTCCGTGTATTTAAAGCCACTTTTTGAATTACATATCGAATTAAGTTTTAAAAACAGTGACACTTTTCATATATTACATAGGCTCTATAATGTTTAAGTTGTCCTTTCAAAATTAAAGTGATCGGTCCCCTTAAAATATTATAATTATTTCCCTTAGTTTTGTTGACGTGGTGGTCAGCACCTCCTTGGGGATTTGTGACATGGTTTAACTGCCTTGCGTGGGTCGGGTTAAATTTGGCGTTTGTATCAGGCATTGAGAGTTCGAGCTTTTGGCGCAGCGGCAAATGATTCCAACAATTGGTATCAGAGCCTTGGGTCACAGGTTTGAGTCTCCCTTCAGTGGGTGCTGAAGGCTCAGTTGACTTGGTGGTCAGCACCTCCTTGGGGACTCGTGACATGGCTTAACTGCCTCCTGTGGGTTGGGTTAAATCTGGTATTTGTGTCGGGCATTGAGAGTTCAAGCTTTTGGCACAACGACAAACAATTCCAACAAGTTTATCCCTTAGTCTAATCTACTAGAAAATAAAGAATAGGCTATGGGACTTTAATTAATTCCTTTAGTTTAGAGAAAGGGAACATGACAACCCTATGCTTTTGCTTCTTTTTAACATTGGGTCAATTCAAGTAGCTTTTTTGCAAAGATAATTCTTTTAAATGTAAATACCTAAAACATAATTTCATCTAGAAATCACTTTTTCTTGTATTTTGGTTTAGGTTGAGTATAGTTGAAGTTCTATAGACAAATTCCTGAAAGCCATCTAACTAAGGTGATTCTTGCCGATTCATGGTTAAATTTTGTAGAGAAGCCATGAACAGAAGACTGCATTTAGATTACATGAAGATGGCTCGGCCTTCGAATTGTAGTTTCACGACAAGAAGTTTGAGATTGCAAGGATAATGTGTGTGGTTGATCAAACCTTTTTAATTATTTCACAGAGAACTGTTAGGGCTTGGTATATGCACCTTTCTATATCAAGGGCTAAAGTTCAAGTGATAACACTGAATTAATTGGGCTTGGTAAATGCTTGTATGTATATTTAGGTTAAAATAGAATGTAATGTTTTGTGCAATCAATTTAAATATACATGTTCCAGCACTTTCAAATGAACCAATATTTGTATGCCATAATTCATTTCCTTCCTGACATGGTTTTCATGCTATTGTATCTCAAGAATTCTCTGCACTTCGATATATGTTGTGATTGTATGTCCAGATCACTCATCAGAAGGATTGTGACTAAATTATTCAAGATTGTATGTCCAGATTACTCATCAGAAGGATTGTGACTGAATTTTTCAAACTTAGTATGAATTCAACAGGAGTTAAAAGCAAGGTAATGTTATCATGGGATGTCTAGAAGCTATGCTTTAAAACATGCCAACCCACCCTTACTGGTAAAAGCAATTGGAACTTTCCAGTCACACAAGGATCCTTGTAGACAGAGTAGGCACCAGACTGACCATACATGATAGCTGCCATGGATATTTGTAATCCCATTTAAAGGATTCATGAGGAGGTTTATGAATAACGTGAGTACATTGGCTTGAAGCACTACTAGCAAATTTAAGAAATATAAGAAATGCTGATTTGTATCTCTTGCTCTTGCTATTTCCATTCACCAGCCCTGTTCCTGGTTGAGCCACTCTCACTATTCAACACCATGCTTGTTTTAAAATCTATATAGTGGCAAAGATTTACTTGAATAATCATTATAGAGTATCTCAAGCCTTGGGTGGAACATATCGAGTAATGTAGTAATGATTCAACATTATCACTGTGCATTTGGCTGAGTTGCATGGATGAATGGCTGAAAGCCTGAAACTATTTCAATGGTCTTTGACTCTTTGTACACCAGATGCATAATGACTTCTTATTGTATAAGATTTCTTTTTAATTGGTTGTTGAGGGAGGTGAAATGATATCCAGTATGGAAATAGCAACAAATGATGGAGATTGGTCTTGTATGATCGTCTTAAAACAAGTTTATCCTTATCTAAAGAAATAGTCTCTCTGCTATAACATTTCAAGATGATTGGCTCTTCTTCAGAACAAGAACCGAATAGATCAAATTTACTGCAAGTTGCTGCTTCTTGTGTTGGATGACCAAAGCCAACGTCCTTCTTGCCTTTTATATAGAAAGCAGCTGTTCGGTTTCCTCAGTTATAGTTTGGAGTCTTCGAAAGTTTTGCTTCAGAATCTGAAGGCATTTAGTTTACCTTAATAGGAATTCTTGGATGGCAGTCTGATTATCTTGGATGTCATCGCTTTCCTATAAGTCCATTATGTTGCAGTTTAATTAACTCTGTAGTACCTATTTAGTCTTATCCATATAAGCTATGTTGGAATACTCTTTGCCTTGCATCGTAACCTGTCTGGGTGATTATGGAATTTCATGAGCTTAATTTTTCTGTTTTTTTGCTGCGGTCCTGATACAATACTATATTTTCCTGTCTCCTATTAAACAAATACTTAATAAAAGGATAAGTTCAAGTTCAACTGCAAATGATGTCATACGATGAATTCATGGATTCCAGTGTGTTTAATGGCAGTTGGTAAATGTGCTTGGTACATGGAAACTATTCATGCATCTAGAAATAGGTTTCACATTTTACAGGTTTTTAAGCACGTTCCCTGTGAAGTAATAAGGTGAGCTGAGCTTGATATTATATTAACTGGTATATGCATCTGTGAGTAGGTCCGCAGAGGAACAGAGAGAGCTGAGATTTACAGCATTGCTTTATCTCCTAGTGCTCAATGGCTTGCAGTTTCCAGTGATAAGGGTACTGTACATATATTTGGTCTCAAAGTACAGGTGGCAGGAGAAGTTTCAAGTAATGTGAATGTAAATACCATGGAACAGTTGCCAGGGTTAGCTAACCTGCCTGATGGTTCAAATGAGATTATTCTTACCCCAAACACAGGAGCAAAACCGAGCTCTTCGCTTGATTTCATGAAAGGTTAGTAGCTAACCTTGAGTATTTGTATGCATTGCCAATGATCAATATATTAGATATTTAGGAATATGGTTATAAAGATTTGTTATTCATGCAGGAATTTTGCCCAAATATTTTAGCTCAGAATGGTCCTTTGCTCGTTATCATTTGCCTGAGAATACAAGGTTTCATATTGCCTTTGGAAAGCAGAATACTGTTATGATTGTTGGGATGGATGGAAGGTAAGTACAATCTCATGCACTCAACCTTTTTTGTTGCGTTTCTGCGTTGTCATCTACTATGAGATTTCAGAGGGTGTGATATTCACATCACATCACATATAATACACTATTATGCATTAAATCTCAAGCCTTGGCCTAAAGCAACTTTTTCTGTTTCAATTGCAGCTTCTACAGGTGTGCATTTGATCCAATTAATGGTGGAGAAATGACAAAGAAAGAACATGTGAGTTTGTTAGAGTCTGACAAAGCAAGTGCAAAATAGTAATGGCTGTATTTGGGGTTTGTTTGCCGTAGTAGGTAGCCTGACTTATTTCAACTTTGTTTAAGCCCTCTGAAAGCTAAATTAATTGTAAATAATATTTCCATTTTGTGCAAATTAGAGGGTACAATCTAGATTCTATTCTTATACAGAGCTTTGAAAGGGAAGTTTGATTTCTTTTGTCGATGCAAACTTTTGAATAATTTGCTTGAGTTGTATCAATAAATAAATAAGAAGACTCAATATTTTTCGTGAAAGTGAAGAAATCAAGGTTGGTATTTTCCCTTTGAAGCTATGAATAATAATGTAAACGACTTTATTATTGTATATTTGTTTCAAAGATTGTGTTTGAATGGAGGGACTATACAAGATAAGATGCCTTTTCAAATTAGAGGGAACTCAAGCTGCAACATCAATCCTGTGAAGTGTTCTATTGAATAGAATATGCCAATAGCTTTAGCCAATAAGTTTGATTTAATTAATTGAACTGACATTGCTTAAGTGAGCCTGATTATTTTACATATTGTTTGTTAAGTAAAATAAAAAAATAAAAAAATATACTAGTCCTAATATAATTAATTATACAAATATTTGATTGTGGCTTATCAATGATTTCCATATCTATTAATAATATGTGATATTAGAGTCATGCTTCTACCTCTGTATTTCATTGTTTATAGAAATGGAAATAAGATGAAAAGGGTATAGAATATTTTAATTGTTTCTGTATTTGGTGGAGCTTCATTGCTTTGCTCGAAATTTGCTTGAATCATGAGAAATGTAAAAGTTGCGTTTTGGAGTTTTTGTTTATATGTGTTTTCAAAGATGCTATCATGTGTCTTATCATCTTTGGTATGGCAGTGTTCTCATCCTTAGACAAGACTGGTGTCATGTATGCTCGTGGACCTATCGTTTACAAACTTGCAACTTTAAGTGTAACATGGGCAATGAGATTAGGGTTTTCTAATGTGTCAATCAATTATAAGGAGTTATAATTATGCTTATAAAACAAAGGTGTTAAAAGTATTCTATACAAGAGAAAAATGTATAATATCTATACAATTTTCATTCCTTGTTTTCCACCTATGTATCATATATGTTAAGTTTCAACAAATCGTGTATGCTTAAATATAAGTAACACAATCAAGTATAGGGATTCAATGAAAAGTAGCTTTCTCGAGGGGATGACACAATCCACACAATTTGAATTGTTACATTTAACTACACCCATTTATTGACTTCAATTTAAAATAAAATGTTAAGTATATATTCACACTGATTAATTTTTCAATCCAATGTGTACATAAATTCTGAAACTGTATTATCTACAAATTAGGAGCACTATATCAAGTTTTCTCATATGAAAACCATTCCAATTGGCACTCATTATTTCACCCTATATGCAAATCAATAAAATAGCATTTGTTTTTTTATTAGAATAGCAAAAAAACAAGCGTGTTGACCCTTTATACAATGGCTCGTACGTGGCAAAAGAAAGGCAACTAAACAAGGGAACGAACCCAAAACAAAACAAGGTTAGACAGACCTCTAACAAGAAGCTAGAACATTGTTAGAAACCTGCTGAACCAACCAACCCGAAACCCAACTCAAGAGTGGGGAGGAACACTTGAATCTTGACACGTAGGGGTTTGGGGTAGGGGGGAGGACTTTCCCTTCCGCCTACGTCAAACCGCAATCTAGGCAATACTATTATTGAGACCATCAATAGAAGAGTCAAGCAAGGAGGTCCTTACAGAGTTTTTGTCCACAATAGCTGCAACCTGCTGCTAAACAACATCTGGAGTAGATTCACTAAAAGCGGATCGATGTTGAAAAACACGAGTAGCATGTTTAGGAGCCTCAGGGACAGGTGGCCACATCGGAAGTAATGAGAGGGCCGGGAGAAGCTTCAACAACAGTAAGAGACATAACCTCATCTCGAGAGGAGACATCATCATCATGTGAGGAGTCATCATAAGGATCAAAAGAATTGACCGTCAAGTGATCAACAGTAGTATCCTTCCACCAAGTAGCAACACCATTGTGGTGTGAGAGAGAACAATCTGAAGCTAAGTGACCCACATAGAAGCATCTCTGATAGGGAAAGGGGAGGCCCTGATAATCCAACAATTGAGTCCATGGCCTATCCCCAACCATAAAAACCACATCCCCACAGAGAGGGACATAGATGTCAATACCGATTAAAATGCAGGAAAAGGTAGATGACTCGTGGTAGTTGTAGAATAATCAACCTTCAAACAACCAATAGAGTTACCAATGGCTTCATAACAAGAAAGCTCTCATAAATGAAGGGGGAGACTAGGAAGACGAACCCATACCAGACGCACATTGAGTGGTTTGGTAAGAGGGTTAAAAGAAGTTGTCCAGGGTTTGACACTGAGAGAGTGAACTCTTGAAGCCCATAACTTACCCAACAACAAGTCATGATCGAGAGATGAAGCAAAGGAAGCAACGAAAAAGCCTTTAGCACAGAGATAAAGCTCAATACAACCAGCAACCAAAGGTTTCCAGGAGTCACCCAACGATGGAGGTGAGAGAGAGAAGGTCAGAAACTAGCAAATCTGCAGACTAACCCATATCGTTCATAAGAGCGAACATTTTCAACCACATCTTGGCCACAAACCACAACAAGGGAGGTTTTGGCACAAGGAAGAGGTCAAAACTTCCTTTTGGGAGGATTAGCAACAAATCTAGCCATGCGAGCAAAACTTCGCCCACTAACAGTGGAAGAAGGTCCAAGAGGAATCTTAGCACTAGCTTGACCGCTGTCAGTAGCGACGACACCGAGAGAAATCACAACATCAACCCCTGCACGTGACGACAGGGCATCCCCAACGCCCACAACCGAAACGGGGGGTGGGTAGGGGAACACCACACACCGATGGGGCAACATCATCACCAACGAGCCTAGTAGCAAAGGAAGTCTGCAACAACAAAGGACAACTATTGCACGCAAAAGCAGGGGGACTCCGTATAGTAGGAAACGATAGAGTTGTTAGACGTTGACCCAGGTATTTCAAACACAGAGTAGAGGGAGAGAAATTTTTGTTATAAAATAATATTTGTTGATACCTACTTACATAAAATGAATCCCAACATTAAGCCTAATGCCAAAATATGATATACAATAACTCATATACAACTCTAATTTTTTTTTGATATAATTTCTCACACAAAATCCTCTTTCCAACCTTACAAATTAAACTCTTAATATTTAAAATGTAACACTAAATTCCATCTAAATCGGAACATTGAATCTCTAATATTTAAGATGCAACATCAAATACCTAGAAAAAGAATTCGTTGAATTCTTCTTAGTCTCCAATCTTCTACGTACACCTTAGTTCTCCCTCTATGCTCTTGACGATTTCATTCTATTTCCTTGCATCATCTCACTCTCTTTTGAAAGCTAACATTTCCCATTCCAAAAAATAAATAAATTCATGCTTTTTCTCTCAAAATGGGATGCCACAAACCAAATAGTCCCTTGTTGAGAAAGTAATACTTCAAGTAATAATTACTTAAAACACGGTGCCCAAATTAAGAGGGAACCATCCATTGGTCCAAAGTAACTCTTAATTGATTAAAAGTAGTCCTATGAATGTCCTCTTAATGTTAAATGCTCAAACATGCACCAAATGTAAATGGGGAACTCCATTTTCCAAGGTGGACTACAAAAGTCAAGGATGCCAAGTAACTTTTTTTTTTAATGTGCCACAGATGCTCGTACATGTCATAATTATCCTTATCCTGTACTTACCACTTTGTTGAAGAGACATAATAAGCTACAAGAATTAAGTTCCAAGTGACAACATATTATCCCCAAGATTCCCGCCATGTGGAACTCCTACATCAAATGAGAGACACTATTCTAAAAATAAAATCCTTATAAGACCGATTCTTCCACCCCACGAGGAGTCATAAGGTACAAGTGAATAGAATCATTCCAAAGATTTCAACCAAAGGTGAATATAAGTATCTCAAAAGTCATGTCATTAACAACTTAAAATATATTGTTGTGGTCTAAGAGGCAATATATGTCATAATGCTAAATGTAGGGTTAGATCACGACAATATATTTTAAGTTGTTAATGGCATGACTTTTGAGATATTTATATGTTAGTAAAATTTGTATATGTTATGTTCAAATTTCTATTGGGTTATTGTAATCAGGGGTTTTGTATTTCCATTGATTCATTATGTTCATACATCTGAACCTTAACATTGATGTTGTTGGTGTTCATGTCAAGTGACTTAGTGTCCCAAACTTTTCTTCCAACCCTCATTGGGCCAGTGATTTGCATTAATGTTGTGCATTCATGTTGGGGATGAGGTCCTTGTTTGTGGTCTCACTTGGGTTAGGCCGAACTAAAAAAATCTTCCTCATCGATAAAAATATAATTGTATTTGTTATACTTGATTTAATGGATATTGAAGAATTTACTTGGGGTTTCTTTTTCTATCTTTGCTCGAGCAATTTATTTAAATCTACAAAACAAATAGTAGGAACTAAAAAATAATATGGTTAAAATTTTTTTGGGCTAAATTTTTTTATGGGAATCACTAGCAGCGAGGGAAGAAAAACCAAAACAATGTAAAGGCAAAACATAGATAATAGCAAAGAAAAAACATGAAATCTTTATTGGTTTGTTCAAAACTAGTTTCACTAAATAACAACTCATTAGTTGAACTCATAATTAAGAAATATGTGAAGATGAGGAGTATTTAAAAGCGTAGAGACAAATCCACTAGCTTTACAATAGAAACTTGCCATTTAAAAAAAAATGACTGTTGAACAAGTCGTTTCAAAAAATGACTATTAGAAAACTCCTCGAAACCTGCTAAATCTGAAAACATACTAAAAAAGAGAGAATCTTGAAAAAATTCTTAGGCAAAAAATCAAAATCGTTCTGTTCTAAGTAATTATGGAAAGAGCAGTCTCTTACAAGACAACTCCTTTCCAGAATTATTCCCTGGGACCTCTTGGAAGGTCACCCTTTCTAGTAGGGTTCCCACATGAGTGCGCTTAACTACATTGTTTTGCATGCCATGTGAAGCAACAACACAAAAAAGAATTTGAATTTAAAATCCAAATTAGAACAGAAGATAGATGAGAAGTGAATTTGCTTCAACTGATGAATTTGCTTCTTGTGATGAAGGAACCAAACTTTCTAGGATTGCGTCGACAGATCCTTGGATGCGAGATGTGACGTAGTGTGGGAACTTTTTTGGCAATGCTGAAAAAGTTCAGGGTTTAGGGTGGCCCCCAGGTTCATCGCTTTAGTCGAATGACTAAAGTCAAGTTTGAAAACAAGGGGGTCCTCTTTCTTATCTTAGGAGCAAAAACTCAATGAAGAAGCGCAAACTTTGAAACATTGAAGCGGATTTTAATTTATCACACATTTGTGTATACCAATTGTACCCTTAATGTTTAGACATGAACACAATAATCTACAAAATGACTACTTACCATCATATGATTTTCACTTTTTAAAGTATGTGAGTTGGGAGGTTTCCTGTGGAATAATCACCGCCTATTCAAAGAAAAACATAGTCATCATAAATTACCATTATTCTACATTGAAAACATCATTCTGGGTAGACATGCAATACTTGTCAATCCAAGCTTACAAGATGAACTACCAAAAAATTGGCTGGAACAAGACAAGTGAATTTCATGATAAAATCATGACATCACTCTAGCCATTACAACCATTTGTTAGAGCTAAATCAAACTCATCAAAATGAGAGGATCACCCTTGAACTATCATGGCGATGTACACAAAGAGGGTGAAGATTAGTTGTCTATTAGAGTTGGTGTTGATGACATGGAAGAAGAAGGTGGGAGTCGAAAGGAACCCATTTGGCATTTCCACCAACTGTATGAGAACGTTCCATTATTATTCATGGGAAGTTGCAGAGCCACTTTGAGCTATAGAAATTAGTAACAATTATACTTCTCATCCTCCCAAAGCAGTGGAAGATAATTAATGGGCAGTGACCTAGCTACTGCTCGCAGTTGATTATTATCATACAAATTCTTCCTATCCTTTAAATAAATTCAAATTCTCTAAATTGCATTTTCTCACCCTTAGAATAAATAAATATTATTGACCACAATCCAAAGGGAGGTTCCTAAACTAACTCAATGGACACCTTGATACTCAAACAAATTTACTAACCCTATATTCTACATGCAACTATATATGATTCAATTGCAAATCTTGTGTGCCTTTTATAACCAAAAGTTGTTAATCATCCTTCTAATCCTTCATATAAAAAACCATTTTGCCAACTTACCCTAAAAAATTCTACCATCTTCAAAATATCAATCAAATTATCCCTACAAAATCTTTGTGCTAAATATTCATGTAGGTTGTAAGAAAAGAATTATGTGACCTCTTGGGTATGCCACCTATCAAATTATGTTTATCTATTAATAGTGATTGCCCATCTCACAAATTCTTTGTCAAAAATTCATTGAAAGTCGAAAATCTTCTTTAATTTATACGTGTAGGTATTGTATCTAGTAATATTATTGCATATTTTATGCAACCATCTTTTAAATTGCACAAAATTTGGGGCCTTTATCCTCTTTAATTTTTGACTTGACAAATGTAGGGCGATACCCTCAAATTCATATTTCTAATCCTCTAATGATTTTATGTTGTCGCCATTGTTCAACATAGATGGCAATTAACATTCCTCCAATGCTTGGAAACTAGTTAATTTCTCATAAAGAGTCATGTCAAGATTTATTTGATATGCAAAGACATCATTTAGCAACCAGACCACCTCATGTGTACTTGCATCAATATTGTAGTTAGAATTGTTTAAGATTGTATTCATAATTAGCGCTCCACAGATCAAAGTGTTCAAGACTAGTCTAAAGGTGATATCTTGTTTCTATTGTTGTTTCTTATCTTTTCTTAAGTTATCAATGAAGATGATGAAAAAATTGAAAGCATAAAACACACAGAGCTAAGAAGCCTCAAACATGAATTACTTCAAGTTTTATATATCTCTCTCTTTTTTTATTGATCCAAAATGATGCAACCTTCTCACTTGATTTTCTTTTGAATGAATTTAGGATGTAGATATCTCTCCAAACAACATAACTTTAGCAATGTGATGATCTTGGAATGAAAATGATAGCACAACTCTACCAAACATGAAGTAATGATGAAGGGAACATAGAGACTCCAATTTATATATTTTCAATTGGAGGAAAGATATTTTACTACAAGACAGATGGTCAAGATTAAAGGAGAGTGAGAGCATGCAAAAAATGACACTTGTCATGAAGAAGAGGGAAAGGTGTGCTCACATGTGTGAGATTACTTTGGGAAGAACAAAGAGATGATGAGTACACACATAACTGGTAAAATGTTAGAGAGGTAGACTTGGAAGGATGACATATGAAGAAACAAGGAAAGAGTAGGGTGACTCCATCGGAAAGCACATGTGCAAGCATCTAATAAGATAATTGGTCAAAGGATGAGGTAGAATGGGTGAGAGTGACATGTGTATGCAATCATTTATGGGGGCTTAGAGGACACATGCCACATGGCTACAAGTTTGGAGATTTGGAGAATTTTAAATTGAAAAAAATGCTAATGAGATAAAAAAGTAGATTAGTTAATTAATTAATATTGAATTAATTAACTAGTTGTGATTAGAAGATTTAATGAGAGTACGAGATAAGGTTGGTTTAATTTTATTAATCAAATTTTAGAAGAAGTAAGAAAACATAATTAATCAAATGTGGTTCAATTAATTATGAGATGAGAATAATTAGTCAAATATGCTTTAAATAATTATATGGACAAGAATAATTAATTATATAATACTTATTTAATTAATTTAAGTAGTTGAATTTGAGATTCCTACATTTTCCCCCTCTTTGATATGGTGTCATGACTTATATCAAGTTTCATTATATCGAAGAAGAATAAAACATAGTGGAAATGGGGGAACATGGACTAGTGACATGATGCCCCAGTCAATTTGAATAGAAGATAGTATAATGATGCCTCCTTGAGAGAATTCCTAAAAGGGATTTTAGGAGATATCTCGAAGAGAAGGAATCTAGAAGAAATAAGGAAAAACTAAGAAAAGGAGAATAACTTTAGCTAAGAAGTTTAGGTGTTATGTATCTAAAGTAGGGTTTATGTGCCCTACTTAATGTCTTGGGGGCTCCATAAGGTGTCACTCTCACTAATTAATTTGAGAGATTTAGAGCTTTGGTGTAGAGGAGACCTGATTGACATGGTCCTATTTTCATAATCTTCATAATCTACTCACCTAGCAAGGTTGATTAGTGGTATATTGATCCTGAACTAATGCTCAAGGGATTTTTCAATTGGACGGGGTCATGTTATATATAAGATGGTATATGAAGGCATTATGTATGGATATGACTACTACATACAAGCACATCTATATCAAGAGCTACATTAGATTATTTATAGGGATGAACATATATTAGGATGTGGGGTGACTCTTTTGCACATTTGGGCATTGGAGACATTTTAGTATTGAGGCCATTGTTAGTGAGTTGGCAGGAAATCCTTTTGTTCACATCTATGTTGGGACAATTTGGAAGACGCATATGGGTGACTTGGGGTATTGGAGTGGAGTGATTGATGAGATCCACGAGGTGAGGTGACATATATAGTGGTTATGTGAGGTATGGTATCATCTATCTTATATGCACGTATCATGCGCTATTTGATTGATCAAAGAATTCATATTATTGATTGTTATATACCATTCAATGTACTTTGTCAATATAGATTTTAGTAGATAATTAGGTAGGAGGATGAGATGTATTTTACCCGGTTGACTTGGATATTTAGGAGTGGAGAATACTAATGGATCTAACATTGGTTAGGAATTCATGGTTACAGATGAGAGCGACTCCCTAGGTTTCTCTTATTATCATTCTAGATCAAAGAGAGATGCAACCAAAGTCCTTTAAAAGAGGAGTGATGTGGAGGTTATTCAACTAAGATAGGAGAGGGACACAACAAGAGGGATGCTAATGGAATAGGGTATATCTCACGCATTCTCAAATGTACTACATGCTTAACATAAGACTGTTATTTTGTCACACAAGCTTTATTAATATAGATATTTGAATGAGTCTATGGTGCTAGCAGGGTAAAGAGATTTGAGCTTTACAGAGTGTAGTCAGTTTGGCTGATCGAGATCAGTGTGGTCAGGGCTATTTGTTGGTATGAGGATTCCACCACCACTACCGCCACCATTAGGAGAGGGAGAAGCAAGGGCTTCAAGAGGTGTAAGAGTAGGAGTATCCCCAACCCAGTTATAGGGGAGAGTACAGGCTAGCATTTATATTTCCCATGAGTTTTTTATGTATATATGATATTTTGAGCCCTATGGTGCAGACATTTCTATGACATAATGCATCATGACAATGCTATTATTTAAGAGCTTTTTATGTTAAATATATTGTAATATATTCTTGGCGCATTCTAGGGGTTGAATATCCATTTTCATGATTATATGTGTTTGGGATTATGAACTACACATTATGAATGTGTTATGAATGTTTGATGAACATAATTTTATGTATGGATGCATATGAGAATATGCTTATGGATAGATGGATGGATGCAAATGTGTATGATACCTATGATTTTTTGCTTATGATTGAAAATAATTATCTAAATTATTGAATCTTTATGGACATATGAGGCATGTTGATCTATATGGTTTTATAACTATGGATGTATAGATGAATGCAAAGGTTTGTGGTTCAACAGATATATTTTTATGTATGATCATAATGACAATGATGGTTGTTTATATTTATTGAATGCAAATGTGTATATGTTTATGCATATCATGGATGTGTAATGTTTTATTGTGATTGCTATTATGGTTTAATGGTGATCTATGTGTGCATTCAGAATTGTTGGATGCATATGCTTATTATGGTGTTCTATGTGTGCATTTGAATTCAATGGAGCATATGATTATGATGGTGATCTCGTGGGATGTATTCTTAATATTTGGAGGTGATCATTACATGACTATCACCATGATTATTATATATGTTAGATGATTATAGATATGAATTGTTTCTAGTTTTTGGAAAATGCCTAGTATGATTATGACGACGAGTGTTATTCTTTTGTGATTTTTGTTATGAGCTTATAGTTCTGAATGTATATGATTTATGAGATGGTGTTGGTTTTTGAAAAAAAAATGGTCTGATTATGAGTATAGATGATAATGATTTGTATGACCATTTTATGTGGCTATGAATGTAGGTATGCATGAGGGAGTGTATTTAGCATTGTATATATGAAAGGTTGGCCGTGACATGCTTAATTCCATCATATTATTATAAATAGATGATGTATGATCTTTTGGTTCTCATGCATATAAGTGACTACTAGTTTTTGGAATATACATCGTATGATTATGATGATGACATTGTTTTGTTATAGCTTATGATTATGAACACTTATGCTGCATAATGTATGGTTATGGTGTTATGTGACCAATATTATATGGATGAGATGAGTGGATTCAGTTTGATATATGTGAGGCTAGATGTTACATTCTCAACGTTATTATTATTTTTATATGATATGCTAATGAGTGGTTGTCATTGATTTAGTTATTATTCTTTTGTTGTAGCAATAATGCAAGTGAGAGGAAAGAGAATTGAAAAAGGGAGAAAATGGATAGTAAATAAAGTGGAGCCTTTTGATAGTCCAAGATGGGTTGGTGTAAGTCAATACAAAGGTAAGTTATACAAATCATATGTGGGGGGGATGATGTGGATGAATGAGAGGGATTTGGTAGGTTATGCTGATATGTGGAGATGAATCCTAGGTTTTGATATAGTAAAGGCTGAGCTTATGTACTTTTGGTATAAAATCCATGATGACATGGTATCCTTTGCATGGGTTTGAATCTCATATAAAAGGTTATCTTAGTACATGCAAGTCCTAATAGGGTAAGTGCACCAAGATGGTGTGCAAAAAAGTGGACACCCTCTAAAAAAATGTCTAAAAACTACTAATGCGATCGAGTTATTTTTAAATTTAAATAACCCATTCGTGTTAAGGCTCGTATAACGAGCCTAAATACAAGCCAAAATGTGTTTGTATTTAAAAAAATTTAAAACACGTACAAGTTTTTGAAAATACAAAACATGTACGTGTTATGTTAAGTAAGGAAAACAAGTACATGTTTTTCTTACATAAAGTTAGATTGGTAATATGGACTTGTATGCAATTCATTTAACATTCTCTTAAGTTTTTCAGTAGGATATATACATAAAATATAACATTTAAGTATAATTTATTTTACTTTAAGTTATATTTTATGTATATATTGTCAGGATGTTTGAGAGTGGTTTCAAATATCTAGGAGTGATAATGCAGATTCTAGATTTTAGGAGATCTTATAATTTTTTAGACTTAGTCAAATTTTAGTAATCAGTGGGCTTGTATCATCAATCACTTGATATCTCTCTATTTCACGCTCTTTGTCTCCCCTAAGCTCTAGACCTATCTATTTTCCTATCTCTCTCATCCTCCCTTCACCTCTCTCAATCTCACTCTCTCCCCAAGCTTTAGATCTTGTAATTTCTCATACATAACCAAATTTCAGTAATCACTAAGCTCTCTCTCTCTCTCTCTCTCTCTCTCTCTATATATATATATATATATATATATTTTCCTCCATCTTTAGACCTATCAATCCCTCTCTCCCCTTCTCTCCCCCATCTCTCTTTCTCACTCTCTCCTCTCCTCCAAGATTTAAATTTCTCTCTCACCCTTCTTTATATCTCCCTTCTGTTCTCTAAATATGTGACACACATTCTCTCCTCTATATCTCACCTCTCTACCCCCCTCCCCAAATCTCTCTCTCTCTCTCTCTCTCCCAATCTTTGAACCTGTTGGATATTGTTGTTGCTAGGATATGTTGTTGTCATTAATGTCAACATATTCCCATGTTCTGGTATTGTAGAGAGTTGTTTGGTATTAAGGTGTTTGCATTGAGTTGATTTGGTTGGTTTATCTGTTTGGGATGCTGGAATACTTCATTCCTTATTGGTTTCAGTGATTCAAAAGTTTACTTGATCATATTATTTGATCCGGTTTGGAGTTTAGTCTTTCTGTTCAATGGTTGGCATGATCATATCTTTGGTTGTAGATTTGGAAGAATGTTTTGGATGTTCATTTGTATCTTAATTTCAAATGGTTCATGATTTGGTGCTCCGCAAGTAATCTTTCTAGTCTGAATTGTTGTTGTTTTGGTGTTCTTGAGGGTTAGCGTATTGATCGATGAAGATTTGATCAAGTGGTGTTGGTGCTGCTATTGCGGATGGTTCTAATGTGCTTGTTGGTGTTTCATGATCATGTCCTATTTGTTTTGTTGGTCCGCATTGATCCTTGTGCGTGGTATTGGTGATTTTGATGATCTGGTGATATTCTTTGTGTTATGCAGTATTTCTGATGGTGTAGCATGTTGCAATTGTTCTTGGCGAGATTTCCTGTAGTGATGCATGTTTGGAGATTTGGTTTAGGTCCATGCTATGTCGTCTATGACCTTATATTGGTCCAATGGTTTATTTATGTATTGTGTGATGTAATTTTGTAATTGAGGTTTGAGGGTTTGGCCGGCCTTGTAGTCAAGGCTACTGAATTGTATAAATAGGTGTTAGATTCATGTAAATTGGGTATTAGTGTTGTGTTTGCATTATCAGTGAGTGGTGTATGTGTGCATAAGAAAATTTATCTTTCGGTATGGAATATTGAGATTGTTGTAGGGCAGACAAAAGAGCTAAACCGGATCTGTCAATAAGCATTAGCAGATGCTATTTTTGCAGTTCATCTAATCCAGATTGTAGTCCGATCATTATTGTAAGGTAGTGAACCTTCCTTGAGGGTTGGAGCCTTTTGGGTCATTATATCTTGAGCAGTGAGCTCTAGGAAGTGTGCATGTATGCATGTGCATTCCCCATTGTAATATTTGCACATACTATTGTAGAGTACCATCTTATTGTGGGTAGGTTCCCACCGTGGTTTTTCCCTTAACCGAGTTTTCCACGTCAAAATCTTGGTGTTATATGTGTTGTTGTTATTGTCTATATCTTTATTCTTTTTGCAGTTGGTTGAAATCTAAGATTGTGGTTAATTGGTTTAAAACGGTGAAAACTAATTCACCCCCCCCCTTCCCCCTCTCAGTTTTCCTTTATTGTTGCTGCCAACAATTGGTATAAGAGCTAGATCCTCCAGAAGAAGCTTGCACTTGAGGAAATCTGGGATGGCAACTTATGTGTTCAAGGAGAGTCCGAGATTTGATGGAAGCAATTATACTATTTGGAAGGACCAGATGGAAGTTCATTTGACATATCTTAGAGATGAGCATTGGAAGATTACAAAGAATGTCTACAATGTTCCTCCGAATGGACTGGTTACTATTGCTGAGATCAAGGATGCTAAACATAACATAAGAGCTAAGGAAGCTTTGCCGAGTTCCTTGATCGATTCAGAGATGACTAATGTGATGGGTTTGAAGACTGCACATGAGATCTGGAAGAAGCTACAGACCCTGTATGAAGGAGATACGCAAGTTAAAGTTGCTAAGCTGCAGAGTTTGAAAGGGAAATATGAAGCATTGAAGACGAGAGAAGATGAAAACATATCATCCTTTATGGCTAAGGTGAATAAGCTTGTCATGAACCTCAAATGTGCCCGTGGAACCCTTGAAGAAGATGAGATTGTTTCTAAGGTGCTGAGATCATTGCCTCCTTGTTACAAACATAAAGTAGCTGCTATTGATGAAATCTAGAGTGTGACTACAGTAACTAGAGACATGTTGGTTGGAAAGCTTGCTGCATTTGAGTTGAGCGAATTTGGAGAATCACATGGTAAATTTGAGACTGCATTCAAAACCTCTGTATCAGGGAAGCATAAGTATGATCCATGAGAAAGTTCATGTTGGGTATCCAGATTTGAAAGAGAAAAGAGAGAGATGGAAGAGCAAGAAAGATAACTAGATGAGATTGAAGCCCTTATTGCTTAGAGATTTCTTAAGGGAACTGGTAATTATGATGGGAAGTTACCTTTGAAATATTTCTCTTGTAATAAGATAGGACATTTTTCTTCTAGGTGTCATAAGAGAATGTCTAGATATGATAAGCATGATAAATTCTAAAGGCATGATAGATCTTATAAGTATGATAGATATGAGAAGCATGATAAGCCCTATAAGCCCTATCGGAAGTTCAAAAATAAGAAGAGATGCTATTATGCTGCTGATGAAGGTGTAACAAATGAAGAATCAGAGAATGGGAATTCAAAATATGAGTTTGTATTTAATGCTATCAAGGAAGATGATCCGGTTTCAGTGAATCCTACAAGCCGCATTGTTGAGGAGAAATTTTTGGCTGCTAAGATTGAAGAGAAAGATGAATGGGCTATTGACAATGGTTGTTCACATCATATGACAGGTAATAAAAGTAAATTTGTGAGTATGGGAAGGTATGATGGTGGCATAGTGAGATTTGGAGATGATAAAGCTTGTGCGATTCATGGTAGAGGTTCTATATATTCAATGGTAAGCATAATACTGATGATGTCTTGTATGTTGAAGGTTTGAAGCATAATATTTTGAGTGCTAGACAAATGGTTGACAAGGGATATGATTTGCAATTCAAGAATGGTAAATGCAAGATCCTAAATGCCTCTGGTATAGAGATTGCTTCAAGAACTAAGACTAAAGGTAATATCTTTCACTTGAATGCTGGTGAGAGAAGTTGCTTGATTACTCAGATTGATGAAAGTTAGTTGTGGCATAGGAGAATGTGTCATGTTAATTTTGACTGCATGATAAGGATAAGTTCTACTCAAGCTGTTAGAGATTTGCCTAAGATTGTAAAGCCTGCTAATCCGGTATGTAAGGAATGTTAGATGGGAAAGCAAACCAAAAATTCATTTAAGAGTAAGTTGTATTCATCTCGTGGATTGTTAGATCTAGTGCATATTGACTTATGTGGTCCTACTAGAGTGAGAATCATGCAGGGTGACATATATTTCATGTTGCTGATTGATGATTATTCTAGGATGATGTGGGTTACCTTTCTAAGGGAGAAATCAGAAGCATTGAAGAAAATTCAAGATATTCAAAGTTAGAGTGGAGACTGAGACAGGATTGAAGCTTAAATGCCTGAGATCTGATAGAGGAGGAGAATTTACATCAGGAGAGTTTGATACATTTTGTGAGAGAAATGGAATTAGAAGACAATTAACTGCTCCTATAACCCCTCAACAGAATGATGTTGTTGAAAGAAAGAACATAACTATCTTGGATGATGCAAGGACTATGTTGATTGAAGGAAATGTTGCACAGACCTTTTGGAGAGAAGTTGTTAGCACTGTTGTTTACACATTCAATCAGGTGCATATTAAAGGTGATTCTAGTAAGACTCCTTATGAGCTATGGTTTGGTCATGTTCCCACAATTAGATATTTTAGAGTTTTTGGATGTAAATGTTATATCAAGAGAGATGAGGATATAGGAAAGTTTGATGCAAGATGTGATCGAGGACTCTTCTTGGGATATTATACTGAGAAAGGCCTACCAGTGTTACAATAAGAGACTGATAAAGATAGCGAAGATGCAAATGTGAAGGTGGATGACTGTCTTGCAAAGTAGATCCGAGCATGCAGTTATGATTTTGAAGATGAAGATGTTGTTCCTAAGCGTGTGTAGACTGAGATCCTAAAGCAAAATGATTCAGTGGAGACAGTTAATCCGGATATTGCTGCCGCCGATGAAGAAGTGTAAGAGCTTGAGAATCTGAACAATTAGAAGACTCTGAGGTATGTAAGATTGAATCATTTAGAAAATCAGATTATTAGTGATAAAAATAAAGGTGTGATGACTAGGAGAAGGATTGTTGCTGCAGAGATATATTTGATTTCAAATATTGAGCCTAAAGATGTTACAGAAGCATGAGAATTGGATAAAAGCAATGGAAAAAGATTTGAATAAGATTGAGAAGAATAACACTTGGGAGCTTGTTCCAAGACCTAAAGACAAAAATGTGATTGGCACTAAATGGGTGTTCTAGAATAAACTGAACGAAGCTGGTGAAGTTGCCTGAAACAAAGCAAGATTGGTATGCAAGGGATGTTCTCAGATGGAAGGTATTGATTACGAGGAGATTTTTTCTCCTGTAGCTAGAATTGAAGCTGTTAGATTGTTGCTTGCATATGCTGCTTATAAGAACTTCAAGGTATATTAGATGGATGTCAAGTCAGCCTTTTTGAATGGTGATCTTGAAGAGGAAGTCTACATTGAGAAACCAGATGGATTTTGATTATTAGATGAAGGAGACATCATATGCAAATTGAAGAAAGCTCTCTATGGACTTAAGCAAGCCCCTAGAGCCTAGTATGCTAGATTAGACAAATACTTGATGAAGTTGGGTTTCTGTAAAGGTACCACTGATAGCAATTTATACTTTAAAGTTGAGAATGATAACATTTTGATTGTTGAAGTCTTTGTTGATGATATCATTTTTGGACGAGATGATGATTTGAGTATGAAGTTTGCTAATGATATGTAAAAGGAATTTGAGATGTCTATGATAGGTGAGATGAATTATCCTTAGGGCTGTAGATTACTCAGACCAGTAAAGGTATTTTCATTTCTCAATCTAAGTATGTGAAAGAATTGTTGAAGAAGTTTGGGTTAGCTAATTCTAAACTTTTTGGAACTCCTATGGTGACTGGATGAAAATTGTCTAAGAATGACGAATCTCAGAAAATTAATCAAACTTTGTATAGATCTATGGTTGGTGGATTATTGTACTTAACTCAGAATAAACAAAACATTATGCATTTTGTTTGTCTTTGTGGTAGATTTCAAGTTGATCCTAGAGAAACTCATGTTACTTCTGTAAAGAGGTTTTTTTAGATACTTGAGGGGGACTGTTGACTATGGTTTGTGGCATCCGAAGAATGATGATTTCCTATTATCCTCCTATACTGATGCTGATTGGGCAGGTGATGTTGATGAATGAAAGAGCACTACTGATGGAGCATTCATTTTGGGAAAGAAATTGATTTCATGGTCTAGTAAGAAGCAAGATGTTGTATCTTTATCTACTACTGAAGCTGAATACATTGATGCTGCTAGCAACTGTACTCAGGTAGTTTGGATGAAGTAGATGTTGAAGGATATCAGAGTGATTTATGATGAGCCTACTGCTATTTATTGTGACAATTCAAGTGCTATCAATATTTTAAAGAATCCAATGCTGCATTCTAAAATAGAGCATGTATCAATTAAGTATCATTTCTTGAGGGAGAAAGTCAGTGATGAGGAAGTCAGATTGGAGTATGTATCTACAAAGGATCAGATTGTAGATATTTTCACTAAACCTTTGCCTACAAATACATTTGTCTATTTAAGAGGCAAGTTAGGGGTCTCTTCCCCTCCTAACGAGAACTAGATGCATGGAGTTGCATCAATTTGGTGAATTTCAGAGCCTTATCCTCTTATTCGGGTTGATGAGTTGGTGCTGCTCCTCAGCCGGAGTAGTCAGTGTGTGATTTTGATTTTCAGTTGTGATTTTATCCTAAGGGGGAGATTGTCCTTCTTAGAGGATGAGTTTTGGGTGAAATTACCCTATATAGGGGGAGAGAGCATAATTTGTATTCTATCTTTGGCATTGCTGTCAAAGGGGGAGAGAGGCATGCGAAAAGTCTGTTGCAGATTACTAGTGTTGATTTATTCCTTTGCATATTGTTGGATATTGCTGCTGCTAGGATATGTTGTTGTCATTGCTGCTGCTAGGATATGTTGTTGTCATTGTTGGATATTGTCATTGTTGGATATTGCTGCTGCTAGGATATGTTGTTGTCATTGATGTCAACATATTCCTATGTTCTGGTATTAAAGAGAGTTGTTTGGTGTTTCGGTGTTTTCATTGATCTAGCTGGTTTATCTATTTGGTATGTTGGAATACTTCAGTCCTTATTGGTTTTAGTGATTTAGAAGTTTACTTGATCATACTATTTGATCCGCTTTGGAGTTTAGTCTTTTTATTCAGTGGTTGGTAGTGTATATGGTGAAAATGGATAGCAATAAACAACAATATTGAAAGACTAAAATGGATTCAACCACGAAACCCTAGCCTAACAATGAACAAAGATCCACCATAACATATGAAGATAACCTAAGACAATGCAAAACAACTCAAAATCACAAAGATTATACCATCACATGTCCAATAGGGTTTTCATCTCCATTCTTCCTATCTCCATTGATCTTGTTTGATATGCTTGCTCTCAGATTTTTGTATGCACAAGAGCTCAATAAAGAACGGAATGTGGTTGCAAGTAGAATTGTAGTGTAGCCAAGTCCTCCAAAATCAATCATTTAGAATGTGTTATTAGGGTTTGACAATGAAGAAAGCATCTCCTTAAATAGAAGACACAATAAGAAATGGAGGGTTAAGATTGAGAGGTGTAAAAAGAGAAGTCGGCTAGGATTAGAGGGTAGGTATAAGAAATACCAAAATAATGAAAGGGGTAGGTAGTGTAGGAATTAAGAGATGAATGACATGTGTCATGTGTAGAAAAAGATAATGAACTAATTAAATAAATAAAGATTTATTTAATTAATAGAAGAAGTAGGACAATTAAATAAATAAAATATTTATTTAATTTAGGAAAGGGATAATTTAAATAAATAAATGTATTTATTTAAATGAGAAATAAGGCTAGAAGAGGATAAATGAATTAATTAAATAAATAAAAATTTATTTAATTAATAGAAGAATTAGGCTTAGATAATTAAATAAATAAAATATTTATTTAATTAGACATGACCATTTTAGGTGTCTACATTTTGCCCCTCTTTGAGACAATGCGGCTTGTCGCGTTGTTTCAAAGAAGATAAGATGAACTGATACAGAGATGCCCCAGGATGGGAATAATATGCCCCCTCGAGAGATTGGATGAAAATGTCTGAAAAGATTGCAGACAATCTCTCGATAAGAAAGATGGGATAGAATGGGTTGAGCGAATAGAGTGACAGAGTCACGGGATGAAGAAGACTGACTCGGGAAATGAGAGCTAGGGCAGTCTATAAGATAGACCACGGGCAAAAGACCTCCTCATTGTCATCCACACCCATAGAAGATCACAGTGCAGAGCGAGAAAAGAGCAGCAGCAGTCAGCAACGATGGCATTCATTCATAGATTCGATCGTGTCCGCCGATTCCAGCGACCAGCCGATGCAGGAGAGCCGGTAAGTACCCGAAAACCTCCTTGTACTTTCACGCATTTCGAGTTTTGTCATAAATGCATGTTTAGGAGCAATAAATGCGCTAGAAATAGGATAGTTTAAAAGTGCAAAAACGCGCAACCGCGTCTGTGTCAGCGCCAGGCGCGTCTGTGTCCAACAGGCGCGTCTGTGTCGGGTCCAGGCGCGTCTGTGCCTGGAACCGCGTTTGTGTTGATTGCGGACGTGTTTGTGAAATGTAGCAGCGTCTGTGACTTTTAGTAGCGTTTATGTCATGCAGGGACGTCTGTGTTCCCTGGTCGCGTTTGTGCCTGACACAGGCACGTTTGTGTTCAGAAAGCGCGTCTGTGTCGCATAAGCGCGTTTGTGCAGTCTGTAAGCGCGTTTATGAGTTAAAAGCGCGTTTGTATTGTAAGAGTGTGTTTGTGTGTTTAAATGCATGGTTCTAGTCTTTTAGGTCAAATCGGCAGTTCTGTGATGAACATACGTTGTCGATTGGATAAGCTGCTGAGAGGATACACTCAAGCAGGTCTTCTAGGAAGATTAGGATAGATTAAGGCACTTTGTGATGAACAGGGAGCACCAGGATAGGTAGCACTTTGTGATGAATAGGGAGTGTGAATGTGAGTGACACTTTGTGATGAACAGGGAATGTCATACACGTAGTACTTTGTGATGAACAGGGAGCACTACTAGGATAGATAGCAACACTTTGTGATGAACAGTGAGTGTCACTAGGATAAATAACCAGATGCATTTAGGTAGCAAGTAGCATTTTGTGATAAACAGTGAATGCCACGATAACTGACAAGATTGATTGTGTGACTGCAGGAGTATTTGCCGATGTTAGAGTCACGGGAGAGATTCCCGTCGACTCAGAGACTGCGACCAGAGTTGTCTATTCAGGACATGATTTCCATTGAGGAGATGGGTCTCACACATATGCTCTATGTGCCCGAGTTTCGGGCAAACATGGGGTTGCTGACTGCGTTGGCCGAGAGATGGCACTCAGAGACATGCACGTTTCACCTGCCGATGGGTGAGATGACAGTGACATTGGAGGATGTATATAGGATTCTGCATGTTCCCATTGATGGAGAGTTGATTCCCTACGACCGAGACGGTGACAGGGAGGCATTGAGACGAGTTTTTCAGGATCCTGAGTTGGAGATGCGAGCAGGTCATGTAGCCTGGGACACCATGACTGCCACAGGATTAGCATTGCCGGCAGTTGTTGGGGGAGTCATCAGTGGATATTTGTGTCCAGACAGGGCCACACGAGGATTGGCAGTGGGCTGGGGAGGGGCCTTGGAGACGCTGATGGCAGAGCACACGAGGTATGCGTGGGGGCCATGTGTCCTAGCACATTTGTATTATGAGCTGCATCAGTTTGTATACCACGGGTCAGTGGGATTGGGCTGCGGGGTGACACTATTGCAGGTTTGGGCTTACGAGCATCTGCCAGTGACGAGGCCGATTCATTTCAGAGGCAGAGGATAGGGACAGAGTTTTGTTCATTTGTATGCCATGATTACATCCCAGCCTCGGATTGGGAGATTGGAGCACTGGAGGAGAGTTATTGATGATATTGACATGGTGATCTGGAGGCCGTACCTGGGGTGCGAGGAGTGGGAGGACGATGCATTGGAGCTGCCCTACACCTTCCGGAGCAGGTACCTGATTGGGCGGACGCCCTATATATTAGAGAGACAGCTGGTGGACCGGGTATGCAGGCAGTTTGGGCGGATTCAGCGGATGCCACGAGGCTCGGGCATGTATGCCCATACGGTCAGAGATCAGGTGCAGTTTGGCCCACTGCTATCATATGATCAGGCAGTGATGCAGTTAGCCGAGATGATGCCGATGCCATGGGACATGTGGCCAGAGGTAGATGATGCAGGGATGGACGCCGAGTACTCTGCGTATTGGGCAGAGCATCCATATCCCAGATTGACAGATCCGGCAGAGCCACTGGATGGAGAGGGTGGAGGAGAGGATGATGATGGAGGAGGGGATGGAGGTAGGGGCCGGCGAAGGCGGAGGGGAGTGGTGGGAGAGAGACGGGTAGCACCTCGGAGGGAGGGAGGACAGGAGAGAGCAACTCCAGTGGTGAGAGGACGGGGTGGACTGCCCCTACAGGTGCCAGCAGCACAGGGTCCCAGAGAGGGACAGAGACAGGTGCAGCCAGAGGGACAGAGACAGGTACAGCCACAGGTACCTATACAGGCACAGGGACAGGTGCAGGCAGAGGCACAGGGACAGGCACCTGTAGAGGAGGAGCCACAGGCAGAGGCGGAGAGCGGAGACTCTGAGGAGGACGAGGTGTTGAGGCTGCGAGAGATCTGCCAGGGCCAGGCAGATGAGATTGAGGATTTGGTTCGAGAGAGGAACCACCTCAGGATCAGGGTTCGAGACACAGAGCGAGAGAGGGATCAGGCCATCCAGCGATACACAGAGGCCGAGACAGCTCTGAGGGCAGGGAGGCGGGCAACAGAGGATGCAGGGGCAGGCTACGCATATGTTTTGCGAGCTGGAGAGGAGATCGCCTACTGGAGGGATCTATACTATGCAGCCGTGCCAGCAGATCAGCGGGCTAGGAGCTTCCATAGATCGTCGCGCACAGCGACGGCTACGGGAGGGAGTCGCAGGAGACAGGCATCCAACGGTGGAGTCATGGGGCCTCCACCACCACCAGAGAGACAGGGGGATCCTGGGGCGGGGCCATCTATAGCTCAGACTCCGTCGAGGCGAGGCGGCTCTGAGGGAGGGAGTTCCTCATAGCTATAGTGGGCTCCCATTGTATCAGTATATGTACCATTGTTGTATTGTAGACACCTGCGGGTGATTCTTTTGTAGCCATATGATTCTTTTGACATCATTGTATTATGACACATTTGATTATATATATGAGATGATTCATTTTGCGGCAGCTATATGCATGTGTACCTATGTGATGAGATGTTCTTATGTGATACATGTTTTATGATATGGATGCAAATATGTATATGATGCGATGCAATATATTTTTGTTCTTTTATGTTTTATATGTTATGTATAATGCCAATGCGAATGTATGAAATGCAAATGAATATGATAATGCAAATGATTATTTACATAATGAAAATGTGAGATGTGCTAACATGTGTTGTATGCAGGATGTGATGCAATTGTGATATCTATATGTATGTATGAAATGCTTATATGTGGTGATGCAGGTGCAACTATATGAAATGCAAATGTTTTTGGTGTGTCATTATACTCAGTCATGTGATAGCGGGCTACGCGGACTTGAGAAGGACGATGGAAGTCAATCAAGAAAGGGGGATGGAAGACAGAAGATATGAACGTGAAAGAGCTTCTTGTGCGTTATCATCATTGAGCTTTATTATGGCAAAATAGGTTATGACAATCGAGGCATTTGTTCAGCCCAGAAAGTCATTGTACCTGTTTGCATGGAGATAAGACAGTCACAAACAAGGAATGCCCCAGTTCACACTAGACTCACAGTGTCCTCATATCCTTGGACAAGTCATAGCATTACTAAAAGACAATCCACAGACAACAAATGCAAATAGGTGACGATACCCCATCCTCGCCTTTCTAGTCAAAGACATCCTGGAGATAGAATCTCTAGTCAGAGACATCCTGGAAAAGCTAAAAGACATGTCACCAAAAAAGATGAAATCAAAAGAAAACCAAGACTCGACACCAACATCCACTGTAGTCCTCAAGTTTAGTGTCTCTTGTCACTTGTATAAGTCGAATTTTGATTGTGGTCACAATGTTCACTTTCACAAAAGGGATAGATAGCACTGAACCATAATGTTGTCTGAGTCTGTTGAAAGATTTGATTTTGTTGAAGCTCATTGTTGCTGCTGTGTCTTATCTGAAACTGACTGAATCCATGAAACTGATACTTTATTGCGGAGAAGATGGAACTTTATTGCGGATCTTCGATGCAAATGTTGCTTTATTGCGGATTGTGCGCGGATAGACTTGAAGGAAGCTGGAAAGAAATTGTACTCCTCGAAACATGTGATGTTCTCAGTTCCACACCCATTACTAGACGTAGGAATTGGCCGTAGTCACAGATAGGATTTGATTTATTATGGATGGAAAAGGGAGTGAAAGGGGAGGGTTATGGATGGCTAACCAATCTTAGGTAGATCAATAACAAGCCATGATGGGAATGGGCAAGTTTATTGTGAGTGAATAGGTTGTGAGTGTGTGCAAAGTGAAAGGATGAAAGTGAATCCTGAAGGAGGGAGGAGCAAAGTCCCTACGCATGGCGCTGGTGACCCAGTTTTCACCATGGTACTTGCCCAGGGCGCCACCGAAGTGGTTTTCACTGTTGGACGAAATTATTTCTCTTTACTTTTTTCGATTTTTCAAATTTTTTGTTGTCACAAGGCGCCTGTTTGCCAGGTTTTCACCAAGTAACGATTTTTTTGTTTTATAAATTTTTTTGTATTTTTGAAATTTTTTGATTTTTTTTTTTTTTTTTTGTATTTTTGAAATTTTTTGATTTTTTTTTTTTTTTTTGTATTTTTGAATTAGGATATTCCAAAGAGCTTATGTGTAGAACCTGCGAAGATGCATGCTGTTGATAGGATCCTCCAAGGGTTCACCCTCTGTAGTTGAGAGCTGATATGCCCCAGATCCATATACTGCTGTGATGATGTAAGGACCAAGCCAGTTGGGTTCAAATTTGCCCTTCTTATCTCTGTCTTGTTGATTTTTGGGGTTCTCTCTGAGGACCAAGTCACCTACCTCAAATGTGCGAGGCTTGACCTTGTGATTGTAACTGCGACTCATTCTTTGTTGGTAAGCCTTGAGATGATTAAAAGCAGTGTGTCGTCGTTCCTCCAGCAGTTCTAGTTCTTGTAAGCGAGAGACCCTGTAGTCTTCGTCGTCGATTATGTTTCTCAAGGAGACCCGTAAAGAAGGTAACTCGACCTCAATAGGCAAGATGGCTTCAGCGCCGTAGACAAGTGAGTAGGGTGTAGCTCCTGTAGGTGTGCGAACACTGGTACGATAGGCCCAAAGTGCGGGATTGAGTTGGACATGCCAGTTATGGCCAGCGTCGTCGACTGTCTTTTTAAGGATTTTGAGAATTGTTTTGTTAGACGCCTCATCTTGGCCATTACCTTGGGGGTAGTATGGTGTGGAGAAACGATGAAAGATATGGAAGCGCTCACAGAGTTCACGAACATCCTGGTTCTTGAAAGGACGCCCATTGTCAGTGATAATGGAAGTAGGAATCCCGTATCGGCAAATGATGTAGTTCAGGATGAAAGTAGCGATTTGTTTCCTAGTAACTTGCGTGAGAGGCACGGCTTCAATCCACTTTGTGAAATACTCTGTGGCTGTGATAATGAATTTATGTCCATTGGAAGAAGGAGGGTGAATCTTGCCTATGAGATCGAGTCCCCACTGACAGAAGGGCCAAGGAGATGCAAGTGGCTGTAGTTCCTGTGCTGGTGCATGTATGAGGTCTCCATGAATTTGACACTGCTTACACTTCTTGACAAACTGATATGCATCTTTTTCCATAGTAGGCCAGTAGTATCCAGTCCTGATGAGTTTCTTGGCCAAGGTAGGACCACTAGTATGCGGACCACATATCCCTTCGTGTACTTCTCGTAACGCAATCTGAGCTTCGTCACTCTCTAAACATCTAAGGAGGGTGCCATCTAGACCTCGTCGGTATAGGATATCAGCTAGGATAACGTATCGGGAGGATTGGCGGATGAAAGTGCGGCGTTGGTTGTTCGATAAATCGGGAGGTAAGATGTTGTCGCGAAGGTATGTGAATATGGAACCATATAACTGGGATTCAGGACCAACAACACATATCATTTCTGTAGGAGTGATCTCATATGACGGAATCAACAAGTTGTCAACCAGGAACTCATAACGAGTCTCATTTTGCGGTAGATCAATGAGTGAAGCAATTGTAGCCATGGCATCAGCAGCACGATTCTGTTCTCTTGGTATCTGCTCAAACTCTATCTTTGCAAAGTGCTGTTTCAGATCATCTACCAGTTGTTTGTAAGGCATTAGCTTTTCATCTTTTGTTTGATAATCATCAGTTGCTTGACGGATGACAAGTTGAGAATCGCCAAAAACACGAAGTTCCTGGATCTTCCACTGAACTGCAATTCTTAGCCCCATTGTTAATGCCTCGTATTCCGCTATATTGTTGGTGCAAGGAAATGATAAGCGGTATGACTTTGGTATAGAATCACCTTGGGGAGTTATAAAGAGTATACCCGCTCCTGCCCCGTGCTGTGTGTATGAGCCATCAAAGTATAGTTGCCATGGCTTTGCAGGTGATATTGTTAGAATGGACTCATCTGGAAATTCTGACTGTAGAGGCACATCATCTATCATGGGAGCATCTGCCAATTGATCTGCGATGGCTTGTCCTTTTATGGCTTTTCTGTCCACGTATTCGATGTCGAATTCACTCAAAATCATTACCCACTTGGCCAGCCGCCCAGTAAGTGTAGCTTTGTTGAGAAGATATTTTAGTGGATCAATTCTGGCAATCAGCTTAGTCTTGTGAGTGAGCATATAATGTCGTAATTTTTGTGAAGCGAAGACCACAGCGAGACATGCACGCTCAATTGGAGTGTAGTTTAGCTCATATCCCACCAATGTGCGACTGATATAGTAGACCGCTTTTTCCTTTCCGTCAGGTATTTGCTGTGCTAGGAGTGCCCCCAGTGCTGTTGGAGTAGCTGATATGTAAAGTAGCAATGGTTGATCTTGAATTGGTGGCATCAAAACTGGCGGGTTCAAAAGATAGTCCTTAAGCGCCTGAAAAGCCTGTTGCAGGTGCTGGAAAGGATTACACTTATCTGCAAGTTGTGCTATGAATCTTCGTATGGACTGGAGTCTCCCTTGTAAAGACCGAAGTTGACTGATATTCTTGGGTGGTGGCATGTCCAAGATAGCCTTGACCTTCGCTGGATCAGCTTCTATTCCTCTTTTAGACACAATGAATCCTAGGAGCTTCCCGGAGGTTACTCCAAAGACACATTTCTTTGGGTTTAATCTTACCTTGTATTTTTCCAGCCTATCAAAAGCAACTGAAAGTATGTCCAAGTGTGTATTTCTATCTATTGATTTAACCAAAAGGTCGTCAACATAATCTTCCACCGTTATATGCATGAGATCATGGAAGATAGTAGTCATAGCTCGTTGATACGTGGCACCTGCATTTTTCAGCCCAAAGGGCATGACATTCCAGCAGAAGGTTCCCCATGGACAAGTGAATGATGTTTTATGTTGGTCTTCAGGTGCAATCCTGATCTGATTATATCCAAAAAATCCGTCCATTAAAGATAACATCTCATGGCCTGCTGTGAGATCAACAATTAAATCAATGTTTGGTAATGGGAAATCATCCTTCGGACAAGCCTTGTTGATATCCCCGAAGTCTGTACATATTCGGATGCTGCGATCTGGTTTGCTGACAGGTACTAAATTGGAAATCCATTCAGGATAATCAATTGGGCGTATGAATCCGACATCTAGTAATTTCTCCAGTTCTGCCTTGACTAGCAATGCCACCTGTGGATGCATTTTCCTTAATTTCTGTTTTACTGGTTTTGCCCCCGGTTTGACTGTTAAATGATGCATTACTAAGTGGGGGTCTAGTCCAGGCATATCAGCATAAGACCATGCGAAGTTGACTTGTCGTTCCTTAAAGAAGCTTATGAATCTTTCTTTTTCGGTCTCTGTCAATGATTGAGCCAAAAATATGTTGTGTGGAACCTCTGCTGTACCAATGTTTGTTTTTATAGTCTCCTCTACCAACATGGATGATTTTTCCTCGTATGATGCTGGGAGAATGTCAAGCCTTCCATCTTCGGGCGCCTCAGAGAGGTTTTCACCCTCAGATACGTCCTTTCTTTTTACTTTTTTAGAGTCAGATAGCGCCACAGTGTGGTTTTCGCCATAAGACCCTTGTTTTGTTTTTATTTTCACATTTTTGCGACTAGAAGGCCCGACACCCTCACCAAAGTATGCCATGTTATTAAGCTCTATGGCGTATCCTGCTTTATGGTCTCCAAGAGGAAGATCATCACGAATGCCAAGATAATCAACAATAGCTTCGTCATTTTGAAATGTATCAAGCTGTGGTGGTCCATCCTGATCCCAGTCAATGAGTTGGGGGTGAACGAGGGGAAGGTCTTTAGTGTTTTTAGAGTCCGCAAGGCTAATAGTGAAGATGTGGTTATATTCAGGTATGTCAAGATAGTCATCGAGGTCGTCAATGGCACTCTCCTCATCAGTTTCGATCGTGAGTGAGTCCAAATTATCATCACTAGTAGCACCCTCAGGGACAGGTGTCCTCATCCTATGTGATCCTGACCTAGGGCCTTGAAACGAAGCTTGTGCGGGATCCTTATGGGTCGGTTCTTGACCGACTCTGAATTTCTTGTAAAACTCCTCCTCCTCTGTAGGTTCATCTGGCTCTCTAAATGTCTCATTGAGCTCATAGTCGCTGGAGGATTTGTCTGAACCCCATTCCCACTCATTGGAGTCTGTGGAATAATTATCTTCTTGTTGAACTTCAGCCACTTTGACTCGCCATATCTGTTTTGTTCTCTTATTTTGAATCTTGGGATTTAGAAAACCAAGCCCCTTAGAGCGTTCCCTTCTTGTAGTTAGCTCAGGTTGTAAAGGCTCCATGACACCTTCTTTGCGTAGTCCGAGAGGGCTCTTTCCATCATACCCGAATCTCTGCAGAATTTTGAAACCTTTGCCATAGTTCTCACAGGGTATTATAATTTGATCATGTGTATCATCTTCAGCGTCCTTATACAGCATTTTATATAAATTTTCTTCCTCTAGTTCGCCCCATTTTTGAAAGACAGTAGGATCCCATTTGAGTAGCATGATGGAGATTTTCTTATTAGGATGTGGCCTCCCGTATTCCTTAGGGGAGTTCATGACTTGTCGTAAGAACATTGTTTGATTCAGAGTGTATTCTCCCATGCCTTTGTCTTGAAACTTGGCTCTAAGTTCACCTTGTTTGGATGTCGAGGGCTTTAATGATTCAGGATCAATATATGCTGAAGAAGGAGTAGCCTCACGATTGCTAGGAATGATAGTCTCAGTATGTGATCTCAAGTTATTGCAATATATGAAGGGATTTGGATCACCATTAACCGTTACCTCGACTCCATTATGAGGAAATTTTATGCACTGATGATATGTTGATGGGACCGCTCTCATTTCATGAATCCACGGACGTCCTAGCAATATGTTATACGTGAGGTCTAGATCCAGGACTTGACAAATCACGTCCTTTGTGACTGGCCCTATTCTTAGTGGTAAGATGACCGTGCCCTTGGACGAACGCTCTTCATCATCATAAGCCTTAATGGTGATTTGGTTTGTAGCATTCACAGCTTTGTCAGAATATCCCAATTGTCTGATGGTGCTCAATGTACAAATATTAAGACCTGCTCCTCCATCTATCAGGACTCGTTTTATTCGGTGTTTATGTATGAAGGCTTCAATATGTAGAGGTGCATTATGAGGCTGACTTATGGAGGCGTCATCGGCTTCTGTGAATGTGAGGGAGTGTGGAACGGATAAGTATCCCACCATGGCTTGAAACTGGTCCACGTTTAGATCAGTAGGGACAGCAGTATCTCTCAAGGTTTTGTCAAGGACAGCTTTATGTGCAGGGGATATACGTAAGAGCTCAAGAATAGAGATGAGCGCAGGTGTCTTCCCTAGTTGCTCTACAAGGTCGTACTCAGGCTTAGTTGACGGAAGATTGGTATTCTTAGTAGAGGTACCTGGCAATGTCATCTTACCTCGACGGGTTGTAACATGACATTCAGAGGTAGATGTGGACGAAGATCCCACACCTTTTAGGACAATTTTGGGTCTTTGAGAAGGATTCTCAGGATTTTTGTTTTTGATAGTAATGGTAGAAATATGATTGTCCATTGAGATGTGATTAATAGTGGAATCATAATTGTAAGATGCTCTGGTGTAATTGGCTTGATCATCTGTGACTTTGCCTTTTCCTCTGTCATGTTTTGGGAATGGTTCCTTAAACACCTCATGCTCTTGGTTAGAGGAATGTCCCTCAATCTCAATATCTCCTCTGTCAATGAGATCTTGTACAATGTTTTTCAATCGATGGCAATTACTTGTCTTATGACCCTTGCTCTTATGAAATTCGCAAAATTCATCATCATTCCACCAATTCGGTTTGACCTTTGGTTCATATGGAGGAAAATCTGGGACCGTGATCACTTTGTTTGCTACAAGCTTTTTGAATACTGATTCAAGTGGTTCTCCCAATGGAGTATATTTCCTTCGTGGTTTAGCAGCCGTTTGATTGTTCACTTGATTGTTGGTAGAACTTGATCCAGAAAAGACGAACTTTGGTCTCACTGTGTTGGTATCAACAACACCATCACTAACTGTGTTCTTGTTCTTGTTCCAAAATTTTGGTTTGTCCTTTCCCTTAAAGTCCTCTTTGTTTTCTTTGAATAGTTTGATAACTCCTTGTTCAATCAAGACCTTTTCTGTTGCTAGGCCCTTTTCAATGACATCCTTAAATGTAGACAAACAAGCTTTTCTGAGATCATAGCCAATAGCCTTGTTAACATTTTGTGTGAACATCTCTACCATTTGTTTTTGCGGGATCTCACAAGAGCATCTGCTAGCTAAGTTTCTCCATCTTTGCAAAAATGACGCAAAGGATTCTCCTTCCTTTTGTTTCGTATTGCACAAGGTAGTAACTGAGACATCTGTTTCAATGTTGTAAGAGAAATGTTGGATGAATGCCTCTGCCAAGTCGCCCCATGACTTAATACCGGGAGGTAATTGAGAAAACCATTCCATCGCTTGATCTCCTAAGCTCTGTGGGAACAACCTCATTAAGTATATTTCTTCTGCGGCTACCTCAATGCAAGCTGTGAAGAATTGTCTTATATGTGCCTTGGGGTCTCCTCTCCCTCTATATTTGTCAAATTTCGGCGTTGCAAAGTGTGGAGGAAATGGAGGCATTGGAATGCTCTTATCAAAGGGATAAGGGCATATATCTCTCATAGTATATGTGGGTTTTGATGTGCCCATGTCTTCCACTTTCTTTTGTAGATCTCTAATTTGTTGCTCCAAATTATTTTTGGGAGGAGATGGATTTCTTGTAGCATATCCCATGTTTGAAATACCCATTTGAGGAGGAGCTTGTTGCATATATGGATGATACTGATCGTAGACATGTCCATATGGAGGTCTATATTGTTGTGATATGTATGGAGCACTTGGCATAACTTCTTGTTGAGGGACCCCATATCTGTTTTGTGTATATAAACCATATTCAATAGGCCTTTCATTTTCCATTGTGTTGCCCCCAATTTTGGCATGAGGTCTCCTTGTGTCAAAATTTTGAGGAAGTCCTTGAGTATCCATTTGTCTTGGTTGACCCATATCTTGAGCATGTGTTTGAGCATAAGGCCTCCATGATGGTCTTTGAGTGTAAGTATCATGCATTTGAGCTTGTGTATGTGGGATTGCTGGTTTCTGAAGCAAAACTGATGGTGACTCCGGCATCATATTATTGGGTCCTCCACTATTTGGTTGAGTTTGTTGTGAAGGTCTACTTTCCATAAGTTGAGATAAGTCAAAATCATGCGGTATTTTGGCTCCACTTTGTGCCATCATGTTTAGGAAATATTGACGATCTCTCCTCATTATCTCTTCAACCAATCTATTGAATTGAGGATCCATTATAGACTCTTGTATGTTTGCTGATAGTATTGAAGAATTGTCCACATTATCATTGTGTGTAGCGTTGTGTATAGCGTTTGCGCTTTCCATATTTGGATTGTGTCTATAAACATTCATGTCTGGTAATGTAGTGTGCTCAGGATTGTAGAAGACATCATTGTCATACTCATAAGAACTCATGTTTACGGACCCTTGAGCTTCTTTAGCTTTTCTCCTAGATTTTTGAAGACGGGTTTCAACCATGAACTATGTGTTAGACCAATATGTGGGAGACTAGACGAAAATGACAAGAGTATGGAAGACCAAGAGTTGTATGGAATGTAAATGAATCTGAAGTTTACTTGCAATGTCCAAAGTGTAAGACCAAATATGTATGTAGTAGAGTAGGTGTGACTTCCAAAGAGAGGATAGTTTCTCTTGATGAGGTAAGCTGACCTTGACTCTAAGTAAGACCAAATGAGACCCAAAGGTAAGAAACCTTGATGAGGGACCACTTAGCAAAGTGTAGTAGTGTGTTGACAAAGTATGATGAGGACAAGCAAGTGACTTTTTGACTCAAGTTTAGACAAGTATGAATGTAAAATGAGATGTGAAGCAATGATGGACTGTGTAAGACCTTAGAACAGGCTGAATGCTAGATGAAATCTGAAGAGACAACCTAGGAAGCTCAAGTATGCCGAAACTGATTTCTTTGTTTGCTTGACTGTTAAACTTTTCAAATCCTGACACAGACGCCTCTGTATACTTCACAGACGCGGTTTTAAGACACAGACGCTACTCTGTTTGATGCAGACGCGATTCTGAGATTTTCCTGTTGATGTTTGCCGGGACTGTAACAGTTTTTTGCAATTGTGGACACAGACGCGCCTGTATACTTCACAGACGCGATTTCCAGACACAGACGTGTCTCTGTTCGACACAGATGCTGATAAAAACACAGACGCTATTCTGTACTTCACAGACGCGTTTATCAGACACAGACGCGGTTTGAACAGACACAGACGCGTTTATGTAACCTTAGTGCAATCTTTCCTATCTGTGAATTTGTTTTGCTGTGACCAAATCTGATTTTTCGACTGTTTTTCGTGACAAGAGGACACAGTGTTGATGACCCAATGTTTGCAGACTGTTTAGACTCCAAAAAGTGTGTTTGTTTGATGTAAAAAGTTTTTTTGCATACACTTGAAGACACAAAAGACACAATGTTTTGCTGTTTTGTCTTTGAGTGTTTGAATGTTTATCATAAGTCAAACACAATTCTTATGGCTGGCCAGGACAATAATTGTTGATCCCACATGGGGTTTTACCCCCGAGGCTACGCTATTCAGAGCGGATACTTAGATGCTTGACCTCACTGGCTCCACCCTTGGCACTCACTTCTCGGGTCAGCCAAGCATCAGTCCCCATGAAAACTCCCCATGGCGAACTTTGTATCTCTACTAAGAACCGTATGTGTGTGGGCCGCTACCAGAGGTCCGACCTCCTGCCTCAACAACTAGAAGGATTTGGGCATCTAAAACAAAGAGGTGCTAGTAAGGGCATCCGCTCGTGTGGCCATACATGCGGCACTTTCAGCTCTGTAAATACAGAAGGCTCCCAGCCGGTAGGGGTTACGCCCTACAAATGATCAAATAAATTTGATCAAATGGGTTTATGGGGAGACATAGTGTCGGTATGAACTAATCAGCACACGTTATTCATAGTTTTCACCATGAATACATTTGATTATAGTGGCTTGGAAGAAGATGGCTTTTCTTTTGCTACCACTTGGGTCGTTCTCTTCTCACTAGTAGTCCTAATGACCACACGGGAAGACAGGCCCTCTAAAGAGTAAACAAAAAGAGCCTATTGCTCAAGACACAAAAGACAATGATTCAATTTTAGTGCACCAATTGAAGTGTTTGCTAAACTATGAAACAAGGCACACAATAAAAATTACAAAACCCTAGCCAAGGCCCTGCAACAAAATTGTTAGTAGTTTGGGTTGTTTCAAATGATAACCCCTTCCTGCAAGCACACAAGTTAGGTAAATTTTAGAAAACCCAAAAAGACTTTGTGAAAAGGGGCCTTCAACCAAAAATGTATTGGCCTCCAAAAGCAAGCTGCACAAACCAGGTTAGCTAGATCTGCAAAGGTTAGCCGAAAATAAACCAGATCTGAAACCCTAAATATAAAAATCCAAAAACCCGAATCAAAAAAACTTGAAAAATTTGCAAAACAGAATACACAGACGCTGTTATACCAGACACAGACGCGTCTGTCCTACACAGACGCGGTTCTGTGATTCACAGACGCGATCGAATAACACAGACGCTTCTTTCGGCTACAGACGCGATAAGATGATGCACAGACGCGATTAGGAATCACAGACGCGACTTTCGGAAACCTGCAAAAATAGAAAATGACAGAAACACAAACGCGATCCAAGATATCACAGACGCCTCTGAAATACAAAAACGCGATCCGAACACTCGCAGACGCGGAAAAAAACCTAAAATGTCGTCGAAATCGTCCGATCTGCAACTTAAAAAAATGCGAAATCTGCAACAAAATGTTAAATGCAAAGGGACAAGAGTCCCACCGGGCGTGCCAAAATGTATATGGTGAAAATGGATAGCAATAAACAACAATATTGAAAGACTAAAATGGATTCAACCACGAAACCCTAGCCTAACAATGAACAAAGATCCACCATAACATATGAAGATAACCTAAGACAATGCAAAACAACTCAAAATCACAAAGATTATACCATCACATGTCCAATAGGGTTTTCATCTCCATTCTTCCTATCTCCATTGATCTTGTTTGATATGCTTGCTCTCAGATTTTTGTATGCACAAGAGCTCAATAAAGAACGGAATGTGGTTGCAAGTAGAATTGTAGTGTAGCCAAGTCCTCCAAAATCAATCATTTAGAATGTGTTATTAGGGTTTGACAATGAAGAAAGAATCTCCTTAAATAGAAGACACAATAAGAAATGGAGGGTTAAGATTGAGAGGTGTAAAAAGAGAAGTCGGCTAGGATTAGAGGGTAGGTATAAGAAATACCAAAATAATGAAAGGGGTAGGTAGTGTAGGAATTAAGAGATGAATGACATGTGTCATGTGTAGAAAAAGATAATGAACTAATTAAATAAATAAAGATTTATTTAATTAATAGAAGAAGTAGGACAATTAAATAAATAAAATATTTATTTAATTTAGGAAAGGGATAATTTAAATAAATAAATGTATTTATTTAAATGAGAAATAAGGCTAGAAGAGGATAAATGAATTAATTAAATAAATAAAAATTTATTTAATTAATAGAAGAATTAGGCTTAGATAATTAAATAAATAAAATATTTATTTAATTAGACATGACCATTTTAGGTGTCTACAGGTAGATTCTGGTATTTGGTCCATTGTGCTCCGGTATGATCATATCTTTGGTTACCGATTTGGGAGAATGTTTTGGATGTTCATGTGTATCTTTATTTTAGATGGTTCATGATTTGGTGCTCCACAAGTCATCTTTCTAGTCCAAATTGCTGTTGTTTTGGTGTTCTTGAGGGTTAGCGTATTGATTAATGAAGATTTGATTAAGTGGTGTTGGTGCAGCTATTTTGGATGGTTCTAATGTGCTTGTTGGTGTTTCCTGATCGTGTCCTATTTGTTTTGTTGGTCCGCATTGATCCTTATGCATGGTATTGGTGATTTTGCTGATAACGTGATATTCTTCGTGTTATGTGGTTGTTCTTGGCGAGACTTCCGATAGTGATGCGTGTTTGGAGATTTGGTTTAGGTCCATGCTATGTCGTCCATGACCTTATATTGGTCTAGTGGTTTATTATGTATTGTGTGATGTAATTTTGTAATTGAAGTTTGAGGGTTTGGTCGACCTTATAGTCAAGGTTGATGAATTGTATAAATAGGTGTTATATTCATGTAAATTGGGTATCAGTATTGTGTTTGCATTATCAGTGAGTGGTGTATGTGTGCATAAGAGAATTTATCTTTTAGTATGGAGTATTGAGTAGAGATTTTTGCAAGGCAGATAAAAGAGCTAAACCGGAACTGTCAACAAGTATTAGTAGATGCTATTTTTGCAGTTCATGTAATCCAGATTGTAGTCCAATCATTATTGTAAGGTAGTGAACCTTCCCTGAGGGTTGGAGCCTTTTGGGTCATTATATCTTGAGCAATGAGCTCTAGGTAGTCTGCATGAATGCATGTGCATTCCCCATTATAATATTTACACATACTACTATAGAGTATCACCTTATTGTGGGTAGGTTCCCACCGTGGTTTTTCCCTTAACCAGGTTTTGCATGTCAAAATATTGGTGTTATGTGTGTTGTTATTGTCTTTATCTTTATTCTTGCTGTAGTTGGTTGAAATATGAGATTGTTCTTAATTAGTTTAATACGGTGAAAACTGATTCACCCCCCCCCTCCCCCCTCTCAGTTTTCCTTCATTGTTGCTGCCAACAATCCCATCCTCCCATGCTTTGTATTTACTTCTCTATCTCCTCTCTCTCTACATACCTCTTCTTCCCCTCATCCCTAGCTCTATTAATCTTCATATATATTGCTCTCTACTTTTGTCTTTCTCACTTCCCCCCTCCCTCCTTCTCTATCTATTTTTTTTTATCTCACACTCTTTATCTTCCCTCTCCTTCTCTCTACCTACCTCTCTTTTCATCCCTCACTACTTTTAATTCCCCTAACTCTCTACCTCCTTCCCTTTATACTACTCTCTCTCTCTCTCTAAATATCACCTCCACTTCTATCTATCTAACCTCTCTATATCTCTCTCCTTCTCTTTTCACCTCTATCTATCTATCTATCTAGCTATTTAGATAAATATTTTATGGGGGGAGTGAAAAAAGGTAGGTAGTTATAGATAAGTAGAGATAAATGAAAAAAGAGAGAGTTGGAGATATAGGTAGAGAGGGAGAGAGATGTAGGTTTAGAAAAAGGAAATAAAGAGAGAGAGTGGGGAAAGAGTGAGATTGATAGAAGTGGTAATGGAAGGTTTGGGAGATAGAAGAAAATATAGAAATATAGGTATTGTAAGGAGGGAGATATATATAAAGAAAGAGAGAGGAAGATGGGAGATAGTGATAAGTTGAGAGGGGGAAAATAGATAGAGAGAGGTGGAGAGGGAAGGAGAGAGATAGTGAGAGGTGATACATACAAAATTGGAGGGGAGACTTGGAGTGAGGGAGAGAAGGAGAGGTATTTAAAGAGAGGTCCTGGATAGATAGAGATAAATATCTAGAGAGAGAGTATGGAGATGGAAGGAGGGAGGGAGAGAGAGAGAGAGAGGTGAGATAAATAGTAGAATGGAGGGAAGGAGGTAGAGAATTAGGGGAGATAAAAGTAGATAGATATGGAAAGAGAGGTAGGTAGAGAGAGGGAGAGGGGAGATAAAGAGAATAGGAGGGAAGATAGATACCCATAGAGAGAGAAGATAAAAATATATAAAGGGAGAGGTGAGATATAGACTATAGATTGATGGGTACTTGATAAAGAGGTGGAGTAAAGAGTACCTCTCCTTCTCTCCCTCTCTTTAAATACCTCTCCTTCTCTCCCTGACTCCAACTCTCCCCTCCACTTTTGTATATCTCACCTGCCTCTATCTCCTTCCCTCTCCACCTCTATTTATCTATTTCCCCCCTCTAAACTTATCACTATCTCCCCTCTTCCTCTCTCTCTATTCATACATCCCTCCCTCCTTCCCTCCACCTCTCTTCTTACTCCTCAGGACACCATATGACCCCTTTTAACATCCTAGTGCACGACATGATGCCTTAGGACACCATATGACCCCTTAGGATAATATGATGTCCTAAAGGGTCATATGGTGTCCTAAGGGGTCATATGGTGTTCTAACACATGTGTGGCCCCTTAAAACCTCACATGACCCCTCAAGATACCATATGACCTTTTTTAACATCCTTGTATGTATGACATGACCCCTCAGGACACCATATGACCCCTTAGGACCCCATATGACCCCTCACGACACCATATGTCCCTTTTTAACATCCTATTATGTACGACATGACCCCTTAGGACACCATATGACACCCTAAGGGGTCATATGGTGTTCTAACATGTGTTGCCCCTTAGGACCCCATATGACCCCTTAGGACACCATATGACCCCTTAGGACCATATGATGTCCTTATGGGTCATATGGTGTCCTAAGGGGTCATATGGTGTTCTAACACATGTCCCCCCTTAGGACCCCATATGACCCCTTAGGACACCATATGACCCCTAACCACACCATATGACCTCTTAGGACACTATATAACCCCTTAGGACACCATATGACCCCCTAGGTAACTATATGACCCCTAAGGACACCATATGACCCACTTTAACATCCTAGTACATGACATGACCCCTTAAGACACCCTATTAACCCTTAGGACACCATATGACCCTTTAGAACAATATGATGTCCTAAGGGGTCATATCATGTTCTAACACGTGTGGCCCCTTAGGACCCCATATGACCCCTAACGACACCATATGACCCCTCAAGACCCCATATGACCCCTTAGGACACCTCATGTCTCCACAGGACACCATATGGCCCCTTTTAACATCCTAGTACATGACACAATCTCTTAGGACACCATATGACCCCTTAAAACATGATATCAACCCTTAGGACAATATGATGTCCTAAGGGGTCATATAGTGGTCTAACACATGTGTGGTCCATTAAGACATCAAATGAAACCTTAGGACACTATATGACCCCTTAGACACCATATGACCCCTAACGACACCATATGACCCCTTTTATCATCCTAGTACATAAAATGACCCCTTAGGATAGCATATGACCCCTTAGGATACCATATGGCATCCTAAGGGGTCATATGGTGTTCCAACACATGTGTGGCCCTTTAGGACCCCATATGACCCCTAATGACACCATATGACCCCTTAGGATCCCATATGATCCATAATGACACCATATGACCCTTTATGACCCCATATGACCCCTAACAACACCATATGACCCTTTAAGACCCCATATGACCCCTAATGACACCATATGACCCCTTATTACACCATATGACACCTAACAACAACATATGACCCCTTGGGACACGATATGACCCCTTTTAACATCCTAGTAGATGCCATGACCCCTTAGGACACCATAAGAGCCCTAATGACACCATATGGCATCCTAAGGGGTCATATGGTGTCCTAAAGGGTCATATGGTGTTCTAACACATGTGTGGTGCCTTAGGACCCCATATGACCTCTAACAACACCATATGACCCCTTATGACATTGCATGACCCCTTAGGATACCATATGATGTCCTAATGGGTGATATGGTATCCCGAGGGGTCTTATAGTGTCCTAAGGGGTGATATGATGTTGTTACGGGTCATATTGTGTCTTGAGGGGTCATATGGTGTTGTTAAGGGTCATATTGGGTCCTAAGGGGCCACACATGTGTTAGAACACCATATGACCCCTTAGGACATCATATTGTCCCAAGGGGTCATATTGTGTCCTAAGGGGTCATATTGTATCATTAAGGGTCTTATGGGGTCCTAAGGGACCACACATATGTTAGAACACCATATGACCCATTAAGATACCATATGACCCCTTAGGACATCATATTGTCCTAAGGGGTCATATGGTGTCCTAAGGGGCCATATGATGTCATTAGAAGTCATATGAGGTCATAAGGGGTCACACATGTGTTAGAACACCATATGACCCCTTAGGACACCATATGACCCATTAGGACATCATATAGTGTCCTAAGGGGTCATATGGTGTCGTTAGGGGTCATCTGGGGTCCTAAGGGGCTACACATGTGTTAGAACACCATATGACCCCTTTGGACACCATATGACTCCTTAAGACATCATATTGTGCTAAGGGGTGATATGGTGTCATAAAGGGTCATGTGGTGTCCTAAGGGGTCATGTCGTGCACTAGGATGTTAAAAAGGGTCATACGGTGTCCTAAGGGGTCATGTCACGTACTAGGATGTTAAAAGGGGTCATATGGTGTCCTAAGGGGTCAATAGTTTCCTAAGTGGTCATATGGTTGATAGTTCTAATACTTAATATAAGTACAGATCCAATAGTCAAGAAGATGAGAGGGGGGGGTGAATCATACAAACTTAATCATCCATAAAAACATCAGATTCAACCTCGATAACATATATATTAGTCATATGACCAAAAACTGTCAAACATGCAAACTCAAAAGCATATGAACAATATAAACCTCATAACAGTAGATTTAACGTGGAAACCCAAATAGGGAAAAACCACTGTGGGATTTCGGACCGACTAAGAAATATACTTTTCTAGAGTATGCTCAGTTAAAAGGAAATCCTGTTAAAGATTACAAACACATTGCTAGATGTGACCCGGTTAAGGGATTTACCTCAAATCTATTAGGATCTTCACTTTGTTAGAAGTGACCTTGTCAAAGGATTTCAAACACTCAATCAGAATGTCACCTTGCTAGAGGATTTACATATAAGACTGTTAAGTCCACTCGGTTAAGAAATTTTCTGTCACTTTCACAAAATAACAGTAATAAAAATCTATCTTCAACTTCACATCTAAAATGCTAAAACAGATTCTTATTTGTTCAATACAATTTAGACATAGAACTAATCTTGTCTATCTGCTGGGCTTCTATACTCTGTTATTCTAACAGGTCTTTAAGCTTCTATGCTCGGTAATCACTATGTAGCATCCCTGTGCATACACTTGCCCACATACATTGTTTATCAACATTTTCCTATTTATAAACAATTAGGTAACCGCTTAATCTCCTTGATCATATTTCCCATGATCAATCATAGCCATCAGATCTTCAATCTTGTCTAGGTTCAATGCATCTTTCGATCTGAAAATGTTTTACCCCGCCTTGGAACTTGCACAATAGTCTTGGAACTTGTGCCAGGGTATTGCATTTCAATCTGAGCTGTAGATCTTCATGCCGACTTTCCATTGCCTTAGATTCATTAACAAACTTCTTCCACGACCTACCAATCATCGATCTGCTCCAGCTCATCAACTCCTTTCATTAAATACCACATGTAAACATTTAATGCATTCTGTTATAGCTCGGTTACAACTCGGTAACAACTCGGTGAATACTAAACTTGACTCGATAGACATTCCGCCTTCATTAACCGATAGCGATAACCTTAGGGTTTACTGACTAGGTTATTTGCTTGATAACATAGTATAGTATTAACCTTTACATTTTACAACATATGTATGATGTTTAAACAATCTAAAACATCATGATCTCATCATTGTCTGACTCAGTAGTAGTTGCCCATTGAATACCTTATTCATCCCTCTATTCATCATATTCTTTCCTGTGTCTTTTACCGACTTCTTTATAATATTCATATCATACTTCTGAAGATGTGGCAACATCATACTGAATTAGAAAATCAATTTCTTGACATCAATGACAAAATAATAATATCAAGATAGTAAAATATCTTTAATCAGTTATATCCATAATCATCAACAACCTTCTCAATATCCTTAAGAAATGCCAACAATCTTTCATTGTTTGTTATAATGCAATATTGCCAACAATGGTGTCTTAAAGGGTCATATAGTGTCCTAAGGGGTCATATGGTGTTAGGAGGGGTCATATAGTGTCCCAAGGGATCATATGGTGTTGTTAGGAGTCATATGGGGTCCTAAGGGGCCAAACATGTGTTAGAACACCATATGACCCCTTAGGACACCATATGACCCATTAGGGTATCATATTGTCCTAAGGGGTAATATGGTGTCCTAAGGGGTCCTGTCGTGTACTAGGATGTTAAAAGAGGTCATATGGTGTTTAGAGCAGTCATATAGTGTCATAAGGGTAACTAAGGGGCCATACATGTATTAGAACACCATATGTCCCCTTAGGACACCATATGACCCCTTAGGACATCATATTGTCCTAAGGGGTCATATGGTGTCCTAAGGGGACATGCCATGTACTAGGATGTTAAAAGGGGTCATATGGTGTCTTGAGGGGTCATATGGTGTCCTGAGGGGTCATATGGTGTCACTAGGGGTTATATGGGGTCCTAAGGGTTCATATGGTGTCATTAGAGGCCATATGGGGTCCTAAGGGGCTACACATGTGTTAGAATACGATTGACCCATTTGGACACCATATGACCCCTTAAGAAATCATATTGTCCTATGGGGTCACATGGTTTCCTAAAGCATCATATGGTGTCCTAAGGGGTCATGTCATGCACTAGGATGTTAAAATGGGTCATATGGTGTCCTAAGGGGTCACGTCGTGTACTAGGATGTTAAAAGGGGTCATATGGTGTCCTGAGGGGTCATCTAGTGTCCTAAGGGGTCATATGGTGTTCTGAAGGGTCATCTAGTGTCCTAAGGGGTCATATGGTGTTCTGAAGGGTCATATAGTGTTCTAAGAGGTCATATGGTATTCTGAGGGGTCATATAGTGTCCTAAGGGGTCATATGGTGTCGTTAGAGGTCATATGAGGTCCAAAGGGGCCACACATGTGTTAAAACACCATATGACCCCTTAGGACACAATTGTTGGGAAAATGGTGTCTCAACCTGTATTTACATAAGGTTACTATTTATAGTAAGTTTTCAATTGAGTACAAAATGGTGCAAAATTCTTCTCGAAGCTTCTGGTTGGCTAGATAAGCATTCCGGTAAAGTTACGTCGCAATATCATAGCTAGTTTTGAAGATATTAAATTTTCCCTTTTGGAGGGGTCCAATGAAAGGTTTAAATTTTATTTTGAGGACTTTAGAGGTCCTAAAATGCCCTAAAAAGTGGGCATAAATGACATATAAGTTTACGAGGCAATAGAGCACTTTGCAAGCTTTCCGATGCTTCAAACGGTTCGTCAATAGGACACACAATTCTCAATTTATGGCCTCCAAAAGTTTGTACTCCTAAATTAAGAAATATAAAATACATCGGACACATAAATGAGCTGTAAAAAGGGAGGGACATGTCATAGGACATCTAGAAGGGAGATAAGGTCGACTACACCTTATTGGGTGGTTTTAGCCCATGGTTTTGTAATGCCGCTTGACGGATTCTTGTATTGTATCTCCTATATATGAGGTGCGTGAGATAGAGGTTGTGTGTAAGAGTCTTATAACTATTGGGTTACCTCTGAATCTTTGATTAGTGGTAATCCTGCGAAGAGCTTCCCCTGCAAATATATTTTAATCTATTTTTGATTGTAGAATAATATTTTGGGCGGCTTTTGGAGAGTGGGGTTTTTCTCCCGAAAGGGTTTTCCCCATGTAAATCACTGTGTTATGGTTTGAATGTTATTATATCTATTTCTATTTTCTATAACTGTTGTGACGATCTGTAATTTTTTTTGCATTACCCTCCTCTCAATGTTAGTGTAGGAAGTTGTTCCGCTACTTAACTTCTTTACAAATGGTATCAGAGCTTGATCACCTTTTATTTCAGTTGTGGGTTGTTGGGTTTTTTGAACTAATGTAGATTTGAGTGGGAGCTTTTGCAGAAGACACTTTTTGATCTTGTTGCAGAAATCTTCAGATGATAAGTTCGTCAGGGAAAAAAAAGGTGGAGAAATTTAATGGAACAAATTTTGAGATGTGGAAGTTGAAGATGGAAGATCTACTAATAGATCGAGATCTATGGGATGCTGTTGATGCGAATGCCCAAAGACCCTCAGATCCTACTGCGATGGCTCAGTATGATGTTATGGACCAAAAAGCCAAGAGTCTAATCAGATTGTGCCTGGCAGACTCTATTCTGATCAATGTCCATGAAGAAAACACTACAAAGAAGCTATGGACTAAGCTTGGTGAAATGTATCAAGTGAAATCTTTATTAAATTAGATTTTATTGAGGAATAAATTGTTGGCGAGTTGGAGGAATTGATTACGTGGTGCATTGATGTCAACACTAGCTATTTTGCTATCTACCAGGTTCCGGTAGAGTGGTTAGATTATGATTTTGATCTGGAGATCTTCTTCGGTATGTTCAGGCTTGTGGAATTGGTTTGAATTGGTTATTCATGTGTTCCTAATGCGTATCACATTCAGTTGGTTCAGGATTTGATGATTCAGAAGCTATCATTGGTTCTAGTAAGCCTTTTGGTTATCGGTAAGGGTTTTACTGGCAGAGCTTTGTTGAAGATCTTTTGATGAATCCGATAAGTGGTGTTGGTGTGGCTTATAGAAGGTTATCAGGATGTTGATGGTTATCTTGTTCGTGTTCTAGTTGACCAGTGGTGTTGCATTGGGTTTATGGCAACCTATTTTAGGTCTGGTTTGAATGTTATTCTACTAGGTTATGGACCGGTTTATGTAACATGTTGGTTGATGCTCCTGATGTATTATCGGTTGGATTTATTGTTTGGTTTATGTTTTTTCGATCTTAGGCCTACTTGGTTTATCATTGGTTTGCAGGATTATGTAACAGATTTATTGTATTATGTTTTAGGTGGCCGACCTAATTGTTTAGGTCCCGTGTTGGTATAAATATGATATAAGATCTCTTTGTAGATCGTGGCATGTGGGTTATGGTATTATCTATGTGTGAATAAGGTTGTAATAATATGAAGAGGTTTTGGTTGATCACAGGTGATCGAATTGGGTTTGTGGAAGAGGTTTAAGACCTCTGGTATTAAGCTTAACCGAAACTGTACTCAGGCATATGAGATTCTATTCTTGTAGTTCAATCTTCATTCCAGATTGTAGTCTGATGTTTTCTGTAGTCAGTGAGACTCCTTTTGTGATGAGAAGTGCGCTCTAGGCTGTTGGACTTCCTACGTTTGAAGGCCCCTTATTCTAATATTTATTCATGTGATCAATGGATAGATATTGTGGGTCTCCAATCCCACTGTGGTTTTTCCTCATTGAAGTTTTCCACGTATAAATCTATGGTGTTATGGTGTTCATCTTTGTGGTTACATTGTTTCTTATTGTTATATGCTTTTATGTTTACCGATTGCTGAGTTGTGTTAATAAGGTTAAATTTCTCCATTCTAGTAGAACACCGATTCAGCCCCCCTCTCAGTGTTCTTGGATCCCAAAAATTGGTATCAGAGCCTGATGCCTCGGAGTAAGTCTAACAACTTGAGGAAGATCATGTATCCAGAATCTATGGAGATAAGTTTGAGAAAGGAACTTCAAGTAGCTCTTGAAGACTATGATGCTGAAAGGTTGAGGAACATGAAGCTACAAGATGAGTTGAGATTTGTGAAGGAATTCATTTTTACTCTGCATGAGAGGTTGTCATATACACAAGCTAAAAGGAAAGAGCTGTGTGATCAATTACAAAACCAGGATGATGGAGAGAAGAATTATTTAAAAGAATTATGTCAGAAGTTGAGTCAGGAGAATGGTGTCATGAAGAATGAAATCCAAGCCCTAACTATGAGGAAATCTAAGGAGATTGAATACTGGAAGAAGAATGAAGAAAATCTTGCCTTATCTATAAAAGACAGATTTGAGGAATGCATTAGGTTGGTGCGTGAGAATGATGTGTTGAGAACTGAATTGGTGCAATCACAAAACAATGAGCAAGAGTTGGAGAGAATGATGATAATACTAAGAGGTGATCTGGATGTTGCAAATGAGTACAAAGATAAGTTCAAGGTTAGTTCTGCAAAGCTTGATGAATTATTGAAGGATCAAAGAGACATTGGAGACACTAGAGGTCTTGGATTTGAGCATGGAGAAAGCTTCGGTACTGCAAATCAGGAGAATCCACCAGACAACCGGAATCAGAGATCACTGGTAAGGCAGCCCAATGCACATAAATTTAATGGTAGATGCTTTTTTTGCAATAAGTTTGGTCATAGAGAAAGTCAATGCAGAAATAGAGTTAATCAAAATAATAATGCAATTCCTGATTAGTGTTCAAATTGTAAAAAGTGTGGTCATAGGATAGAAGATTATAGAATAAATGTGAGATGTCATGCATGTGGAAAGTTTGGACATATGTCTAATCAATGTAGGTCGAGGAATGGTCAAGGTTACAGTAAGGTGATTCGGAAGAACAATGTTACGTGTTATGCACGCCAAAGTAGGACATATTGCTAAATTTTGCAGAAGCAAGAACCTACCTGTAGGAAGTGATAAATCTAATGAGAAGGGAAAGCAGAAGGTTGATGAAATCCAGAAGGAACATGAGAAGAAGTGGGTTATGAAGTCCGAGGATCAACCAAAATAATCAAATGCCCCTGATGTTCATTCGGCTAAAGCATATTCCCCAGTTATTCAATTGATAGAGCAAAATGTTCCTGCATCGACATAAAACTCATCTAGTAACTAAGGCATTCCCCTTAGGGGGAGGCAAATTAATGACAGATCCTGCATTACCCCCAGTAGTGGTTTGAAAGCTTGTTTTAGATTTTGGAGAAGTCAGTTTGAAGGTTAACCGACGAAGATTTGTTGGATCTTGGATCTGGTTTGGTTTACTGGTAAGTCACCTTATGAGTTATGGTTTGGTCATACACCTACAGTTATGTATTTTATAATCTTTGGTAGTAAATGCTATATTAAAAGAGATGATTGTAAAGTTTGATCCTAGATGTGATGAAGGGATATTTCTTGGTTATTCTAATGAAAGCAAAGCATATAGATGTTATAACAAAAGATTGCAGAGAATTGTGGAGAGTGATAATGTCAAGGTGGATGAGTAGTACAAAGGTCAAATCAGAACTTATGAGAGAGAACCGGAAGTAGAGATGATCAAAACTGAACTGGTAGCATCCATACCAGAACAAAATGTTGAACCAGTTACCCCGACAATATCAAAAAATTCAACAGTAACTGAAGATCAGTGCAAATAAACAAAAAGTCAGAAGACTCCTAGGTATGTAAGGTTAAATCATTCAGAAGATTAGATTAGTGGAGACAAGAACAAAGGATTAATGAAAAGAAGAAGGTTAGCAGTTGATGAGGTATGTTTAATTTCTCAAGTTGAACTGGCATTAGTTATTGAAGCTTGTAAAGATAAATGTTGGATGAGAGCTATGGAAGAGGAATTAGATTAGATAGAAAAGGACAACACATGGACTTGTATGTTATTGGAACTAGGCTTGATTGGTTTGCAATAAATATTCTCACAAGGAAGGAATTGATTATGTTGAATCCTTGCTCCGGTAGCTAGGATTTTTAGATATTTTTAAAGATTTTCAGGTATGGTTTTTGGTTTATGATGACTTTACACTGAGCATATTCAGATGCAGATTGGGCTAGAGATATAGGTAACCGGATAGGCTTATCCGGTGAAGCTTTCTTTCTTGGAAAGAAACTTGTTTCATGGATCAACAAGAAACAATCATGTACTTCTTTATCTACTGCTGAAGCTGAGTATGTTGTTACTGCTGCTAACTATACACAAGTTCTATGGATGAAACAAATGTTAGATTGTAATGAACCGATAGTTATTCGTTGTGATAACTCTGCTGCTATTGACATATCAAAGAATCCGGTATTTCATTCTAACACAAAGCACATTTATATCAAGTAAAATTTTCTAAAGGAGAAGGTGGAAGCAAATGACGTCAGATTGGTTTAAGGAATCATTTGAGTACTTTAAAGACAGATTGGGACTTTTTGCCCCTCTGGTAGAGACTTGAGTGATGCTGATTGGTATCAGTCTAACATACATTATCAAAACTATCATTCATTTCAGATGGATGTGTTGGTGATACTACTCAGGGGGAGTAGTCAGTTGTGTGGTTTAGAGGATTTATGATTTTTCTTTGATGTTTATGTCAGATTTTTGGCATTGATGTCAAAGGGGGAGAGATATTTATGTGAAAAACAAATCTTGACAAAGATATCAGTCTAAGGGGGAGTTGTTGGTACAAGGAGGAGGAACAAAATTTAAGATTGATTGTATCCCATTTGGGGAGTTTTTTTTAGGTCTATGGATGGTTAATTGGTACAAAGATATTTGTTTCAGATTTTCATTGATATATAATTTGTGGGAGATTATTGGATGTCTTCCTTGGGAGACTTGTTCGTATTTCTTTGCACTTGAATGGTTTTCACATATAGTGTTGCCATCAATTCGAAAGGGGGAGATTGTTGGCAATTTGGAGGAATTGATTATGTGTTGTATTGATGTTTGTCATTGATGTCAACACTAGTTGTTTCACTGTCTATCGGGTTTTGATAGAGTGGTTGGATTATGATGTTGATCTGGAGATCTTATCTAGTATATTATGTCTTGTGGAATTGGTTTGGATTGGTTACTCATGTGTTCCTGATGCATATCACATTCAGTTGGTTTGAGATTTGATGATCCAAAAGCTATCATTTGTTCTACTAAGACTTTTGGTTACCAGTAAGGGTTTTACTGACAGAGCTTTGTTGAAGATCTTTTGATGAATCTGATAAGTGGTGTTGGTGTGGCTTCTAGAAGGTTATCACGATGTTGATGATTATCTTGTTCATGTTCTAGTTTATTAGTGGTGTTGCATTTGGTTTATGGTGACCTATTTTAGGTCTGGTCTTAATGTTATTCTACTAGGTTATGGACCGGTTTATGTAGCGTGTTGGTTGATGCTCCTGATGCGTTACTGGTTAGATTTATTGTTTGGTTTATGTTATTTCAATCTTAGGCCTACTTGGTTTATCATTAGTTTATGATGTTATGTAATTGATTTATTGTATTATCTTTTAGGTGGCTGACCTAATTGTTTAGGTCCTCGGTTGATAGAAATATGATGTAAGATCTCTTTGTAGATCGTGGCATGTGGGTTATGGGATTATATTTGTGCAAAAATGGTTGTAATCATATGCAGAGGTTTTGGTTGATCATAGGTGATAAAATTGGGTTTGTGTAAGAGGTTTAAGACCTCTAGTATTGAGCTTAACCAAAACTATACTCAGGCATAGGAGATGGTATTCTTGTAGTTCAATCTTCATTCCTGATTGTAGTTCGATGTTTTTTGTAGTCAATGAGACTCCTTTTGTTATGAGAAGTGTGCTCTAGGTTGTTGGCCTTCTTGCATGTGGAGGCCCCTTATTGTAATATTTATTCATCTGATTAGTAGATAGATATTGTGGGTCTCCAATCCCACCGTGGTTTTTACTCATTGAGGTTTTTCACGTATAAATTTGTGGTGTTATGGTGTTCATATTTGTGGTTGCATTGTTTCTTATTGTTATATGCTTTTCTGTTTATCAGTCGCTGAGCTGTTGTGTTAATAAGGTTAAATTTTTCCAATCTGGTAGAACACTGATTCACCCCCCCTCTTAGTGTTCTTGGATTCCAACAAAAATTGTATTCCTTGAAGATGGAAGAGGGTGGATGAGTTGCAGACCACCTGGAAGCATTCAATATGTTGGTGGCTCAATTAGTATCTATTGGTGTTAAGATGAATGAAGAGGAGAAATGTTAGATTTTGCTTTGTTCTTTGCCTGATTCGTGGGATTCTCTTGTTATGTCTATTGGTAGTACTTCTATTGTTTTGAAGTCTGAAGATGTGGTGGGTACCCTACTTGGTGAAGAGATCCGAAGGAAGGTATCCCATAGTTTAGAGGAAGCCCTAACTGTTCGTGGAAGACCTAAGGAGAAAGGCAAGAAGAATGAGAAGTGCGATAAGTCCAAATTGAGAGGGAGATTGAAATCTCCTAGAAAGTCCAAAGTCATTTGCTGGAATTGCGGTAAACCAGGTCACATCCATAAGGATTGCAAAGAAGAAAAGAAGAAAAAGAAGAAGAAGATTGATTCTGATTTTGAGTCAGAGAAGGAAGATGGCGATGCATTTATTGCAGCTTTGGCAACTCATGCAAGTAATGATGCCTGGTTAATTGACTCAAGTGCATCTTTTGTCGCCAATAGAGATTTTTTTTCTGAATATGAAACATTTAATAGAGGTAAGGTGTACTTGGGTGATGATTCACATTTAGACATTGTTGGTTGAGGTAAAGTTAGAATCAGGTTTTCTGATGGTAGAATAAAAATGATTAATGGTGCGCTGCATATCCCTGGTTTAAAACAAAATCTGTTATTTGTGAGCAAACTGATAGATGTAGGTGTGCAAGTAGTCTTTTTTGAAGAAGGATGTAAGATGATTAAGGGTACATAATCTGTATTCTCCATAACAAATTGGAGTTCCATAAAGAATGAATAGGAAACTGACGAAGAAGGATAGGAGTATGCTGAGTGGTGCTGGTCTAGAACAAAAGTTTTGGGTTGAAGCTGTTTCCACTGCTAGCTACTTGATTAACAAGTCTCATACATCAACCCTTGTTGATAAAATGCCTATGGAAGCATGTTTTGGTCACAAGCCTTCATTGAGACATCTTAGAGTTTTTGGTTGTGAGGCATATGCACATGTGCCAAAGAAGAAGCAAACAAAGTTGGAGAACAAGGCAATGAAATGTATCTTCATCAGGTATAGTTATGGTGTGAAAGGATACAAGCTTTGGGACCCTATTGCACAAAAGGTAATTCATAGTAGAAGTGTTATTTTTAGAGAGATTAAGTCTCCTTCTATTACATTACAACCATAACAGACTAAAAAGGAAGACGTGATTCAATTTCCTTCTACACTTGAAAGTGTTGAATCGAGACCCCTAGATAGGCAAGAAGTCGAGGAGAGCTCGTCTAGCTCTGAATCTTCAGAAGAGGAGGAAGATCCTCCAACTCAACTTGCTCAAACATCTAGAAGACATAGACAACCACCTGATGATTGGAGATGTATTTTTTCTTTGAATACTAATGTGGATGAACTAAAATTTGTAGAAGAGGCATTAGGTATGAATGATGCAGAATCTTGGAAGATTGCTATGGAAGAAGAAATGACAGCTTTGAAAAAAAATGATACATGGGATCTTGTACCATTGGCTGAAGGACGAAAGCCTATTGGTTACAAATGGGTGTTCAAGAAAAATATTGGTTCAAATGGAAGCATTGAGAAGTATAAAGCAAGGTTGGTTGCAAAAGGCTACTCTCAAGTTGAGGGTGTTGATTATGGTTAGATATTTTCTCCAGTTGCCAAAATGACATCCATAAGATTTTTGCTTTCTATTGCTGCTACTTATGATTTAGAGGTTGAGCAAATGGACATGAGAACTATTTTCCTTTATTGTGATTTGGAGGAGGATATTTATACGACACAACCGAAGCACTATGTGGTGAAAGGTAAAAGTAATTTGATCTATAAATTAAAGAAATCCCTGTATGGCCTCAAACAGAGTGCTATGATGTGGTACCAAAAATTTGATACATATGTGCTGAGTCTGGGATTTGAACATTCTAAATCAGATCACTGTGTTTATTATAAAATTGACGGTGATCACTTCCTATACATTGCATTATATGTTGATGATATGTTATTCATTGGTAAAGAGAAAGGTATGATTTCAGAACTAAAGTCTCAGCTCGCTACTAAATTTGAAATGAAAGATCTTGGTGCATTGAAACACATTCTTGGGATGGAAATTAAAAGAGATAGAGTGAATAGAAAGATATGGCTAGGCCAGAGTAAGTATGCAAATTCAATGTTACAGAGGTTCAACATGCAGGATTGTAGACCATCGTGTGTTCCTTTTATAGTTGGAACAAAATTATTTGCTGCAAATTGTCCTACATCTCCATCAAAGATGGAAGACATAAGTAGAGTGCCTTACCAAAGTGCGGTTGGTGGTTTGATGTATGCTATGGTCTGTAATAGACCAGACATTGCCCAAGCAGTGGGAGTTTTGTCAAGATATATGTCTAATCCTGGTAAAGTTCATTGGGATGCAGTCAAAAGAATCTTCAGATATTTTAAGGGTACCTCAAAGTATTATTTGTGTTATCATGGTAATTTAGTTGGAGACATGATTTATCTTGATATTCATGGTTATGCGGATTTAGAATGGGCAGGTGATATTGATAGCTCAGAAGATCCACTAGTGCTTATGTGTTTACTTTATTTGGTGGTGCAATTAGCTAGATGAGTAAGCGATAGTCTGTGGTTGCTTTGTCCACTATTGAAGCAAATAATATGTCAGCTACTCATGCTTGTAAAGACGCCATTTGGCTTAAGAGTCTGTGTTCAAACATTGGAATACAACAAGGAGCTGTGATAGTTTATTGTGACAGTCAGAATGCGATCTGCCTAGCTAAGAACCTGACATTTCATGCCCAGACCAAGCACAATAATGTTTGGTATCATTTTGTTAGAGATATGGTTGAAGATGACAGGGTGAAGTTGGTTAAGGTAGAAACTTTGATGAATGTTTCAAATTCTTTAACTAAGGCTGTGAACATGGAGAAGTTTAGATGGTGCTTGGAGTCTATGGGCCTCATGGCCCCTAGCAATTGATTTATTGTGTTGATACTCCCTTTTCTCTTGCAAGGTGTTCGACATGTGGGAGATTTGTTGTGAAAATGGTGTCTCAACCTTGCATTTACATAAGGTTACTATTTATAGTAAGTTTTCATTTGAGCACAAAATGGTGTGAAATTCTCCTCGAATCTTGTGGTTGGCTAGATAAGCATTTTGGTTAAGTTACATCGCAAGATCACAACTAGTTTTGAAGATATAAAATTTTCTATTTTGGAGGGGTCCAATGAAAGGTTTAGATTTGATTTTGAGGAATTTAGAGGCTCCGAAATGCCCTAAAAAGTGGGCATAGATAGTGTAGCGGTTTACGATGCAATAGAGTACTTCACGAGCTTTCCTGTGCTTCAAATGATTCATCAATAGGACACACGATTCTCAAGTTATGGCCTCCGAAAGTTTGTACTCCTGAAATAGGAAATATAAAATACATCGGACACAAATGAGCTGTAAAAAGGGAGGGACACGTCATAGGGCATCTAGAAGGGAGATAAGGTCGGCTACACCTTATTGGGTGGTTTTAGCCCATGGTTTTGTCATACTACTTGACAGATTCTTGTATTGTATCTCCTATATATGAGGTGCGTGAGATAGAGGTTGTGTAAGAGTCTTATAACTATTGAGTTACCTCTGAATCTATGATTAGTGGTACTCCTACAAAGAACTTGCTCTGCAAGTATATTGTAATCTATTTTCGATTGCGGAATAATATATTGGGTGGCTTTTGGAGTGTGGGGTTTTTCTCCCGAAAGGGTTTTCCCCACGTAAATCACTATGTTATGGTTTGAATGTTATTATATCTATTTCTCTTTTCTATAACTATTGTGATGATTTGTAAAAGTTTTTGCATTACCCTCCTCTCAAGGTTAGTGTAGGAAGTTGTTCCACTACTTAACTTCCTTACAACCATATGACCCATTAGGACATCATATTGTCATAAGGGGTCATATGGTGTCCTAAGGGGTCATGTCATGTACTAGGATATTAAAAGGGGTCATATGGTGTTTAGATCACTCATATGGTGTTGCTAGGGGTCATAAGGGTAAATAAGGGGCCACACGTGTTATAATACCATATGACCCCTTAGAACACCATATAACAACTTGGGACATCATATTGTCCTAAGGGGTCATATGGTGTCCTAAGCGGTCATCTCGTATACGTTAAAAGGGGTCATATGGTCAATTGAGAGGTCATATGGTGTCCAAAAGGGCCATATGGTGTTGTTAGGGGTCATATGGGGTCCTAAGGGGACACACATGTGTTAGAACAACATATGACCCCTTATGAGACCATATGACCCCTTTGGACACCATATAATCCATTATGATCCATCATATTGTCATGAGGGGTCATATGGTGTCCTAAGGTTTCAATTCATGTACTAGGATGTTAAAAGGGGTCATATGGTGTCCTAATGGGTCAGATGGTGTCGTTAGGGGTCATATTGGGTCCTAAGGAGCCACACATGTGTTAGAACACCATATGACCCCTTAGGACACCATATGACCCATTAGGATCCATAACATTGTTCTAAGGGGTCATATGGTGTCCTAAGGGGTTATGTCATATACTAGGATGTTAAAAGTGGTCATATGGTGTCGTGATGGGTTATATGGTGTCCTAAGGTATTTTAAAGGGTCATTTGGGGTCCTAAGGGGTGAAAAATGTGTTAGAACATAATAGACCCCTTAGAACACCATATGACCCATTAGGACATCATATTGTCCTAAGGGGTCATGTCAATTATGAGGATGTTAAAAGGGTTCATTGTTGGCAATTTGGAGGAATTGATTATGTGTTGCATTGATGTCAACACTAGTTATTTTGTTGTCTATCGGGTTCTAGTAGAGTGGTTGGTTTATGATGTTGATCTGGAGATCTTCTCCGATATGTTCCGGCTGTTGGAATTGGTTTGGATTGGTTATTCATGTGTTCTTGATGCGTATCACATTCAGTTGGTTCAGGATTTTATGATCTGGAAGCTATCATTTGTTATAGTAAGCCTATTAGCTACCGGTAAGGGTTTTACTAGCAGAGCTTTGTTGAAGATCTTTTGATCAATCTGATAAGTTGTGTTGGTGCGGCTTCTAGAAGGTTATCAGGATGCTGATGGTTATCATGTTTGTGTTCTCGTTGATCGGTGGTGTTTCATTTGGCTTATGGTGACCTATTATAGGTTCAATCTTATTCTGTTAGGTTATGGACCGGTTTATGTAACATGTTGGTTGATGCTCTCGATGCGTTACTAGTTGGATTTATTGATCGGTTTATGTTGTTTCTGTCTTAGGCCGGCTTAGTTTATCATTGGTTTGTGGGATTATGAAACAAATTTATTGTATTATCTTTTAGGTGGTCGACCTAATTGTTTAGGTCTCAGGTTGGTATAAATATGATGTAAGATCTCTTTGTAGATCATGGGGAAAAGGTTATGAGATTATCTATGTGCGAATAAGGTTGTAATCATATGCAAAAGTTTTGGTCAATCATAGGTGATCAAATTGGGTTTGTCTAAAAGGTTTAAGACCTCCAGTATTGAGCTTAACCGAAATTGTACTCATTCATAGGAGATTCTATTCTTGTTGCAGTTCATTAATCTTTTCGGATTATAGTCTGCATTTCTTTTATAGTCAGTGAGGCTCCTTTTGTGATGAGAAGTGCAGTCTAGGATGTTGGCCTTCCTGCATGTGCAGGTCCCTCTTATTGTAATCACATACTTACTACAGAAGTATTATCTAATTGTGGGTAGGCTTCCCACCATGGTTTTTCCCTTTACTGGGTATTTCACGTACAAATCTAGGTGTTATGTGTTGGGGATGGTTGGTAATTGTTTTGTGATTTATGTTTGTGCTTAATTGTTATATCTGTTATTCCGATATTTGGTTTATGCATTCCGGTAAAAGATTTTGTGTGCTTAAAGTTTTATAATTTGTTGACAACTGATTCACCACCCCCTCTCAGTTGTCCACTAGTTATCCTAACAATTGGTATCAGAGCCCGGTCCTCTCTACAGAAGCTTAATTGCTTGAGGAAGATCCTATGACAAGTAATAGTTCATTTGATGCTATTTTCCAGAGAGACACCCCTAAGCTTGATTCAACAAATTATAGAGTATGGAAGATTCAGATGGATAATCATTTGAGATGTATTGGGAAAGAGATTTGGGAGATCACTGAAAAAGGCTACACTCCTTATAATCCGACATTTGACAATCCTCCTCTGACAGACTTGGATAAGAACATTGAAAATGATTGTAGAGCTAGAGAAGCACTCTTGAGTGCACTTTCTAATTAGCAAATAATGGGATTAACTGACCAATGATTTGCAAAGGCTATATGAGATAAGTTGGAGACTCTAAATGAAGGCGATCCTACTGTTAAAATTGCTAAACTTGATGGTTACCGGGTGAGGTATGAGAACCTAAAGATAGAAGAAGATGAAAGGATTGATGCTTTTATGGAAAGAGAGTGATATTGTTATGGGAATTCAATGTTGTGGTGGATCTCTGAGCGAATATGAGATTATTTCTAAAGTATTGAGAGTTTTTCCACCAACTTACAAGATGAAGACTACTGCAATTGATGAGATGAGAACACTGTTTAACACTTCTGTTAATAGGGGTACTTTGGCTAGAAATTTATCTGCTTTTGAGCTTGAAGAATTTGGTCCTCAAGAGCTGCAAAGACTGAATCTGCTTTTCATGCATCTACATCATCAACTGGAAAGAGTGATTGGAAAGATTTATATGCAAAGGAATTGGAGGAAATGAAGAAAGAAGATGATGAGTTTGAGAAACTTGAAGCCCCATTTGCTAGAAGAGTACCTAAAGATCCGGTAGGAAGTAAGTATGAAGGAAAATCACCTTTTAAATGTTTTGCATGTAATAAGATAGGTCATTTTGCATCTAGATTTCCTTAGAGGAATTCAAGATTTGAAGAGAAAGATAGAAGATATTTTAGGCCTAACCATGATTACCAGAAAAAGCATAAGTACAGGAGGAACAAAGACAAATCATGTTACTATGCAGATGAGGAAGGTGCGACTGATTTTGATGATGAACCGACACAAGATTCAGCTAGTGGATCTGACAGTGGAAAGGAATGGGTATTTTTGGATATCAAGGAAGATGCTTCAGAACCTGCATTCAAAATGAGGAAAAGGCCCTTGCTAATAAAATTAAAGACAAGGATGAATGGGTGATAGACAGTGGATGTTCACATCATATGACTGGAGATAAAAGTAAGTTTCTATCTTTGGAAGAATTTGATGGTGTTCTGGTTAGATTTGGAGATGAAAAAGCATACATGATCAGAGGAAGAGGAACTATATCATTGGATGGTAAGCATAACATTGATAATTTTTATTATATTGAATGTTTCAGTCATAATATATTGAGTGTAGGATAGTTGGTGGATAAGATATTTCAATTACAATTCAAGGATGAAAACTGCAAAATCATCAACAACTCTGGTTTTGAGATTGCAACCGGTACTCAGACTAAAGGTAACATCCTTCATTTGAACTTTGGTGAGAAGAAATGTTTGATTGCACAAGTTTATGAGAGTTGGCTATGGCATAAGAGGTTGTGTCATGTGAATTTTGATTGTATTGTAAAGATCAGTTCAACTAAGGCTGTTAGAGATATACCTAAGATTGCAAAGCCCTATAATCCGGTATGTAAGGAATGCCAAATGGGAAAACAAGTCAGAGCTTCTTTTAAGATTATACAAGACAAATCTAATGACGTTCTTGATCTTATTCATACTGATTTGTGTGGTCTTGCTAGAATAAAAAGTTTTTAGGGTGATAGATATTTCATGCTAATCATTGATGATTATTCTAGAATGATGTGGGTTAATTTTCTAAGGGATAAATCTGAAGCTTTTGAAATGTTTAAGATCTTTAAAGCTAAAGTTGAGACAGAGATAGGGTTGAAGATTAAATGCTTAAGGTCAGATCAGGGTGGAGAATTCGCATCCGGTGAATTTTACAGTTATTGTGAGAAGTATGGGATAAGGAGATAGTTGTCTGCACCCCGCACACCTGAACATAATGGTGTTGTGGAAAGAAATAACATAACTATCTTGGATGCAGCTAGAACTATGATGATGGAAGCTAATATGCCTCATATCTACTGGAGAGAAGCTATGAAAACAACAGTATATACATTCAACAGAGTTCATATCAAAGGAGACACCAATAAGACACCTTATGAGTTATGGTTTGGTCATACACCTACAATTAAGTATTTCATAATATTTAGTAGTAAATTCTATACTAAAAGAGATGATTCCATTGGAAAGTTTGATCCTAGATGTGATGAAGGGATATTTCTTGGTTATTCGAATGAAAGAAAAACATATAGATGTTATAACCATAGATCGCAGAGAATTGTGGAGAGTGGTAATGTCAAGGTGGATGAGCAGTACAAAGGTCAAATCAGAAACTATGAGAGAGAACTGGAAGTGGAGATGATCATAACTGAACCGGTAGCACCTGTACCAAAACAAAATGTTGAACTAGTTACCCCAAAAGTATCAAAAAATTCAACTGTAATTGAAGATCAGAGTAGAGAATTAGAAAGTCAGAAGACTCCTAGATATGTAAGGTTAAATCATTTAGAAGATCATATCATTGGAGACAAGAACAAAGGAGTAATGACAAGAAGAAGGTTGGCAGGTGATGAGGTATGTTTAATTTCTCAAGTTGAATTGGCATAAGTTATTGAGTCTTGTAAAGATGAATGTTGGATGAGAGATATGGAAGAGGAATTAGATCAAATAGAAAAGAACAACACATGGACTTTAGTTCCCTGACCTAAAAATAAGAATGTTATTGGAACTAAATGGGTCTTTAGGAATAAATTGAATGAGGATGGACAAGTTGTAAGGAATAAGGCTAGATTGGTATGTAAAGGATACTCTCAAAAGGAAGGAATTGATTATGATGAGACTTTTCTCTGGTAGATAGGATTGAAGGTGTGAGATTATTTCTTGCTTATGCTGCCTATAAGAAATACAAGGTTTATCAGATGGATGTTAAGTGTGCATTTTTGAATGGAGATCTTGAAGAGGAAGTTTACATTGAGAAACCTAATGGATTTTCACTTTTAGATGACAAAAACACGGTTTACAGATTAAGGAAAGCTTTATATGGATTGAAACAAGCCCCTAGAGCTTGGTATGCTAGATTGGACAAATATCTTTTGAAGCTTGGTTTCACTAAAGGTAATACTGACAATAACTTATTTTATAAGATCACTGATGATGACATATTGATTGTTGAAGTCTTTGTTGATGATATCATTTTTGGAGGTGAGGATAAGTTATGTATGGAATTCTCTGATAATATGAAGAATGAATTTGAGATGTCTATGATTGGGGAGATGGAATTTTTCTTAGGTTTGCAGATTACTCAGATTGATAAAGGTATTTTCATCTGTCAAACTAAGTATGCTAGAGAGTTGTTGAAGAAATTTGGTATGGAAAATTCTAAACCAGTTGGTACTCTTATGGTTACAAGTAAGAAATTGACAAAGAATGATGCATTAGCTCCGATAAATCCTACAAGGTCTAAATCTATGATTGGTGGTTTGTTATAACTGACTTAGACTAGAATGCATATAATGAATGAAGTTTGTATTGTATCAAGATATCATAGTGATCCTAGAGAGAATCATGAGAGTGCAGTGAAAAGGATTTTCAGGTATTTACAAGGAACAACTGAGTATGGTTTGTGGTATCCTAAAAATAATGACTTTACACTATGTGGATATACAGATGTAGATTGGGCTGGAGATGTTGATGACTGGAAGAGAACATCTGGGGGATATTTCTTTCTTGGAAAGAAAAGTGTTTCATGGACCAACAATAAATAGTCATGTACTTCTTTATCTATTGCTGAAGCTGAGTATGTTGTTGTTGCTACTAACTGCACACAAGTTATATGGATGAAGAAAATGTTTAAGGATATAAGGGTAGATTGTAATAAATTGGTAGTTATTCACTGTGATAACTCTGCTTCTATTGAAATATCAAAGAATCTGGTATTTCATTCTAAGAAAAAACACATTTCTATCAAGTATAACTTTTTGAAGGAGAAGGTGGAAGAAAATGAAGTCATACTGGTTAATGTGAACATTAAATAACAGATTGTAGATATCTTCACTAAACCTTTGCCTAAGGAATTATTTGAGTACTTCAGAGACAGATTGAGAGTTTCTGCCCCTCCGGTAGAGACTTGAGTGATGCTGATTGGCATCAGTTCGACATGCATTATCAGAACTATCATTGATTCTAGATTAATGTGTTGGTGCTACTACTCATAAGGAGTAGTCATCTGTGTGGTTCAAAGGATTTATGATTTTTCTTTGATGTTTAAGTCAGAATTCTGGCATTGATGTCAAAGGGGGAGAGATATTTATGTAAAAAATAGAGCTTAACAGGGATATCATTCCTAGGAGGAGTTTGGTTTGTTGGTTCAAAACTTCATTGTTATATCATTTTGAGAGATTGTTGGATGTCTTCCTTTGGGGGAGGCTTGTTTGGCATTTCTTGGCACTTGGATGTTTTTCACATCTAGTGTTGCCATCAATGCCAAAGGGAGAGATTGTTAGCAATTTGGCGGAATTGATTATGTGTTGCATTGATGTCAACACTAGTTGTTTTTCTCTCTACCGAGTTCTGGTAGAGTGGTTGGTTTATGATGTTGATCTGGAGATCTTCTCCAGTATGTTCCTGCTATTGGAATTGGTTTGGATTGGTTATTCATGTGTTCTTGATGCGTATCATATTCAGTTGGTTTGGGATTTGATGATCTGGAGGCTATCATTTGTTCTAGTAAGCCTTTTTGTTGCCGATAAGGGTTTTATCAACAAAGCTTTGTTGAAGATCTTTTGATGAATCCGATAAGTTGTGTTGGTGCGACTTCTAGAAGGTTATCAGGATGGTGATGGTTATCATGTTCATGTTCTAGTTGATTTGTGGTGTTTCATTTGGCTTATGGCGACCTATTATAGGCCTGGTCTTATTCTGTTAGGTTATGGACCGATTTATGTAATGTGTTGGTTGATGCTCTCGATGTGTTACCGGTTTGATTTATTGATTGGTTTATGTTGTTCCAGTCTTAGGCGAACTTGGTTTATCATTGGTTTACAGGATTATGTAACAGATTTATTGTATTATCTTTTAGGTGGCCGGCCTAATTGTTTAGGTCCCGGGTTGGTATAAATATGATGTAAGATCTCTTTGTAGATCATGGGGAAAAGGTTATGGGATTATCTGTGTGCGAATAAGGTTTCAATCATATGCATAGGTTTTGGTCGATCATAAGTGATCGAATTGGGTTTGTTTAAGAGGTTTAAGACCTCTAGTATTGAGCTTAACCAGAACTGTACTCAGGCATAGGAGATGCTATTCTTGTTGCAACTCATTCATCTTTCCGGATTTTAGTCTAGATTTATTTTGTAGTCAGTGAGGCTCCTTTTGTGATGAGCAGTGCGCTCTAGGCTGATGAATAATGATGATCAACAAATACCCTATCGGTACTAAGACGGGGGGGGGTGGGGTGAATCAATACAGACAAAAAATTTCTCAACAACTTATCAAGTTAAAACAATACCAACCGATTGTCTTCATCACTAAACTTAACCATGGCAATACCGGTTAAACACTGTAAGACTTCAGACAACATAAATTGATAAGTCTGATCACTTCAAATACATTCAATACTTGATAACAAATTCACCCATAAACACATGCATGTGGTCTACCAGTAATACCATAACCTATTAGCTCTGCATGCATAATCACTAAAACACATAATACTTAATCATCACATAAAAAATGCACAACTCATGACACATATTTTTCACGTGGAAAACCAAATGGGAAAAACCACGGTGGGGATGAATACCCACAAGTTTGTTTTGAACTCTTTTGAAGCTCGCTCTGTTAGGAGCCTAGTCCAGTTAAAGATTTTATAATAAGGTTCTGTTAGGAACCGATCCTGTTAAAGATCACCCAGTTAAGGGATGGCTTTATACCCTGTTAAAGGTTGAAACCCTATTAAAGGTTACCTCGCTAGAGGATTTGAAGAACTCAATGATCTTGAGTCACCCAATTAAAGGATTTACAATAAGCCTATTAAAGCTATCCGATAAAGGGATTTTCCATCTATTGAAATGGTTAGAAGACAACAGGTAAAACTCTAATCTGATAACAACACTACATGCCAAGGCAGATCCTTTTCATTTCCTCTCTTCTGTAATCACACTTTGTAGTTTTCCTCTTACTGGTTTGGCAAGTATCTCATCACTCAGATACACACACAACATTTGCCAGCAAAAAATAATAACAAACATCATCGACCTTATAGACAACAATTAGGTCGGTAGCATAAACCCTAAACCCTAAGCATTTAAGTTTACAATACAAGCAGTCCAATCCTGACCATCTAAACACTTTGCATAGAGCAATACAATCTTAAACAAATCAGAAGACAATCTGCATCATTCATTCTTCACTGCATATGGGAATTAGTAACCCATCATTCTCTCTTCTCATACTGCTAAGAAGAATGATCATTCCCGAGGTAGACATTTAATGCAATCGATCTTCACATGCAAGATCCTCAAGGAAATCCTTCACGCACACAAAATTGGCGTGGCACCTTGATCTCATCCTCATTTATTAGCTAACTCATCATAGAATGTCATCGGTTGCACCACACAAGCTGGATTGCCAAACCGGAAACCCTAGAGCTGAGACTACCAACCGGTAGTCACACTTAGTGAAACCTCGACACCGGTTCACTACATATCTTCATACCGGTTCACTGTCTTCTTCCAATTTGCATATCAGTTCACTTTCACTTATTGACATCAATGACAACATACATTATCATCATATAATCATGCTGGTTCATCATATGCCAACAATATCCAACAATATCCCCCTTTGGCATTGATGGCAATACTCAGTGTAGCATTGCAACTGTAGACATCATAGACCAATGTATTTGCATTAATAGATATCTTCTCCCCATACATCAGATATCTTCTCCCCACAACTCATCAGATATCTTCTCCCCCTTTGACAACAATGCCAAAGTGGAGGCACAAGCTTCCATTCTCTATTATGCTACTCCCCCTATGGAGTAGCATCCTTCAACACATCAATCCTGAAAGATTTGACACTATAGTTCCTGACTGATGTGGAGCACACAACTTTAGTTGACTTCATGAAGGGGCAGAACCCCTAATTCACCTCTCAAATAGGTAAATATAGTCTTCGGTAAGGGCTTTGTGAATATGTCTGCTAGTTGCTCCTTACTGGAAACATGTTGTAGTACAACCTCCTTAATCTGAAATTTCTCTCTCAAGAAGTGATATTTAAGCTCAATGTGCTTAGTTCTAGCATGCAATGTCGGATTCTTGGAAATATTTATTGCACTTGTGTTGTCACAAAATATATTCACCGGTTTAGATACAGGTACTTTGAAGCCTTCCAATACATGTTTCATCTAGATTGCTTGAGTGCAGTTCATAAATGCTACCACATATTCTACTTCAGCTGTAGACTGGGAAATACAGCTCTGCTTCTTACTCTTCCATGATACCAATCTTCCACCGAGAAAGAACGCTCCATTGGTTGTGCTCTTTCGGTCGTCCACATTACCTGCCCAATCGACATCGGTATATACTTTGAGATTGAAGTCACCATTATATGGATACCACAATCCATAGTCAATTGTTCCTTTTTAATATCTAAGAATCCTCTTGACTGCTACCAAGTGGGATTCTCTAGGATATTTCTGAAAATGAGTTACTATGCCCACTGCATGAGCAATATCTGGTCTGCTGTGCACCACATAATGAAGCTTACCGATCATTGACCGCTACTCTTTCTCATTCGCCAAAGCTGAATCATCTTCCTTAGTCAATTTTTAGCCAGACACCATTGGTGTACCAATCAGTTTGCTCTCCTCCATGCCAAAAGTCTTCAATACCTCTTTGACATACTTGGATTGGGTAATAAAGATACCCTCTTTCATTTGCTGAATTTGTAGACCAATGAAGAATTTTATCTCCCCAATCAGAGACATCTCAATCTCTTTCTTCATTACTTCTGCAAATGCATGGCTCATTTCATCATCTCTTCCAAAGATTATGTCATCTACAAACACTTCACAGATCAGAATCTGATCACCTTCTGATTTCAAGTAGATGTTGCTATCTTCACTTGTTCTCTCAAATCCAATCTTCACAAGATGAGAGTGTAATCATTCATACCATGCCCTTGGTGCTTGTTTTAATCCATACAGGGCCTTGTGTAATCTACACACCATGTCACTATCTTCTGATAGGGCAAACCCATCCAATTTCTCTATATATACTTCCTCTTCAAGGATTCCATTCAAGAATGCAGACTTCACATCCATCTGATATACCTTGGATCCCTAAAATGTTGCAAATGCAAGTAACATTCGAACACCTTCTAGTCTAGCCACAGGGGCAAAGGTTTCTCCATAGTCTTCTCCCTCTTCTTGAGCATATCCCTTGCATACATGCATAGCCTTGTTCCTTATAACTATACCTTCTTCACTCAGTTTATTTCTGAAGACCCATTTGGTACCAATGACATTCTTGTGTTCAGGTCTGGGTACCAAAGACCATGTTGCATTCTTTTCAATCTGATCTAGCTACTCTTCCATTGCCTTAGTCCAATCTTCATCTGTAAGAGCCTCTTTAATAGTCTTAGGCTCCAATCTTGAGATCATGCAAGAGTTCTCCTTCACCTTTCTTCTCATGAGTATCCCTGCATCTTTATCTCCTATGATTTTCTTCGGATCATGATGTAATTTCACATATCTAGGAATGACTCTAGCCAGTTCTTCTTGCTTTTCCTCTTCTCCTTCTTCTCCATTTTCTTCTTCCCCTACCGTAGCTTCTACCGGTACAAGAACACTATGATCTTTTCTTGTTTCTTTTTTAACTGGTTCCCAGAAAGATATTCCTGGTTCACCTTCCACTTGCTCGCTGCTGGTTCCCTCAGATTTCTTAGGAGATTCATCAACCTTGACATTGATGCTCTCAACAATCTTCTGAGTTATGTTATTATAGCACTTGAGGGCTTTGCTCTTAGTGGAATATCCTAGAAATATTCCTTCATCACATTTAGCATCAAATTTGTTCAAATGCCCACCTCTCTTGCTATAGCACTTACTCCCAAATACCTTAAAGTAACTCACAGTGGGAGTCTTCCCGGTCCAGTACTCATAAGGGGTTTTATCTTTGCCTTTCTTGATAAGTACCCTGTTCATTGTATAGACTGCAATTCTCACGACTTCTCTCCAAAAAGTGTGAGCAACCTTTCCTTGGATCAACATTGTTCTCGCCGCTTCAACTACAGTCCTGTTATTCGTTTTTGCTATGTCGTTCTATTGTGTTGTCCTAGGGGCAGACAGTTGCCTCTTGATGCCGTTCTCTTCATAGTATTTGTTGAATTCATCAGAAGTGAATTCTCCTCCTTGATCATTTCTTAGGCACTTTATCCTTTGGCCACTTTCCTTTTCTACTAATGCTCTGAAGGCTTTGAATTTTCCAAATGCTTTAGACTTGTCTTTTAAGAATATGACCCACATCATTCTTCAACAGTCATTAGTAAGAATCATAAAATACCTATCTCCCTGAATACTTCTAGTTTTCATAGGACCACACAAATCAATATGCACAAGATCAAGTAAATTCTCTGCTGAAAAAGACTTACGTTTAAAAGTTGAGGAATATATCTTCCCAAGTTGACATTCTCTGCACAAAGAATTCTTAGGTTTGTTCAGCAAAGGCAATCCTCTTACCGCCTTAATCTTACTGGCTTTAACAATATTGTCAAAGTTCATATGACAAAGTCTCCTATGCCATATCCAACTGTCATCAAACTTAGCCATCAGACACTAACTAATCTTGGCATTCAACTGAAATAGGTTACCTCTAGTCTACTTACCGGTGGCAATAAGTTCACCACTCTTTCCAATTATACTGCAGATTCCACCTTTGAACTTCAAAGTGAGTCCTTTGTCATTTAGCTGAACAACACTTAAAAGGTTATGCTTCAAACCTTCTACCCAGTAGACATCATCTGCAATTCTTTTTCCATTCAGTGAGGTGGATCCTTTACCTTTCACCAAACATGGTGCATCGTTGCCAAATCTGACAACACCTCCATCATATTCTTCTAGAGACAGAAACTTTCTCCGGTCATGAGTCATGTGGTGAGAACAACCACTATCAATTATCCACTCATTAGAGTTGTCAATGCGAGAGACAAGTGCTTTCTTGTCAGATAGTTCTTCCTTTACAACTACAAACACTATATCTTCACTCTCTTCATCCTTCGATTCTTCATCAGTAACACCTTCATCCACAACAACAAGACAATTTCTTCTACTTCCTCCTTTATACTTTCTAAACCTCTCCAGTTTATCCTTATTATCACTATTAGGACAATTAACAACTATATGTCCTAACTTGTTGCAGGAGAAACATTTTAAAGGAAGCTTACCTCTATATTTACCAGTTCCTTTCGGAAGTCTTTTAGCAAGAAGAGCTTCAAACTCAATCAAGATCTCTTCATCATCCATATCTCTGCATTGTCTGTATTCATAACTGGTACTAGTTTCTTTTCCTTTTCTGGATGGTGCAACAGATGCTCTAAAGGCTGACTCAGTCTTCTGAACACTGCCATCATAGCTATTCAACTCATATGCAGTCACTTTGCAATGATAGAGTCTAAGGATACCTTGGTTTTATCAATAGACCTTAGTTCCTGGATAACAACAACTCTGATTGCATAGATCGATAACAATGATCTCAAGACTTTACTAACAACGGTGGCATCCTCAATTGTTCCACCAACACTTTTGATATCTCCAAGCACAGTCTTAATCCTAATGCCATATTGCTGAATGGTCTCTCCTTCAACCATCCTCATGTCTTCAAATTTTCCTCTAAGGCTCTCTTCCTTATCTTGCTTTACATGCTCATCACCACCATAAATGGTTTCCAGTGCGTCCCATGCATCCTTAGGAGTGTCCTTTTCTTATACATCAATAAACTCAATATCTGACAGGCTGCTGATAAGGGCTTCCATGACTTGCCCATTTTCCTTAATCTATCTCTTCTGATCATTGGTTAGAGTGCAGGTGGGAATCACATAGGAATTCTCAACATAGCTCCAATGTTGAGCACCCATACTCTTGATGTAAATCTTCATTATATCCTTCCCTATCTTGAAGTTATCTCTATTGAACCTAGGACCTTCCCTCTTCATCATTACAACAAGATCTTTTACCTCAAGCGATTAAGATTATATCACCGAGGACCTGGAATTGCTCTGATACCAATTGATGAATAATGATGAACAACAAATACCCTAATCGGTACTGAGAGGAGGGGGTGAATCAGTATAGACAAAAACTTTCTCAACAACTTATCAAGTTAAAACAATACCAACCGATTGTCTTCATCACCGAACTTGACAATGGCAATACCGGTTAAACACAATAAGACTTCAGACAACATAAATTGATAAGTCTAATCACTTAAAATACATACAATACTTGATAACAACTTCACTCATAAACATATGCATGTGGTATACCAGTAATACCATAACCTATTAGCTTTGCATGCATAATCACTAAAACACAGAATACTTAATCATCACATGAAAAATGCACAACTCATGACAGATAGATTTTTCACGTGGAAACCCAAAGGGGAAAAACCATGGTGGGGATGAATACCCACAAGCTTGTTTTGAACTCTTTTGAAGCTTGCTCTATTAGGAGCCTAGTCCGGTTAAAGACTTTACAATAAGGTTCTGTTAGGAACTGATCCTGTTAAAGATCACTCAGTTAAGGGATGGCTATATACCCTGTTAAATGTTGAAACCCTATTGAAGGTTACCTTGCTAGAGGATTTGAAGAACTCGATGATCTTGAGTCACCCGGTTAAAGGATTTACAATAAGCCTGTTAAAGCTACCCGGTAAAGGTATTTTCCAACCATTGAAATGGTTAGAAGACAACAGGTAAAACTCTGATCTGATAACAACACTACATGCCAAGGCAAATTCTTTTCATTTCCTCTCTTTTGCAATCACACTCTATAGTTTTCCTCTTACTAGTCTGGCAAGTATCTCATCACTCGGATACACACACAACATTTTCCAACAACAAACAATAACAAATATCATCGACCTTATAGAAAACAATTAGGTCGGTAGCATAAACCCTAAGCATTTAGGTTTACAATACAAGTGGTCCAATCCTGACCATCCAAACACATTGCATAGAGCAATACAATCTTAAACAGATCACAAGACAATCTGCATCGTTCATTCTTCACCGCATATGGGAATTAGCAACCCATCACGCTCTCTTCTCATACCGCTAAGAAGAATGTTCATTCCCAAGGTAGACATTTAATGCAATTGATCTTCACATGCAAGATCCTCAAGGAAATCCTTCACATGCACAAAACTAATGTGGCACCTCGATCTCATCCTCATTTCTTAGCTAACTCATCACATAATGTCATCGGTTGCATCGCACAAGATGGATTGCCAAATTGGAAACCCTAGAGTTGAGACTACCAACCAGTAGTCACACTTAGTGAAACCTCGACACCAGTTCACTACATATCTTCATACCAGTTCACCATCTTCTTCCAATCTGCATACCGGTTCACTTTCACTTATTGACATCAATGACAACATACATTATCATCATATCATCATGCCGGTTCATCATATGCCAACAATATCCAACATAGGCTATTGGCCTTCCTGCATGTGCAGGCCCCTCTTATTGTAATCACGTACTTACTGAAGAAGTATTATCTAACTGTGGGTAGGATTCCCACTATTGTTTTCCCCTTTACCGGGTTTTCCACGTACAAATATCAGTGTTATGTGTTGTGGATGGTTGGAAATTATTCTGTGATTTATGTTTGTGCTTAGTTGTTATATCTGCTATTTGGGTATTTGGTTTATGCATTCTGGTAAAAGGTTTTGTGTCATTGAAGTTTTATAATCTATTGACAACTGATTCACCCCCCCTCTCAGTTGTCCACCGGTGATCCTAACATTCATATGGTGTCCTAAGTGGTCATATGGTTTCCTAAGGGGCCACATGTGTTAGAACACCATATGACCCCTTAGAACACCATAAGAGAGAGAGAGAGAGAGAGAGAGAGAGAGAGAGAGAGAGAGAGAGAGAGAGAGAGAGAGAGAGAGAGAGGCCCTAAAAGGACTCAAGGGGGGGGTGAGAGAGAGAGATTATTAAAAAGGCTAAAAGGGGACAAAGGGAGAGAGAGGTCGTAAATAGTCTTAAGGGGAGGGACACATTATGATCCCTTAGGACAATACAATGTTCTAAGGGGTCATATGGTGTCCTAAGACCGCATACAACCCCTCAGGACACTATATGAGAGAGAGAGAGAGAGAGAGAGAGAGAGAGAGAGAGAGAGAGAGAGAGAGAGAGAGAGAGAGAGAGAGAGAGAGAAAGAGAGAGAGAGAGAGAGAGAGAGATGTATTTAGAGAATCGAGGGGAGATATAATGAAGGGTGAGAGAGATAGGTTTAAATCTTGGAGGAGAGGAGAGAGTGAGATAGAGAGAGGGGAGAGAAGGAGAGAGGGGGAGTGATAGGTCTAGATATGGAGGAGGATAAAGATATATATATATATATATATATATATATATAGAGAGAGAGAGAGAGAGAGAGAGAGAGAGAGAGAGAGAGAGAGAGAGAGAGAGAGATGTATTTAGAGAATCGAGGGGAGATATAATGAAGGGTGAGAGAGATAGGTTTAAATCTTGGAGGAGAGGAGAGAGTGAGATAGAGAGAGGGGAGAGAAGGAGAGAGGGGGAGTGATAGGTCTAGATATGGAGGAAGATAAAGATATATATATATATATATATATATATAGAGAGAGAGAGAGAGAGAGAGAGAGAGAGAGAGAGAGAGAGAGAGAGAGAGAGAGATGTATTTAGAGAATCGAGGGGAGATATAATGAACGGTGAGAGAGTGAGATAGAGAGAGGGGAGAGAAGGAGAGAGGGGGAGTGATAGGTCTAGAGATGGAGGAAGATAAAGATAGTAATAGAGAGAGAGAGAGAGAGAGAGAGAGAGAGAGAGAGATTAGTGATTACTAAATTTGATTATGTCTAAGAAATTATAAAATCTAAAGCTTGGGGAGAGAGGAGAGAGAGAGATAGAGGTGAAGAGAGGAGGATAGAGATAGGAAAATAGATAGGTCCAGAATTTAGGAGAGGAAAAGACTGTGAGATAGAGAGATAACAAGTGAATGATGATATAAGTCCACTGATTACTGAAATTTGACTATTTAAAAATTATAAGATCTCTTAATATCTAGAATCTGCATTCCGACTCCTAGAGATCTGAAACCACTCTCAAACATCCTGACAATATAACTTATACTTAAATGCTATAATTTATGTATATATCCCGCTGAAAAAACTAAGGGAATGCTAAATGAATTGCATACAAGTCCATGTTACTAATATAACTTTATGTAAACAAAACATGTACGTATTTTTCTGACTAAACATAACACATACGCGTTTTATATTTTAAAAAACACGAACATGTTTTTATATTTTAAAAAACATGAACATGTTTTTATTTTTTTAAAAAAACGATCGCGTTTTTTTTTTTTTAAAAACCCGTATGCATTTTTAATTTAAATAACCCATACACGTTTTGCCTTGTACTTAGGCTTGGATAACAAGGCAAAGGATTGGGAGCCTTTTTTCCCTCATTTTTACGTGTTTTCTTCTTCAAGTCTGGTTTCTCAACTTCATTGTCATCAGGTTTACACTTATCAAGTGGGTATTTCTAAAATTTCCACCATAATTTCACCCATCTTCTGAGTTTTCTAACCATATATTTTTTAAAAATTTTGAACAACATTAACATATTAATCTTGAATTTCTTTTACCAGTGTCTCCATAGTTCTCAAAGACATATGTGTACCATTTTTTTAATAACTTTTGATTTATTTATCCAAAATTTAAAAACTTTATATATTATTGTAGTGCACTTGATTATTTACACTTTAAAAAAATAAAAAAAAATTATATTTTTGATTATTTTGGTGTAAGTTATGCTTCGTGCGCGAACAGGTACCTAATTTTCAGGATGTGCCCATTTCGAAAAAAAACATTAAAAAAAATACTCAATAGAAAATTACAAAAAAATACACAACTTCTAGTTCTCACTATTAAATATCTTTCTACCAAAGGATTTGTCAAAATACTAAATGTAACTATGACTTTTTTGATGCGCACGCTAGACACTATGTTATGTTTTTCAGAAAAAAAAATAGGATCTGTTTTTTGTGTGTGAAGGATTTGACCCCCTTAATCTTATCCAATTTTGAAAAAAATTAATAGTTTGGAAACTAGATTCAGAGTACTACAATCTTTGTTCTTTGCATATCTTCATATTTTTTAGTGGGCGAGTCTCAAATTGCTCCTCCGAGTTCAGGTTTAGCTGATTTCAGAAAAAAAAAGGTGTCCACTTATACCCCCTTTTTGCACACCATCTTGGTGCACTTACCTAATATAACCTTGATGGGTAATGTGAGGTATGAGAGTATGAGGATATCCTTATGCACACAAGTCCTTGTCATGCAATTGGTGGGTATATGCAAATAATAGCCATCATATTCATACCTGCATTTTAAAATTATAATCAAACTTGGTGGGCCATGTGTTACGAACCAAATTTTAGACTAGTAATTTTTAATTTATATTATTATGCTAGACATTGATACATGATGACATTTTATATTATGATGCTAATAAATGTGCTTGACATTATGTTATTTGATGCCATTAGCGACATTATTTTTATGTGATGTTAAACTATCATGATATTTAATAGTATTGGCGACATTAATTTAATAAAATGATACTATGCTATTTACCATATTATTTTGATACGATGTTATGTCTGACAATATCGTCGAGTGTGAAGTGGATGCAGGGTCGATCGTCGAAGACAAACATATGACTGAGGAGTTTTCTAGTTAGTCGAGAGTGACTCATGAAATGTGAACCTGTATACACACAGACACTAATAAATAATAAATAATAATTAAATTAAGTATTAAAAACCAAATTAAAAGTTTGTAAAGATTATAAATAAATAAACTAATTACAATTTTAAATTAAATTCAAATTTAGATTTTGGAAAGATAAAATATTAAAATTTAAAATTAAACATGTTGAAATTAACACTTGAGTAAAAATGAGAACATAGAGTAGAACTATCGGTATCTTCCCGTCAACTCTCTTTTTGCTTTTCATAATTGTCTAATCAATCTAGTCCAACTCTTGATCAACTTTCTCAACTGGCTAATCTAATTGAGTTTACCTCACTTCAACTCACCAATCACTTTTACTAGATCCATGAATTTTGAGATCAAAATCCTCACCCAAAACAGTTATAAATAAATAAATCCCAGCTACCATATGGGATGTCGAAATCTGTGGAAATCTTCTTGTTTTTTATTTTTTCCAATTCCCTTTTACCTCTGCGAATTCAATCTTTGCAAATCATTTTATTTTAGAAGTCAAAATACTGGAAGGGAAGCATACAAGGTATCAACCTATTGAGGAGAGTTGAGTGGGAGGTCAAATTGTTGCTAAGAGACCACACCCCCTCTCCTTTTTTTCCCTCACAGCCAAGCTCCCTTTCAAATTGACTTGGATGGCATTCATACTTCCGCAAGATCATTGACCTAAGGTGTCTAAAGGAATTCGATTTTGTTTGTTTGCTAAAAGCCTTCCTTCTCCATTTCTCCTCCTACGTTGGCTCCCAGGTAAAATTTGTCTATTTGTTCTTATCGCCTCCTTACTATTTTTGTTTCTTCTAAGTCAAACATGCAAGGTAATACTCTTTAGTTTTATTTCCCCATATGTGGCTCTTGGCATTGATCAATCTGCAGCTTATGCTCTGAAAATTTAATTTGTTTGTTAATCGCCCATGTATTTCTTTTTTTCCATCTGAAATAATCTTTGTGGTAGGTCGATTTGAATACATATTGTTTTGTTGTCATAGCATTGGGCAGGGATCCATATGCTATAAACTGATTTCTTGACAAAGGAATCAGTGTATGTTGCAATAGATTGGTTGGGACAGGCTTAGCTGATACCCCATGTGGGATAAATCACATTTCCCGTATATATATATAGGGATAGAACGAGGATGTGGGCTGGAGAATACTACTATCTAACAACCAGGGGTCCACTGATATATATATATATATATATAGTGTTCATATAACTTTATAATTGGTTGTGATTAAGAAGCAAAAACATTAAATGTATTAATGAGGATGGGTAATTTTTTTGCCTATGATGGGTGTTATAAGAAAAGATGTGCTTGATTATGGTATAAACCAGGGAAGGGTGATTTTATTTCCACCTACCCCAAAAGGGTTAATTTGGCCAAATAACATAATTTATTTTCTCCCTGCCATAACACATGTAGCTAAGTTCAATAGTCTAGTTGTTAAATACTACATGCGCGCAAATGTTCCATTCCCGAAAGTTGATGCCATTTTGTAAGGATACTCCGTCGTGAGGGACAAGATCTTATCATGAGCACTGGGAAGCACAAGCTTCATTTGGTTGGGCAGATGAAATGTCTGGGTCATATGTCTGTCTTCTAGGTTGCAGATGGAGGTGAGTTTGATGGCAAGGAAGACATTACATCCGGAGATAGAGATTCATATATATTATTATAAAATTTTATGTAATAAAAGTATGTTGTATTATGCAATTATAGTAATAGACCAATGAGGTCTCTTGATTATGGGCTAAGTAAGACATTTAGATGACCTATGAGGTCCAATGATGTGAATGCGACAGGTGGTCGACATGTAATATGTAACTAACTAAAAAGTAAGGAAACACTAACCCACTAACCTACTAACATGTGCATGACTCATGGATTATGTGTTTCCATGCTTAGTTTTCTATTCTTCATTTCATGATGCGTGGTTATGATCATATATATTTAAGTTTGATAAGTTCTTATGCACATTAACCCTAGATCATTATGTTCATTGAATTTTACATAGAAATTTTGTGAGTTCTTCATGCACGTTAAACTTAGTTATCTTTAGTCAATCATGTGCTTCTTTGATTAGTTTTCCTACCATTTCATTTATGAATGCTAAATGCTAGGGATAAAGGGTAATGTAATGTGATTTTAAGTTGTCCTTTTTCATATGCTCAATAATTAGTCGTCAAGTTGATGTAGTATTTCGTAGTTTTCTAGCACCTTAAATTTGGATATCTTTAATTTATCATATTTTGATGCATACTAACTTTAGGTTACAATATTTATCTATTATGACATGATAATTTTTAACACTTGTTCTACTTTACTTAAATTTCTTACGAATGAATGATAAATTATACACTTATATTGATGGAGATTGTTAATCTTTGTGATAAATGTATTAGAGTTTAACTATGTTAGTTTTTCTTACACCATGTAAAAGATAGCTAAAAACCACAACACACAATAACAACAACTATGCCCCATTATACACTAGTCAAAATGCACATATCTCTTGTCAAATTAGGATGGATGATAGTTTTGGATTAGTCCTATCATGGGAAGGATGCATCCCTAAGAGAATGATTGATTGGTTTGTCAAAGATAGTAGGCATTAAGTATGGTGGTTGGTTATTGTGTATAAGGTGGTCCTATGTCTGATTTTATTAAGTGTAAGGTTTAGTGTGTAGTTTGCTATGTAACCTCAAGAATAGTAAGCTTAATATAATGGGGGGAAGCCCAGTTTTGTGGTATATAAGCTCAATGTCATGGGAGGTATGAAAATTTCATGTGTACAAATTTGATTGTTGGCATGGTTTGAGAATTATCCACCTGCTAAACTTTTTTTTTTTTGATAGCAATATTTTGATGATTAGACATAGTAACTTTTGATATATATAATAGTCATATATTATTCATAGAATATTCCAATGATTGACCTTTTGGTGTGGCAAGCTAGCAATATTTTGATCTATACTTGGCTATAATAATGAATGGTCCTAACCAACTAGGTTGAAATTTTCCTTTCTTATTTGTCCTCAATATTCCTCTAATTATCCTTAAGTACCAAATAACAACCTCAAATTGATGGGTTTTGATTATTTTCTTATAACTATAATGGAGGTGTTTTTGATATGCACATGGATGATTCAAAGTGTCAAGACACCTTTCATCTAGTAATTCTAACTCCTATAAACATGCAACCTAGTATTCTTCTTCAGTGAGGAGATGTTGTAATGATATCCCAAGTGATGGGAGCTCGAAATCGATTGGAAACATGGATTTAGTTCCAAAGATTAATTAGTAGGGATTTTCATCAATGGTTGTTAGGATGCTAGTGTGATAAGCCCATATGACAAGATTGAGTTATAAATGTCGATCATGGTCAACTTCATTGATTGTAGTTTTGAGTATTTTTATAATAGTTTGATTTGAAGCCTCTACTTGACTATTATTTTGGGAGTAATATAGTGTGGATAAGTGGTGTTGGATATGAAATTAATGAAAAAGTGTGCAAAAATTCTATTCTTGAAAGGCTTGTTATTGTTTATAACAATGGAAAAAAGAATGCTATAGCAACATATCGTATAGTGGAGGATGAACTTTGTGATATGTTTGCTACTAATGTTAGGTGAATGACATCAACCCATTTTTTGAAGTATTTAGTAGTTATGATTACGAATCTATGGCTATTAGTGCATGATGGGTGAATTTTATCAGCTTTTGGTTAATCAATATGGAGGTTCTTCATCTCTGACTCCAATTGAAAATTTTGAAGAGAATGCTCAATCTTACCAAGGTGATAAAAAAAAAGAACTTAAATAAGATAAACACCCATTCCTCTAATAACATTGAGACACAAGTTGCACCTACAACACCTTCTATTGTAGCTCACTTTTCTTCTAAACCAAAGAATCACAACTTTACATAGCTTTTCTAGTCCTTATTGTAATAACCCACTATACTTAACCCAACAAAATTTTGACTCCTTTTTTTTCTTCTTATGTTTAATCATTTGTGTTTGATTCAATTGCATACTCTGGGCATCTATCCATTTGGATTAGGCATTCATCCATCTGGGATGAGCATCTAACCATACGGGTTAGGCATCTGTCCATATGGGACAAAAGGTTTCATCTATCCAATACGGGATAGGCATCTACCCATACGAGGTAGGCATCTATCCAACTTGGGATAGGAGGTGCTCTGGCCAGAGACTTAGACTCATCGGGACCATTTGGGTCCTGAGTCACTCACTAAGTACTACACTCCTCTAATAGGAGTGCACCGAGGTCGCCGTCCTTAGGAGAAATCATAATGCAAGCTTGAATTCCGCCTCAGAATTTGGCTTAAGGCCTCGGGAAGACAAGCGAATCCATACGAGATTCTTTCCGAGTATGCATTGAATTACTTTTTCTTTTATTACACTTATCTTTCAAATTAGGATTCTTCGCAATCCTTCTTCTTACCAAATCCTAGACCCCATCCACGAACGCTTGAGTACTAGGGACAACTTCATCCCTAGACTGCCTACATACCCATTTTGGCACGGGATCAAGGCGTAAAGTATGTAGTTCTATTTTCTAATCTATGGTTTAATGTAAACTGTTTGGTGGGTACGCAACCCTTTCTAGGGTCAATGTCCCAGATAGTTTCTCTGCGGTTGCTACCCACGATGGTAGCACTTAAGCAAAGGCTCAAGATGGCCTATTGCTTGTGGCCTAAAGCAACTAGATCCTAATGCCTATCATAAGTGTCACCCTTGAACGAATTGTCAACCGTCAACAACTCTTTCGAGATTAAGTCAAATTTATAAAAGCATTTCACTCAATCAACCCTAAAGGGGTTTACTATGGTTTAACATAGCGGGTGTAAAATCATTTAAGGATTATCTTATTAGATTATCGATCTAAGGGGGGTTACCCGCCCCTTGGATTTTAACTTCCAAGTGTCCCTTATTACTCCCTGACGATTTATAGGGACGATGCCACAAACGTCAGTGATGCAGCTTTATTAGGCGTTAAGTGCAGTAGTTCAACACGAGGACATTACGCGTAAGCATAACCCAGAGGTACCGTAAATACCGAACGCTGCTAGGCTTTTGTTTTCCAACTCCCTTTGTTTAGTTTTCTAATTAAGAGGCTATGAAAACTTTTAATTAGCATCATGCTTGAAACAATTATGAAATGAATGTGCATAATCAGACATTGCAAAACTTAATTAATTGAAATAACTACTTCTATGGGATTCATGAACCACTTGAAAAAAATAACATCGTTCTACAACTAACTTATTTAATATTTCAAACTTGAAATATAACTTGCACAATAATGACAATTAAGAAACTCGCATATTGATAATTAAACGTGTAACTTGCATGAAGATGATGAAAATGTAACTTGCTCATCAATAAATGCAAATAATGTATAAGTAATTCGCATGATGCAAGAATAGTGTAATTTACATGCAAGATTAAGCAATGTTTATTTCTATCACGAGAATAATTAATTATAGAGTCACTAGTTCAAAATAAGCAATTAGTTTAGACATTAGACAAATTTTGGATCAAATCATAATAATATAAATTAATTATTTTTAATGAATCTAAAATACCAACTAAGTAACCCAATAAATCCCAAATAAATTGAAAGATTCCAATTATAAAATTAGATATAATTTTAATTTACAATTATAAATTTATTAAAGATTGATTTGGTAGAATTAGATAATAATGATCCAAATTATTTATAAATTTATCTAAGTTTAACTTTACTAAACTAAAATTTAAATTAAAGAAAATATTATCAAATTCCAATTTGCAAATTAATATGTAGAAATCTAAATTAAGAAAAGACAAAAAATAAAAAATAAAATCTGATACGAAAGTAATTTAAAATAGGGCTTTTATTGGCAAGTTGGGGGGTGGGGGCCACGGGTTCCATCACCACCGCAGACCTGTAGGTGCAGGCCCGCAATGATGAGGGGACAGTCGTGGGCCCCTCCACTCCCTCTACGACCACTACCATAGCAGTGACCGCAGGGGTAGTGGAGAGTACCACTCCCCGACGGTTATAATAACTCTCCCCCCCCGTTGACTAGTTAATTTATTTTATATAATTTTTTTTTGAAAACTATATTTTATTTCATTTTATATCGTATAAATTTAATATTAAAAAATATATATAAAAACAAAAATATGAATCTACTCACAGGTATATAAAAATATGGTTTTATTCCAGTTTTATTAACAATTTAAGAGGGGTATATAAAAATGTTATTATAAAAATAAAAATAAGAATCTACTTACAGGTATGAGAGATAATAGACAACATTGTTTCAGATGATTTCACAAGAGCACAAAAAAAATACATTATGCTTGAAATTGAGGCAAGCAAATACAATAGAGAGGAGATTTTATAAAATTTCTGTCATGACAGCCATGTTCATCTATAGAGAGGAATGGATGAATTAAAGGTTTTAAGAAGATCAAATCAATATTAAGAGAGGGAAAAAGAAATGGATTTACTCTCAGGATTTAAATAAGTTTGGGTACACATGAACAGATTTAAAATCAAAGGAAGAGATTTTCATTTGAATGATTTTCACATGAAGAACACAAGATTCTTGTAGCAAGTTTTATTCACAGGAAAACATGAGAATTTTAATTTATTTATTTTTATTTGCAATAAGATTTACTCCCAGGAAAGAAAAGAAAACAAGAAAACAAGATTTGTAATTAATCTTTCTTCCCAATAAGTTTCATTCACAAAATTTCTTACAGGAGAAATTAATTAATTTATTCTTGTTCACAGCAAGATTCACAGGAGAAAAAAAGAATAAAACAAGAAACAATATTTGAAATTAATCTTTATTCCCAATAAGTTTCATTCATAGAGAAATTCATTTATTCATTCTTATTCACAACAAGATTTACTCATAGGAAAGAAAATAAAACAAGAAAATAAGATTGAAAATTAATCTTTATTCCCAATAAGTTTCATTCACAGGAAAACAAGATTTCATACCTGAGAAAATTAATTTATTCACAACAAGATTTACTCATAGGAAAAAAAAGAATGAAACAAGATAACAAGATTTGAAATTAATCTTTATTCCCAATTAGTTTCATTCACAGGAAAACAAAATTTCATACATGAGAAATTAATTTATTCACAACAAGATTTACTCATAGGAAAGAAATAATAACACAAGAAGCATGATTCAATTAAAAGAGGAGAACTTGGATACTTGAAGCTTGATGTAGAATCCCCTCTGAATTCTTCAACTAGCCTCCCTTGATCCTTCCTTGCAACTTTTTCTTTGAATTTCTTCAAAAACAACTACTTAACAATCCTACAAATGAAATGTGACTACCAGAAAAAAAACAAAAAAACTACTACTTGAGAAAACTTTTCTTCAATAAAAATAATCAACCCTCTCTTTTGAAAACTTGCATACAATATATAGGAAAAACCCCTTAATTCCACTATCTAGAGAAATTAATTGAGAATGAGATTCTTTTTCCAATATTGGATCCATGCAAAATTGATTAATATCCTAGTGGGGGAGTTACATGAAAGGGAATTAAAGAATGAAGATTCCTCTAGAAGCTTCTAATTTCTCCTACAACTTGTGCCATTATTGGAAATGGGAAAAATAAATAATGCCTATTTAAATTATATTCTCCAAGTGTGTATGTGGGTCCATTATTTAACCTTTTATAATATTTATTCAACCATATTCAATAGTTCAACCAAAAAAAGATACAATAGAAATTGTATCAAATCAAAAGTGATAAAGGAGGGTTGTGACACTTACTATTGAATGTTCTTATGCACAAGACAACTAAGTGGGGGGTGGTGAATTAGTTGTACATACAAATCTATAACCTTTTCCTTAAATCGGATCCACAACAATTTAACTTTATCACTTAAACCATAGAAAAATATGAACATGAAAAGAAGAACACGTCATACACAATGAAACATTAAATTTTACGTGGAAAACCCTATTAAGGGAAAAACCACGGAGAATGCAATTCTCAATATATGAAAACCTATTAGGATGACACCGGTTAAGGTGATTTTTACAAAGAAATATTCATTGCCAAAGGGCTCACTACAGGAGGGCTCACTGCCTAGATAAAGAAGAATGAAAGAGAAAGAATCCACCACTGATATACCTCTGTAACCGTAAGATCTGTAGATACCTTTGGATCATTGCTTTCGGTAGATAACACATGAAAGTACACATTTCTCAACACTTTTCACCAACTCAAACAACCATTATCAAACGATTAGGGAGATAGATCCTCTTTCACATACCTTTATCACATACACATACGCCACAACTCACTTGCCTTCCATTTTATATTCCCACACACACCACACATCACACGGTCCGCAATAAATTTTCCTTTATTTATATCATCCTCACATATGCAAAATCTCACATGGTTGGCTAAGCATCTTAACCAAACACACTTCAAATTAGGTCAGCACTAAATATTCACGTGGTGGAAAAGTGGACCATAACAGTTTTTTAACTAAGACCAAAATAAACATCATACACGTTATACAATGATCCATAATCATTAGAGCAATAATGTGAAGTGTAAACACCCGAGGTTTGCCAAACCTAGAGTAAACACCATCGAACTTTAAAACCATGCTTTAGAAGCCCAAGAACTCGTGCCAACTGAATATAATGAAGATAACTTGGATATTATAAGATTATCTCCAAAACCGCAACACCAGAAACCATAATATGGAGAAATGTGGAGCATGCATTTCACATGAAAACACTATCAAACATCATCACACATTGGTGAACAAAACTTCCTTAGCATTGCAATCCAGGGCACCAAATCTCTAATCTAGCATCTCTAAACACTACTTAACAACATATCCAAATTGCATGAATATGTGTACAATATGGAAGATATGCGAAGTAAATCTTTTAGCACAACTGCACAGGAAACTCAATCAACAACTAAACCAACAAGTCACTAATGACAACCAAAGCATGTTGACATCAATGAGGACACATTAACAACTCATTCTACCCAAAAATGCAACACATCAACGATAACAACAATATCAACAACTCTCATACCAAATTTTTAAATTTTTCCAATACACTATTCTCCCCCTTTGCTAGTTACTTTGTTACTCACACTTGCTCTACCATTTTGCCAATTTTCTGATTCTCTACCAACTTCTCGTTCTTTCCCCCTTTGCCATCAAGGAAAAAGGCACGAACACCGAAACTATTAGCTCATTCTATCTAGCTCCTCAAAAACTCACAACTACACTTAGCTCCCCCTAAGAGGAAGCCCCAATCATTAGTCTAGAATAATAATATTCATGAAGTTCATTGGAATAATGCACCTCTATATGCATTTAGTTCAGAAAAGGAGGGCCAATAACCCCCAATTTCTCATGGAGATATTCAAAATTATCCTTAGAGAACGCTTTAGTAAAGATATCAACAATCTATTCTTTTGTAGGTACATAATCAAGCTTCACCTCATTCTCCAAAAAAATCTACCTCAAGAAGTGATACCAAATTGAAATGTGTTTTGTTCTTGAATGCAATTCTAGATTCTTAGAAATATTTATTGCACTAGTATTGTCACAAAAGATAGAAATTGATTCATCAAATAATATTCCAATATCCTTCAGAGTACCCATAATACTTGTGTACAACAAGTTGTAGCAACAATATATTCAACTTCAACAGTAGACAGAGATATTGAATCTTATTTCTTACTTGACCAAGCAATGACCCAGTGTCCAAAGAAAAATGCACCCCACTTGTACTTTTCCTGTCATCCACACAACCAACCCAATCTACATCAGTATAAGCAATAAGAGTGAGGTTAGATCTTCTGGGATACCACAATCCATAATATTTTGTATTAGAAAATTATTTTCAAAGTAGCAACATGTGTCTCTCTAGGATCTTGTTGGAATCTAGCTACAAGGCAAACAACGTGCATGATCTGTATTTTCTCTCATCACTCTTCAAAGATCTAACATATTTTATTAACTTACAACCAATAGCCATAGGAGTACAAACATGTTTAACATTTTCCATTCCAAACTTCATCAATATTTCTTTAACATACTTAGACAGTGAAATGAAGATACCATCATTCTTCTGATTAGCTTGTAAACTAAGAAAGAAATTCATTTCCACAATCATAGACATTTCAAACTCTTCTTGCATCTCATCAGAAAATTTCTTGCGCATACCATCATTTCCTCCAAAGATTATATCACCCACATAAACAACTACAATCAAGATATCATTTTCTTCAACCTTAAAATAGAGATTACTGTCAATAGTACCATTTTGAAATTCTTCCTTCAACAAATACTTGTCAAGCCTTGCATACCAAGCTCTGGGATCTTGCTTCAACCCATACAACACATTTTTCAATTTGCAGACCATATCTGGAGTCTCTAATATTTGAATCCTTCTAGTTGTTCTATATAGACTTCTTCTTTTAATTATCCATTCAAGAATGCAGACCTTACATCCATCTAATAAACCTTAAAATCCTTATGTGTTGCAAAAGCCTAAAAAAATATGATAGCTTCTATTCTTTCTATAGGTGTAATGCCCCGCCAAGAAACCCTGAAGGGATTACACTAAAACACAAGAATAGAGTGCAAATATATATTTTTAAAAGTTAAAACAATATAATGATACATTGAGTTAACATTAAGTTCAGATTACACAACGAAAGACTTAACCAACACCTAAAGGGTTTCCCAACGTGATTACTTGGCTCATCACTAACTCAACTCATGCTAATAAATCCAATTAAGTTTATTAACTTAATAACATAATTATGGTTAATCAATGGTTAAATTTATTCGATAGGTTAAAATATAGATAACGTGATTAAGTTCATTCATGCAATTTAACCATACATTACATCCATTCTTAAATTAAAACATATGCCATACATTTAATTTCCATACATACTTCATTTTCATTAAAAGATAATGAATACTTTGCAATACACTAAACCTACATTCTTCATGATCCAAATTACTGGATTTAATAACTTCATACCTGCATTTAAGATTAATATCATCTAACCTACATTATACATTTTAATCATAATTCCATTCATACAACCCAAAATAAAAAGGAACCAGATGAACACTAACACCACATAACACCAAAATGATATTAGAGTTCACCCCTAATGGGCTACATCTCTGGGTCTACTCAACTGCAAGACCCCTCTAATAAATAATAGGGTGAAGAATACATAAGGTTCACATCAATTACATCTAGCCATTAATGCGTACATAAACAAATATAATACATATGACCATATCGGTCCAAGAGATACATGAATGATCCAAGAAGAAGAAAGAGGGTCCATTTGAAACATGATATGGAGCAAATACAAAATAACAACTAGAGCACCAACGAAACTAAATCCACGTAACCTATCATAAGCATCCTATGGTCTAACATGAATATCAAGTACTCTCAAGGGCATACACAACCATATATGACTCCCATAAAAGTACTCCAAGTGACAACAACACGAACTGCACACTAGTGAACATAAGGGACAAGTGTCATCACATAACCTGGTATGGTTACCTTGGCAGGCCTCCATAGGTCTCGATTCCCATCAACTAGGTTACCCTGGAAACCTCTCCCAAACCTCTGACCCCATCCAAGTCTCATGTGGACCCAACACATCCTTTCATGAAGACAAAGTTGTTGGTTTGCCATTTCAGGCCTTCTCACTGCATCTTGAGTCTGTACTAGCACTCATCCCATGTGTGAGACACAATTATTTTACTTAGCGTTTTCATCTACTAAACTCCCTAATATACTATTAAGTTATCACTTTTTTAGACACACTTTCGATGGGTTACCCTGATACCACTTTGGGCGCGACCCCCACTCGAAAGCCACTCTCCCGTATGACACTAAACCACAATCAAATGAACTCCTAAACCAAGGTATACACAAGGACTAGTAAACAGAGTTCAATACAATAGGAAAATCCACTTGGCCAAACAAGTCCTCACACAAGGTGTACTAACTGACAAATCTCTGACTAGAGACGTGACCAGCTACAATCAACCACATGACAACATCCAACACTTGCATTTAAGGACACAACCAGTTAAAAATCAGACACAAGAAAACAACCAATGCTCGCAATTAAGGACTTGCCATCTTTTGAAATCAAATGTGAATACAGTAATTAAACACGCATTTTCATTAATCTATAATGACCATCATTTTTCCATATCGTTAAAAAAAATACAAATCGATCAAAGTTTTCTAATTGATCTAAATTGATTAAAATTTTTCTACCTCGTTAAGATGCATGTTGCCCACAATTTTCTGATTCAACTATAATTCCATTTACATCATAAAATAAATATCCATACTTCACAATAAATTTAAACCAAAAACTCATTTATACAATTATATTTATATGATATACATATAAAAATATAATTTAATTTATATATTACTTAACTAAAATTGATATTTATTTTTCAAAATAAAATGATCAATTTCCATTTCTTTTCAACACAACTTATCTATTCTAATTTATCCAAATCACATATATTTTCAAATATATGAAAATATAATTTAAAAACTAATATTGATAATTAATTTTCCAACATAAAATAAAACCATTTCTATTTTCCTCAAAAGAAATATCTAATTTATCCTTTTTCCAAAATCAGGTTTATTTCCTTGCATATAAAAAAAATACAAATTATATATATATATATATATATATATATATATATATATATATATTGTAACGTCATAAATTGTACGCACTTGCTAAAGCAGTACAATTTAACACCTAGTTTAGCACCCGCCTTGGCGCAGTTGCATTTTGCATTGCATTTCCCCTTTAGCACTTAATTAATCAAATTAATTAGGTCTAAAGGTTCTATTTCATCATTTTCCACATCATAAAGTCGGGCCCTTTCATTAAAGTGTGCCACTTTCATTTTATTCTTCCAATACATCACTTAATCAAAAACCCTAATTAGGCCCTATTCTGAGCTTGGGGGCTTGATTTCGGGGGTCAAAACATCTCGAAATCACCTGTAACTTTGGGATTCTCTCTAAAATCATCATATCTGATGGCCCTGAAAATTTGGTGAAAAGTTGTCGGGACCGTGGTGCCCGGAGTGCACACGGTCCCGGACATTTTTCCCAAAATTTTAGGAGCGCGATCCAATCATAAAATAAAGCTTAACCCCAAGAAATTGGCGGGATATTCAATCTCTAGGTCGGCCAAAAGATGAAATTACGACCTAGGGTTTCATACATAAGAGCTCTCTTTCTTCATTTGAAGGGATCCGAATTTTGTTTTCAGGAACCTCATATGCAGCGAAAGAGCAGATCTTTGAAGACTTCAACAACATTCAACATCCCTCTATCAAGCATTTATCAATTCTATTCATTCATTTAGGGCTTGGAAGACATTGAAGAACAATAGGAGATCACCGACTGAAGATTGGCTTGTACTCCTCCCTTGAGGGTTGGGTATGATTTCATGTTGTTTTCATGTCTTCGCATAAGCTTCAATATCTCATTTATTCATGCTTTAGATCACTTTGCATCTTGATTTAGAGCATTATCATTAACAAGCAATTAGGGTTTACTTTCTAGATTGCTCTAGTTTGCTTACTTGCATTTTAGATCTTGCACACACACAAGGTCTGCACACACATTACTTTTACAATACAACTTGGCTATTCATGGAGGTGGAAATCACCGAAGCAGGGGTTTGACTAAGGCAAAACCCTATATAGCCGCCCAAACATCCTTTTTCAGATATAAGTGTAGGTTTCGAGACTCGGACGACGCCGCAGGTTGCAGATCCGAAAAAAGCAAGTCGAGACAACACCCCACATCAAATTGCAGAGCAGAACACCAGGATAGGGGCGTGGGGCACCCTGGTCCTACCAGGACAGGGGCGCTGGGCGCCCTGGTCCCTGGAACAGAGGCGCTGGGCGCCCTGGTCCTCCTGACAGGCAGCATTTCAGACAGTTTCCAGAGTGCAAAACAACAGTTTCAGGTGCAGTTTCAGGTGCAGAATCAGGACAGTGGCGCCTGCGCCCCCGTCCCGAACATTTCCACTCAGATTTTGACTCCGGGTACGCATTTGCATTCTTTTCTTATCCTTGTGTTTACAGCTTTCCATTGTTTAAGTTCAATTCTGCAATCTTGTTATTAGTTCATACTTGCATTCTAGGGTTAGGAATTGAACTTGCATAATCTTACCTTTCAATTACAACAAAGGAATAGAAACCCTAATAGGTAGCCTGTGGCTCTCTCTTTCACAAAAAGAAGTAGCCAATTGTGTGATACCTCTAGGCTCTTTCGTATTCCGTAATGTGTGTCAAAAGGTAGGATTAGGGCATGATAACCTAGTCTCGCTTTTTTCCCCCCACACATTTTGGTGAACCCGACGTGAAACTATCATTGTTTCTTCTTGCATTGCATTTGTTAGACCTAGATCTAGATCTAGTGTGTTTTCATTTCATTTTTATTAAAAAGGAAAAAAAAAAAGAGTGTGTTTCTTTGCGTTGTGTGTTTAAATTTCATGCAATTTTTATTTCAAAATGTCCGACTTTTATTTGCAAAATGTTCATGCTTATGATGATTATTATGAGTATAGCCAAGATGAATTAGATGAAGCTTTAGATGAGTTTTTGAACCCTAAGGATGCCAAACCTTCATTTTACCAAAAACTCATAAACCTTGTTACTATGCCATTTTTTTGTGATGAGAAAGATAAGTTGAATGAGTCCTCTCAAGGGTACATTCCTATCAACTCTTCCACTAAATCTAGTAACATGGTTGTTTTCAACAATCCCCTCTATGAGGAGATGTCTCCTTTTGAATCAAAAGATAAACCTTTTAATAGATATGATCATGCTTTGTTGGATGATGCTCTTGATGACTTTGTGGCTTTATCGAAATCTTTAAACAAAAACAAAACCTCTAAATTGGTTAACATGATAAACTTGAATGAGCATAAAAAGCCTCTCTTTGAAGTCCAAGGTACTTATCCTTCTCCCACCTTTCAAGGTCCTAAATCACCTCTCCTTACTGTCCAAGGAGGGTATGATCCTGATTCTTTTCATACTCCGAATAAACCAATCATCACTGTGCAAGGAAGAAAACCTATAAGTCCTTATAGTTATGCCAAGCAAATAACTAGAGAGAGTTATCATGCGGTTGCCCATACTTATCATACCAGAAATAATAGGCAGCCTAGTCCTCCTCCTGTTATTCCAGTTTCTCTTCCGAATCCTCAACCAATTCTTCCGCAAGCTCCATGTATTTCACAAGTTCTTAGTAAGGAATATGATCTCATAGAACAACTTAAAGCTACCCCTGCTAAGATATCCCTTTGGGATTTGATTCAAACTTCTTCCGCTCATCATCGAATGTTACAAGATGCCTTGAAAGATTTGAATGTTCCTCCACCGAATACATCTAGTAATACAGCATCTTTGGTTAACTCTATGATGAATCCTAAAGCTCAAATTGTGTTTACCCAAGATGAGTTGCCTACTAGTGAAATCCAACATCAATATGATCCCTTGATGATTGTGGTTATCATGAAAGACACTGCTATAAGACGAACACTAGTAGATAATGGCTCTGGTCTTAATGTGTGTAGCATTAATCTTTTGCATAAGATGAATGTGGATACATCCTTAATTGAGCCGGACTCTCATCCTATTCGAGGCTTTGATAATGTGGCTAAAACTTCATTAGGTACTATCACCTTACCCATCATAGTGGGGCCTGTAACTTTGCCTACTCCTATCCATGTTATGTCGGGAAATTTAACATACAACTTGTTATTAGGGAGACCTTGGATTCACAGTATGCAAGCTGTCCCCTCTACATTGCACAGACAAGTTAAATTTATCTATAACAATAAGACATATACCTTGATAGGTGACACCAATTTTCAAGCTTGTTTGCAAACATCTACTTCCAAAGGGGGTGCCTCTAAGCCACCCTCGTCTAGTGATGACTCTTTAAACAAGATACCTATCGATGAGTCCTTGCTCTCTGATGATCAAAATTCTTTGGATGAGTCTAGAGCTCCTGAAGAAGACTCTTCTTGACTTGAAACTACACATAAGAAGGATTTTGATCCTGAGAAAGTTCTCGCAGACGACGATTGGGGATCCCTTGATTTTAATCCTACCTTTGTAGGTGAATATAAGGTTCCTTCTAAAGAGCTTAAAGCTGAAAAGAAGGAAGAAGCTAAAAATCAATCAACACTACCTGAACCTATGAGTAATAACTTTGTGGCTGCTTCTCAAACTTCTTCTCCCCGCACCTCTAATTTTGAAGAGTTTGATTCTTTGTCTTATGAAAAACCGCCTTCTCTGTCTGAAATGGTTGATCGTTATGGTCGTGGTTTTCGCATTTTTGCTAAGCATGGGTATCATGGAAATGGTTGTGGCGCTCACAAACAAGGAATAAAGGTTCCTCTAGAGAATAATCTTCACAACCATGCCTTTGGACTTGGCTATAATCCCTGTAAGCGCACTAAAGCTTCTAGAAGACCCTGTATTAGTGTTAATGCTATTTCTACCTCTCTATCAATGCAACACCCCGAGTACATCGATGAGGATCCTTCGTGTGCTTGTGCTTTTGATGTTTTCCCTACCGATGATGCTTTAGCTGAATTTTTAGGAGCATATGATACTCTTCCTCGTTATCATCACAATAGGGGACTCCCTTATTGTTTGAACACTGAAGCCTATTTTGGAAAAGAGACGGATAACGATGAGATTGTGAAAGAATTCCCTCAGCTAAAGGATACTCCTCAACAAAGTAATCTTCTCATAAGTGACACCACTAATGTTAAGATGGATCCTTGAAATGAAGAAAAAGTTATTAAAATTGGAAAATGTTTGGATGAAGAGGAACAAAAACAATATGAAGATTTATTGCATGAATTCCCCGAGATCTTTGCTTGGACATACTCTGACATGCCCGGTATAGATCCTAAGATTGTTACTCATAATATTGTCTTAGTCCCTGATGCTAAGCCCGTGAAACAAAAGATTCAAAAAATGAATCCTAAGGTGGCTTTGCTTGTTAAGGCTAAGATTGAAAAGTTATTGGAGGCTGGATTTATCCACCCTATTGATTATTCCCCATGGATTTCAAATATTGTCGCTATGGCTAAACTAGATAATAAAATAAGAATGTGTACCGATTTCCGGGATTTAAATAAGGCTTCTTTAAAAGATGATTTCCCTCTTCCAAACATTGACATGATAGTTGATTCTACGACAGGACATGCCTTATTATCCTTCATGGATGGTTTTTCAGGATACAATCAAATTTTCATTAACCCTCAAGATCAATTCAAAACTGCTTTCACCACTCCTTGGGGTATGTTTTGTTGGATAATGATGCCTTTTAGACTTAAAAACGTCGGTGCAACTTATCAACGAGCGATGACCCTTATCTTTCACGATTACATGCATAAGATTCTAGAAGACTATGTTGATGATGTTTTAGCCAAATCCATTCTTCGCATATATCATATTAAGATCCTTCGTCAAATCTTTGAAAGGATTCGTAAATATCACATGCGCTTGAATCCCCGAAAATATGTTTTTGGTGTGGATAGTGGAAAACTATTAGGATTCATAGTTTCGCATCGTGGGATTGAGGTGGATACTAAGAAAATAGATGCTATTGTCAACATGCCACCTCCTAGAAATGTTTCTCAACTCAAAAGCTCACAAGGAAAAATTCAAGCTATTCGTAGGTTTGTATCTCAACTTGCGGATCGTACTTTTCCTTTCACTCAACTTCTCAAAAAGAATATCACTTTTCAATGGAATGAGGATTGTCAGCAATCATTTGAAGATTTAAAAATGTATTTGGCTAATCCTCCTATCCTTCGACTGGCCGAACCTTCTCAACCCTTCCTTCTTTATACAACGGCTTCCTCTCATGCTCTCGCAGCATTATTGGCACAACATGATAAAGATGGTAAGGAGTGTCCGGTTTATTATATAAGTCATACCTTACTCGATTATGAGACCCGATATTCTGCGATAGAAAGACAATGCTTGGCCTTGGTGTTTGCGACTCAGAAATTGAGACATTATCTCTTAAATTCAGAAGTCCACGTCATGGTAAAGTTTGATCCGTTGAAGCATCTTTTCTCTAAAACTGATTTATCAGGACGCCTAGCTAAGTGGGTTATGATGTTAACTGAATTTGACCTTAAATTTGTTTCACAAAGAGCAATTAAAGGGCAAGCGTTGACTGATCACTTAGTTGAGGCCCCTTCACCTTTCTCCTTCCCTAACCCTGAGTCTTTTCCTGACGATTTCATCCTTTGTACAGAAAAAGATGAAACTTGGGAGTTATACTTTGATGGCTCTAAGTGTCGTACGGGATCGGGGCAGGTGTTGTTCTGATTTCTCCTACAAAGAAGTCCATTCCCTTATCTTACCGTCTCAATTTCTTATGTACCAATAACATTGTTGAGTATGAGGCTCTTATAGCAGGAATAAAGGCAGCCTTAGCGTTGAATATAAAACACATACATATTTTTGGAGATTCTCAACTGATTATACGACAGGTAACATGACTGTATCAAGCAAAACAAGACAAGTTATCACAATATAAAGACCTTGCTATCTCTTTGTTACAAAAATTTGATTCTTACACCATAGAACCTGTTCCTCGAAAAGATAATCAACATGCGGATGCAATGGCATGTGTGGCTTCTCTTGTATCTTTAGAGGACCCCGTGGTTGATCTTAAATTTGTTATTCACAACCTTACTTCTCCAGCTATTGTAGATGATTCCAGCTTGGTGACATGTTGTGACTTCATAGACTCAGATGAATGGTACTCGCATATCGTAAGATACTTAACTGATGGTACCTTTCCTGATTCCGCTAATAGGAACACCAGGGCTAGAGTTCGCAAGTTGTCTGCTAGATATATCATTCTTTCTAAGGTTCTTTACCGAAGGGGTTATAACGGTCTTCTCCTTCGCTGTCTTAACAAATCAGAAATCCCTATTGCTCTTGAAGAGGCGCATTCAGGTGCCTGTGGGGGGCATTTTGGAGGTAAATCCTTGGTTCAAAGATTACTTTGAATGGGATATTACTGGAAAACTATGCAGCAGGATTCTTTTTCATTTGTTAAGAAATGTCATCAATGCCAACAACACAATAATTTGATTCATGCTCCTGCCCAAGAACTTCGTTCTCAGGTAGCTTCTTGGCCTTTCTCTGCATGGGGGTTGGATCTCATCGGTAAAATCTCTCCTCCTTCATCTCAAGGACATGTTTTCATTATAACCGCAACAGATTACTTTACAAAGTGGGTAGAAGCTGTTCCTCTTCGCTCCACTACAGCTGAAGTGATTTGTTGATTTCTTCTAGAAAACATTATTTCTCGATTTGGGATACCTTCCACTATAATCTCTGATAATGGGACATCATTTAAGAATAAAGACGTGAAGCAATTCCTCGAGAAATATCATATCAAACATTGATTTTCTACACCATACTATCCTCAATCAAATGGTCAAGCCGAATCATCCAATAAAATAATTGAACAAATTCTTCGCAAAACTGTGAATAAGCATGGTAAGGATTGGAGTACTCAGCTAATCTATGCTCTTTGGGCCTACCGAATGAGTGTACGAATTGCCACGGGAACTACTCCTTATAATCTTGTTTATGGTGTTGATGCTATCATGCCTTTAGAATTAGAGATTCCATCACTTAGAGTTTCTCTCAAAGGTATAATAGATGATGACTCCTATAGAGAACAAAGACTTCAACAGCTTGAGATGCTTGATGAACAACGGATAAATGCTCTTGAGCATATTCAAGCGTATCACAAAACTCTACAACGAAACTATAATGATAAGGTTATTCAACGTTCCTTCTCAGTGGGTGACTTAGTGCTCTATGAGAATCAACGCAATGTGAATGCCTTACCTGAAGAAAAGGGAAAATTCAATCCTAATTGGCTTGAACCATATATCGTTATTGAAGATTATGGATCAGGTGCTTACAAAATAGCGGATGTAGGCGGTATGCCTCTTAAAGACCCTATAAACGCTATGCACTTGCGTAGATACTATGCTTAATTCCTCATTCCTTATCATTTATCTATTTCCTTTCTCACTTTTTCAAAATTGGATAATATGTTAACATATCTTTGTTAGAGCAAATAGAATTAAATGATGTCTTGTTTAATCTATATTGCTTCGTTCCTGACAAGCATGTTTCTTTACTTTATGGTTTGTCTTGAATTCATTTATGTAAATTAAAAAAGATTTACATTTTCATTATGTTGACATATTATACAATGTTTTTATGTGTTAAGTTGAATCATGTCATGTTGTGTTTAAATTCAAATTAAATCACATTGGTTATATGATTCGTAGGCTTAATACATACTTTCTTCCTTATCATCAATGTAGTACTTGATTAAATATTTTAATTAAGTCACACATGTATCAATTTAATCATGGCGCATTGAGAAATCAATCACATGGAAATTAAATTCAGAACATACATGTACATCTACCAAATGTCTTAACTTTAATCACAATACACATTGTTTAGGCATTAAAGATAACACATTTGAGACAAAGAAGCATGTATATATATATATGTGGATCAATATACAAAGGTAGGTCACTACACATCCAAAATGTGACCTACCCTACATCATAAAATCATCTCCTATCCCTAGGGCTGGTGGCTGGAGAGTGACGACTAGATACTCCCTCTTGATCCAGCCGTGCAGGTGGACCCATGGGGGTATACCGTGATATAGATCGTGAATGGCTCCGAGAGGAACTCCTACGATCCCTATCCATAAGGATAGCGTGATACGAGGTAGCCTCGGCTTGAGCTGCTGCTAGATCACGCTGTGCTCGCTGAAGGTCCTCTGATAGAGCTCGCTCTCTCTCCCTCCATATCTCTACCTGTACTCGAAATGGGGAAAACAAATCATCATGCCGACCCGCGTTCCCTTGAGGTCTATAAGCAACCTGTGAGGAACTAGGGATCTGCGCTGTTGTAGAGATATCTGTCACTGCTTGCTGGATCAAGGAGCGCCACTCCTGCACATTAGCTGTAGCAGTAGAACAGATTTTGTGTTAGTACCATTTTTTATCATCAAAACATCAATCAATCAATCAATTTAAACTTACTATACCTGGATCTCCCTCACGCCAATAGGGATCATGATATGGTAGCATCTGTGACTGGGAACTACTAGGCTCCCCACGCTCAAATGATCTATGCGCGATAGGTGCAGGTCTTCGTAGCGCCTCGTGTTCCCCCTCTTGGGGAATAACGGGAGGATCTAAGGCTACGGTATCATCCCCTGAATGGTGAGGAGCTGCATCTGACTCCTCCTCATCATCTCTATCCTCATCCTCCTCGTCATCCTCATCCTCATCTGCATCCTCGTTCTCCTCATCATCATCTCTCTCCTCCTCATCGTCATCCTCGTCCTCCTCCTCCTCGGCACTAGGCTGATCTCCTATAGGCGGATCAGGACCTCCTGCCTCCTCATGATCCTCTCCCTCCTCTGGCTCCTCTGACCTGGATCCCTGATCCTCATCTCGGTCTCCATGCCTCCATGGACCTGGATGGCCTGTCGGGTGATCTGGTGGAAAGATAGGCCCTGGGTATGATCTCACAAACCAGGAATGATACCTGCACTGTGCCCCGAGGTCTGCAGCATAATCAGTGACCACATCCTGATCGGACCCCTCTATATCTGTGATCTCGATATCATCTATCGTCGGTCTCGCTACTGCTCTGGGTCTAGGAAGGACTCGCAAGTGTCGAGTGTAGATGGGCACATCGGCTGGGACACACTGCTCTAGCCCGAACTGCCTCCGTACTCGGTCGAAGTAGAATGGGACTATGATGTGTGGATATCGTCCTCTCAATAGGCGGTTCCTCTATAAGCATGCTAACTGTCTCTCCATCCCATCCCATCTGTGCATCCGCAGATATGGTCTCCACACGGTCACCTCGGCTGTCAATCTGTCAACTATCACTCTCCAATACAATAGATCTCCAAATCTCCACTCGCTGGTAAGTGGATAAGCAAATACCCTAGGTCACTCACTAGCCATACTCATCGGATAGCAGACAGGCCTAGTGCATGTAAAGTGCTCAAATATCCACACCTGCAGAAGTGTGCATGTCATCAAGCTGCAACCCTGTCCGAAAACATACTCCTCGAGGTCATGATAGAGATGTGCAAGCATACTCCGACCCCAGGCATATACTCTCCTGTGTCTCTCCATAGCCCTGATGCACCACGTGAGACCCCCATGCATGTGTGTACCTCGCCCATTAGGGCAGACAGCTAGTGCAATGATGGCTATCATAAGACGTCTCATGAGGGGCACCTCTCCTGTAGGATGTAAGAGCCAGCTGACCATGATACGACCTCTCGTCTCGCTCGGCATGACTCTCCCTATGCAATATACCTGCTCCCTCTGATGATCCTCTACTGACCGATCGGTCGCATATGTCACGGTAGCTCCTCTGATCGGTAGGCGAAGAATGCGGTACACATCCTCCAGTGTCACCGTCATCTCCCCTACTGGAAGCTGGAACGTGCATGTGTCAAGATCCCACCGTTCCATGAATGCCATCAGTATCGCGGGATGAAATCGGATGGCCGACATAAGAATCATAGACCACAAACCTACTATCGACAATGTGTCTCTCTCTGCCTGAGTGAGTCGGGGAATCTGATCTCGCAAACTACGTAGAATCTGTCCCGCTGTGTGCTCTCTCATATACGGGAGACCCTGCATCAGAAAAACATAACTATAATCAGTACTCAATCATCAAAAATCATTCATGCAAAACTGTCGAACATCGTATGCTAACCCTGGCATCTCTCGCCAAGTCCTGATTGGGGCCATGGTGCCTTGTCAGGGACCATGGCGCCCTGTCAGGGACCATGGTGCCCTCAAGGGACCATGGCGCCCTGAGGGGACCATGGCACCCTGAAGGGACCATGGCACCCTGAAGGGACCATGGCGCCCTGTGTGGGACCCACGGTCGGGTTCCAGGGCCCGCAAACAATCACAAAAAGTCAAATGCAGAAAATCAAAAGTCAACGTTCAGTCAACTCACCTCGTCCAGTGGCTCGTCGTCGATCACGGCCTGTCGCATGATCTCAATCCTCGTGGGATGCTCCGGTCGTCGTGAAGGCATGATGATGGCTATGTGGGCTCCGCTGCAATGAACAATACTCAGAATCAACAAAGTGACAAATGCAAATGTCTCTTTCAAGGTATATACGTTCATTCCTTTACATTTACTTTCAAAACCCTAATTTTCCTCTTTCACTCATTTCATCATAACTTGAGTTTGGGAGATGCGATTTTCGAACCGTTTGTTGCGTAGGAATCGTATTTTTGTTCCCCTACTCCCGGGATGTTCCAAAAAGTGCTCTGATGAAGCCTTTTCAGTGAACATCCCTCATCAACACTCTCTTACACAATTTGTCGTAAGTAAACATGCTACCCTGTTTCACCTCCCTAATAAGCAAGTCGAAACAGGGGGGGCATATAGCTACTCGCAAATTTCATCACCTTCCTTAGTAAGCATTAGGTGATTTTGTGATCTAATGTGTGTTTTGTAGGGTGCGGTTCCTAACTGTGTACTGCAGATACCGCTGGGGGCTTCGTCCGACAACTTATGGATATATCCTTTTTCAAATGATGTTTACTTTCTGTACTTTAGCTTGCATATGCACGTAGTACTCATATGATCGCTAAAGTGGGGGCTAAATGTAACGTCATAAATTGTACGCACTTGCTAAAGTAGTACAATTTAACACCTAGTTTAGCACCCGCCTTGGCGCAGTTGCATTTTGCATTGCATTTCCCCTTTAGCACTTAATTAATCAAATTAATTAGGTCTAAAGGTTCTATTTCATCATTTTCCACATCATAAAGTCGGGCCCTTTCATTAAAGCGTGCCCCTTTCATTTTATTCTTCCAATACATCACTTAATCAAAAACCCTAATTAGGCCCTATTCTAAGCTTGGGGGCTTGATTTCGGGGGTCAAAACATCTCGAAATCACCTGTAACTTTGGGATTCTCTCTAAAATCATCATATCTGACGGCCCTGAAAATTTGGTGAAAAGTTGTCGGGACCGTGGCACCCGGAGTGCACACGGTCCCGGACATTTTTCCCAAAATTTTAGGAGCGCGATCCAATCATAAAATAAAGCTTAACCCCAAGAAATTGGCGGGATATTCAATCTCTAGGTCGGCCAAAAGATGAAATTACGACCTAGGGTTTCATACATAAGAGCTCTCTTTCTTCATTTGAAGGGATCCGAATTTTGTTTTCAGGAACCTCATATGCAGCGAAAGAGCAGATATTTGAAGACTTCAACAACATTCAACATCCCTCTATCAAGCATTTATCAATTCTATTCATTCATTTAGGGCTTGGAAGACATTGAAGAACAATAGGAGATCACCGACTGAAGATTGGCTTGTACTCCTCCCTTGAGGGTTGGGTATGATTTCATGTTGTTTTCATGTCTTTGCATAAGCTTCAATATCTCATTTATTCATGCTTTAGATCACTTTGCATCTTGATTTAGAGCATTATCATTAACAAGCAATTAGGGTTTACTTTCTAGGTTTCTCTAGTTTGCTTACTTGCATTTTAGATCTTGCACACACACAAGGTCTGCACACACATTACTTTTACAATACAACTTGGCTATTCGTGGAGGTGGAAATCACCGAAGCGGGGGTTTGGCTAAGGCAAAACCCCATATAGCTGCCCAAACATCCTTTTTCAGATATAAGTGTAGGTTTCGAGACTCGGACGACGCCGTAGGTTGTAGATCCAGAAAAAGCAGGTCGAGACAACACCCCACATCAAATTGCAGAGCAGAACACCAGGATAGGGGCATGGGGCGCCCTGGTCCTGCCAGGACAGGGGCACTGGGCACCCTGGTCCCTGGGACAAAGGCACTGGGCGCCCTGGTCCTCCTGACAGACAGCATTTCAGACAGTTTCCAGAGTGCAAAACAGCAGTTTCAGGTGCAGTTTCAGGTGCAGAATCAGGACAGTGGCGCCCGCACCCCCGTCTCGAACATTTCCACTCAGATTTTGACTCTGGGTACGCATTTGCATTCTTGTCTTATCCTTGTGTTTACAGCTTTCCATTGTTTAAGTTCAATTCTGCAATCTTGTTATTAGTTCATACTTGCATTCTAGGGTTAGGAATTGAACTTGCATAATCTTACCTTTCAATTACAACAAAGGAATAGAAACCCTAATAGGTAGCCCGTGGCTCTCTCTTTCACAAAAAGAAGTAGCCAATTGTGTGATACCTCTAGGCTCTGTCGTATTCCGTAATGTGTTTCAAAAGGTAGGATTAGGGCATGATAACCTAGTCTCGCTTCCCCCCCCCCCCCCCCACACACACACACACACACACATATATATATATATGTTAATTAATAATTAAAAATTAAAAATTACCATTTAAAAACTTTCTAATAAAATAATATTAAAACACTTTTTTTTTAATAAAATAATATTTAAAAAACTTCATTTTTTTTTGTTTAAATTTTTTTTGCAGCAAATAAAGGTAGACCCATGTGGGACACCCACGTGGGCCTCCCTTTCCCAAGGGAAGGGGATGTGGAGACCATGTCATGGTCTCCACCCAACCACGACTGAGTGGAGGCCACGACATGGCCTCACAACCATGACCTCTCCCCATGGTTTGGGGAAGCCACAACTCTCCCCAACCATGGGTCGAGGGTCATGGTCCCCCAAAAAACCGCCCACCATAATTTCAATATATATATATATATATATATATATATATATTCTTAAAACAATTCCCCCAATTTTCTGTGTACTCTTAGATATTTTTTTGAGAATTTTTTTTTGGGGAATTTTCCAGAAAATACAATGATTCATATATATATATATAAACAAAACTGTGAAAACAAGCACCCCAACCAAACAAGAAAACTCATAATTGACAGAGAAATAGAAGGAGCACGCAGAGTTGGATTTTGAAAATAACCCGTATGCCCCAAATACCCAAAATGGCAAATTTTTGCCAACATAACACCCATGTTGGACAAAATTGAACAATTTTTAAACTCTAGTTTCTTAAAAACAAACTAATTTCTCAATTAAAACTCGAATTTGAATGCATTCATATGGAATTTTAACAAAATTTCACTGTGAACAGCCACCCCCAAATTTTGATTTTGAAATCAATTTGAGCAAATAAAAATTTGATTTGGAAGTGGGAAAAGGAATCAAGGAGGGTTTAAATCTCAAATTTAATTAAACTCTTCCTATTCCACAAATCTGAAAGATTTTCAAAACCAAAAAAACACATACAAATTTTCTTTCAATTTCAAGATAAAATTTCTTAAAACCCAAGAAATCAAAACAAGAATCCTACCTCCATATGCAATCCTGGAAGTGATTTGATGAAGAACCTAACCTGCAACTGCAAGATTTCTTCAAACAAGAATGCCCCCAAATTTTCTCCATCCCCAAACAACTCTCCCCATTTTTATGAGAAAAATAGGTTATCAAAGAAATATTGACCTAAAATCTATTTTTAGGTCAAAATTATCTTTTTAACCAAATAAAAATCATTTCCAATCAAATTAATACTCCAAAAATTGTTTTTCTTTCCAAAATTTGACTTTCTCAAATAAATTAAAACTACCAAAATGTCAATGAGGGTCATGGATATTAATTTTCCAATTCTATTTAACCTTTTCTTTCAAAATGCATATATTTAATTAATTCACCATTTAAAAATAACCATTAACCAAACTTGCTACAAATATGAATTAAGCAATTTGATTTATTGATTAATCATACAAAGGGGTCCTATTTAATTTAGTCCCTTTTATTTACGAATGCGTGAAAACACATTTAATCTAATTAAATACTTAGGATTTAATAATACACACAACTCAAGGAAACCAAACAAATACACGACCTGTATACCCAACCAAAGGGGAAGCTGATGAACAACTAATGACGCTCACTTGAGAACGACTAGGGTAAAACATAGGATCTTACGACTACCTAATCCACTTCCATTGGACCAATAAGGCACACTTAGACCTGCGAAGCCAGGTGGAGACGATACCCCGTACCTACACGGTACTTGTACCTACAATCTCCTGCAACAATGAACCACACATTAATACATATATTCAAATGAAAGCATTAGCCCAAGGTTAATAACATGAATAAAATGAAGTGGGAGCAGGAGTGGAAGCGCGGGAGCTAGGGTTTCAGCTGGTGCGGAGGAAGGGGAGGATTCAGACGATGATGAGGACGATGGCTTGGGAGCCTTGGCTATGGGCATCGTTGTCTGGCTTGACCTGGATGATTCACGATGCCCCCTTCGTTCCCTCTTTCTAGTGCATTGGATTCTAGGGTCTCTCTCTGAGGCGGTTGTTTGGGCTGCTGTAACTGCGGGCTTAGTGGATCAGAGCCAGTGGGGATTTTAGGCGGCTCTCTCTTCCTCTCTTATCTGCAAGGTCAGTCTTGTAAGGCCTTTTTGCTCTGCTTTGGCTTGTGTCCCTTCTTTGTGCCCTTTCCCCTATTGGGTTGGAGGATTTTGTGCTTGCAGTGCTTCTTCTTTCATTTTCCTCATCTCAGGCTGGGATTTGTGGAGCTTTTCTGATGCCCTTTGGGTGGATTTGCCTTGGTTTTGGGCCATTTCTCGGCACCCTTCTTCTCTCTATGTGCTTGTTAAGAAGGGTTTATCTCCTATAGAGATGGAGATATCTTTCGGGGAAGGAGTTGGGTCTATTGTTCTAAGGTAGCTATGCTGGGTAGAGGTTTGTTCTGGTATTGTGTTGCAATTGGTGTGGTCTCTCCTTCTAAAGAAACTTTGTTATCTCCCTATTGAGGTGGGGGCTGTTTCTGTGCTATTGGAGTTTGGTAACACTTTTGGTGGTCTTGTTTCTTCTATGTGGGCCCTTGGTGCTTCCACGAATGGTTTGGGATTTTTCTCTTACTACTTAGTCCCATGGTTCTCTTCTTGAGGCGTTGTGCCTTCCTATGGAGGTGGAGTGGCTGCTTGGTGTTTGGGTGGTTAAGGAGTTTTTTGGTGCTTCCTTTCATGGTTTGGAGGACCTTTCTCTTGAGGCTGGTGATTTTTTGGTTGCTGGATCTTTTCTCTCAAGATATTTTTTGTATTCTCCTATTGAGGTGGAGAATGTAGGGGAGCTTGGTTGGATGGATGCTTTCCCGATAGGGCCTCTGTTTCAGCTCAAGGTGGTTGAGGGCACCACTACAAAACCTAGTTTTAAGGTTAGGGAAGCCTTTCAAAATCCCTTTTCCTTGTCTTTTCTTATTTGGCTGGTTGTTGATAGTTTTCAAGGGCCCAGTCTAGATTGTGGTTGTTTTTGGTTATGGGCTAGTCATGATTTTTGTTGTTAGAATGGTGTAGCCAACTTGATCTATTTTGATTATATCTTAAGTGTTTGGCTGGTTCTTACTGCTGGTGTTTGCTGGCTTTTGTCGGCTCAGTTTTGTTTGGGCTGCTAGTTTTCTTGGTTTATTTTCTTTGGCAGCGTTGTTCTTTGGGTTCTAGATCCTGGTAAAATCTGAGGGTTTCGGGTCCCTCCAAAACCTGTTGTAAGGGGTTTCGGGTCCCCTCAAAACCTGTTTTTTCATAATAAAAAACATGAATAAAATGAAAAACTAATCATATATAAGAATCAATGTGTAATCAACATTTACTGGTACACACATCAAGCATAATACCCGACTATAACATCACAACATGGTAAATCAACCATCCAAGAAAGCCACTTAAAAAGTCAACCAAGGTCAAACATGTTTTAAAAAGTCTGATTAGGGTAGGGGTACTACAATAGGAGCATAAGTCTCCTCAAAATCTATTCCTTCTACCTATGAGAAGCCTTTACATACAAGTCTTGCCTTATTCCTTAGTATGTGTCCATCTTCATCTAGTTTGTTCTGAAATACCCATTTGTTCCAATCACATTCTTGTCAGCTGGTCTTGGGACAAGTTCCCAAGTTTGATTCTTCTCAATTTGTTTTAATTATCATTTCATAGCTTTCATCCAATGTTGATCATTGCAAGCTTCTTTTACTGTCTTCAACTCTATCTTTTAAATCAAGCATAAGTTCACTCGTTCTTCAACAACCTTACTTGTTGTGATAACACCTCTGTTTTTGTCTCCAATAATCTATTTCTCTGAATGGTTCTTCTTCACATACCTCAAAGTCTTAGGAGCAATTTAAACACATCTTCCTTATCATTCTATAGTTCTATTTCTTCAACCTTTCTTCTTCTTGTTTACTGGTAGACTCATCTGATTCATATCCCATCTCTACAATTGTATTCTTCGAAGTGTCTTCATCAACTTTCACATTTGTGCTTTCAACAATTATACTTAGTCTTTTGTTATAACATCTATAAGTTTTTATTTTAGTAGAATATCCAAGGAATATACCTTCATCAACTCTTGTGTAAAACTTTCCCAAATTCTCTTCATCTCTTTTGATATAACATTTAGTTCCAAATACTCTAAAATATTTCATAGATGGAGTCTATCCATACCATAGTTCATAAGATATCTTTCCATAATTTCTTCTAATTTGTATTCTATTAAGTGTGTATACTACAATATGTATTGCTTCTTTCCAGTAGATTTTTGGTATACTTGTTTCATTCATCATTGTTCTAGTAGCCTCTTGAATTGTTCAATTCATCGTCTCAACCATACTATTCCATTGTGGCATTCTAGGAGTAGACAAATGCCTTATTATCTCATGATTCTCACAAAAAGTATTGAACTCATAAGAAGTAAAATCTCCTCTTTTGTCAAACCTCAAGTATTTGATTCTTCTATCTATCTCATTTTCAACCACAACCTTGAATTTATTGAACTTTTCTAGAGCTTCAGATTTTTCTTTTAAGAAAGTAACCCAAGTCATTCTAAAGTAATCATCAGTTAAGAGTATGAAAACCCTATCTCCTTGTTGACTTCTTCTAGTTGGACCACAAAGATTAGTATGCACTAATTCCAACAGTTTAGTAGAAGACTGTTCCTTAACTTTAAAAGTTCTCCTTGTTTGTTTTCCAACTTGACATTCTCTGCAGATATCATTAGCAAGTTTTGTAATCTTCAAAAAATGTCTCATAGCTTGAATTGAGATAATCCTCACCAGATTATCATAATTAATGTGATACATCCTCCAATGCCATAACCAAATCTCATTAATATGAACCATTAGGCAATATCCGCTAGTTGTTCTCAACTGATAAACATTTCTATCTGTCCCATTTCTTGCTACAATCACGGTTCCAAACCTTTTTTCGATCTCTTACCCATCATCCTGAAAAAAAAGATTATATCCATTTCCACACATTTGACCAACATTCAAAAGATTATGATTTAAGCCTTTAACATAAAAAACATTGTCAGTATTATATTTACCATCAAAATTGATAGAAGTGCAATTCCAACTATCCTAGTTGTTTGATCATCTTAAAACCTAACAACACCTCCATCAAATTTTTCAATTTTTACAAACTTACTCTTGTCACCAATCATGATTTGAACATCCACTATCAACAATCCATTATCTTTATATATTCTAGCATGCAAAACATATACCATAATACCTTCTAATTTAGTAGCATCTTCTAGAGATTTTTCCTTCACAATTTTGTCAGGGTTAGCAAAACAAGATTCTTCCTTCATCACCAAGAACAAACATTCACTATCTTCTTCATAATCAGATTCATCATCAAAGATATTTACATCTTCTTTAACATAATATGCCTTCCTATTGAACTTTCCTTTGATTTCCTTATTTTTTTGATTTGCAATTCTATCAGGACATCTAGAAGCATAATGACCTATCTTTCCACAGCTGAAACATTTAAAGGGCAATTTACCTTTGTAATTTTCGATTCCTTTCTTCATTGATCTCATAAATTTTGCCTCAATGTCATCAAAGTTCTCTTCATTAGATTCCTCATTGTAAAGCGGAAAAATCGAACCCTAGTCGTTCTCCCCTCCCCAACTCCGAGGAGAGAGAAGGGAGAGTCACTAGGGTTGATGGTTTTCACTTAGGAGGGACTTTACATTCAAAAGAGGGGTTGAAACCCACAAGATCCAATCCCATGCAATGCAAGATTGGATTCTATATGAGTTTCAAGGGTTGTGATAGCAAGGATACCCTCTTTTGTAAAGAATGTAGATAGAAAGATTGAACTATGAATGCATGTAGAAGCAAGAAAGATTCACTTATAAATAGAGATAGGGATATGATATGAAGCTGCGGACCTGGAATTAGCAGTAAAATGTCGAGACGACGCTGTCCTGCAAATTTGAGCAAAAGTTGACGGGACGATGGCGCCCGGCGTGCACACGGTCCTCCGAAAAATCCGCGAAACGAAGGGGGATCTGTTCGTCTCTGCACAAGGATTCCAGATCTTCAATTTCAGCCGCGTACCTACAACCTACACACAGAAAAGCGAAGACGATTGGGGGGGTAGGGATTAGGAGTTTGCCCTTAGGTCAAACCCCGGTTTTGGAATTAACCAAGAAATGAGAAATGCTTGTAAATGTAATGTAAAACAAGTACTAATACCTTGTTGTAAGGATGTTTGTATCCTTATATGCGAAGGTATAGATGTTGTTGTATGTTGTATGTTGTAATATGTGATCTCCTCTTCAATGGTTGAATCCTTGTCTTGAATGCAACACTTAGCCTTGAATGGAGACTTAGAATGATCAATTGCTTGAAGGAATGCTTGAATGTTTGAATGCTTGAATATCGTTTCCGCGTCTTGTACACATATGTCCCTCCTCCTCCAAATGGGAGAGGAAATGTAGTTTATATACTTGCCAATTAGGGTTGAAAGACTGATTTTCCCGACCTTAGGCCGACCAGGAAATGTTATTTTCCAAATTGCAAACAAAAAGACCCGAAGTCCCATAGGAGACTGGGCCCAAAATAGGGCCAGGGACCAGGGCGCTGGGTGCCATGGTCCTGGGGGACCAGGGCGCTGGGCGCCATGGTCCTGGGGGACCAGGGTGTTGGGCACCCTGGTCCTGAAGGACCAGGGCGCTGGGCGCTCTGGTCCCACCTCCCGAGATAGCAGGGTGCAAGAAGGATCAGGCCAGGGTGCTGGAAAAATGCAGTTTTTGATGTCGTGGACAAGTTTCGGGGTCTCCATTCAGGTTCAGTGTTGCGTCGCCATCGTGAAGACCCAAATGCGATCGAAATTGCAAGTGTCACAATTTTAGGACGCTACATTTAGCCCCCACTTTAGCGGGAGTATAAGCGTACGCTCATACTTCCGGTAAAGTACAAGGAAACAACATTGAAAAACTTTCACCACGTCAAGGAGGCAAGATACCCCAAGCCCCCAGTGGACTAAGGATCTTACGACTTTGATTGACAAAGTAAAAGGGAAGATCACGAGGGAGAACCATGACTGTCAGTAGTAAGGTTCCCTCACTATGAGTCATGCAAGAAAGATATCAAAAATTTTCAAGGCAAAGCTAAATTTGTCAAGAAATTTTCAAGTATCTTGAAAAGATATGAACGGGATGTATGCCCCCCTACGTTAAAGCGATCCCACACGCCTCACCGGGGGTGATTGCTTTAAGGTAGTGATACATATAAGAAATGAGAAAGGAGCACGTTATCACAAGGATTTAGCCCCCAAGTGTGAGATAAGCCCAAGGATAATAGACACAAAACACAAAGCACAAGGTGACTTCGCTTTCCTCGGGGTCAGTATGCTGTATGATTATTCATGTATATCATATGTATGTATGCATAATTGTTCTTCATTCCCCAATCAAGGAAGGTCACCTAGAAGAAGGGAACACATGTGTCTTTTGAGTCAACATGAGAGAGATCGAGAGATCTCAATGCTTTGCATCATCCTCAAGTAGACAACACTAAGGACAACAAATAGAAGAATGAGAATAACACATAGAGGAAGTAACAAAAGAGAGGGGGAGAGAATCTACTATGCTAATGAAACTAGTCTAGCACGTCATCTACCCCCCGATCTTGCTGATCAATGTTTCGGGAAGGTAGGGAACACGCTAGAGGAGGAACATCCAACACAGCAGATGGAGCTATCACAAGATCCAAACAAGGGCTATGTTCATGTTCCGAGCCACGTTGTTCTTGTCTAGGAGCTAGGATAAGTGCTTTAGAAAATTCATTAGATAAATGGTTATCAATATCAACAAGTTCATATTCACTATCAGAATGACCAAGAGTAACATTTGCATCATGAATAACATTTTCATCTATATCATCATCAAGATTTATGAAAATAGGATCTTTAACTCGCACAGGGTCAAGACCATCATGCATCTTATGTTTAGGAGATTTTGGCTCAATCGTCGGCTGAGGAGAAAATGGAATAATGCTTGTTGAAGGTGTTTTTGGGGATTGCAAAGTTTGAGAAGCAGCTGCCTGAGCTCTAAGACGACGCTTTCATCGGCGTTCACGTGCAGAATGATTTCATCTAGTCTTAGTAGGAAGATTAGGAGATTGAGGAGGAGGAATGTTCTCATCCTTATCACTTGGGTGTTTAGGTTGTGGTCTCTTAGGTTGAACAATAGGAGAAGAGGAAGGTCTCTTCTCTCCATAAGAGGAAGGAGGAGGAACTGCTCCATATAAGGGAGGAATATTTGGTTTAGGAAGGAGACCAAGTCCATCGTGACGAGGAGGGATAGGTCTGCTTTTAGAAGGTTTATTCGGCATAGGCATAGTCACATCCATAGGGATGGGTTGGGAATCTTCTTGAGGAAAGACATTAGTTTTATCTTTCAAAGGAAGAACTTCCTTCTCAAGAATGATAGGAATGTCAAGTTTGGGTGTTCTAGGTTCACTTAGAGATAGGATCATGTCTTTTTTCCACTTTTGATAAGATTTGAAAAGATGATCACTTTGTGGAGGAAGAGATTGGAATTGTTTAGGCCAAAAGTAATCAATAGGAATGCTAGAAGTTCTTTTAGCTGGTTTAAAGAGACTATGATTGACAGTAACAACTTCACCATTATGGGGAAATTTCAAACACTTGTGAATAGGAGAAGCAATAGATTTCATGGAAGATAGCCAAGGATAGCCTAGCTTCACACGAAATTGTTCAGATGATGGAATAATAGCAAAGTCCACATCAAGGGATTTGTTATGGACCTCAATAGGTAATGTAATAGAACCAATTGCAGGAGAAGAAAATGCATCAAATAGTTTCACAACCACATTTGTTTCATCATAGATCACTTGATTCAATTGCAAAGTAAAAATAAATTCTTCAGTAATGACATTAACCATACAAGAAGGATCAATAAGCACTCCACGGCAAGGTGTATTCTTGACTTTTGCAACTATATATAAAGGACCATCAGGTGCCCTGATAGTTTCACTGGAATCAAATGTGATGGAAGGTTCTTTAGGGATTTTCTGCTGTTCCACAAAGTTAATCACATTTGGAGTCATAGACACAAGATCATCAGGTGAGACAGAGGAATCAGTAGTATCAATCGCATTAGAGGTATGAGAAGGCAATGGATCAGTAAAAATATGAAGATTTTGGTTAGGAGGAGCTACAGATGTGTTGCCTTTATCATTCACACCAGAAACAGAGATAGTATTATTATCAATCAAATCTTGAATTTTCCCCTTTAAAGCAAAACATTTTTCAGTATCATGCCCAGGTTGACGATGAAATTGACAAAAAGATTTGTTATCAAAATAGGGTGAATTAATTTTTGCAGGATCAATTTGCCTTATAGGAGGAAGAGTAAGCACATTTTGTTCTAATAACTTATTCATAATACTATGCAATGATTCATTCAAAGAAGTAAACTTTCTTTCTTTCTTGAAATACTTAGAAATAGGAGGCACACCTGATGCTGCATTCACATTGTTGTTGATGATGTTTTCATTGAATTTAATGGACTCTCTGTTCGGTTTAAACTTCCCAAATGGTTGTTGACTACTATCACCCTTATCACTCGGAGCCATAGGATGTGATTGTTCCATTTGACTCACAGTTAGTTGATAATTGTGAAGAGTTGCGCACAACTGTTGGAAAGAAGTAAACTCAGAAAACAGGAGTTTTTCTCTAATGTCTTTTTGTAAATTAGAAATAAAGATTCTTTGAATGTCATTGTCAGGTACTGGAAAAGAAATTTGAGCATACAAATGCTTATATCTACCAATGAAATCAGTCACTTTTTCTTTAACACCTTGTTTACAATGCATTAAATCAATCAAAGTAACTTTAGGACTTATATTGTTTTGAAATTGTTGAATGAAAGCATTTGCAAGTTGTTCGAAAGAAGTAATAGAATAGGAAGGCAACGAGCAATACCATTGTAGGGCTTTATCTCTTAATGTTCTAGTAAACAGTTTTGCAAGCAACCTTTGGTCATAAGCAAAATCAGTACATATTGTTTGAAAGGTCTTAACATGTGTTAGAGGATCACCCTTACCATTATAAAGCTCCAAATGTGGAATTTCAACATGTTTAGGGGGGATAGCTCGAACAATGTCAAGAGAAAGTGGGCTCGCAACATCAAATGTGGGCACACTAAACTTAGATTGATTCATAGAGGCAATTTGTTGTTGTAAAGAAGAGACAGTTTGTGCAAGATTGTTAATGGTCGCTTCAGTCGAAGAATTCATATTAGACGTGTTAGATTGTTGTGATGGAGGTGTTATGTTATTGAAAGAAGGTAGAGAGTAAGGTGGTGGGACACTATGATAGTTAGTCATAAGAGATGATTGGAAAGGAGGAACACTACAAGGAGGAATGGAAGGGTTAAATGAATTGCCCCCTTGCGTCATGTTCATTTGTGAAGATATAAGAGGAACACTCACTGAAGGACTGAATGAAGAAGTTGGATTGAATGAAGGAAGAGGGTTGATTGAAGAAGAGGGATTGCCCCCATGACTGGTGATCATAGGAGGAATGTCTTGTGTTGAAGTAGTCATTATGTTTGATGTAAAAGTAGGTATACTAGCAATAGGAGTTGTCAAAGGAATAGAATGATTAACTTGAGTAGGAGGTTGTGTATAACCTAAGGTTTCGGCACAACTTTTCATAGGCATCACATTTGAATCCACAATGTGTGCAATACCACACAAAATATCAATTCCATTCTTATCACTTTGAAGCATACGTTTTAGACCCTCAATTAAAGGAAGAGCTTGACTATCAGGGTATTCTTGAGACATCCATTGTCGAAAATCGTCAAATTGGTTATCCAATTTTGAAAGTTGTTCTACAGAAACCTCATGGAGAGCTTCTTCATCATTAAGAGGATTAGAGGAATTACCCATGTCCTCGTTAAAAAGGCCATTCAAATTAGGTTCCATCTCCTCAGTAATTAAACCTTGGAAGGACTTAATTCTAAGGCTTCGTCTAATGGGAATAGTGTAAGTAGGACTTATTGTTGTAAAACTCATGCACTAAAGAAAGAGAGAAGATTTTGAATTTTAGAGGTAGGAAATTTCACTAAGCCAGCCAATCTTCCAGATTTAAGCTGTTAAATACAATCAGGACAATCTCTCGAAATTTCGGAAAAAATGTCCAGGACCGTGGTGCTCAGGGTGCACACGGTCCTCGCAACTTTTTTTGAAATTTGCAGGGATGAAAGTTATGATGATTTTACAGCTAACCTGAAAAAATTGAGTGATTTTACGATCTGTAGATAGGCCAAATTAAAGTTGCAATCTCAAAATTGAACCCTACCAAGATTGTCGAAAAATGCAAAATTTGAATTTTGAAAAAGAGAGGGAAACTGAAATTTTGAATTTTATGATTTTAGAGGGAATACCAACAGCAATGCAAGTTTTGAAATTTGAAAATTGACTCAATTTCACGCAAAATTCAATTTTGAAAGCGGAAATCAAAGTTGTTGTAATTAAGCACTTAATTTCAAAAGTCACAAATTGCAAAAAATTTGAATAAATCACTGAAATTTCGAATGAATGATAACACACTTTTCAGATTTAGGACTGTAAGAAACACAATTTTGACACAAATTTCAATTTCAACAATTTTTGAATGATTAGAAGCCTCAATCCAAGCAATCACTAGACCAACTTTGACTGTAATTTTGAAAGTGTTAAAATTGATAAAATCGGCCAAAATTCTGGATTTTAGCAGAAAAATACAGTAAGATCTAGCTCCCGAAATTTCGGAAAAAATGTCGAGGACGATGGCGCTCGGGGTGCACACGGTCCTCGCAACTTTTTTCCAAATTTTCAGGGATGAAAGATATTGTGATTTTATTGCGGAATCCAAAGTTACAGCCGATTTGGAGATGTTTTGATCAGTGAAATTGTCGGACAAAGGTTGAATCAAGAAGGTCTTAAAAATTAGGGTTTTGACATTTAACCACTTAATTTTCAGAATTAAAGCACAAATATGAATTGACAATTTACAATAGAAGGGTAGATCTGAAACAAGCATTAACAATTAAACATTTCACAAGTTTAATTACTTAAAAAGAAAATTTAGGGTTTTTATGCAATTAACCTCTAAAATTTTGCAAAAGATCAAACATGGAAATGTAATCAAGGAATCCAATTTTCAGATCTAACTATGAATAATCAGAAAGGATGTTCACGTCGGGTTCACCAAAATGTAAAGCGGAAAAATCGAACACTAGTCGTTCTCCCCTCCCCAACTCCGAGGAGAGAGAAGGGAGAGTCACTAAGGTTGATGGTTTTCACTTAGGAGGGACTTTACATTCAAAAGAGGGGTTGAAACCCACAAGATCCAATCCCACGCAATGCAAGATTGGATTCTATATGAGTTTCAAGGGTTGTGATAGCAAGGATACCCTCTTTTGTAAAGAATGTAGATAGAAAGATTGAACTATGAATGCATGTAGAAGCAAGAAAGATTCACTTATAAATAGAGATAGGGATATGATATGAAGCTGCGGACCTGGAATTAGCAGTAAAATGTCGAGACGGCGCTGTCCTGCAAATTTGAGCAAAAGTTGACGGGACGATGGCGCCCGGCGTGCACACGGTCCTCCGAAAAATCCGCGAAACGAAGGGGGATCTGTTCGTCTCTGCACAAGGATTCCAGATCTTCAATTTCAGCCGCGTACCTGCAACCTACACACAGAAAAGCGAAGACGATTGGGGGGTTAGGGATTAGGAGTTTGCCCTTAGGTCAAACCCCGGTTTTGGAATTAACCAAGAAATGAGAAATGCTTGTAAATGTAATGTAAAACAAGTACTAATACCTTGTTGTAAGGATGTTTGTATCCTTATATGCGAAGGTATAGATGTTGTTGTATGTTGTATGTTGTAATATGTGATCTCCTCTTCAATGGTTGAATCCTTGTCTTGAATGCAACACTTAGCCTTGAATGGAGACTTAGAATGATCAATTGCTTGAAGGAATGCTTGAATGTTTGAATGCTTGAATATTGTTTCCGCGTCTTGTACACATATGTCCCTCCTCCTCCAAATGGGAGAGGAAATGTAGTTTATATACTTGCCAATTAGGGTTGAAAGACTGATTTTCCCGACCTTAGGCCGACCAGGAAATGTTATTTTCCAAATTGCAAACAAAAAGACCCGAAGTCCCATAGGAGACCGGGCCTAAAATAGGGCCAGGGACCAGGGCGCTGGGCGCCCTGGTCCTGAAGGACCAGGGTGCTGGGCGCTCTGGTCCCACCTCCCGAGACAGCAAGGTGCAAGGAGGATCAGGCCAGGGTGCTGGAAAAATGCAGTTTTTGATGTCGTGGACAAGTTTCGGGGTCTCCATTCAGGTTCAGTGTTGCGTCGCCATCGTGAAGACCCAAATGCGGTCGAAATTGCAAGTGTCGCAATTTTAGGACGCTACACTCATCTTTCGTTGATTTAGTAGCGTTAAATGCAGTTTTTGTTCTTGCACTAGTAGTACCAAATTCTCTCATCTCAAAAGCAATTAATGAGCCATATAAGTATTATATAGTATACTTATTCTTATTCTCTAATTCTTCTATTGTTGAAACCTTAGAGCTACAGGGTTTAGTAAGAGTTTTGAGTACCCTTTTCACAACTTCATCTTCTGGCAAGTTACCATCGAAACCTCTAATCTCATTTACCACATCATCTATCTTCCACAGGTAGCTAGTTATATTGTCTTCTTCATAAGTCTTTTCTAATTTATTCAAATCCTCGTGAGAATATTCCAAAGATACAACTTTTGTTAATTAAGTCTTCAAAAGAGCACTAAAGATATCAAACCTTTCCTTTTCATTATCTTCAAATTCCTTGATCTCATTCAGAGTGTTCACCCCAATCGATGGTTTGGTGTACTTTTGTGTAACAAACTTCCAAACTTCCAAACTTCATAGCTAAGAGAAATTAGGTAACCTTGCATCTTCACTTTCCAGAAAGCATAATCACCATCAAACATAGGAATTGTCAGTTTGTGCACCATTAGGATCTCCTTAAGCGGTTAAGCTCTTCTCCAAAGAACCAAAGCTTTGATACCAATTGTTTGATGTTCTTACACACAAGACAACTGAGGGGGGTGACATATTTTTCCATACAAATCTAAAACCTTTTCCTTAAATTATATACACAACAACTTAACTTTATCACTTAAACCATATAAAGATATAAACATGAAGATAAAAAAAAATCATACATAATGAAATACCAGATTTTACATGGAAAACCTTATTAAGAAAAAACCACGAAGAATGCAATTATTAATATATGAGCATTTGTTAGGGTGACGCCAATTAAGGTGATTTTTAGAAAGAAAGGCTCATTTCCAAAGGGATTACTATCTGAAAGAAATAAAGAAAGTCTCACTGTCAGAGGTCTCACTACCCAGATGAAGAAGAGTAAAAGACAAAGAATCTACCACTAATATAGCTCTTCAACTATAAGATCTATAGATACCTTTGGATCACTTCTTCTGGTAGCTAACACATGAAAGTCCACATTGCAACACTTTTCACCAACTCAAACAACAACAATCAAACGATTAGGGAGATAGATTCTCTTTCACACACCGTCATTGCATACACATATGCCACAACTCACTTCTTTTCCATTTCACATTCCCACACACACCACAAATAACACCCTCAATAAATTATCCTTTATTTATATCATCCTCACATATACAGAATATCCCAAGGTCGACTAAGCATCTTAACCAAACACACTTCATATTAGGTCGGTACTAAACATTCACATGGTGGAAAAGAATGTAAAGTGAACCATAGTTCACATATTTAATTGAGACCAAAATAAACATCATACATGTTATACAACAATCCATAATCATCAGAGAAATAATTTGAAGTGTAAACACCTGAGGTTAGCCAAACCTAGAGTAAACACCATTGAACTTTGAAACCATGCTTCTGAAGCTCAAGAACTTGTGCCAAATGAATAGAACTAATCTAAGGACATTATTAAATCACCTATAGTAATCAATTTGGATGATAATTTATATAACATGGTTGAAACTATTGAAAATAATAATGAGATATCCTTGATGTTTTCTAAATCACTAACTGTAGCTACTAGTGACAAACATAGTGATCCATCATTAGAGCATGGATCATGTTTGAAAGTAGACATAACTCTTTGTGCCTCTTGCCTGCCATCTCTTTATAATGATGGGCAATATTGGGAGGCAAATGATTTGCTAGACTATCTCATTCATGTAGTACGTCTTTGTTCTTGTGTGATTGCTTGCATGTGATGTGTTGCTTGGGGTGTCTTTTATTTGCTAGGCTCTCTTTGAATGACACTTGAGGCTCTATTGACACAAGGAAACAATAGGTTGGTCCTATTGTGACAATCCTCTATTTGTATGTTGACCGAAAAAGACCTTTTATTCATCTTATGAATTCAAAATAATCATATTGATATTCATGATTGATTTGATGTGCATACGGACCCCCAGATTGTGGATCCCTTATGTGCTCTCATGTTTTGTGAGATTCACCTTTGATCTGGCTATTTTTGGGTTCATTTAACTGTTGGACATGCTTGTATTTGGATGTATACTACTTTAAAGAAATTTCATTCGGTTGGCATACACTTGATCACTATAAGGTGGGGGCATACACTCTGCTATGCTTTCAACTTTATGCACACACCATGAGACTAGTTTGTACACTTTGATCACACACCATGACTTCTCTTGGTGCCATTTTGTAGTACCATATCCAAGATTATTTAGTAAATAAAGGATTTTTTTCTTTGTAATTTCCGTTGACATGAAGCTCACCTAGTACAACACAACTTGCTAGCCCTTATGAGGCCTTCACTTGTGAATGATTCACCTAGCATAATGAAACTTGATAGTCCATGTGATTCCTTTGTAACATGACCCATAGTAAGTATTTGAGGATTCTTGCTAGTAAGAATCCTAGAGGTCATGCCTTGTGTTTTGATATGACTCCTAATAAGCTCGCAAGGATCTTACTATCCTTAGATGTCGTACCTTTTTATTTTTGCATGCTCCATGTCTGTTATCAATGTTGATCACATTGCTCACTTTTATCTTCATATTGTAGACTGATAAGATTCTAAGTCTTGGGGGATACCACCTTGCCAGGTTTGGTGTTGTCTTGTCTCTTTGATTTCTTGATGGAAGTAACTTTGTCTTCTGCATACTTTACCAAGAGTATGAGCAAAAAATAATACTCCCACTAAAGTGAGGACTAAATGTAGTGTATTAAATTGCATACCTTTACAATTTTATGCTCACTTTGGACCCACTTTGGTGGTTATGTCTAGTGTACTTGGCTCATGTTTGTTTGTGCTCAATTTTGGAACCTTCTCTAGAAGCTTGATGCAATCTACTTCTTACAACCTTTATTATGAATCAAACTACTAGGACTAGGGTGTCTAATGCACTTGTCCTCATTGACCAGGGCACCCAATGCCCCTATCTAGGCAATTTGGTGCCAAATTTTGAGTCACAATGGTTGGATTTACAAGTAGTGAGATATTTCTCCATGATGTCAGCCTTCCCCCAAAAATACTCTCAAAAGGTGTAAATTGCATATACATACAACACCTCCTCTCATTTGAACTCTAATTCTTGTCATCTAGCAAATTCAATCCACACAATCAAGCATATTCAAGGCAATTGAGAACAAGTTTGCAATCAAGGAGTCATGTATTCATTTTTTAGCAATCATGATCATGTTTTGTGTTTCTCTATGATGAAGTCATGATTTAACATCATTCAAGCAACATCAAGCCTTATTTGAGACTCCAAGCCAATGGTTTCAAATCTAAGGTAAAATTTATTAGTTCAAGCATTTCAATTAAGGTTTTAGACTCTATCCTTTCTAAGGATAAGTTCTCTTTTTCATCAAACATTGTAGTAGGGGAGGTGGAAACACCAAATGAGGGTTTGACTTAGGCAAGCCCCTGTACGAATAACCATTTTCCCCATATTTGAAGCAAGATCAAATATGATCACAAAGAGTGCTACAAGTTGATCTTAAACTTTAAACAAGTGGCCTTAGACTTCAAACTAGCAAAAACACCTAAACTAGGGTGCCGTCCAACTATGTTCAACACTTTTCAATTGATTTTCAGAGAGGCACAACTACGTGACCTCTTGATCCAAAATATAACTTACAGTTGATTTAGAAACCCTTTGGCTGTGGCACCCAACACACTTTTCTTGTATTTTCAAGCCCAAATTGTAGCTATAGGTTTTTCTTAGTCTCCTCCTCTCAAATTTGAGCTACATGTTGATTTTTAGTTCTATATTTCATTGTTATTGCCGAAAGGTATCAATGTCATATCATTTAACCTAGTTCAATTATACATATTTTCCAATCTCAAATCCATTGCAACAAAAGGAAGATAAATCCCCTAGTGTTCAACTCTCCTATTAGGATTGCAGGTGAACTAGTTTATATTCCTAATGAGATGCAATGGAAATTTGAGATTTTAGTTTTCATTCCTTGGATCCCATTTCCCCACATTTAATTTTGGTGAACTTGACATTGTGCATTATTTCTAATTTGGATGTTCAAATCTGATTCATTTTGCATAAAACATTAAATTTAGATACATTTTTTTGAAATTTATTGTGTATGTGCTCATAGTCATTAATTAATCACAATATTATTATCTCATATTAATTATTAATCAAGTGATTAATTGATCATAATAGAGCTACTCCATATATTTTAATCAATTGGGTAATCGATTATAATTTTATGCTATGCATGGCTTCATTTCCTTTACAAGTTCTTGCTCTTTATGACTTCATACCCATTACAACTTTATTCTTTTTATGGTTTTATTATTACTACAACTTCATGCCACATTATAGGTTCATGATAATGAACTCTATAATGCTTTTTTCAGCAAATAAATTTTTTTCTTTTATGAATGCAAGTATTTAGGTGAAGAATGGATTATAAGGAATGCATGTGGAATCCCAATTCTTATATATATCCTTGTCATAAATATTTAAAAATTTACTTTAATGTTGGCTACTTGTCTTACTTAGACATGCATATTTATGGTAGTTCACATGCAAGTTAAAATGGTGGACAAAATGTACTATTGAAAATTGCATACCACATATTTTCTACCTTTGGCTGGGATTCAATTTGACTACATTACCTCTAGTGTAATTATGGTGTACACGTGACAGATTTCTTTATAAATGTTGGGAAAAAACATGAACTTGTTCTTATCCTCAAGCATCCTTAGGAATCAATTACAATTTTCATTTTGTTATTCTTTTCTTAGGCCAAATTTGTGCACATGGAAACAAACCTCAAAAATTTCAAGTTCAATTTTAAATATGGGTTAAAGTTGACCCCTTTCTAACTAATCATTACTTCATGAATTGAGTAGAAAATGTTTAAATTTATGTGCTAGGGTGTTGTATAAAATGACAAACCTTGATTCACATTTAGAAATCAAGTGATATCTAACACATTAGCTCTATTACACATTGTATCATCTTCATGTCATAGCATCAACATGACATCAACATAAACACATACTAGGCATATTGCATGATTGCTTAGTATTTATTAAGCCTTTGTTCTAAAATAATTAATTGGATGAAAGAGTTTGACATAATTATAAGATCTTTACATTAAATTCTACATATACTTAACAAAGAAATAATATATAAATTATTTTTTTTTCTTAGACAAGTCAACATATTACTCTGAAAAATAGAGTTTAAATTTATACTCAAGTAAAAAAGATGTTTTTTCCTTGAAAGTTAAATAAGAAAAAAAAATGCTAAAGGCTCTTCTACTAAATAAAGGTCATTTGGAAAATGCAATTAAAGATTAAAATTTTATCAAGAGATCATAAACAACTGAAGAGAACCATTTAAAAGCTCTAGAAATGACATGTTTCACATAAAATTTCAACCGACTATAATATTAATATTTTAAGAATATGCATATTATTAAAAAAATATCAATATTATTTTAGAAAAGATGAGTTTTGAAAAGATTCCAAAATTTTGTACAATATCAAAATGAAATATATCAATATAAACTACTATACAATAAAATCACATCATGCTGTGAGTTGCTGTTAATGCTGTTAGTTGCTGTTAAGGCTGTTTTTGCACTGTGGTCTGGTTAATAGTTCTGCTATGTAAAGGATCCGTACCCTTGTTCTCACTGCTTTTTTAATCAAAAACATAAGAATATATCATTAAAAAAAATAAATCATTATATAAATATCAGTCACCCGGTTGTGAGTGGGTCGTACACACTGGGGGATTAGTTTTGCTTAGGCAAGGACACCTCCAGATTCCACGATAGTGAATATAAAAAAATTGAACACATTGTTGTTTAAATTAGATTTGTATAGAGACTACGGCCATGACCATGATGGTGAGCAACATCTCGAAAATCTTGAATACTGATTGATACAAACCCCATCAAACCGATGAGAAACATATTCAGGAATGAAAAATTCAATTCTTCAATTTTTTTTTATCTTATTGCAGCCACCTGTTTTATTTTTAGACTTCAATTTAGGGTTAATCAGGCTTTAAAAAATCTTTTATACAATTTCTGCACCATCTCTCCTCCATTGACAGGATCAAATTCACATCTGTAGAAGCTGCAATAAAAGCAAGTGCCCAATGTTTAACTCAGGTCTAATGAATATTACACATATTTTAAAATTGAATAGTAGTTTAAACTTTAATGAAAGAACAGACACAAATAGGGTAACCCACCAGAGAGTCTTACCTTCCATCATAGGCAACAACCATAATAGTGTTATGCTTCCCAAATCCCACAAGGGACCTCACATTTGGAGATAAATGAAATTGAGAAAATGATCTATCTGAGTTAAAATACTTTGGAACAACTCCTGCACAATTTAACAAATTATGTTTTTGATTAGATAAATGTTTTTGAATGAAATTAGAATTTTGAAAGTCCTTACAAATCATTTTATAAGTCATATTTACAATATCTTTAATCTAAGTGTTGGCAACCCAAATGTAGGATTACTAATAAACTTAATGAGAAATATCTCTAGCTTTGTTGTTGATAACCCATCTGTAGGATTACTAATTCAAGTGGCATAAAAAAGTTAAAAAATTGCACAATATAATAAAAAATAGAAAACAATTTCTATTTGGGTTTCCACAATGGATATTTTATACATCCTGAAATCATTGTCTATTATGGAGTGTCAATGTCATTAAGTTTCCATCATCTATGAGATTATGCTGTTTGTTTTTGGATTTGATTTTGTAAGTTTTTTGAGCATCAATCTTTCAGAATACACTACATGATCCATCATCAGAATGTTGGAAAGCTTGAGGATGTGATGATAGATCATGAAGTGTATCAGAAATGTTGATGAAAAACTTACACTATCAAATTCAACAACAAACACATAATATCATTGAGTGATCACAAAAAGCTACCTCTACACTTATAGAGGTGTAAATTGTAAATTCTAAGGTAAGGTTCTTACCTTTCATAAAGGAAAATGAGAAGCTACTATTTGCTCCTTGAAGATCAAGACTAGTCTCACTAGAACAAACATTCCACTGTCTCCAAGCATTTCCTTTAAGGTTGTTTGATTTTTTTCTGGCCACCTGCTCTTGTCTTGACACTTTTTCATTGAGATTCACTATATGGACAGTACCCTTGTCGCTACACATTGCAAGTAACTGAGCAATCTCTGATATTCCAATGCTATAAATCTCAGCCCTTTTAGATCCTCTGCGAACCTGCCAACCAATTCAATATAAGCTTAAGATTACTGCTGTGGATGGTTATTTGTAGTAAGCGCAATACAACCAGAAATATATATGTGCCAGTTCAACACAGCTCTACAATAACATTCTGCTTAAAGTTGTGGTGATGTTTATAACAAATCATATTTTGTATAGAAATTCATGATCTATCATATGAAATGAGGGTTGATAATGATTTGTTTTAAGAACAGAGAAACCCCATATAAATAAGGATCTTTGATTCAAGGGTGGTTTGTTTACCCCTTTTGAATATGTTATTTGTTATTTGTTTTCCTGATGATTAGTCCAGTAAAGGGACACAAAATTCAGGAACCCAATCAAACTACACAGTTGGTTTCAGAAAAACATTTCAAATAGCCGAGTTATTTATCCTGAAAACTGAGTAATCAATGCCATATCTATGTATAGATGCTTTCAGAGTTCTGCAACTCATTTAGTATTCTTCACCATGAATGGTGATGAAGCCAAATCTAAAAGGTTTATATAGAATTTTAGGTATTCGATATGGGAGCACAAGTCTTCAGACTGAAATTTCATTGGCTGAGAGTCAAAGATTAAGAGTATCCATTCTGCCAAATTTATCTATGATTATTTTCAAATATATCAAAATTTGAACTATTATTATTTACCAACTGCACAGTTGATGGTTAAGAGTTGAGAAAAGCTATACCTCTTGCAAACAGGTCCCATCTGAAGTGTTGAAGATGCGAATCAGAGTTCCTTTTGTGCTCGCAGTTGCTAGAATAGCACCATACTTCGACAGAGCAAGACAAGCAATGTGGGAGTCATGTGCAGATACAAATCTTGTTTTCCGAGGTACAAAGTGTTCAATATAAACCTGCCCTTTAAGTAAACCAGGGCATACCAAAACAGGATTTGATGACATATCAGAAACAGCACAAAGGCCTTTGGTATTAGGTAAAGTCTCTATTCTATAGAGAAGCTCTGCTTGAATTTCCAGACAATTGTATACACATGTTTCCTGCTCTAAAACCACCACCATATGATTCCTTGTAATTTTTACTGCTCGGACTTTGGATTCAGTAGTAAGTTCAAATATACATCTGTGAAACTCATAGTCCCATATAATAACTTTATTAGGGGGACATTGGATATTGTCTTCACTTCCAACAAATACTAAAATTTTGTTTGCATAATACATCTCCACTATGTTGATCCCTCCATGACCAAAATATCCATTGAAGATCTCTTCAAAAGGATCACACTTGTAGACCCTGATGCCTTGATCTGTTCCACAAGCAAAGCAGGTAAAGTTCTGGTTGAAAGTTACAGTGAATAAGGTGGTTTCTGCATTTTTGTTGAGCTGTGACTGAAACTGGAGAGAATTTAATTGCGGACTGCAAGTACCATTAGGTGGTGTACATGATTCTGTGGGTCTTTCATATTCTGAATGATATGCCAGAGGCATCAAAGATATACTGTGATCTGTTTCAGGTGATTGGTTCCTGTCAGGAGTCTGAAAACAGCGTGGAAATAAACATGCTGATGTTGTGAAAGGTAGATTGCAAGTCCTTTCGGGAGACTGGGTTCTGTAGACTCTTGCTGAAGGAGTAGGAGACAATGCCGTCACCATCAAGGAATTTTCCTTTTGGCTCAATGGGAACTTTAGGTAGTATGCAGAATGTGTTACCGGAGGTAGATTATATGTACTTTCAGGTGAATCGATATTGTCATGAGTTTCAGACACTCTTGCTGATGGTGACAGTGCTGAAACTCCAGTCATTAAGTAATCATGGCTACTAAAAATTGTTTTAGGCTGCTCCTTATTGTCTGGAGTTTTAGGCACACTTGCATATGTAGCATCAAGTGGTGAGTTATTTTCATGAGTGTCTTCAACACTTAAGAACTCATCTGTCACTGCTTTTGATGATGCAAGTTGTAATTGATCTGCATTTATACTAAGCTCAGATATTGAATGCTGATCAAGAGGCATGGTGGCGTTAATGCAAGTAGCATCAAGTGGAGAATTACTTGCAGGAGTGCCAAAATCACTTTGGCAATTATATGCCACTGCTTTTAATGATGCAACTGACATTTGCTCTCCATTTATGTCAGGCTCATTCCGTGAATGCTGATCTCCTCCATTTACGCCAAGCTCAAACTCTGAATGCTGATAAAGAAGCATTGTGGGTTTATTAAAAGTAGTATCAAGTGGGGATTCAACTTCGGGAGTGCTGCAAACTCTTATGCACTCAGATGCCACTGCATCTGATGATGCAATTGACAATTGCTCTTCATTTATGTTAAACTCTGACTGTAAATGTTGATCTTCTGCATTTATACTAAGCTCAGACTCTGAATATTTATCTTCTGCTTTTATACTAAGCCCGGACTGTAAATATTGATCTTCTGCATTTATATTAAATTCAATTTCTGAATGCTGATAAAGAGGTGTTGTGGGTTTGTTGAAAGCAGAATTAGGTGAGGGGTTTCTTTGAGCAGTTCCATAAACACTTAAGCATTCAGATGCCCCTGTTTTTGTTGATTCAATTGGCAACTGCTCTGCATTTATGCTAGGCTCAGATTGTGAATGCTGATCTTCTTCATTTACACTAAGCTTGAATTGTGAATGCTGACAAGAAGCCCTCGTAGGTTTGTTCCAAGTATAATCAGGTGAGGGTTTACTTTCAGGAGTGTCAGAAACCCTGAGCCACTCAGACGCTACTGCTTTTGATGATACAATCGGCAATTCCTCTGTGTTTATGGTAAGTTCGGACTGAGAATGCTGATCTTCTGTATTTATGTTAAGCTCAGACTCTGCATACTGATCTTCTGTATATATACTAATCTTGGAATGTGAATGTTGATCTTCTTCATTTATGCGAAGCCCAATCTCCGAATTCTGATCAATAGATTCGAGTGATTGTATATACCTAATGTTTGGTGATGGGTTACTTTCAAAACTTTCAGACTCACTGTACCTCTGAAACACAACAATATGTAATGATGCAACTGGCAAGGATTCTACATTTCTGTCCATAGACTCATCTCCAGATGTTTCAGTCATATTCGAGCCTTGAATTGCTACTGGTGATTCAATTTTCAACATTTCTGAATTCCTGCAAAGATTTGACTCAAATTCCTTTGCAAGAACTTTTGAAAATTCAGAACAAGTTTGATCAGGTAACAGCCATATTTCAGATGAACTTAAGCACTCAAATGCTTCTGCTATTGCCATTGATATTGATTCATCCTCAATCCAGCTGGGAATTTTCCATATATCAGACCATACTGTAGCAAATCTGGGATTCTCACATATATCAGACCATACTGTAGCAAATATGTTTAAAATGCTCTGAATCGACAGAAATCTCAAGCACCTTGTAGAAATCGTGTAAACAAAAACTCCAGTTGCTGTGTCCAACATTTTGAGAAACAGGATTAGGATCAACTTCCACACAGAGAATAAATTTAAATTTATCAAATTACTTCACAACAAGCAAATCAATTCTCTAACATCTAAATAATTCTAAGCCTTCATGGAACTGCTGCACCATTCCAGACTTGAACACTAAATTTTAAAAACTCTAATTTAATAAAAACCTAAATTTAGACATAAAATTCTTCCAAGTATTATCAAAGGATGACAATGAAATCATTGAGTTAGCAGTAGTTCCACTAAAATAATTAATAAGTTTGAAATTTTTAAAATATTTCATAGTGCAAAATTTATCGGAATTATTAAAAAATTAATATATTTACATTTCATGTATTTAAATTTTTTTTTTTATCGAGATTAAGAATATAAATGGATTTTTAAATAATTATATATATTTTAAATCTTAGATTAAGATAAGTTAGTTAAGAGTCACTTAAGTATTTGAAATAAAGTTATTTTGTTTTAATTAATTTAAAAATTATTTTTATTATGCATTTAATTTAATATATTGTTAAAATAGATTTTTAAAATAATTTGAATTTGAATTATTTTGTTTTGATATTATATTAAGTTGAGTGGGTTGAATTTTTCAATTATAAATGTTTTGGAAGGTTTATGTAAAACATCTAAAAATAAAATTGAAAAGAATACTTCTCCAAGTTTAATCATCTAATTATATTTTAATTAACTTAAGTTTTGTTAGATATATTTAAAAATATTGAATTACATATTTCTAACAATTAAAATTTACCACCGGGTGCGCAAGGCACCTTTTGTTTTTTTGTTTTCTGCTGTTGTTTCTGATTTCTAAAGATTTGGTTCCTTTTTTTGCTGATAGTTGCTGTTAATTGTTGTTATAGTGTTGTTTCTGCACTATGATTTTTAATAGTTTTGCTATGTAAAGTCAGTCTCAAAAAACAATTAAAATTTACAATAAAAAATCTTATAGTAAATATTACTAGCATACTTATATAGGAGAATAGATATTGAACTTTAAAAATAAAATATTTTATCACACAATCTCAAAAAAATAAAATAAAAAATCTGCCTTCCAAAAATTAGAACTCATTTACATTAGACTTACTATTTGTTTTTCTTACATGAATAAAAAACTCTTAGACTTATAAAAATAACTAAAAATTTCATAAAATTTCTTTTACCTGTTTTTATTATACTTGTCATTTTTTAGAGGCCAATTTTTTTCAACTATTCTTCCAGAACTTGAACCACTTTTACAGAACTTCGAACCACTTTTGCAGAACTTTGAACTAATTTACAGACCTTCAAACTAATTTACAGACGAATAGCTTTTACAACGTTTTACATTAGAAATTTATATATATATATATATATTGATAATAGATGAAATGTAGATATTGTTTGTCGGCCTGATTAAAATCAATACATGATAAAAATAATTTTCAATATTTTTAAATAAATAGATAAAATAAAATATAATTGTATTTAACATTTATTGAGTATTTTTATTGTTTAATTTTTTAAAATATTTTCAAAAATAATTAATTACAATAGAATAAATATAAACATTCAAAATATAAGAAATATTATTATTAACTAGCATATTTATTTTTAGAAGAATATATGTAAAGTATACTAAAAGATATCATATTTGTTTATTATTTCACTTAAAAAATTATTACATGTATTAAGACTACATTATTATAATTAGTATATCATAATATTAACTAAGTGAATGATGGAGATAGATATAATTGATTGATTGGTTGCATGATAGAGATAGAGATAGAGATAATTGATTGATCCAATTAAATTCACAGTGAATAGTAATTGAAATTTCTCTTTATAAATAAAATAAAGAGATCACATGCATGTATTGAAACTTAGATTAATGAACTCTATGCAAAAATTATGTTACATTAACTCCATGATAACAACTTATCTTAAAAAAAAATTATATTAAAAAAATATAAACTAACATGAAACAATAAAATTATTATTTACATGAAACAAATATTTTTAAGATAATTTTTTAATTAATTTTTATATTCTTCAAACTTCTTCAAACCATTTTATACATCTAAAGTTACTTAAAACCATCAAACACTCTAAAGCTACTTAAAACCATCAAACACTTTAGAGTAAATCTCTCTTTTTATTTATCTTTCTACCCATATACAATTATAATGAATAAAGAGTTTGTTTAGATTTTCTAAAATTAGTTTACAATAACTTTTTAATACTTTTTAATAAAATATAAATATATTTATTAATATTTAATTTTTAATATAAATATTTTAAATATTTACAAAAATCAAAATAAATGTATTTAAGATATTTATTTGAAATATATATTAATTGTTTTTTATATTAAAAGCAGTAAAAAACGAGGGGATTGACCCATAGGAACAATTAGAAGGACAGTGGCAAAACCATTGTCCGCATATAATCAACATAGTAGCAGCCTTTTACCTCTATCAAAAACAAAAACCATACTACGAGAGTTTATTAGCGATAAGGTAATACTAATCAGAGTTTTAGTCATTTGCATGTAGGGCAATAAACAAAGAAGTATAAACAAAAGCATAAACTAGCGTTATCCGCCTAGCGGCTACTAGATATAGTCAAAAAACCAGAAATCCTTCACATGCAGAAAATTATTTCTTTTTCCCATGACTCTTCTTAGGGAGCAGCTTTCTAGCCCATTCCTTAGTGATGAATTTGAACAGAGCTTTGTAGTCCTCGTCCTCCTTGCCTTTCCCTTTGGAAATATATATTAAAATTGTTATTTATTATAGATGTCTCAACATTGATATATGAATGATTAGAAGAAAATTTGAAAATATTATTATATATTTTTTTTAGTTTTTGTATATGTTAGTAAATGACATTTTTGAAGGCCTTCAGGGTATTTTTAGCCCTTGAAAGTGGAGCATGGCTAGGCATGCTCTTAGTTAAACGGCTTGTAATTTCGAGTTCTGTGCAGAAAGTTATGCCTAGTTAAAGTTAGGACAAATTTTATATAGGTTTTTTGAAAAATTACATAGTTTTAGATTTTATTATGTAAATAAATCTAATATGACTATTGGTTTTTCGATTCTCAAGGAGTTGTTGGTGACTCTTGGAATCCCTTGGACTACTATATGTTGGATTTTCGAATTGAATACAATACTTTTTGGCTTGCTTCAATTTTGTATTATCTTGTTCATCCACAACACCGCAGATTCTCACTTAGGTGTTGTTGTCCGAATCCATAATTCGGATCAATGAATATCTTTTAGATAAATATATTTAAAATATCTTATCTTAGTTTATAGATTATCATATATCATTTATTAGAATATCTAATATCCTATTTATATAACTATTTAAATAATATTATTTGCTATTATTTTCTCCTGTGACTTTTGCTCCTGCTGCTAATGATTCTAGGTGGCCCTCTGCCACCACTTCAAAGTTTCCTCACCTGGCTCTGGCGATCTTGCCTCCCAGCTAGGAGGAAGGAGACTCCTGGCCCCGCTGATGTATGGGGCAAAAAAGATGATGAAAGTTTTTTGATGAATAGCTTGTTTTTTTTGTTTTCGGCCACTGGCCAAGTGACTCTCGCAGGGTGATCTTGTATCCCCCGACCTTTTTTTGTGAATATGTACTTTAATATTTTTAACTAATAGAGAAGGCCTATTCATAAAAAATAAATAAAAAAAATTACTCAGTATTTTATTTAATATTTTAAAATAGCTTATTCACCAATATTTACTTTATTTTTATTTAAAATATACTATTTTATCTTTCTACAAATTATTTAATATATATTTAACTACATAATTATTTTAATTATTATAACAGGTGAAGGACGATTCCTCCCTGCTTCTTGGCCAAGGGGTTCTATAATCTATGGCCAATTGCTCGTGTGAGGCTTGCCTCATGCAGGCTGAGGGACGACCGACCTGGTTGAAGCGGGGGAATTTAATGTTGCTTGTTGGAAGCCTTGATTTTTGGGTTCAAAGTCTCTAGGTGATGGGAATATTATATTCGACATTTCGATTGAAGGTGGAGCGAAGACTTTTAAACAGGTGGTGGCAGGGTCGATTATCCTTCCAGAAGATGCGAAATTCCTCTCACGATAAGAGCAGCCAGTTGGTGGTGAAGATGACAAAGGAGGAGGTAAGGATCTCCCCGACACTTCAATGGTTGTCTTTCCTAATTCACAAATGGCCAATTCTATTTTATCAGAAAAGAATAGACTTAGAAATTCTGCCATTTTTCTTGCGGCTGTAGATGTTAATAAGTTACCTTCTAGGAATTTTTTGAAACTCTTGGTTGCACAACACTTGGGGAAAAAAGATGGGTTTTTTCTTTTCTATAGAGTGATACAAAAAGGGCTCTTTCTGATTTTCTTCAATAACCCTAATAGTCAAAGAGAAGTTATTAAGAGGCAATATTGGACCATAGGTGTTGGATGTTTTAGGGCTTTGTCCTGGGACTCGAAGGTTAAAGCTGAAGAGATTTTGGCTCTGTCGAGGCCTAGATGGATCAGCATTCAGAATGTTCCCCCATATATGTGGTCGGTTATTCCTAATGTTGTAGAACCATTAGGGAAGTGGCACGAATGGATGAAACAACATCACTTCTGGCTCACATGAATGCTAGGTTACTTATTTCTCTGAACCCTAGAAAGGATCTCCCTAAAGATGTTAAAATTGAATTCATTAATGAGATTGTTGTTTGCCCCATTGAATATCTAGGGGGATAAATGCTTGTTTTCTTTGTAGAAGAGAGGGTCATCTGAGGAAAAATTGCCCTCTCCTTAAGAAATCCAATGATGTAGGTAACCTTGCTAATAATTCTAAACCTAGCCAAGTTTCGGTCTTAGAATTTGATTCGAGTATCTCCCCTTCCTCTTTGGCCTCTGTTGCTCCTCCTGACCTCTCTATTGATGCTATTAATCCCTCTGACAAGAATCCGGGGATGATGAATTGGAGGCTTTGTATGCAAAAATAGAAGAGAGCCATTCCACGGTTGGTGTTCATCCCTCTACCTATTCTAAGAAGTCATGTGACATCTTTGATGATGTGAAAGAGTCCCCCCTAGTCCTAGAAAGCTTAATGCTCAACAGATTATTCTTGAAAAGTTTAAAAAATTGAATCAAACCCATAAAAGGGTGCAAGATATTTTGGACTCTGATCTAAAGGTCAATAATGGAGGTGATAAGAATAAGGTGATAAGCCCTCCCTCTGAGTTCACCCCCTGTGACAGGAGCGGCTCCCTTGGGAGTTGTATCCCCATATCTGATGAGGTAGTGTCTAACATTGATGTGGAGGGATGTTCAAGGAGCTCCAAACTACCCCTTTCTATTGAGGATGACATTCATTCCAAGAGCTTGAATAAAGGTGTTTTTGATGACAAAAAGAGCTTGAATTTTTTGATACTCTTGTCAACAAGGATTTACCTCCTAATTCTCCTCGTACCCCCCCTCCCCCCCTTCAGCCTTGATATTAAGCTCACCAATGGTGGGGATATGATTTGTAAGGTTGGTGCTCTTGGCATTGGTGGTGGTTCTTCAATGTATATGGAGGTGGAGGACTTTGGTCTAGTCAATGAGAATTGCAAGAATGGTGATAGTTGGGCCATTGTACCCTTTAAGGGACATTCTAAAGTTGATATTGTGGAAGAGGCTATGAATGAAATTGGGATTAGGAAGGCCAAAGGGAAGAAGGTTTTTTATAAAGCATAAGAAATCTAAAACCCTAAATTGTAGCTCTTCTTTAGGTGTTGATCAAGAATTTATGTTCAAAAGGAAGAGATGGAGACCTAGTGGTTCTTCTAGTGTCTCCAAGGAGGTGAAGACTCCTAAATGAAAGTTGCCTAAATGTTATGATAGCTTTCAGGTGCCCATGGAAATCTCTCCATAGTGTTCTTTATGGATTAGAACATCACATCTTGGAATGTAAGGGGGTTGGAAACCCCAGATATAAAGTATGTGGTTAAGAGATTTTTGAAACTATACAAAAAATTGGATATTCTCTTGCTCCAAGAACTCAAGCCAATGAATTTATGGCTTGATGTCAATTTGAAGTGCATTTGGAGGGATGCAAGGCATTTTACTACTAAGCATGATAAAGACAAAGGGGGTGCAACTATCCTTATTAGTGAAAAATGGGCTAATTCTATTTCTAAGTGGGGTTGCTCGCCTTGTAATAGACTTGTTTGGGTTATTTTGAAATTCAAAGAAGTGGAGTTTGGAGTCTATTTGGTGTATTCCCCTAATGATTACAAATGCAGAATTGAATTATGGAGGTGGATGCTTGATTTGGAGAATGTCCCCTGGATCCTTGGGGGAGACTTCAACATGGTGGAGAGCTCGGTGGATAAGGAAGGGGGTTGTAGATTCGAGTGGAAGGGGGAGGAGCATTACTTTTGGAACAAGATGATTAGAAAGTTGGGTCTCATGGACCCTTTGGAAGGCTGCAAGAAAGAGTACCAAGTGATTTGGTTTACTTGGTGTTACAACCAAAAGGAAAGTAAGAGGATTTACTACAGGTTTGACAGGTTTTATTTCAATAAGGACTTTTTTTTTAAGATTTTCTAAGGATAATGATGGGACTAAGGTGAAGGTTATCCCTTATACTTTGTCTGATCATCACCCTATTCAGGCTGTCATTTCTCACAATAGTATGATCTCTAGAAGAGATTGAAAGAGAGATGCGTTTGCTTTAAATACCAAGCTACTAGGAAGAGAGGAAATCAAGCAGGCGATTCTAATTATCAGACAGTTTAATAGAACAATTGTTAAGCATAACAATCTTATCAAGTGTTGGAACCAAAATGTCCATAGTTGGAGGATACTCTTTCAGATTGTAGGGAAGAAAATGGCTAAGGATTCAAGGAGAGAGGAAACTCTATCTCACCTCAGACTCCATCAAGCGGAAGAGGCCCTTCAAACCAACCCTTTGTGCTCTGAGGCGCTAGACACTTTATGTCATGCCAAGAATTCTCTTAGGAAGATTTATAATGTAAGAATCCAGGGTGCCAAAACTAGAGCGAGACTTAATTAGTTGGAACACGAGGATAAAGGATCTAGATTTTTTTTTCTAGCTGTTGAAATCTAAAGAGGCTAGGATCAATATAGATAGTATTTGGGAAGAGGGTGATAATATATCAGATTAGTAAGGTATACTAAAAGCCTTTGCCTGATTCTATCAAAGGTTGTTCTCTTCAGAAGGTAATGCACAGAACAAGGCAAGAGCCAGATAGTATATTAAAGGGGTCATTCCTAGAAAGGTGAACTTGGAAGATGCTAAGATATTGAACAAAGACACATCTCTGGAAGAAATTAGAGAAGGTATCTTGACTCTTAGTAATGGGAAAGTACTAGGACCAGATGGTCTCCTAGTTAAATTCTACAAAGATTGCATTGATTGGGTTGGGGAGGACCTGTTGTTGAAATCCAAGAACACTAAGAAGGGGGGGGGGTGGGGGGGAGTGAATCAGTGTTCTGCTGGTAATATAAAATTTTACCTTATTATAACATACACATATAAACCTATAAATGAAGAAACATATAACATGAAGTAAATAAACCGGCCACATGAATGAACACCATAACACATAGATTTTATACGTGGAAAACATCAAAGAGGAAAAACCACGGTGGGATTTGTGACCCACAATATCAATTTACTGGCCATATAAAAGATATTACATAGCATGGGGGTTGCACATGCAGGAAAGCACACTACTTAGAGCACGCTGCTCAACACAAAAGAGTCTCACTGACTACAAGCTTCTGCTGAGATAAAATAGTACTGGTGAACTCACAAAATGCATCTGCAATACCAAAAAGAGTTTCGGTTAAACCTCTATTCTGTACCGGTTCATAAACCCTGAATCCTTCTATCGGTATCTCCTTTCCTCCAAGAATGCTTTACAAACCATCTACTGATCATTGCATGATATTACATTTGCATACAAATGACCTACATACATATCCTTCACATTAAACAGTTCTACTTCCTTGTCATATCCTTGTCCTATATCAAAATGACCTAACAGACTGACTTATATACCCTTTACAAACAATATGCCTTATGTCGGATTACAATACAAAATATATTCAATGTCGGCCTTTATACAATAATTACAAAATGATTTTACAAATAAAACCTTTTAGATCCCAAACTGATGTCGGCTTCCTTGAAGTGTTGGATGTCATTGTCGGTGCCGGTGATGACCCTGAATACTCCAATGCCAGTATCTGCCATTGTATGCCTCCAAATGCCGATATATGCCTTCAATATAATCTTATTGCCATCAATGACAACATATGATTCCAATGAGTTTCAATTGCCAATAATCTCCCCCTTTGGCATTGATGGCAACACTCATGTGAAAAATGGATTCCCTGCCGGTGTTGGATATTGTTGGCATATGATGAACCGACATATTGATATGATGATAATGTATGTTGTCATTGATGTCAATAAGTACAAGTAAACCAGTATGCAGATTAAAATAAGTTGGTGAACCGGTATGAAGAGGTATGAAGAGATGTTGTGAACCGGTGTCGAGGTTTCACTAAGTGTGACTACTGGTTGGTAGTCTAGGCTCTAGGGTTTCCGGTTTGCAAATCTAGCTAATGCGATGCAACCGATGATACTCTATGATGAGTTAGCTAGGAGATGAGGATGAGATCGAGGTTCCATGTCACCTTCATGCACGTGAAGGATTTCCTTGAGGATCTTGCATGAGAAGATCGACTACATTAAAAGTCTACATTGGGAATGAACATTCTTCTTGGCGGTATGAGAAGAAAGCATGATGGATTACTGATTCCCATGTGCGGCAAAGAATGGATGATGCGGATTGTCTTGTGATATGTTTGAAATTGTATTTCTCTATGCAAAGTGTTTGGATGGTCAGGATTGGACCACTTGTATTGTAAACCTAAGATGCTCAGGGTTTAGGGTTTATGCTACTAGCCTAACTATTGTCTATAAGGTCGATGATGTTTGTTGTTGTAAGTTGTTGGCAAATGTTGTGTGTGTATCCGATTGATGAGATACTTGCCAGACTAGTAAGAGGAAAACTCCAGAGTGTGATTGCAGAGTAGAGGAAATGAAAATGATCTGCCTTGACATGTAGTGCTGTTATCAGATTAGAGTTTTACCGATTGTCTTCTAACCATTTCAACAGTTGGAAAATCCCTTTACCGGGTAGCTTTAATAGGCTTATTGTAAATCCTTTAACCGGGTGACTCAAGATCATTGAGTTCTTTAAATCCTCTAGCAAGGTAACCTCTAACAAGGTTTCAACCTTTAACAGGGTATATAGCCATCCCTTAACCGGGTGATCTTTAACAGGATCGGTTCCTAGCAGAACCTTATTGTAAAGTCTTTAACCAGACTAGGTTCCTAACAGAGCGAGATTCAAAAGAGTTCAAAAACAAGCTTGTGGGTATTCATCCCCATAGTGGTTTTTCCCATTTGGGTTTCCACGTGAAAAATCTGTGTGTCATGAATTTTGCATTTTTCATGTGATGATTATGTATTCTTTTTTTGAGTGATTATATGCAAGTAGAGTTATTAGGTTATGGTATTACTATTATACCACATGTATATATTTATGGGTGAAGTTGTTATGAAGTATTGAATGTATTTGAAGTGTTCAGACTTATCAATTTATGTTGTCTGAAGGCTTACTATGTTTAACCGATATTGCCATGGTTAAGTTCAATAATGAAGACAACCGGTTGATATTACTTTAACTTGATAAGTTGTTGAAAAAGTTTTTGTCTGTACTGATTCACCCCCCCTCTCAGTACCAGTTAGGGTATCTGTTGTTCATCATTATTCATCAATTGGTATCAGAGCGACTCCAGGTCCTCGGTGATATAAGCTTAACCACTTGAGGTAAAAGATCCTGCCTTAATGATGAAGAGGGAAGGTCCTAAGTTCAATAGAGATAACTTCAAGATATGGAAGGACAGAATGAAGATTTACATCAAGAGTATGGGTTCTCAACACTGGAGCTATGTTGAGAATGCCTATGTGACTCCCACTGGCACTCTGACCGATGATCATAAGAGAGAGATTCAGGAAATGGGCAAGTCATGGAAGTCCTTCTCAACAACTTGTCAGATATTGAGTTTATTGATGTACAAGATGAGGACACACCTAAGGATGTATGGTATGCATTGGAAATCATTTATGGTGGTGATGAGCACGTAAAGAAAGCTAAGGAAGAGAGCCTTAGAGGAAAATTTAAAGACATGAGGATGGTTGAAGGAGAAACCATTCAACAATATGGCATAAGGATTAAGACTATGGTAGGATATATCAAAAGCGCTGGTGGAATGATTGAGGATGCCACCGTTGTTAGTAAAGTCTTGAGATCATTGTTACCAATCTATGCAATCAGAGTTGCTGCTATCCAGAAACTAAGGTCTATTGATAAAACCAAGGTATCCTTAGACTCTATCATTACAAAGTTAACTGCACATGAGTTGAATAGATATGATGGCAGTGTTCAGAAGATTGAGTCAGCCTTTAGAGCATCTTCTGCACCATCTAGAAAAGGAAAAGAAACTAGTACCAATTATGAATCCAGACGATGCAGAGATATGGATGATGAAGAGATCCTGATGGAGTTTGAAGCTCTTCTTGCTAAAAGACTTCCGAAAGGAACTGGAAAATATATAGGTAATCTTCCTTTGAAATGTTTTTCATGCAACAAGATAGGACATATAGATGTTAATTGTCCTAACAATGACAATAAGGATAAACCAGAGAGGTTTAGAAAGTATAAATGAGGAAATGGAAGAAATTGTCTCATTGATGTAGATGAAGGTGTTACTGATGAAGAATCGGAAGATGAAGAGAGTGAAGACATAGTGTTTGTAGCTGTAAAGGAAGAAGTGTTAGATAAGAAAGCACCTGTCTCTCACATTGGCAACTCTAATGAGTGGATAATTGATAGTGGTTGTTCTCACCACATGATTGGTGACCGGAGAAAGTTTCTGTCTTTGGAGGAATATGATGGAGGTGTTGTCAAATTTGGCAACGATGCACCATGCTTGGTGAAAGGTAAAGGATCCATCTCATTGAATGGAAAGAGCACTACAGATGATGTCTACTGGGTAGAAGGTCTTAAGCATAACCTGTTGAGTGTTGCTCAACTAAATGATAAAGGACTCATTTTGGAGTTCAAAGGTGGAGTCTACAATATAATTGGGAAGAGTGGTGAACTTATTGCCACCGGTAAGCAGACCAGAGGTAACCTATTTTAGTTGAATGCCAAGATAAGTCGGTGTCTAATGGATAAGTTTGATGACAATTGGATATGGCATAGGAGACTCTGGCATATTAAATTTGACAATATTGTTAAAGATAGTAAGATAAAGGCGGTAAGAGGATTACCTTTGCTAAACAAACCTAAGAATTCTTTGTGCAGAGAATGTCAACTTGGGAAGATGTCTTCCTCAACTTTTAAAGGTAAGTCTTTTTCAGTAGAAAATTTACTTGACCTTGTGCATACTGATTTGTGTGGTCCTATGAAAACTAGAAGTATTCAGGGAGATAGGTATTTTATGATTCTTACTGATGACTGCTCAAGAATGATGTGGGTCACATTCTTGAAAGACAAGTCTAAAGCATTTGGAAAGTTCAAAGCCTTTAGAGCATTAGTAGAGAAGGAAAGTGGTCAAAAGATAAAATGCCTAAGAACTGATCAAGGAGGAGAATTCACTTATGATGAATTCAACAAGTACTATGAAGATAGTGGTATCAAGAGGCAGTTGTCTGCCCCAAGGACACCACAACACAATGACATAGAAAAAAGAAATAACAAGACTGTAGTTGAAGCGGCTAGAACAATGCTGATCCAAAGAAAGGTTGGTCACACTTTTTGGAGAGAAGCGGTGAGTACTGTAGTCTATACTATGAACCGGGTACTTATCAAGAAAGGAAGAGTTAAAACCCCTTATGAGTATTGGACCGGGAAAAATCCCACTGTGAGTTACTTTAAAGTGTTTGGTAGTAAGTGCTATATCAAGAGAAGTGAGCATTTGAGCAAATTTGATGCTAAAAGTGATGAAGAAATATTTTTGGGATATTCCACTAAGAGAAAAGCTCTCAAGTGCTACAACAATAGAACACAAAAGATTGTTGAAAGTATCAATGTCAGGGTTGATGAATCCCCTGAGGAACCCGAGGAAACCTGCAGCAAGAAAGTGGAAGATGAACCGGGTATAGCCTTCTGGGAATCAGTTAAGAAAGAAACTAGTAAAGATCTCAGTGTTCCTGTACCGGTAGAAGCTGCAGTAGGAGAAGAAGAAAATCTAGCAGTTCAGGCTAGAGTCATTCCTAGATATGTGAAACTACATCATGATCCAAAGCAAATCATAAGAGATAAAGATGCAGGGATACTCACAAGAAGAAAGGTGAAGGAGATCTCTTGCATGATCTCTGAATTAGAGCCTAAGACTATTGGAGAGGTGCTTACAGATGAAGACTAGATTAAAGCAATGGAAGAGGAACTAGACCAGATTGAAAAGAATGCAACATGGTACCCATACCAGAACACAAAAATGTCATTGGTACCAAATGGGTCTTTAGGAATAAGCTGAATGAAGAAGGCACAATTGTAAGGAACAAGGCTAGGCTTGTATGCAAAGGATATGCTCTGGATGAGGGAGAAGACTATGGAGAAACCTTTGCCCCTGGGGCTAGACTAGAAGGAGTTCGAATGCTACTTGCATTTGAAACATTTAAGGGATTCAAGGTATATCAGATGGATGTGAAGTCTGCATTCTTGAATGGAATCCTTGAAGAGGAAGTATATATAGAGCAACCAGATGGGTTTGCCCTATCAGAAGATAGTAACATAGTGTGTAGATTACACAAAGCTCTGTATGGATTGAAACAAGCACCTAGGGCATGGTATGAAAGGTTACACTCTCATATTGTGAAGATTGGATTTTAGAGAACAAGTGAGGATAGAAACATCTACTTAAAATCTGAAGGTGATCAGATTCTGATCTGTGAAGTATTTGTAGATGACATAATCTTTGGAGGAGATGATAAAATGAGTCATGTGTTTGCAGATGAAATGAACAAAGAGTTTGAGATGTCTCTGATTGGAGAGATAAAGTTCTTCATTGGTTTACAAATTCAACAAATGAAAGAGGGTATTTTTATCACCCAGTCCAAGTATGTCAAAGAGGTATTGAAGACCTCTGGCATGGAGGAAAGAAAATCAATTGGTACACCGATGGTGACCAACTGTAAACTAAGGAAGATGATTTAGCGCTGGTAAATGAAAAGGAGTACCAATCAATGATTGGTAAATTGCACTACGTTGTGCACAACAGACCAAATATTTCTCATGCAGTGGGCATAATAGCTCATTTTCAGAAATGTCTAAGAGAATCCCACTTGGTAGCTGTCAAGAGAATTCTTAGATATCTGAAAGGAACAGTTGACTATGGTTTGCGGTATCCATATAATGGTGACTATAACCTCAAAGTATATACTGATACCGATTGGGCAGGTAATGTGGATGACCAAAAGAGAACAACTGGTGGAACGTTCTTTCTTGGTGGAAGATTAGTATCATGGATGAGTAAGAAGGAGAGCTGTACTTCCTAGTCTACAACTGAGGCAGAATATGTGGCAGCATTTGTGAACTGCACTCAAGCAACCTGGATGAAACATGTATTGGAAGGTTTCAAAGTACCTGTATCTGAACTGATGAATATATTTTGTGACAACACAAGCGCAATAAATATTTCTAAGAATCCAGTATTGCATGCTAGAACTAAGCACATTGAGCTTAAATATCACTTCTTGAGAGAGAAAGTTTAGAATAAGGAAGTTGTACTTCAACATGTTTCCAGTAAGGAGTAGCTAGCAGATATATTCACTAAGCCCTTACCAAAGACTACATTTACCTATTTGAGAGGTGAATTAGGGGTTCTGCCCCTTCATGAAGTCAACTAAAACTTGTGTGCTCCGCATCAGTCAGGTACTACAGTGACAAATCTTTCAGGATTGATGTGTTGAAGGATGCTAATCCATAGGGGGAGCAACATAGTGGAGTATGGAAGCTTGTGCCTCCACTTTGGCATTGTTGTCAAAGTGGGAGAAGATGTCGGATGATGAAGATGCACTGGTCTATGATGTTTACAGTTGCAATGCTACACTGAGTATTGCCATCAATGCCAAAGGGGGAGATTTTTGGATATTGTTGGCATATGATGAACCGACATGTTGATATGATGATAATGTATGTTGTCATTGATGTCAATAAGTACAAGTAAACCGATATGTAGATTAAAAGAAGTTGGTGAATCGGTATGAAGAGGTATGAAGAGATGTTGTGAACCGGTGTCAGGGTTTCACTAAGTGTGACTACTGGTTGGTAGTCTCAGCTCTAGGGTTTCTGGTTTGGCAATCTAGCTTGTGCGATGCAATCGATGATACTCTATGATGAGTTAGCTAAGAGACAAGGATGAGATTGAGGTGCCATGTCAGCTTCGTGCACTTGAAGGATTTCCTTGAGGATCTTGCATGAGAAGATCGACTACATTAAAAGTCTACATTGGGAATGAACATTCTTCTTGGCGATATGAGAAGAAAGCATGATGGGTTACTGATTCCCATGTGTGGCGAAGAATGGACGATGCAGATTGTCTTGTGATATGTTTGAAATTGTATTGCTCTATGCAAAGTGTTTGGATGGTCAAGATTGGACTGCTTGTATTGTAAGCCTAAGATGTTTAGGGTTTAGGGTTTATGCTACCATCCTAATTGTTGTCTATAAGGTCGATGATGTTTGTTGTTGTAAGTTGTTGGAAAATGTTGTGTGTGTATCCAATTGATGAGATACTTGCTAGACCAGTAAGAGGAAAACTGCAAAGTGTGATTGCAGAGTAGAGGAAATGAAAAGGATTTGCCTTGGCATGTAGTGTTGTTATCAGATCAGAGTTTTACCTGTTGTCTTCTAACCATTTCAACAGTTGGAAAATCCCTTTACCGGGTAGCTTTAACAAGCTTATTGTAAATCCTTTAACCAGGTGACTCAAGATTATTGAGTTCTTTAAATCCTCTAGCAAGGTAACCTCTAACAGGGTTTCAACCTTTAATAGGGTATATAGCCATCCCTTAACCGGGTGATCTTTAATAGGATCAGTTCCTAGCAGAACCTTATTGTAAAGTCTTTAACCAGACTAGGCTCCTAATAGAGCGAGCTTCAAAAGAGTTCAAAAACAAGCTTGTGGGTATTCATCCTGACCGTGATTTTTCCCATTTGGGTTTCCACATGAAAAATTTGTGTGTCATAAGTTTTGCATTTTTCATGTGATGATTATGTATTCTTTGTTTGAGTGATTATGCATGCAGAGTTATTAGGTTATGGTATTACTGTTATACCACATGTATATGTTTATGGGTGAAGTTGTTATCAATTATTGAATGTATTTGAAGTGTTCAGACTTATCAGTTTATGTTGTCTGAAGTCTTACTATGTTTAACCTGTATTGCCATGGTTAAGTTCAGTAATGAAGACAATTGGTTGATATTGCTTTAACTTGATAAGTTGTTGAGAAATTTTTTGTCTGTACTGATTCACCCCTCCTCTCAGTACCAGTTACGGTATCTGTTGTTCATAATTATTCATCAATCAGTTGAATTGAAATATGAACATGCTCCCCCTGAGCTGATTGACTTTGTCGATATCCTCCCCTAGGATTATGTACATATTTTTCACATAATATACACATTCCCTTTGGCATCAATGCCAAAGACCGGTGAAAGAATTGAAAGAATAATTATAGATTACTTTACCAGAGCTTGACCAATCTCAAAATTTTGGGGTAAACTTTCTCTAGCAACTGTGCATAGGTATCCGAACTGGTTTTGAATGTTTTAGATATGGATACAAGTCCACTTAGTAAATGTGCAAGTGTTTCTTTCTCAGTGACTTCTGTCAGTGTGGGCTTCGCAAGCATATCCATACATTTCCTCTTATGTACACCAAGTGAATCCAATCTTGGACTCACCAAACCTCTAAGACTCCTTGCTCTCTGAATGATCTTGTCTCTTTTTTTTCAAAATCAAAAAATTGATTCTCCAAAGTCAAAATTTGTCCATCAATGGAAGTTGTAAGTGAAGTTAGTCCATCAAAAGAATTAGCAATATTAGCAATATTTTCATGTAATTCCTTTAACCTCTGATCTACATTTTCTGTAAGAATCTGTATATTACAACATACCCTGTAGATGTTAGTACACTGTTTCAAAGAATTTTCAATGAGTATAAGTTTCTCTTCAACCTTCCTCTTCTCTATCTCAATAATCTGGTCAAAAGCGGCTTTCTTGGCCAGAGTAAATCTTTCAAGTGCTTTCTTGTCAGAAATCTATTGCAATGACTGAAAGTTTTTAGATATATGCTCTATCAATTCCTTAAGCTTGCCGAAAGGGCTTGCTTCATTTTCAACCATACAATCAGGAATCAATCTATGCAAAATTGTTATTGATTGATCTAATATTCCTTTAGCTGCAGATCCTTCCTTCATTATCTTTTGAGTAGCCATCATCATTAGCTCTGTGGGACTCATCTCTGTGATTGATTTCTTCTCATCTTGAGAAGTGTCAATTGCAAAAAGTTTTGCAGGGGAATCAACTGCCGGTTCAACCTCCTTTTCCTTTTATTCCTTACCCTCTCCCGGTGTATCTATTTTTTCATCCTCGTTTGCACTAGTGGCTTTGCTACTTGGTGCAGTATCTATTACTGTCAGTGGAGTATTATCCACAATATTATCTATAACCTGTACATTATCTATATTGCCTTGCCCAGACTGTACAAATGTATTCTCTGCCAGTTTAGTCTGTACACTCTCATTCTTTTTAGGTTTATCTGTCGGTTCATTCAAAATTTGATCTAAACTTCCCAAAATTCCTTTCCCAAACTCGGTAGCTCATTCATGAAGTACAACATCAAATAGACAATAAGATTGCCAAACCAGAAGGTTCCTTTCTTAACACCTTTTATCTTGCCAAGATTAATCATTAATTTACTCCTTAACCATTCACACAAGTCATAGTTTTCATTATTCTTTATTGTTTGGTGTGCAACATGGATGCAAGAACTGGAAACATAGTTCAATTGACTTGATTGAGTTACCTTGTAGTTGATGATCATGCTTGCAAATTTCACATCTGTGTCTTTGATGGTTCTGACCCTCATAGATCTTCCATCATGGGTTGCACCGGTGAGCTTCTCAACCGCAGTGTTGGAGATCTTCTTACCTGGTTCCTGTCCAACTTTGGGTAAGCCGGTGATTGCCTGAATTGATTCTTTGGTAATCATGTGGGGCCAGTCCAACCAGATAAATTCATTATGGACCCTACTTAGAACATATCTAATCACTTCATCCTTGAATTTCTGTAAGTATAGGATTCCGGTCAACCCTAGATCCTCAATGATTTGATATTCCAGCTTGATTGTTCTAGAGTTGCCTAGTATCATGGATTGATAAATTCCCTTTATTTCCTCAGTGCCTAAATCCTCCAAGGTGCAGTGAATATAGGCCTTGACATCTTCTACATAAACCACGCTATCGGGAACCCTCGAAAATGTGCCAGTAGAGTCTTCCTTCATAGCAATTTGGGGAACTTCCTTGAAAGAAGGCCTAAGCCTATCCTTAACTTCAACAATAGTGGGATTCATAATGAAAGTAGGAGCAAATGATGATCCAGATGCCATTTCAAATAAATACCTAGAAAACAGTTGCCAGTTGAAGGGTTTTGATTACTTCTCAGATGAATGTTGGAAATATTTTGGAATGCCTTTTCTTGCTCTTGATCGCCTATGATTCACCTTTGATTCGCTCTGGTTAGCTTGAGTGCTGGGTGAGTGAAAATGAGTCCATTTTCCCTTTTTATCAGTGAGTAAACCCTAATTCATCACTGTCATAAATGCTTAGCGATGTACCCTATCGGATGTCGGTTCACAGTTTTATGCTAGATAAGCCTCCATCAATGATCAATACCACTCTCCAGATCTCTTCCAGTTCTCTTTCGAGGAATATGCAATATTTTCAATGAATTTTATAGCCCCTAAGGCGTATGCTTCAGTTACCAGTTGAATTTCCTGCTGGTGCAGGAATGCTCTGTTCTACCGGTGGAGTTAATGGTGCAGTTATCGGTGTAGTTGCATCTCCAATTGGTTCTTCATATTTTCTAACCCATCTCTTGGTGTGATCTTGTTGTATTTCATCTACCTCCTGCTTCCCTTTCTCATTTGCTTTATCATTGTTAATCGGTGTAGTCCTTCTTCTGCAGTACTTAGCAATATGACCTATTTTATTGCATGCATAACATGTAACATTGTTATTTTGAATTGCTTTGACATATCCGGTGTCATTCCTTAACCTAAATTGATTAGCCAAATGACCAAACTTTCCTTATGCATGACATTTAACATTCATTTGCAATCTTCTAACTTATGACCATATTTCTTGTAATTTGTACATTGACTGGGAACTGAATTGTAGTTTTGATTTGCTCTATTTCTACATTGTCTAGCCATATGCCCAAATTTATTAGAAATAAAACATCTACTATTGAATTTGTAAGCATTAGATTTCCTTATCGGTTTCCTCTAGTTAGATGAGTTCTGCATACCAGTTGTCTGATCTTCATTTGCAGTACCGAAGCTTTCAACTTGTACAAATCCAAGTCCTCTAGAATCTTCACTTTGCCTTTGTCTTTTCAATAAATCATCCAATTGTGCAGCACTAATCCTGAATTTTTCTTTATACTCACTTGTAGTAGTTAGATCATCTCTCAGAGTCATTATTTGTCTCTCTAACTCTTGTTCATTATTAAGGGATTGTACTAGATTAGTTCTCAACAGATTGTTCTCATGAGTCAATTCGCCACATTCCTCAAATTTGTTCTTCAGAGATATAGCAAGATTTTCTTCTGTCTTCTTTCTATCCTCAATATCTTTTGATAACCTCATAGTCAAGTCTTGCATTTCATTCTTCATGAGCATGTTTGCTTGACTTAGTTTCTGACATTGTTCCTTAAGTGCATTTTTCTCTTCATCATCCTGGTTTTATAGAAGTTCCTTTCTCTTAGCTTGAGCTGATGATAACCTTTCTTGTAGAACAAGAATAAAATCATTAGAAGAATTCAATTCATCTTGCAGTTTTAAGTTCTTCATTCTTTCAACATCATAATCCTCAAGTGCCATCTCAAGTTGCTTCTCCATAGCCATGTTTAATGATTCCAGTTTTAGGATCTTCCTCAAGCTGTTAAACTTCCTCTGAGGTACCAGGCTCTAATACCAATTGTTGGAATCCAAGAACACTGAGAGGGGGGGGGGGGTGCGGGGGGTGAATCAGTGTTCTACTGGATGGGGTGATACAATTTGATTAGCTGTTCTACATTGTTGATTTGGTGTATACTGCTCTTATGTAATAGTTGTATTGTGCATATGTTTAATGCCTTCAGACATAGCAGTGATGGTTTTTCGGGATAGTGGGGTTCTCAGACTATATATTTTGTCTAGTAGCATGATCTTTTTTGTATAATGTAATTGTGGTGGGAGACTTCCGATTCTGACATATTTTGTATTGTGATTACCTTATATTTAATAGAAAAAAAAAATTATTACTTACTATTATTACTTGCTATAATTTTTTTACTAAAGTATATAACTATTTATTATTTTATTTAGTAATTCTAATAAATAAATTTTTCTTATAATTTTTATTGCTCTATATTGTCTTCTGCTTACACTATATAATAAAATGTAATTAAAATATCTAAATTTTTACTTATTATTTAATTTAATAATTATATATAAATAACTAATATTTACTTTTATACTTTTTTTTTTAGAAATCAAATTTTTAATAAATTATTTACCATATAAAGTATATCATGTAGGAAGAAAGTGTGTCAAACAAGAATTGAAGTTTTGGGTCTTTGTTTAGAGGGAAAATTTTGTAGATTCAATGGGATGATGAAAATGATAAAGATGGCAAGGATGATAATTGTGAGGTTGACTAGTGGGAAAATGATATAGGTAGAGATTGGAGGGGCAACCTTAAGGAGGATGAAGACTGTTTTTTGGAATTGTGGTTTGAGGCTCAACAAGAAGCCCATGTGTGCTTTATTATTAACACTATTGATGGGAGAGCTCTTTTTGTGGATGGGCATCTTATAGTGTTAATATGATGAGGTAGGGTTTGTAGAGAGGATTCCTTATCCCTTCCTTCTCAATGATCTTTATTGGAAGATGCATTGTGGCACTCAAGGATCCAATCTAAACAAGAGAGGTCATGATTCTATTGCTTAGGGAAACTATTGATCTTGAGTTCACTTCAAGTGGGGTGGATGTGAGGCCCCCCTTCCCCTTGTTTAAAGGGGGATACATAACAAATGCCCCTCTTGTTGGATATTGCTGCTGCTAGGATATGTTGTTGTCATTAATGTCAACACATTCCTGTGTTTTTGGTGTTTCAAAGAGTTGTTTGGTGTTCTAGTGATTGCATTGAGTTGATATGGTTGATTTATCCATTTTGGATGTCAAAGTACTTCATTCCTTATTGGTTTCAGTGATACGAAAGTTTTCTTGATCATATTATTTGATCCGGTTTGGAGTTTAGTCTTTCTGTTCAGTGGTTGGCAGAGTGTGGTATTTGATCTAGTGAGCTTCGGTATGATTATATCCTTGGTTGCGGATTTGGTAGAATATTTTGGATGTTCATGTGTATCTTCATTTCAGATGGTTCATGATTTGGTGCTCCACAAGTTATCTTTCTAGTCTGAATTGTTGTTGTTTGGTGTTCTTGTGAGTTAGCGTGTTGATCGATGAAGATTTGAATAAGTGGTGTTGGTGCATCTATTGCGGATGGTTCTAATGTTCTTGTTGGTGTTTTCTGATCATGTCCTATTTGTTTTGGTGTTCCACATTGATCCTTGTGTGTAGTAATGGTGAATTTTCTGATCCAGTGATATTCTTCATGTTATGCGGTATTCTTGGTGGTGTAGCGTGTTGCAGTTGATCTTGGCGAGATTATCGGTGGTGATGCGTGTTTGGAGATTTGATTTAGGTCCATGCTATGTCATGTATATCATTGTATTGGTTCGGTGGTTCATATATGTATCATGTGATGTAATTTTATAATTGAGGTTTGAGGGTTTGGTCAACCTTGTAGTCAAGGTTGATGAATTGTATAAATAGGTGGTATAGTCATGTAATTTGGGTATCAGTGTTGTGTCTAATTTATTAGAGAGTGTTATATGTGTGCATAAGTGAACTTATCTTTCGGTATGGAGTATTGAGCATATATTGTTGTAGGGAAGACAAATGTACTTAACTGAAACTGCCATCAGGCATAAGGAGATGCTATATTTGTAGTTCATGTAATCCAGATTGTAGTCCAAATCTTATTGTAAGGTAGTGAACCTTCCCTGAGGGTTGGAGCTTTCTAGGTCATCTTATTTTGAGCAGTGAGCTCTAGGTAGTGTGCTTGAATTCATGTGCATTCCCCATTGTAATATTTACACATACTACTACATAGTATCATCTTATTGTGGGTAGGTTCCCACCGTGGTTTTCCACATCAAAATCTTGGTGTTATGTGTGTTACTATCATTGTCTTTATCTTTATTATTGTTGTAGTTGATTGGAAGATGAGATTGTGCTTAATTGGTTTAATCCGGTGAAAACTGATTCACCTCTCCCCTCTCAGTTTTCCTTCATTGTTGCTGCCAACACCTCTCTCTAGTAGGACATATGATAGTTCTTTTACTTTGATTGGGAATTTGAGAGTCTAATGAATGCAACTTATTTATTTTGGTGGTCTTAAAGAGTTGAGGCATGTCTATATTTCTATTTTCCTACAATTTATGGAAAGCCTTACCCAAGCCTTGTTATATTAGGATTGGTTGTGGGAAACAAATGCATTTAGATCAGTCCCTAAATCCATGATGGAAATATCATCCTTTTGGTTTCAAAATGATCTATTGGAGTGGTTTTTAATGCTAGACCAAATATTGATATGGTGAGAAGATGGGCTCATTGGATATGGAAAGCATCTAGTCAATGATGATCTTGCCTATGTCTCATGATTTATTCATTAATTCCTTTTTAAATCAAATTTAATTCAGTAAAGACTCTTTCAATCCGGGCTCTTGTTTCTTTTGGCAATTAGGGATTTTCTTTCAATAATGGTGAAAAATATTTTTATTCAATGAAGGAGTTTTGTAATAGGTTCCCATTCGGGTTAGATTGTTATGCCTATCACTCAAATATTACAAATATGAGGGTTTTTCAAGTCATGCTATTTCTTTAGTGTAGCTTATTGTTGTTGATCTTATGACTAGCTCTAGGAAGCGACTTTTGTATGCTAGGATTTGTGTGAGAATTGATGTGAAAAAGATGTTATCAATTTCTATATCCTTGTCTTATAATTTTGATGTTTGGATGTAGAAGACTAATTTTTGGTGACAAGGAATTTTTGTCAATTGTTCCCTATTGTTAGAAACTTGACTACTATTTGTTTGGGTAGTAGGAGGAAGAAAAATGCTTGCAAAAGTAAGGAAATAAAGAGCTATGTATTATTTAAAGGAGTGAAGATATTCCCTACACAAAAATAGTAAAAGAGTCCAATCATATTGTGTAAACTGATGAAAGGAGATCAAAGTTGAAAGGGGCTTTTGTTGGTATGTGAAGTCCCACCTCTAGTTCTTTGTGGGTTGCTTGTTATTCCCTATATTTTCTTTAAATAAAGGAAGAAAAATGGAAGGTATAGAGCCTATTCGAAAGTATGGCACGAGGACCTTAGGAAATATAATGAGCTTGGTTTTTTGTCAAAAAAGGGAGGTCAAAATATTGCTTTAGCAATTTGATGGGTATAATTGTGGCTAGTATTCATAGCTCTCTCAAGTTCTATTTGTTAAACTTGCTCAAGTCTCTTTTTGAGTGGTTTGTCCTTAGTTGCTAGTTGTAGACACATAAAAATTTTCATTAAAATGTCCTCATAATTAAACTTAATTTTTCCCATTATTAGGTGGATCCTTATTATATAATATTATTATTATCCATTATTCATGATATATTATCCATTATTATTCTTTGTTACATTATAATATTCATTCATCAGTATTCACTATTTCATTATTTCTCATTATATCATAATATTCATAATACATTATTAATTCATTAAAATCCATTAATATTTTATATTATTAAAACCATGTTTAATCCATCCTCTACTTATCTTATTTCACTCCCACATATTACACTCACCTAATGAATATGGGGTAAACACTTACACCTCCAAACCAATATTTTATCCCACATTCACCCTAAAGCTTGGATCCCACCCCGAGGACATTTATAAATATCGTTGATAGCAAGGCAACAACAATGCAGGAAAACTGAGAGGTGGGGGGGGGGGGGTGAATTAGTTCTCACCAAACTCAACCAAATTAATCTTAACTTTAGATTTGATTAAGAACAACAATAGAAAAGATGGATACCACATCAACAACACACATAACACATGGATTTTTGATGTGGAAAACCCGGTTAAGGGAAAAACCACGGTGGGAACCTACCCACAATAAGATGATACTTTACAGTAGTATGTGTAAATATTGCAATGGGGAATGCACATGAATTCAGGCACACTACCTAGAGCTCACTACTCAAAAACAAGGAGGGATAAAACGCCGAGTAAGGCTCACTTCCTTACAAAGATCAGACAACAATTTGGATTACATGAACTAAAAGAATAACATCTCCAAATGCCTGATTACAGTCCTGGTTAAGCACATTGTCTGCACAATAACTCTTCTCTCCTCTTCCACACTTTTGAAAGATAGATTCACTTTTTCGCACATACAATATAATCTCATATCATAAACACAATCACAGATACAAAACTAACATGATTACATCACCTATTTATACAACTCATCAACCTTACCCTTAAGGTTGGCTCAACACATAAGACCTAATTACAAAATTACATCACACGATACATAAATCCATAACCGAACCAATACAATATCGTCAAGGACATATCATGGACCCAAATAAAATCCTCAACCATGCTACACCATCAAATAATTTTCCAAGATCATCCACAACATGCTACACCACCAAATATGTCACATAAGACGAAGAATACCATTAGACGAATAAAATGTTCATTAATGCACATCATGATCAATGCAAACAAACAAAACACATAGCACACAATCATAGAACATCAACAAGCAACGTGAATTCCACCACAATCACCGCAACAACTCAAATAACAAGATTCATCATTACTACATCATCAGAGCTCAAGAACATAGATTGACAAACTGAAATATATGCTTGCGATGTTCCAAATTATGAACCACCCGATTAGAGGACACACATGAATTTCCAAAACACTCTCCAAAATCCATACCTCAAGACACAATCAATCTAAAGCAATATGGATCAAATACTACAACTTTGCAACACATAACATTGAAGAACCAGTCCACATACCAAACCTCATAACTCAACCAAATAAACTCATAGCATCATGAAACTCATACTGAATCAACTAGAGACAAGTATCTCAAAACCCATTAAACTAAATAAGCACATATGCAATAGATCACCAAAAAAACTCTCTGCAACAAACCAATTATCTTCAACATAGGAATATGTTGACATCAATGACAACAACATATCCCAACAACTCTAATATCCAACAATCTCCGCCTTTGGTATTGGTGGCAACATATGAATGTGAAAAACAATCAATTCAAAGAAAGAAATCAAAAACCAACAATCTCCCCCTAAGATCACAAGGATCAACTCCCCCTTTGATAAACAACTCAAAATACTTCAGGGTTTTTGCACATGCCCTTCTCCCCCTTTGACAACAATGCCAAAGACATACAAATCATTATTCTCTCCCTCTAAGAAGGATAATCTCTCCCCCTTAGGATAAACTCATAAAACTAAACAACTGAACCATTCATTGACTACTCCCCTGGAGCAACAACACCAACTCATCAATCGAGATATCAGGCTAATACAATGAAGTCTATTGTATCGATGCAACACAATGCATCTAGTTCCCAACAAGAGGGAAAATCACCCCTAACTTCTCTCTTAGATATACAAATGTATCTGCAAGTAAAGTCTTAGTGAAAATATGTACATTATGTTCCTTTGTAGATACATAATCCAATTTGACTTCCTTATCACTAACTTTCTCTCTAAGATAATGAAAGTTATTGATATATGCTTTGTCTTAGAATGCAACACTAGATTCTTAGAAATATTGATAGCACTAGAATTATCACAATAAATAACAGTGGGCTCATCATAAACAACTCTAATATCCTTCAACATCCACTTCATCCAAATAACCTGAGTATAGTTGCTAGCAGCAATAATGTATTCAACTTCTATAGTAGATCAAGAAATAGCATCTTGTTTCTTACTTGTCCAAGCAACCAACTTCTTTCCCAAAAAGAATGCTCGATCGGTAGTGCTCTTCTGGTCATCAACATCACCCGCCCAATCAACATCAGTATAAGCATTTGAAGTGAAATCATCATCTTTCAGATGCCATAGACCATAATCAATTGTTCCCTTCAAATATCTGAATATCCTCTTCACAACAGTAACATGACTTTCCTTAGGATCAGCCTGAAATATTGCAACAAGACATACAACATTCATAATATCAGGTTTAGTTTGAGTCAAATATAGCAGTCTACCAATCGTTGATCTATACAAGGTCTAGTTAGCCTTTGGAGATTCATCATCATTTGTCATCTTACAACCAATCACCATACGAGTTCCAACAGGTTTGGAATCATCTAGCCCAAATTTCTTCAACAATTCCTTCACATACTTAGATTGAGATATGAAAATGCCTTTATCAGTCTGTGTAATTTGCAATGCCAAAAATAATTTCATCTCACCTATCATAGACATCTCAAATTCTTTTTGCATATCATCAGCAAATTCTTACTCAAATCATCATCTCCTCCAAAAATAATGTCATCAACAAAGACTTTAACAATCAAAATATTATCATTATCAATTTTGAAGTATAAATTACTATCAGCAGTACCTTACAGAATCCCAACTTCATCAAATATTTGTCTAATCTAGCATACCGAGCTCTAGGGGCTTGTTTCAGACCATATAGTGCTTTCTTTAATCTACATACCATGTCTTCTTCATCTATCAATAAAAATCCATCTGGTTGCTCAATGTAGACTTCCTCTTCCAATTCACCATTCAAAAATGTTGAGTTCACATCCATCTGATACACCTTGAATTTCTTATGAGAAACATATGCAAGAAATAGTCTAACAATTTCAATTCTAGCTACCAGAGAAAAATTCTCCTCAAAATCAATACCTTCCATTTGTGAATATCCCTTACATACCAATCTAGCTTTGTTTGTAACAACCTGTCCATCTTCATTTAGCTTATTCCATAACACCCATTTAGTACCAATCACATTCTTGTCCTTAGGTCTTGGAACAAGTTCCCAAGTTTTGTTATTCTTAATCTGATCTAACTCTTCTTCCATAGCTTTTACCCAATTTTCATCTTTACAAGTTTCAACAACATCTTTAGGATCAATTTTAGAAATCAAACATGTCTCTTCAACAACAATCCTTCTCCTAGTCATCACACCTTTATTTTTATCACCAATAATCTAATTTTCTAAATGATTTAATCTTACATACCTCAGGTCTTCTGATTATTCTGTTTCTTAGGCTCTTTAACTTCTTCACTGACAACAACATCGACATTTACTATTTTTATCTCTACCAGATCACTTGGCTTCATGCTCTTAGTCTGCACTTGCTTTGAAGTAACATCTTGATCATCAGACTCATATTCACATGGTTTGATTCTCATCTACCTTCACATTTGCACTTTCCACTATCTTTCTCAATCTCTTATTATAACGCCAGTGGGATTTTCTCTTAGTAAAATATCTCAAAAAGATTCCTTCATCACATCTTGCATCAAATTTTCCTATATCCTTATCTCTTTTGATATAACATTTGCTTCCAAATATTCTAAAATATCTAACAGTAGGAACATGACCAAACCATAGTTCATAAAGGGGTCTTACTGGAATCACCTTTTATATGCACCCAGTTGAATGTGTATATAGCAGTGCTAACAAATTCTCTCCAGTAGATATGCAAGAACATTTCCTTCAATCAACATGGTTCTAGAAGCATCCAAAATTGTTTTGTTCTTCCTTTCAACAACTCCATTTTGTTGAGGGGTTCTCAGAGAAGATAGTTGTATTCTGATTCCATGCTCTTCACAAAAGGAATTAAACTCACCAGAGGTGAATTCTCCACCCCTGTCAGACCTCAGACACTTTAGCTTCAATCCCGTCTCTATCTCCACTCTAGCTTTGAATATTTTGAACTTCTCCAATGCTTCAGATTTCTCCCTTAGAAAAGTAACCCACATCATCCTAGAATAGTCATCAGTCAGCAATATAAAGTATCTATATCCCTGTAAGATTATCACTATAGAAGGTGCACATAAATCAATATACACGAGATCTAACAACCCATTAGATGTATATAGTTTTCTGTTGAATGAAATTTTTGTTTGCTTTCCCAATTGACATTCTTTACATACCAGATTAGTAGGCTTCACAATCTTAGGCAAATCTCTAACAGCTTGAGTAGAACTAATCTTAATCATGCAGTCAAAGTTAACATGACACATTCTCCTATGCCACAACCAACTCTCATCAATCTAAGTAATCAAACAATTTATCTTATCGTCATTCAAATGAAAGATATTACCTTTAGTCTTAGTACCTGATGCAATCTCTATACTAGAGCTATTCAAGATCTTACATTTTCCATTCTTAAATTGCAAATCATATCCCTTATCAACGATTTGTCCAACACTCAAAATATCATGCTTCAAACCTTCAACATATAAAACATCATTAGTATTATGCTTACCATCAAGAGAAATAGAACCTTTACCATGGATTACACAAGCTTTATTATCTCCAAATATTAGTACACCGCCATCATAGGTCTCCATATTCACAAATTTACCTTTATCTCCTGTCATATGATGTGAACAACCATTGTCAATCACCCATTCATCTTTCTCATCAATATTAGCAGCCAAATCTTTCTCTTCAACAATACAACTTGTAGAATCAGCAGATACCAGATCATCTTCCTTGATAGCATTGGACACAAATTCATCTTAAGAATTCCCTTTCTTAGACTCCTCATTAGTCACACCTTCATCAAAAACATAATAACATTTCTTTTGATATCTATACTTTCGGTTAGGCTTGTAAGGTTTATCATACTTTGACACTTTTTCTACTCTTTCTAGACACCTAGAATCAAAATGACCAAACTTATTGCATGAAAAACATTTCAAAGGTAACTTCCCTTCATACTTAATGACTCCCTTAGGCAATCTTCTGGCAATAAGTGCTTCAATCTCTTCCAAATTTCTTTCTTGTTCTTCCATCTCTCTCATTTCTCTTTCATATCTAGAAACTCTAGTTGAACTTTCTCCCAGATCATACTTATGCTTCCTAGATATAGTAGCTTTAAATGCAGTCTCAGTTTTATCATATGATTCACCAAGTTCGCTCAACTGAAAAGAAGCAAGCTTACCAACTAGCATATCTCTTGTCACAATTGACACAATCTTGATCTCATCTATAGCAACAACTTTATGTTTGTAAGCAGGAGGCAAAGATCTCAACACTTTAGCCACAATCTCATCTTCTTCAAGAACTCCACCAGCACATCTAATGTTCAACACAAGATCATTCACTTTAGCCACAAAGAATGTAATATTCTTATCTTATCCCATCTTTAGCATCTCATACTTTCCTTTCAAGCTTTGAAATTTAGAAAATTTCACATGTTTATCTCCTTCATACAAGGTTTCAAGCTTCACCCAAATCTCATGTGCAATTGACAATCCCATCACATTAGTCATCTTAGCATCAGTCAGGGCACTCAAAAATGCTTCCTTAGCTCTTATATTATGTTTAGTAGCTTTGATCTAATCAACAGTAACAAGATCATTCACATGAACAATGCATGCATTCTTTGTGATCTTCCAATAATATTCTCCAAGATAGTTCAAGTGAATTTCCATCTGGTGCTTCCATATAGAGTAATTAGTTCCATCAAATCTTAGACCCTCCTTCTTGAAAACAACAACTCCCATCATGGATCTCCCCAAGTGGTCAATCTCCTTCTGCAGGATCTAGCTCTGATACCAATTGTTGATATCAAGGCAACAACAACCCCGAGGAAGGCTCACTGCCTTACAAATATCGAACAACAATCCAGATTACATGAACTAAAGGAATAACATCTCCAAATGCCTGATTATAGTTCCAGTTAATCACATTCTCTGCACAATAACTCTACTATGCTCTTCCACACTGTTGAATGATAGATTCACTTGTTCACACATATAATATACTCTTAGATCATAAACACAATCACATACATACAACTAACATGATTAAATCACCTATTTATATAAATCATCAACCTTACCCTTAAGGTCAGCTCAACATAGAAGACCTAATTACAAAATTACATCACATAATACATAAATCCATAACCAGACTAATACAATGTCAACAAGGACATAACATGGACCCAAATCAAATCCTTGAACACACTATTGTTAGAATAATCGATGGACAACTGAGAGTGGGGGGGGGGGTGAATCAGTTGTCAATAGATATATTAATCAAACCACTTAATAACCTTTAACCGGAGCACATAAACATTGAATATCGGAATAGTAGAAACAAATACTAATAAGCAATAAAACTTAAGAATGAAACAGAGAATTAACACAATGCAACCATACCACATAACACCATGATTTGTATATGGAAAACCTGGTAAAGGGAAAAACAATGGTGGGAAGCCTACCCACAGTCAGATGATACTTCTGCAGAAAGTATGTGATACAATAAGGGGCATGCACATGCAGGAAAGAACACTACCTAGAGCATATTGCTCATTACAAACGAGTCTCACTAACTACAGAGAGGTTATAACCACCTCAAGATAATTGGACAACTATCCAGAAGAATGAACTACTAGTGATAGCATCTACCATGCCTGGTTACAGTCCTAGTTAAGCTCAGTACTGAAGGCCTTTGACCTCTTACATAAACCCAATTTGATCACCTATGATCGACCAAATCTCCTTCGCATATGATATTTCATTCCATGACCACGACCATTATAATCATGATCTACAATGAGATCTTACATCAATTTATACAAACCTTAAGGCCTAAACCAATTAGGTCGGCCACCTACAAGATATTATAATAAGATCATTACATACATCCATATTACAATTATATTCCATGTCGTCTTTAGACCAAAACAACACTAACCAATCCATAAAACATCCTGGTAATGTATAGAGGACACGTAACATGATACCGGTCCATAACCTAGATAGGTACCAGACCTAATTAGATTCACCACGCCAAAGCAATGTCACCAATCAGTCAAGGCATGGACAAAGATCACCTTCAGCATCCTGAATTCCATCTAGAATCCGCACCAACACCACTTATGCATCCTGTCAAATATTCTTAGTAAAAGCTCTGCTGGTAAAACCTTAAACCTTTACTGGTAACACTAGTTCTTCTACCGGTAACCAACCATAACAACTAGTGTTGACATCAATGACAAAACATCAATGCAAATCATAATCAATTCCTTCATATTGCCAACAATCTCCCCCTTTGGCAGTGATGGAAACACTAGATGTGAAAAAGAAAACATGTAAGTGCCAAGAAATGCCAAACATTTCCTATAGAAGATATAACAATGAAAAAATGAAAAATCCCAGCAACTCCCTCTGAGGAGTGCAGTCCAATATGAAACTGATTTGAATTTTTCACATATAACTCTCCCCCTTTAACATCAATACCAAAGATATGACATAGATATCAAAATTCTATGAATCTCAAAGCTGACTACTCCCCTTGAGTAGTAGCTCGACTACATCAACCCAGAGCAAAGGATAAAGCTGATGATGCATACCAGACTGATGCACTGCTCCATCAGTTAAGTTTCTGCTAGAGGGGTAGATACCCCTAACCCGTCTCTCAAATATTTAAATGATTCCTTAGACAACGGTTTAGTGAATATATCTGCAATCTACTCTTTAGTGTTCACATAAACTAATTTGAATTCCATTTCTTCCACCTTTTCCTTCAGAAAGTTATATTTTATTGAAATATGCTTAGTCTTAGAGTGAAATACCAGATTCTTAGACATGTCAATAGTTGCAGAGTTATCACAATAGATAACTACTGGTTCACTACAATTTACCTTGATATCCTTCAACATTTGCTTCATCCACAAGACTTGAGTGCACTTAGTTGCTACTGCAATGTATTCAACTTCTGCAGTAGATAAAGAAATGCATGACTATTTTTTGCTGATCCATGAAAACAATTTCTTTCCAAGAAAGAAAGACCCACTAGAGGTTCTCTTCCTGTCATCAGTATCTCCTACCCAATCTGAATCTGTATATGCATATAAAGTGAAGTTATCATCTCTAGAATACCATAAGCCATATTCTGTTGTTCCTTGCAAGTACCAGAATATCCTCTTTACTGCACATTCATGATTTTCTTTAGGATTACTTTGATATCTTGAAACAATACTTACTACATTCATAATATCTGGTCTAATCTGAGTTAGATATAGCAAGCTACCAATCATAGACTTATACCTTGTCAAATTTACCGATGCAGATGTGTCTTTGATAGATAATTTCTCACTTGTCACCATAGGAGTACTTACCGGATTGGAATTATCCATACCAAACTTCTTCAACAATTCCCTTAGATACTTAGTTTGAAATATTAAAATGCCTTTGTCAGTTTGAGTAATCTGCAAACCTAAGAAAAATCTCATCTCACCAATCATGGACATTTCAAATTCATTCTTCATATTATTAGATAATTCCATGCACAATTTATCTTCACCTCCAAAAATGATATCATCAACAAATACTTCAATAATCAAAATATCATCATCAGTGATTTTGTAATATAAATTACTGTCAGCATTGCCTTTAGTAAAACCAAGCTTCAAAAGATATTTATCCAACCTTGCATACCAAGCTCCAGGAGCTTGTGTCAAACCATATAATACTTTTCTTAACCTGCAAACCATATCTTTGTCATCTGTCAGTGAAAATCCATCAGGAGTCTCAATGTATACTTCTTCCTCAAGTTCACCATTTAAAAATGCACATTTAACATCTATTTGATAGACCTTATAGTTCTTGTATGCTGCATAGGCAAGAAATAGTCTAACAGCTTCAATTCTAGCTACTGGTGCAAATGTCTCACCATAATCAATTCCTTCTGTATGCGGGAAAAGCGGGGTGATGAAACTTAAAATGTAAAATAAACGAAGTTCAAAGAGGCTTGTCCACACACCCACAGGACTTCTTGGTGCAAGTTATGGAGTCATGAAGAATGACTCAACTTCCCAAGGTTGGTTCCATGGTTCTCTATCTCACAAGGTCCCTCAAGCCAATGCCTTTGCTCTTAGATCACTGAGCAAAGTGGCTTAGGGATGGAAAATGCAAGAACGAGGGATGCTTATGATTGATTTAGTTATGAAAATGCATCCTATCTATGCATGATTCTACAAATGCAATAAACTAGATTATAAGATGACAAGACTAGTAGCAATACTATCTTAACATGATATACTAGTTCATGAGTTAAGCTAATGATAAAGGAAATAGTCTAAAATGCTTATTAGATTTATTCCTATTACAAAGAGAAGCTAGATGTGTTAATAAAATTGAGCATAAATGAGATACTAAAAGCTTGCATGGATCCTTAAAATGGAGGAATGGGAGCTCTATTTATAGTGAAAATAGGGCAATGGATGGTCGAGATTGAAAGAGTTAATCAAGGGTCAAGTTTGAAAGTTGTCAATCCATGTTTTCAATTTTCACCAATGAAATGGTGACAATTGTCAACATAAGGCTGGTTGAGAGGAGAGGTAAGAAGCATTAAATGCTTGAGAAGGCCTCATGGTTACCCTAGGAGGTAAGGGTTATCCATTGGATAAAGCTTTTACCCAAGGGGTAAACTCTTGTGCAAAGGTTAAAGGAATAACCATGGTCAAAGCAATAAATGTTTGATGAGACCCTTGGGTTAGATGGAGGTTAAGTTAGTCAAAAAGTCTCTAACCATGCCACTACGGGTTAGTTAACCATTAATGGTTTGAAGACTTTGGGGACAAATTTGTAAGAGTCCTTCCAAATTTGGGGGTATTCAACAAGTTAGCTTGTTGAATGGATAAAGGCTTTAATGCCTTTTGAAGACTTTACTCCAAATTTGAGAAGTGACCTCCTCAAATTTAGGGAAAGGGGATAATGGATGGGTTTAGGTTAATTGATTAGGATTAGATGGATTCTAGAAGAAATTAGGAATAGGGTTTAGGATGCAAGTGGGGGATGTAGGAAAATACAAGTGGGAGAGAGAAAATAGAATTAATTAAAATAAATTACTTTATTTCAATTTGGTAATAATTTGGGAAATTCAATAAATTAGATTTATTTAATTTGGGGTAGACTATTAATTAAATGTAAATTTAATTAAAAGGTAAGAAGAAGGGTTTTAGTTAAATAAAATGATTTATTCAATTAAATGACAAAAAGGGCTTAAGTGAATTTAACTAAATAAATTGAACAATTTACTTAACTAAATAGAGGAATGTAGGTGATTTAGTCAAATTAGATTTAACTAAAATAGAGGAATGAACATAAAATATTCATTTAGGAATATGGTCATTTTTATACGTCTACATTTTGCCCCTCTTTGAAGTGAAGTGTGTGCACATGTTGATTCAAAGAAAATGATGTGTCGTCATGATTTAGTTATGATCAATTTTTTATGTCATTTTGAGATTTTCATGTCATGCCCCAGATTTGATAAACGATGTTGATAATGCCCCCTCGGGAGATGAATCAAAAAATTTGAAAATTTGATTTTTATTGAGATAATTTTGATAAATTTCATTGCATTGTAAAATTTTGTCTATGTTGAATGTGGTAATTTGATTCATCTCCCAATATTGACATGTGGTAGGGTTGTAGGAGACACCGCGAGCAATTTTACGCATCCCTCTATGTAACCCTAATTTTGATTTACCCTATATAAAGGGAAAAAGTGATTTCTTTTGTCTCATTTGTGCTTGTTGACCTTGGAGAAAGTGATTTTTGGAGAGAAGTCAACATGCTGGTTCCTTATGCTTCGCATCAATTCGAGCATGTTCGGAGGTATCGGAGGCCTGTCGCGTATGGAGCACCAATAAGTCAACCTTTTTGACCCCCTTTTGGTTTTTTTATTTTGTCATTTTTTATCATGTTTTTAATTTTGTCACGTGGATTTGGCGGTTTAGCGTGTCAAGGTCAAGAAATAGCGCATACGATAGGTTTCATAGCGCGTAGGGTTTAATGAATAGGGTAGCATCCAAAAAGTATAGGGTAGCCACATCAATAGGTTAGGGTAGCGCTTAGGGTTAGGTTAGCGCACTGGGATCACAGGGTAGCGCAAAGGGTAAAACGGGTAGCGCATAGGAGATACCTAGCACATAGGGTTTCCAGGAGGTCGCATGGGTAGGGCTAGATAGCATGTAGGTATGACCTAGCGCATAGGGATAGATACGTAGTGCAAGAAAAAAATAGAAGAGCGCATAGTGTAGTTTAGCGCTTAGGGTTAGGTTAGGTGGCACTTTGGAAGAAAAGGATAGCACATAGGGTGGATTTAGTAGCGCTTAGCAAGGATAGGGTAGCACATGATAATCAGTTTAGTGTGTAGATAAAATTGGTTAGCACATAGGGAAAATTTTTGGTATAGTGTGATTTGTGAATGAAGAAAATTGATAGGTTGATGCTAGCTCTGCCAGGATAGGTGCAAATTGTCAGTCTACATGTCTGTTGTCATTGTTTTGATAAGTTGTCCAATATGAGTTCCGATATGACTTGATTTGATTTGCAAATTTTTAAGTTGATATAGATTTGATGCAGATTTAAAATGTTGTGGTTTTTGATATGAATGTTTTTGATATAAACTTGATTTGATATAGATTGTTTCAAGTTGATATATATGTGGAGCTCGAGTTGTTTTACAAGCTGCATTGATTGTGGAACTTGAGTTGTTTTACAAGTTGATATGGATGTGAAACTTGAGTTGTTTTACAAGTTGATATGGATGTGAAACTTGAGTTGTGTTACAAGTTGATATGATTGATATGAAGTGGAACTTGATTTAGATTGTCAAATTTTCAAGTTTTGATATGAATTTGATTTTCGTATCTATGTTGTGATGAGGAAACTGATATTGGACTTGTTTCGCTTTTTGACAGGAGCGGCTTGGAGTGGTTCAGTCACATGATCGATTTCCGAGACCGTGGTCATTGATACCATGATTGACATAGGCAGATAGAGACATTATTGAGAGGTGTGGCCTGACCTTGTTGTTAGATATGCCTCGGTTTATCATGAACTGGGGTTTATTGATAGCATTGGTAGAGAGGTGGCATAGTGATACGAACACCTTCCATTTGGCGACAGGCGAGATTACAGTGACACCTGAGGATTGTTACTGGATTCTATAGATTCTTGTGGTAGGTGCATTGCTACCCTATGAGCAGATTGAGGAGGGTGGGACTGAGGCACTTCACCGGATCTTGCACGATGATACTGTTTGCGGGTATGAGATCCCTTGGCAGGAGTTCTTGGATTTGGATTACGCGCCTCTACCATCAGTGCTGGCAGGTTTCATAGGTGGTTTCTTATGTCCCGACTGTAGGTCGAAGGGACTAGCAGTGGGGTGGGGATTGGTTATGGAGAATATGGTGACACAGGGTCGTCGATTGGCATGGGGGTCGGCTATGTTGGCCCATTTATACAGAGATTTACATTAGGTGGTATACCTAGGTTATGATAGTTTATCAGCTGGAGTGACACTGCTATAGGTATGGGCGTGGGAGCATATTCTCGCAGCTAGGCCATTGGCAGACAAAGATAGGCCTGTTGGGTGTGCGTATGCATACAGATACAAAGGGATAGTTGTCCAGCGCAAGCTGGGAAAACTAGAGCACTGGAGGAGAGTGTTAGATGATATTGATATGGTCGTCTGGCCACCATATACAGGCTGTGAGGTATGGGCCAAGGATGGGATGGAGATTCCCTACGTGTATATGACCAGATATTTGATAGGGCAGATGCCCTTTGTTATTGAGAGGTTTCTGCATAGCCGGGTGTTCCGGCAATATGTTCGACAACAAGGTATTCCACAAGGAGCATGCCTATATGCTCGACGGAGACAAGACATTCTGGATTGGGGACCTACAATTGATAGCACGGTGGCCGTAGAGGAGTTCTTTCATTTAGCCGACTAGATTTGGGATTATGCCCCTGAGATAGGGGATGCAAGGATGATTGACGAGTTCACAGGACAATTCGTAGCGCGTGCAGTGGCCAAGATATCGGATCCAACTGAGATGATTCCTTCTTTTGATGATGATGAGAAGGTAGATGAGGGAGGTGGTGATGGAGGAGGAGGTGATGGCAGAGATGGTGGAGGAGGTGGCTGAGGTCGGCGAGGAGATAGAGGGAGATTGGATCAGGGGATAAGAGGAAATAGGGGTGGAGATGGTGGTGATAGGAGGATACGGGTGGAGAGAGTTGTGCGACGGGCTGTGCTGGATAGAGGGAGAGGAGGTTTGGCTATTAGAGTTGGGGGTGAGGAGAGGGTTGGGGAGGTGATAGCGGCAGTGGGAGGGTTATTACTACTTATCAAGTTGCCATTAGTTTTATGTTCAAAGTTATTCTATATACTCTAGTCAGTTATCTCTACCAAGATATTTAGTCGGTATGCACAGTCTAGTCGGTTATAGAAGAGAGTAGTCTCAGAGCGTAGTATACACCGAGCTATCTACCAAGCAGCAAATATGACACACTGAGTTGATATACACCGAGTGAAATGTGTTACCAGATTCATTGAACCTAGACATACATATGAAAACGTGTTACAAGATCGAGGAAAATCTAACCGTTATCACATTGGAAATTGCACTTAAAGATTGTGTATGATTTTGAGGTCATCTAACCAATGAAATATTTTGCATGGGTATTCATTCGATAAAACATGTTTGTAAGATCGAAGCAATGAATGGATCACCAACATAAGAGATCTATTTATACAACATGGATTAAGATCAAACATATACATGTAGCATGACAGAAAGGAAGATATAGAAATATATGAAGCAAGACATGTGAAAGCACTAAGTGTTATGACTATTACAGAGACACAGAGGTCACCGAGAAGGATTTCAGAGAACAGTCAAAGAACAGAGTAAACAAAAGGGTTTACTGAGTTACTATATGGGTTACCGAGGTATGCTATAAGCAAGGTAATCTTATTCTGAGCACATAGAATCTGCTATAACATTTCAGATGTAAAGTTGCAGATATTTGTAATGATTTTAATGTAATATTTTGAAGTTGTAAGAGAAACCTTTAACAGGGTAAAAGACTCTAATCAAGTCTATAAATTGTAAAGCCTCTAACCAGGTGCAACAATTAGATTAAGTGTTGTAAAATCCTTTAGCAAGGTAGATCTAACAGATCTTGATACTCCTAACAAGGTAAGCTATTAGAAATAGCTAAACATGTAGCTCTAACTGAGCAACCTTTATTATTGCAGTAGTGAAGTTGTGGGTGCCATCCCCACCACAGTTTTTCTCTCTAACCAAGAGTTTCTATGTAACCAAAATATATGTGTTATGGAGTGAATCATGTATGATTGTTATCTATTTGTTTTAGCTTTATATTATGTTACTATATTATTCGGTTTATACATAACAGTAAAGTTATTATTGAAGAAAAGTTTTGAAGTACTGATTCACCCCTCCCCTCTCAGTACATTAGCTTTCCATATTGGGCCTAACAATTGGTATCAGAGCTTCAGTATTGGAAAAGGGTTTAACTGCCTAAAGAGAAAGATCTTATCAATGGAAGGCTATAAAAAATCTCAGAGGATTGTGTATCTACAAGAAGAGCTAGATCATGCTAATCAAGTGATTGCAGACATGTAAAGACAAATGCAAAAATCTCTGAAAGTGAGAAGAAGATTATCTGATGATTTGCAGGACTCTCAAGAGTTAGTGGAACAAATTGAGACATCATCTGAGAATAGTATATCTGAAGAGACTGAAGAATTTATTGGAGTATTGAAAGAAAAGAACAAAGCACTGGCTGATCAACTAAAAGCAATGAAAAGAGAACATGAACATTTCAGCACACAGATGACTGAAAATCTTGATGCATTGAGGACAGCCGAGGATAAAATAAGAGATCTAGAAAGAGAGAAACAACAACTTGAAGTCTTAGTATCTGATAAGAATGATGAAATCACAAGGATGACTGGAATTCAACAAAACCTGTCAGATCAACTACATTATGCACATCATGAAGCAAATCTAAAAGATGATGAGAATCAAGCATTGAAACTTGAAGTATCAAGGTTGACCAATGAACTTGAAATAGAGAAGAAATCCAAAGAAACACTAAAGAAGAGTTATGAAGCATCAAAGATGTTGGATGAGCACCTGAACACAAGACGACCCAACAAAGATGCAGGACTTGGTTACAAAGAAAAAGACTCTACCAAGAGAGGAGAATCATCTAAGCAAGCTGGAATCAAGAAGAACATCAAAAGAAAGAAGTCAATTTGCAACTACTGTAGAAATCAAGGTCACATTTCCAACATGTGCCAAATCAGAAAAGGTAAGCAACTGAATGTCACTAAGTCCAATGGTTATTGTTACAATTGCAATAAATATGGTCACACATCTAATCAATGTAGGACAAAGTCTGTTAACAATTATCAGAAGGCAAAATTCAAAGGGTTTTGTAAAAACTGCAATAGATATGGACATAGTACCGAGAAGTGTTGGTTTAAGCAAAATAACTATATGTGGTCTGCACACCGAGCAAATGCTAGAGGTTACTGAACTCACACAAATCCTTACCGACAGTATTTTGTAGTACCATGGGATTACAATACAAGGATATGGTGTGAATGTTGTGGAAGATATGGACATATAAGTGCCAACTGCTTTATAAAGTTTGGAATGAACAACCGAAGATCATGGAGAAATCCTGGTATGGCATATTTTCATTATCACAAAGTTGGACACTTGGCTAGAGATTGCAGAGATCAACCTAGAAAAGACACTGAAGAAATAAAAGACAAATTAAAGATGATTTGGAAAAAGAAGGAAATTGTGTCAAATGAAGAAAGCACCTTACCTACCGAGTTAGGTGCACCTATTCCAAATTAATTGGTAAAGATATGAAGGGACTACATTCTCTCTAAAGGTTAAATCTTAATAGTTCCTATTTTATTATGTACTTAATTCAAAATTTGCATAGTTAAAGATGTAGTAGTAAGTTTGAAATTATATCAAAGTCTTTTGGAGCACTATACAGGAAACCTGTCAAGTCGGTAAATGAAGGAAGTTTGGTTACTCGGTTAAAGCGCAAAAGGAAAGAAATTTTAATGGAATCGAGTGTATTTAATGTTTTTGACCTAACCCACATGGAGCCCGATAAGGTATTTTGTGTACTTAAAGCATTTTCGCGGTCATTTTTACTTACCAAGTTTTCGAGAGAGCAGAGAAAAGCGAATCCAAGGCGATCAAACCTCCTACAAAGAAAATTCAAGGTATTTACATCAATCTCAATGCATTGTTAAGTTGGTTTACCGATCTTATCAAGTTGCTATTATTTGCTAAGTGTGAAGTGTCTGTCGTTTGAAATCCTAAAACCCTAAGGATCTTTTGTTAGTTTTTATATGAAATCTACAAATGGAACCTAAGATCCAAGATCCCATTGTTGTCAAGAATGTTGAGAAGCCCTCACAAAAATACTCGTTAAATCCCAAAGTTGCATCTGAATCGGATGACAAAACCATTTTTTCACTCATCCCGGATAGAGTGTTATTAGTTGAGGATGTGATATTCTTCACCAAATGTCGTGTTGAAGAACTTGGTCATGTTGAAATCAAAGACACCTATGATGAATTATGCACAGATGGTAAATTGAATAGCAAGTATGAGCACATTAAGATCAAGGGATTAACTGAAGCCCTAACCTATCCCCGTGTGTTCAAACCCCAGTGGGTCAAGTTTGTTCTGAGCATAGTTCACGATGATTTCATGTGGTTAGAGGAGCAACCATTTAAGATTACCAAGGAAATCATTCATCTGATTACCAGTTACCCTATTTATGATCATGCCCAAGCCCAAAAGATGATATCATAGAAGGAATTGATCAGTTTAACCGGAGTGGAATCAGATTGCAGAGGATTGAAATTGAACAATGTCACTGATGCAGAACTAAAATTTGCCATTAGAGTAATAGGCTACTGTTTCTTCCAATCGGCAAGGGAAAATAGTGTAACCTGTGCAGCAGTAGACCTAGCTTACAAAATTGTGTAAAAGGGAATGAAAATTGATCTTTGTGAGGTGTTGTTGAAAAACCTGTTTGAGAATCTAAACACCATCAGGAAGCCAAAGAAGAACAACTCGGCTAATACACTAAAGTTTGGATCACTACTTGTATGCATGTTTTTCTATTTTGAAAAATTCTTTCCATCAGTCGGTAAAGTTGTTTGGGAACTACACCGACCAATCACCCATCAGATTAATGACTTCATCAAGAAGTTAGGTGATAATTTCAATGATATTATGGATGATTACTTCAGTAAGTTCCAAGAGAAAATGCATAACAGGTACCGGATTCCACCCCAGCTAGTGGAGAAATACAAAAATGACATATGTTTTGAAGTAGACACTGATTACTGTTATGTGAATGTTGTTGAACCGAGAACTCAATCTTTGTCATTGATGGGTTACGAGATTGATTTTGATATCACACAACAACAAATTGATGCATTTCTCACATTGCCAAGGCATGCTACCAAGCTGAGGTATGGAACCTATGAAGAAGTAAAGGAAAAAGTAAAGATGAGAATTGTAGTACCCAAAGCTACAAGAAAGGCAACAAAGATGATTAAGGCATTATCAGAGAAATTCGGAGAAGATTCTTCCTCCACACCTATCAAAGCCACTTTAGCCATTACCGAAGAGGAATTTGAAGCCCAAGAGGTAGCTATAACATTGAGCACCGAATTACTTAAGGGAAAAGTGTTGAAAAGAAAGAAATAGGACACATCAAAGGCCTCACCGACTCCACTAGCAAAGCGACCTAACACTAGAGCATCTACAACTTCACTGAGTAAGAAAACAGAGAGTGTTACTATTCCCAAGGTAACAAAGACCTACAAGAAATCTACTCAGTGACTCATTTTTGGCAAAAGAGTCTAGTGACACCGAATCTGAGGATGCTAGCAAATTTTAGATTGTCAAGAGCAAGAAGGTAAATGTACATAGTGTTGAAAATTTCTGTGCTAATCTGAAAGAATATGGTGGATTTGGAGGATTTAGGTATGTTAAGTATGAAACCAGAAATAATGATGAAAAGAGACAAATTGAAGAAGCTGTCATTTGCACACTTCTAAAATTCCGGTTGGCTCCATTGGAACTATCTAAGTCACTTCCAAATGAATTATATTTACATATTGACAATAGGTGGAAGTATGCAATGGACTCGAAGAAACAAATCAGAGAAAGAAGTCTGGTACATCTCTTTCCTGACATGTCAATAGCTGAAATAAAGGAACATCTGACTACCTACAACACAAAGTTTCTCATCAAACAAAGATCATTAAAACTAATGAATGGGTTGTATATTGAAGTAGAAAATGAGACAAAAGCAAAGTGGCAAGAAATATTTAAAATCAAGGATGCTAGTGAGCAAGCTATAGTTGAAATTGTTGATGTCACCGAGCAAGATCCTAATGTTACCGAGCAAGACCCTGCTGACACCATTCAAATAGATGAAGATATCATGGATACAGAGGCACCGGAACAGGAAATGATAGAAGGCAATGCATATGCAAAACTTGTATCCAGTGAATTAGTCTTGGAACAAGTTCAGCCTTATCCACCGGTCAATCAACCTATCTCAATCAAAACCCCTCAGGATACGGATCAAGGCACTGAAGGTCACAAGTCTATAGCAGGAGAAGGTACTACTCAAGAACAGACATCTCAAGCACCTCCTAGCACTGAAAATGTTGCAACTAAGACATCGAGTACCGAGACACCAAAGGACTCTACAGAGGCTAAAGAAACCGACCAAAGTGTTGCCTCTACTGAGCAACCTGCCGAGGGTCATCAAGCCTCACAAGCCATTGTCTTAGTTCAATTGGTGAAAGGTAAAGAAAAGAAGATGAAAAAGCATAGTTTTGAAGTTGATTTGTCAAAACCAATAATGTTGCCCAATGTTGATATATCAAAATTAAAGGGGCAAGCACTCATTGATTTCGGTGAACTATGCAAAGAAAAGGCCGAACAAGAGAAGCAAATGGTGATTCAAAAGAAAAAGAAAGTACTTCACAAGGTGAAAGCACTCTTAATAGATATGCTACCTGAAGCTACAATGTCAACAGATGCAACCATCCACATTCAACTAGATGAACTCCTAACAAAGATAGAGACATCTGGAGTAGATGCATTAGAATATTTGAGCAAGCTAAAAGACAAAGAGCTCACTGCAAAAATGATAGAAGAGGTACAGAAAGCTATAGCTATTGGCAAAGTTAAACTTGTCAAATTTATTGCTGAGTTGACTCCTCAACTCAAGCACATTCATTATTTATTTCAGAAACTCTGTACATTTACTTTATTCATTAAAGACAAAAAATAAAACAGAGGCAATTGAGAAAGAGATCACCGATCTCTCAAATAAGTTGACCACAGAGCCCAATTCCGTTCAAAATTTCTATACAAAGCTACAACAGCTCATGGCTCAACAATTGGACCTAAGAAATTAAGAACACAAGATCAGGATGGACATAATGACACTTCAGACATTATTTCTTCCTCATCTTTCATCCATCCAAGAACAGATCAATCGAGCCACATACTTGTCCACTACACAAGAGGGAAGCACTTTAGATGGCTTAATATCATTATTAGCTGATATTCAAGCGTAGAATTCTTTAATGGATAGTGTAAAGGATGTACTCTTTGTCGCTCTCACCGAAGCACAGACCAAGTACAAATCCATTTTGACCAGTTGCCACCACCGAATGGTAATTAAGTTTTGATGTTTGTCAAAAAGGGGGAGTGATACAGTATTAGAGGAGTGATATAGTATTCAAAGCATCAAACAACATCAAACAAAAGGAGTATAGTATACAGGGAGAGTATACCAAGCAGAGTAAGTAGAGTATCCAAGAGTAGTGAACCGAGCAGTGAACAGAACAGTAAGCGAAGAACAAGTGCAGTACACAGAACATTGATCACCAAGCATGCAAAATCAGAGTTTTGTACAGTATATTGATAAGGGGAGTATATTTGGATTTACTATTTCATTGACTATTGTATATGCTGTCAGTATAGTCAAATTTTGCAAGTATATAGAATATTGAGTTATAACTTTGAAAGTAGTTTTTGTCAAACATCTCAACTAATGTCAAAAGGGGAGATTGTTACTACTTATCAAGTTGCCATTAGTTTTATGTTCAAAGTTATTCTATATACTCTAGTTGGTTATCTCTACCGAGATATTTAGTCGGTATGCACAGTCTAGTTGGTTATAGAAGAGAGTAGTCTCAGAGCGTAGTATACACCGAGCTGTCTACCGAGTATCATTCCATGTCTACCGAGCAACAAAGATGACACACCGAGTTGATATACACTGAGTGAAATGTGTTACTAGATTCATTGAACCTGGACATACATATGAAAACATGTTACAAGATCGAGGAACATCTAACCATTATCACATTGGAAATTGCACTTAAAGATTATGTATGATTTTGAGGTCATCTAACCAATGAAATATTTTGCATGGTTATTCATTCGATAAAACATGTTTGTAAGATCGAAGCAATGAATGGATCACCGACATAAGAGATCTATTTATACAACATGGATTAAGATCAAACATATACATGTAGCATGACAGAAAGGAAGATATAGAAATATATGAAGCAAGACATATGAAAGCACTAAGTGTTATGAGTGTTACAGAGACACAAAGGTCACTGAGAAGGATTTCAGAGAACAGTCAAAGAACAGAGTAAACAGAAGGGTTTACCGAGTTACTATATGGGTTACCGAGGCATGCTATAAGCAAGGTAATCTTATTCTGAGCACATAGAATCTGCTATAACATTTCAGATGTAAAGTTGCAGATATTTGTAATGATTTTAATGTAATATTTTGAAGTTGTAAGAGAAACCTTTAACAGGGTAAAAGACTCTAATCAAGTCTATAAATTGTAAAGCCTCTAACCAGGTGCAACATTTAGATTAAGTGTTGTAAAATCCTTTAGCAAGGTAGATCTAACATATCTTGATACTCCTAACAAGGTAAGCTATCAGAAATAGCTAAACATGTAGCTCTAACCGAGCAACCTTTATTATTGCAGTAGTGAAGTTGTGGGTGCCATCCCCACCACAATTTTTCTCTCTAACCAAGAGTTTCTACGTAACCAAAATATATGTGTTATGGAGTGAATCATGTATGATTGTTATCTATTTGTTTTATCTTTATATTATGTTACTGCATTATTCGGTTTATGCATAACAGTAAAGTTATTATTGAAGAAAAGTTTTGAAGTACTGATTCACCCCTCCCCTCTCAGTACATTAGATTTCCATATTGGGCCTAACAAGGGTATGATGACGTCAGACGAATAGCCCAGAGGAGGAGGTCAAATGTGCTACCTCCACCAGCACCGAGGACAGGTATAGGGATAGGGGTACCCCTTGACAGGTACCTCTGCAGATGCGGATTCTGACGCATTTGCAGGATGCACAGATTAGATCCCTGTAGTTGTCAGTGCAGCAGTTGCAAACACAGTTGCTAGTGCATCAATGTCAGATTACTTAGCTGACCACAGAGCATGATACTGAGATAGAGCATTGGGGTCGAGCAGAGGAGCTCATAGTGAGTTTGTAGAGAGCTGCAGCAGGTGGTCCGATGAGAGACACCTTGAGAGAGCTAGCTTTGAGAGCCAAGGAGGCGGAGTATTACCAACGTCATTATGAGGATGAGGTGCCCAGGGAGCATCGAGTGCAGAGTTTTACAGCATCGAGATCGAGTCGATCTCAAGATACTGGGTCAAGGACAGAGAGCAGAGGCGTGACAGGGCCTTCTAGACATGATCCACCCAGAGATCCAGGTGCTGGGACATCTACAACGAGACCGTCTCCCTTAGGAGATAGTCATACCTAAGAGACGTTGTCTCTATTTTATTTTGATCATTTTGTTGTATTGGCATAGACATGACATGTTTTGTACATTGATCATTCTTTGAGATATATATATATATATATATATATATATATATATATATATATAAATGACACCATTTTCTTTGATCCTCATGTAATGTGTTATGGATTATGTTTTCTACATGTTGTTGTTTATTCTATGATGGTGCAATGCTTGCATGTGATGTGATATGTGATGAATATGATGCGATAATGCATGATGTTGTGAGATGTATCTTGAAAATGAGATGTATGATAATGATATGTTGTGAGATGTATCTTGAAAATGAGATGTATGATAATGATATGCTGTGAGATGTATCTTGAAAATGAGATGTATGATATGTTGTAAGATGTATCTTGAAAATGAGATGTATGATAATGATATGCTATGAGATGTATCTTGAAAATGAGATGTATGATAATGATATGTTGTGAGATGTATCTTGAAAATGAGATGTATGATAATGATATGTTGTGAGATGTATCTTGAAAATGAGATGTATGATAATGATATGCTGTGAGACGTATCTTGAAAATGAGATGTATGATAATGATATGTTGTGAGACTGATGCTAGTTTTAAAATGATATGCAACTAATTGTGAAATGATATGCAACTAATTTGTAAAATGATATGCAACTAATTGAGTTTGAGCATCCTCATTCTATACTTGTCATCCTTGTATAGCCACATGTTGTTTGCTTTCTTTGTATGTATAATCATTGAGCATTGATTAATTTTGGGATATGTTGAAAATTTATACAAGCATAATGGTATAATTGAACCTTAATGACCTGAGATAAATTTTCATGATTTTTGATTTTGCAAGATAGCACAAGCGTCAAGGTATAATTGAACCAAGACGACCTGAGTGCGGATTGCGTAGAAACAGACAAGATTAAATCATTTGTATGTGTAAAGTGGAATCATGTCTTCAGTGATATGTTATGAATCACATCTTGAGACAAGTATTTACATAGTACAGATGATCGCCTCACAGACAAAAAACTAAGAAAATATTGGAGTCCTCACGACGTTCTCTAGCTTTGAAGCATTGTTGAGAAAATTTAGAGGATCCAACAATTCAAAAATTTCAAGTGCAAAAATAGTCAAAACTTTATGAAAGATGCAACATTTGATACTTCAGAAAATCATGCATCATATTTTGTGAATCCTGTTAAGCAATCAATGTTTTGCTTTGCGATTGTGCAAGTGTTGTTTGTTGGATATGATGTTCTGAGTTTGCGACAAGTTTTGACGGCTTGAATGTGCTGTAAGTTTATACTACCCCTAGTCAAGTGTGCTTCTAAATGTGGATTGTACAGTTATGACCAAGCCATGGTGAGATGCGGTGAAAGGATATGCGGATAAAACAGGATAGTGACTACGCTAAGTATGTCCTGGATGGATATTGTGATAAAAATGTCAGGAAATGGCCGATAGTGCTTTACTATGGATATAATGGTATGGATATAGATAGAGGAGTTGTCCTCTCACAATAGCACCTGTTGCTAGGTTTTCACTAGTTGCTTTTATTGTACCTTTTTCTTGATTTTTTGATATTTTTGATATTTTTGACTTTTTTGTACATTAGGTTACTCAAGTGTATTATTTCTTCAGATGGATGTTGTTAGTTGGTTCATCGAACACATCTCCTTCTGAAGTTGTTAGCTGATAGGTGCCTGATCTATAGGATGATATGATGACATAGGGACCTAACCAATTAGGTTCAAATTTCACTTTCTTTTCCCGATCCTGCTAATTCCTAGGATTTTCCTTGCATACTAGGTCACCAATTTAAAAAATTTTGGGAATGACCTTGTGGTTGTAGCTCCTACACATACGTTGCTGATATGATTTGAGATGAGTATAGGTACATTGATGTCTTTCATCTAGAAGCTCAAGCTCTTGCAGCCGGTTAACTCAATACTCTTCATCTAGAATTAGGCCTTTTAGAGAGACTCTGAGAGATGTAATTTCTACCTCTAAGGGTAAAATTGCTTCAGATCCATACACCAATGAATATGGTGTAGCTCCTGTTGGTGTGCAGATGCTAGTTATATATGCCCAAAGTGTTGGATTGAGTTGTACATGCCAATCTTTGCCTGCATCATTCATTGTTTTCTTTAGGATTTTTAATATTGTCTTGTTGGATTCATCTGCTTGACCATTTCCTTGCGGGTAGTAAGGTGTAGAAAAACGGTGTTGGATTTTGAAATTTTCACATAGTTCTCGCACATCTTGGTTTTTGAAAGGTCATCCATTATCTGTGATGATGGAACTTGGAATGCCATATATGCATATCATATAATTAAGGATAAAAGAGGCAATTTGTTTCCCAGTCACTGTGGTCATGGGGACTACTTCAATCCATTTGGTAAAGTATTTTGTTGTAGTTATAATGAACTTGTGTCCATTTGAAGATGAAGGATGAATTTTGCCAACCAAGTCTAGTCCCCACTGGCAAAAGGGTCATGATGTTGTGAATGGATGCAATTACTGTGCTGGTGCATGTATAAGATTGCCATTGATTTGGCATTTAGGACACTTCTTTGCAAAATAATAAGTCTTTTTCCATTGTTGGCCAGTAATATCCCATTCTTAGAAGCTTTTTAGCAAGAGTAGTACCACTTGAATGTGTGCCATAGATACCTTCATGAAGCTTGTGTAAAGCAGAGTTAGATTCATTACGATCAAGACAACGAAGAAGAGTACCATCTAGACCTCGATGGTACAAAGTATCAGCAGTAAGAGTATAACGGGCGGCTTGTCGGATAAAGTTGTATTTTTGGTTTCAGGATAGGTCAATGGGTAGGATATTGTTCTTAAGATAGTTGTAGATTGGTCCATATAATGGAGAGTCGGAACCAGTCAAGGTATAGATAACCCGGGATTCCGAATGGTCATAGGCTGGGGAGAACAATTGCTCTACTAGAAACTCATAACGACTCTATTGCTATGGAATTTGCAGTAGTGAAGCGATAGTAGCCATGGCATCAACTGCTCTATTGTCCAACCTTGGTATTTGCTTGAAGGTGACGTGTACAAAATATTATTTGAAATCATCCACCATTCGCTTGTAGGGTAGCAGTTTGTCGTCCTTTGTCTGATAGTCATTGTTGATTTGATTGATGACTAGTTGTGAATCTCCATAGACTTTTAATTCTGTGATCCTCCATTCTACAACCATTTTGATGCCTATAACCAATGTCTCATATTCAACAATGTTATTGGTGCATGGAAACATAATCCTATATGATCTTGGTATGGTGTGTCCTTCAAGAGTGATGAACAAAATGCCAGCACCTGAGCCATGTTGCATGTAGGATCCATCAAAATATAAGGTCCATTATTTGGTGGAGATAGAAAGAACGTCTCGGTCTAGAAATTCGATCTCCATAGTTTGTTTTCCTAGTAGTGGTGCTTCTGCCAGTTGATCTACAATTGCTTGTTCTTTGATAGCTCTTCACTCTGTGTAGTGGATATCAAATTCATTGAGGATCATGACCCACTTAGCCAATCTGTCTGTAAGAGCTACTTTGCTGAGTAAATATTTGAGAGGATCAATTTTTGCAACTAGCTTAATTGTGTGAGCTAGCATGTAGTGTCAGAATTTTTGAGAGGCAAAGACCACTGTTAGACAAACTTTCTCAATGAATGTATAATTGAGTTCATATCCATTCAATGTCATGCTGATATAATAGATAGCTCGCTCTTTGCCCTGTTGATCTTCTTGTACTAACAATACCCCCAATGATATGTCTGTTGTTGAAATGTAGAGGACAAGTGGCTTCCCTACTATTGGTGGTACTAGAACTGGTGGGTTCATTAGATACTGCTTGATTTGATAAAAGGATTTGGCACATTTGGCTTCCCATCTGAACGGTACATTTTTATGTAGCAAATGATTGAATGAGAGACTTTTATCTGCTAGTTGAGCGATGAATTGCCTGATTGATTGGAATCATCCTTGTAGAGATCTAAGTTGGTTGATGTTCTTTGGTGGTGGCATCTCCATAATGGTTTGTACCTTTGTTGGATCCACTTCAATACCTTTAGCTGAAACTATGTAGCCTAGTAATTTGCCTGATGTAACCCCGAAGACACACTTCTTAGGGTTGAGCCTGACTTGGAATTTTTCCAATCTATCAAAAATCTTTTCTAAGATGCTTAGATGTTCTGCTCCGGTGAAGGATTTAGCTAGTAAATCATCTACATAGTCTTCCATGAAGGTATGCATCATGTCATGAAATATTATTGTCATTTCTCGTTGATAAGTTGCTCCTGCATTCTTTAAGCCAAAAGGCATGACATTCCAATAGTACATTCCCCATGGATAGGTAAACATTGTTCTATCTTGATCCTCTAGGGCTATCTTTATTTGATTATAGCCTAAAAAACCATCCATTAGTGATAGCATTGCATGGCCTGTTGTGAGGTCTACAATTATGTCAATACTGAACAAAGGAAAGTCGTCCTTTGGACAGGCTTTGTTGACATCTCTAAAATCAGTGCAGATTCTGATACTGCCATCTGGTTTTGATATTGGTACAATGTTGGAAATCCATTCAGCATAGTCGATAGGTCGAATAAATCCGACATCTAATAGTTTCTTCAGCTCATCTTTAACCATGAGTGCTACATGTGGATTCATCTTTCTTAGTTTTTGCTTGACTGGCTTAGCTCCTGGAGAAATGGACAAGTGATGCATGATTAATTGTGGATCAATCTTGGGCATATCTGCATATGACCAAGCAAATTTGATTTTCTTTTCCTTAAAAAAATTAATAAATTTTGATCTTTCTTCCTCCGTCAGAGATTCTGCAAGGTGTATAGTTTTGGCTGCTTCTATAGTACCAATGTTGATTGATTGAGTGGGCTCAATCAATATGGGTGATCGCTCGTGATAATGCTTAGGAAGAGTGTCAAGTCTCCCATCCTTAGGTGTCTTAAAAAGGTTTTCACCCTTAGATGCGTCCTTTATTTTTACTTTTGTGTGATCTATTGCTGCCATTGACTGGTTTTCAGCAGTAGATCTTTTAGTTTGCTTATTTTTGCGACTGAGAGACTTGGCACTCCCCTGATTGTAGATGTCGTTACTTTGTTCACTGGTAGAGTCTGTCTCTGGGGTAACGATACATAAGTAATGGATAATGGATTTGTCATTTGGGAAAATTGGTATATCATGAGTTTCAGGTTCGTCCCAGTCTATGAGGTCAGGAAAGACAAGTGGTAAGGAGTCATTAGGTGGATCAAGTTTGACTACTGTAAGTGTCAGGATGGAGGTATCATCGTGATTGGCCGGGGTGTTAAAGAAGTTAAGGATTTTGTCAAGGTCTTCGATGGTATCATCTTCTGTATAGACTTGCGCATAATGTTGCTGCTCTTTTTCCTTGGCCTCATAGATATTTTGTGGACCAAATTCAAGTGGTCTAGATTTTGTGCCACGTTCTTCTTGAGAGATGGGTGTATTACTGTCATTTGCACAAATATATTCAGTAACATTAGAACAACTACCCCATTCATATTCATTAGAATCAGTCTCAGAGTTATTATCCTAGATTCTAGCAGTGCTGTGAACTGGTATGTTGTAGGGTGAGAATAGGTCTTTGATAATTGAGACAAGTTTGATAGTTTTCTCTGATTCTGTGTCAGATCCTGCTTGCACTCTTTGCATTTGTTCATATACTGTCTCTCCTCAGGGAGGAATGATGTAATTAGGAGGTGATTCTTCTTTGTTGGATATTGGTTCTTGAATATGATGTGCTTCTGTAGTATATGCTTCCTTCTTTTGATTGATAGGTTGTTTTTGACATTGCTTTTGTTCTTGATGTTCACGTTCTTTGCGTATCGTCTCAGCTGACTTAAATAGTGCCTCTTGCCAGGAGTCTTCTTTGTATTTCTTCTTTGCTTTCCACCAAGGTTTTTGATATTTGTGTGGTGCCCTCTTTGATAGTAGAGTGAGTTCAAAGCCCAATCCTTTTTTGTCTTTACTGAATTGTGAAGGAGGATCCAATGGTTCTGTGACACCTTCCTTTCGCTTACCAATAGGTCCTTTGCCATTGTATCCCATTTGTTGCATGATTAAGTAGCCTTTTCCATACAAGTGTGTTGGTATAGCTACTTCCATAGTAGCTGCTCTATCTTCTTCCTCATATTTTTATAGCCAACTAAGGATGTCCTTTTCCTCAGATTCATGTGCTAGAGTGCCGAGTTGGATGAATGTGCCATAAAACTTGGTGATGGGCTGAGTTGTTTAATGTGTTGATGCTGTAGGTAATCCATGAGATCTAGGTGATGTTGGTAAGTCAGCCAAACACATGGGTTCCAAAGAGTATTCTCCCATTCCTTGTTCTTTGATCTTCATTTTCTGCTTGAAATCCATAGATAATGATTTAGACTTCTCTTGTTGAAGATCTGGTGCTGAGGAATTTTGTTTCTCTCTATTATGTGGAACCAAGATATCTTGAGCTGCCCCCATAGCATTACAATGCTGAAATGGATTATGATCAGCTGATATAGAAACCTTCTGCCCATTGTAGGGGAATTTAACACACTGGTGATAAGTGGAGGGTACCGCTTGCATTTCATGTATCCAAGGTTGACCTAATAAGATATTGTATGTGAGGTCTATGTCTAAGACCTGACACATAGTATCCTTTCGTATTGGTCCTACTTGAATTGGCAACACCACTGTTCCTTTGGATGATATTTCTTCATCATCATATGCCTTTATAGTAATCTTTTTGCGTGGGTCAATAGACTCCTCAGAGAAGCCTAATGCATGGATAAGTTTTAAGATACAAATATTAAGTCCATCTCCTCCATCTATTTATACTCATTTAACTCGATGTTTATAGACCATGACTTCAATATGGAGTGGAGTATTGTGTGGATGGCTCAATGAGATATTATCATGCTCAGAAAAAGTAAGGTTATGAGGTCCTCTCATATGAGCCACCATGGCTTGGAATTTGTCAGCATCCAGATCTTGAGGTACATTTGTTTCCAATAAGGCTTGTTCCAATATGTCTTTGTGTTTTGGCAAAATTTTTAACAATTCCAGTATAGATATTTGAGCAGGAGTTTTGCACAATTGACTAACTAGATCATATTGAATTTTGGGTACGGTGTTTGTTGTTGACATATGTCCCTTCAAGACATACTTTTGAGCTCTGGTTGTTACGTTGACGGATTCATGTTCACGCCTATCTTTGATTGTGATGACATTGACTTGATTATTCTTAGCTGATATGTGATTAATGGTGTTATTATATATGTGATTGATACGAGCTCCATGTGTATCATTCGAGGTTGAAGCTCCATCCTTGTTGTAGTTTGGAAGAGGATTCTTGAAAGCTCTGTGGTCACCATTTGTCTTGAGGCCATCGAACATTAAATCATCTCTATCGATCATGTCTTGAATAGTGTTTTTTAGCCTCATGCATTCATTTGTTTGATGATCTTTGTTGCGATGAAAATCACAAAAGTGTGAGTCATTCCACCAGGGTGGTTTGATTTGTGGTTCAAAGTTGTTGATTGTTGGTAAAGAGATAATTTTGTTTTCCAGGAGTTCTCTAAATAAGGACTCCAGTGATTGCCCTAGTGGTGTACAAATGCGTTTCGGAAAGTTGTTTGCATTACCCCATGAGTTTGGATTAGGACCCCTATTGGTGTTATTGTTTTGGGTATTGGTGGTTTTGTTTGTGTTGAGTTGATTTTGATTGGTATTCAGTGCATAAGTGTCAGTGCCTGGGTTAGCACCTTTGGGATTCTTTGTAGCTTGAGGATTACCTGATAATGCGAGCATGAGCTGCTTTGATTTTGGATCATTTGATTCATTTCCTCCTTCATTCCCATTGTTTTTATTTCTGGTCTAGAATCTGGATTTTTCCAAGTTGTTGTTGTTTTGGTTGTTGTAATTGGATGAACTTGTTCCTTCTTTGAAAAATTTCAACATTCCCTTTTTGACACATGCTTCTTCTACTTGGATGCCATTCTCATTCAATTTAGCAAAATATGGTATGCATTGGAGTTTGAGTTTGTAACTCATCTCACTATTCAAGTTGTCGATGAAAATTTCTATCTTTTCTTTTTCGGGTACATCACGAGGATATCTTGAAACCATAAGCCGCCAACGTTGAAGGAATACCATGAATGTTTCATTGTTTTTTTGTTTGGTGTTATAGACATCTAACATGGTGATAGCATGTTGAATGTTATAGGAATATTGAGTTATGAATTTGTTGACTAGTTCATCGAATGATCTGATAGGAGGTGTGATTTTGGATAACCATTTCATTGTTTGTCCGCCCAAGATTCTTGGGAATAACCTCATCAAATAGGTATCATCATGAGCAAATTCAAGACTCATTGTGCAAAATTATCGAACATGATCACAGGGATCACTTTTTCCATCATATTTGTCAAATTTGGGAATGTCTGAGTTTGGAGGAAAAGGTACCATGTTCAATCTTCTGTCAAACGGATAAGGACAAATTTCAGTTAATGAATATCGTACTATCATCCCTTGTTGCATGTCTTGCATTTGTCTTTTTAACATTTGCATTTGTTGAGTAAGAGCAATCAAAGGTGCATTATTTTACCGAGGGAAGAATTCTTCCCTTGCATTAATTCTAGGCTGAAATGGTGTATGGAACGGTATGTTTTGCTCGAGGATGTTTTTCTCAGGTATATTTATGTCAGGGATATTTTGCTCAGGGGTATCTTTCTCAGGGTCATGTGTTTCTTCCTCTCTTTTTTATTCTTGATATTCGTAATGTTGAGATCTTGTTCTGAAAATGTCTGTGTCTAAGTCTTCAGGAAGTTTAACTCCTTTGCTTGTGAGCATGAGTAGGTATTTTTCCTTGTCATTTTCCATGAGTCTTTCCACAAGTTTTTGAAATGAAGCGCTCTCTTGACATTCTTGAAGAAGTTCTTCAGAAATTTTGGTGTCCTCTAGATTTGAACGCTTGAAAGGATTTGATAATCTCCGATTCATGCTAGATTCTGGTTGCATTTTGCTTTCTTTGTTTCGTTGAGAGCGAGTAATGACGGACATCTAGTAGAAGTTCTCTGTGACAAAAGAAATGAACTCTTCTTCAATGTCTTGCTTAGGGGTTGGTTGTTCAAATCGGGGTGTGTTATAAGTGATGCACTCTTCGGGAAAGAAGGCCGGATTGATCTTCCCTCCTTGATTTATGCGTTGACTGAATACTGATTTTTGACAGAATGCCCTACTCCTCAAGGGTTCCTTGTCAAATTTGTTTGTTTTGTTTTGAAGATATAAGCGTAGATGACGAAGGAATGTGCGATGAGATTTGAAGAGTTGGCGATTGATGTATAAAAATTTATTTATTTTGGCAAGTTTAGAAGAACTTGGTTGCTGTTTCTTCAACTTAGTGCTATGATAAATATTCTTTCTTCTCAGAATATGAGGATTAGTCATGTACAAGCGATCAATGGTGTCCTTTGATTTGTTTTGGATTTAGTATAGCTTGTTTTGGAAATTTAAGTCTTACTTTATCAAAGTGAAGGTTTAGATGCTCCCTCACGACAAAGTGCGTCAAATGATATGGAATATGAGCTTTCCCGATATGGAAACTCGATTTGACAACTTAGACTTTTAAAGAAGTGTGTTTTGGGATAAAAAATTTGTTTGATTTAAAGGACCTATTTGCCACTTGTGATGATGTTTCCTGATTTTGATAGGAGGGATATGTTTATCTCGTGACTAGTTTCAGATTTTCAAACAACTTTGCTTGATGGAAATTTGCTTGCAGAAATAGCTTCTTGATACTCTATTTTTGGTTTTCTGATTGATGAAGTTTAGGCTGATGAAGGAAAGCTTTCGAAATCATTTTTAAAATTTTCAAAATTGGCCTCTATTTTGCTCCCTATTTTTTTGGTTTTGACTATGCGCTAGAATAGAGTCGCTATGTGCTAGCGAAAAGACTCCACGTGCTAAGCTACCCCTTGATATGCGCTAACTGGTTAATACTGTTTAATATTGCTTCATCTTTTGTTCAAAAGGTTATACGCCAATATGGGCCACCTATGCACTAACAGTTAAACCCTACACGCGAAAGTTTGACCTCTACGTGCTAAGCTAATGCTTCAAAGTGCTAAACTATTTTGAAAACGCGCTAACTACCACTGCTCGCTTTTAGATTCTGGTAAAGCGCTACTGCTAAGACTTTACACACAAAAGAGAAGATTTAACGTGCTAAAAGATGGTTCCTATGCACTAAGAGGTTGCTCTTACGCGCTAAACTGCCCTGAAATATATTGACTTGGGTGTTTTCTGCAATTTTGGAATTTTGCCTTGAGTTTTTAGTGCTGATAGATGATTTTCTGAAATAACAAATGAAAGCACGACACCAAAGAGAGAACCATTTTGATTAATCTAAACAATAAGTGTATGTTCTGTGAGGATGTGTTCAAGTCCCCAATGTTTCAATAGGTTTAGATACAAAATGCATTTCAATTAGACTCTTTATTCAAGGGTCATAAGCAATATCATAGCCCACTAGTCTCGATACTCAGTCAGCTCAAACAGTCGTGTCACCCCCTAGGGGGTACCCAATTGTTTTCGTTTTGCCAAAAATTAACCCAAAGTGAATTGCTTCACAATTGAGTAGTTATCTTGGGAGATATATGGTGAGTGATCTTGGGGGCGGATTCTTCCCCACCCTTGCACTATGATATTACAAATGTCTGGTTACTGACTCAGCTCAAAGTTTCTATGCTAAGGTTCGTAATCAAGCTTCCTGTTCAGCCATCAGTGATAAACTCCCTTAGGAGGCTTCCCAACCTTTAGAACAAAGGCTTTACGTATTGTAAAGATATTGGGGGAAGGCTAATCGCTGCTCGCAACCATTGAAAATGACTTTTGTCACTTTCCACTTTTGATTATAGTGGGTTGGAACAGTTGGCTTCAAAGTTGTTTCCCACTTAGGTCGTTCCCTTCACACCGGCCAAAACTAGCTTTAAGAGTTTTTCAACCCCTCGAGAAGGTAGGCCTGCTAAAATATTTATTGCTTGAATTGAAGAAAGCTTTAAGAGTGGTTTGGCTTTTTGATCACCCAATTAAGGGGAGAGCATATACCTTCCACTTTCGAGACAAAGCACACAAGTTCTTTTTATCCCTTCAAAGCAATGATTTGCTAATCCTATATGGAGATGTTGCTCCATAAAAACATGGTGTTCTTTTTAACTTTTTCAAGGCAATGATTTTCTGATCTAAAAAGAACTTGGTCAACAAAATGAATGCGATTTTTGTCAACAAACAAAATCGATCAAAAGGGGAATATCTTCCCTCTTTAATTGCAAAAAAATAAAAAAGACTTTTGGGACTTTGTGTGGTTCTTTACTTTGCTAAAACCTAAAATGGATCCTTTTATACACCAAAGGATGGTGAAGTTCTTTTTAATCCATTTGTTTGCAAAACTTGAAAAAAAATTAATTTGTTCGCTCTCTTTTTTTTTTAAAACCCAATTTGAAAATTTTCTCTCCTAGAAAAGCAAGAAAAAAATTTGTTTTGTGGTTCTTTTTAAAGCCCAAACAAAAGTGAGTTCAATTTTAACAAGAATCAAAAGAAGTTTATATCTCAACTAACTTAACTAAGTTAGTAAAAAACCTAAACTATTTAATGATCTTAAAATCAAGCTCCTATCTGCAAGAAATTTGTTAAAACCCTACAAAATACAAGTAAAATTGTTAGAAAATCTGTGGGTTTTTGTGGACTTCAACAAGTCTAATTTTTACATTCGGTTATAGTTTCTGGTTTTGCCTATGTCTATGATGCACTACAGAATAAACTGTACGCACTACTGTATAGCCAGGATGCGCTATCAGATAGACCCGATGTGCTAAGCTATTATTCTTCCACACCAAGACCTACAGGAAAAGGTTAGTGAGGATGATGCACTAAAGTGTGATCTTCACACGCTGGGAAATGAGTCCCACATGCCAAACAGTATTCTGTATGCGCTAAATGATACACCAAATGCGCTAAGGTATGTTCCCTATGCGCTGATTCCTGTTTCCCACGTACCTACAGAAGTGTTTATTTTTAAAAATTGATTTGATCAATGGGTTAGAGCCCCACGGCGGGTGCCAGAAATGTATGTGGGAAAAGTGGGGCGATGAAACTTAAAATGTAAAATAAGCGAAGTTCAAAGAGGCTTGTCCACACACCCACAGGACTTCTTGGTGCAAGTTATGGAGTCATGAAGAATGACTCAACTTCCCAAGGTTGGTTCCATGGTTCTCTATCTCACAAGGTGCCTCAAGCCAATGCCTTTGCTCTTAGATCACTGAGCAAAGTGGCTTAGGGATGACAAATGCAAGAATGAGGGATGCTTATGATTGATTTAGTTATGAAAATGCATCCTATCTATGCATGATTCTACAAATGCAATACACTAGATTATAAGATGACAAGATTAGTAGCAATACTATCTTAACATGATATACTAGTTTATGAGTTAAGCTAATGATAAAGGAAATAGTCTAAAATGCTTATTAGATTTATTCCTATTACAAAGAGAAGCTAGATGTGTTAATAAAATTGAGCATAAATGAGATACTAAAAGCTTGCATGGATCCTTAAAATGGAGGAATGAGAGCTCTATTTATAGTGAAAATAGGGCAATGGATGGTCAGGATTGAAAGAGTTAATCAAGGGTCAAGTTTGAAAGTTGTCAATCCATGTTTTCAATTTTCACCAATGAAATGGTGACAATTGTCAACATAAGGCTGGTTGAGAGGAGAGGTAAGAAGCATTAAATGCTTGAGAAGACCTCATGGCTACCCTAGGAGGTAAGGGTTAAGGTTAGGTTAGGGTTATCCATTGGATAAAGCTTTTACCCAAGGGGTAAACTCTTGTGCAAAGGTTAAAGGAATAACCATGGTCAAAGCAATAAATGCTTGATGAGACCCTTGGGTTAGATGGAGGTTAAGTTAGTCAAAAAGTCTCTAACCATGCCACTAAGGGTTAGTTAACCATTAATGGTTTGAAGACTTTGGGGACAAATTTGTAAGAGTCCTTCCAAATTTGGGGGTATTCAACAAGTTAGCTTGTTGAATGGATAAAGGCTTTAATGCCTTTTGAAGACTTTACTCCAAATTTGAGAAGTGACCTCCTCAAATTTAGGGAAAGGGGATAATGGATGGGTTTAGGTTAATTGATTAGGATTAGATGGATTCTAGAAGAAATTAGGAATAGGGTTTAGGTTGCAAGTGGGGGATGTAGGAAAATGCAAGTGGGAGAGGGAAAATAGAATTAATTAAAATAAATTACGTTATTTCAATTTGGTAATAATTTGGGAAATCGAATAAATTAGATTTATTCAATTTGGGGTAGACTATTAATTAAATGTAAATTTATTTAAAAGGTAAGAAGAAGGGTTTTAATTAAATAAAATGATTTATTCAATTAAATGACAAAAAGGGCTTAAGTGAATTTAACTATATAAATTGAACAATTTACTTAATTAAATAGAGGAATGTAGGTGATTTAGTTAAATTATATTTAACTAAAATAGAGGAATGAACATAAAATATTCATTTAGGAATATGGTCATTTTTATACGTCTACACCTTCCATTTGAGAATATCCTTTACAAACGAGTCTAGCCTTGTTTCTTACAACTTGACCATCCTCATTTAGTTTATTTCTAAAAACCCATTTAGTTCCAATAACATTCATTTTTTTTAGGCTGGGGAACTAAAGTCCAAGTGTTATTCTTCTCTATCTGATCTAATTCATCTTCCATAGCCTTTAACCAATGTTTATCTTTACAAGCTTCAATAATAGACGCTAGTTCAATTTGAGAAATAAGACATACCTCTTCATTTGCCAATCTTCTTCTTGTCATAACTCCCTTGTTCCTATCTCCAATGATTTGATGTTCAGAATGATTTAACCTTACATACCTTGGTGTCTTCTGAACTTCAGGTTCACTGTTCTGATCATCAGTCACAATTGAATTTTCTAATTGTACTGGTGTAACTGTCTCAGTGTCTTGTACCGGTTAAGGCATTGCATGTTCAGTTATGATCATTTCCACTACTGGTTCTTTGTCATATGATATAGATTGATCTCTGTATTGCTCATCCACTTTCATATTTGCACTCTCCACAATTTTCTACAATCTTTTGTTATAACATCTATATGCTTTGCTTTGAATTGAATATCCAAGAAATATCCCTTCATCACATCTAGGATCAAACTACCAAATTGAATCATCCCTTTTGATATAACATTTACTTCCAAAAATTTTGAAATATTTAACATTAGGTGTATGTCCAAACCATAATTCATAAGGGGTCTTATCGGTTTCACCTTTGATATGAAATTTATTGAATGTGTAGACTGTTGTACTCGCCGCTTCTCTCCAGTAGATGTGAGGCAATTTGGCTTCCATCATCATGGTTCTTGCTGCATCCAAAATGATTTTATTCTTCCTTTCCACTTCTTCATTCTGCTCAGGAGTCTAGGGTGCAGATAACTGTCTCCTAATTCCATTTGTCTCACAATAACTGTTAAATTCATGAGAAGTGAACTCACCTCCTTGATCTGATCTCAAACATTTGATTTTCAATCCAGTTTCTATTTCCACCTTTTCTTTGAAGATCTTGAATTTTTCAAAAGCTTCAGACTTATCCCTTAGAAAAGTCACCCACATCATTCTAGAATAATCATCAATTATCAGCATGAAGTACCTATCACCTTGAAAGCTTTTGGTCCTTGTTGGACCACATAAGTTAGTATGAATCAAATCAAGCACATCATTATATTTTTTATGTATGCTCTTAAAATAAGTTCTAACTTGCTTTCCCAATTGACATTCCTTACACACTGGATTATGAGGCTTTATAATCTTAGGTATATCTCTAACTGCCTTTGTTGAACTGATCTTAACAATACAATCAAAATTAACATGTCACAAGCTCTTATGCCATAACCAACTCTCATCAATATGATCAATCAAACATGTCTTATTACCAGTGTTCAAGTGAAAGATATTTCCTCTAGTCTGATTACCAGTAGCAATCTCCAAACCAGTTTTGTTAATGATTTTGCATTTTCTATCTTTGAACTGAAGTTGGAATCCCTTGTCCACCAGCTGACCAACACTTAAAAGATTATGTTTTAAACCTTCCACATAATAGACATTATCAGTATTATGCTTGCCATATAGAGAAATAATACCTTTACCTTTGATAATACATGCTTTGTCATCTCCAAATCTGACTTGACTGCCATTGTATTCTTGCTGGGATATAAATTTTCTTTTATCTCCAGTCATAAGATGTGAGCATCCACTATCAATTACCCATTCATCCTTGTCTTAAAATTTTGCTGCCAGGGCCTTTTCTTCATTCTTGATAGCTAGTTCCAATTCATCTTCCTTTAAAGCATAGAACACCCAGGATCCATTAGCAGAGTCTCCTGTCGGTTCATCCTCTAAGTCATCACTTACTCCTTCCTCATCCGCTATGTAGCATTGTTTGTTTTTCTTGAATCTATATCTGTTCTGATTAGGCTTAAATGATTTCTTAACTCTTTCTTCAAATCTTGCATTCCTTTCAGGACATCTAGATGCAAAATGACCAAACTTATTGCATGCAAAAAATTTAAAAGGTTCTTTTCCTTCATACTTACTTCTAGTTGGTCCTTTAGGTACTCTTCTAGCAAATAAGGCTTCAAGTTTCTCAAATTCTTCATCCTCTTTCCTCATATCTTCCAATTCTTTTGCATATAAAGCTTTCCAATCATTTTTGCTGGTAGATGATGATGCATGAAAAGCAGGTTCAAATTTTGCATCTCCAGAGGGTCCAAATTATTTAATCTCAAAAGTAGATAATTTTCCAATCAGAATGTCTATGCTAGCTGAAGTGTTTGCCATTGTTCTCAATTCATTAATTGTAGTAGCCTTCATCTTGTAAGTCGGTGGAAGGACTCTCAAGACTTTGGAAACTATTTCATCTTCACTCAGAGATCCTCCACAACATTGAATTCCCATGACAATCTCATTTACTCTTTCCATAAATGTAGCAATTCTTTCATTATCTTCCATCTTCAAGTTCTCATATCTTACCTAGTGAACAATTTTGACAGTAGGGCCACCTTCATTCAGAGTTTGCAATTTATCCCACATAACCTTTGCAGATGATTTATTAGTCAATCCCATGATTTGCTGATCAGTGAGTGCAGACAAGAGGGCTTCTCTTGCTCTGCAATCATTTTCAATATTTTTGTCCAAGTTTGTAGGAGAAGGATTGCCAGATGCCAAATCATAAGGTGTATATCCTTTCTCAGTGATCTCCCAAATATCATTGCCAAGACATCTAAGATGAGTCTCCATTCGGATTTTCCATATCCCATTTTTTGTTCCATCAAGCTTAGGGATTTCTCTTCTAAAAATAGTTGCCGGTGGATTTGAAGTATTAGTTGCCATAGGATCTACCTCAAGCGGTTAAGCTTCTCCAAAAGAGGACAAAAGCTTTGATACCAATTTTTAGAATAACCGGTGGACAACTGAGAGGGGGGGGGGGTGAATCAGTTGTCAATAGATTATATTAATCAAACCACTTAATAACCTTTAACCAGAGCACATAAACATTGAATACCGGAATAGCAGAAACAGATCCCAGTAAGAAATAAAACTTAAGAATGAAATAGAGAATTAACACAATGCAATCGTACCACATAACACCATGATTTGTATGTGGAAAACCCGGTAAAGGGAAAAACCATGGTGGGAAGCCTACCCACAGTCAGATGATACTTCTGTAGAAAGTATGTGATATAATAAGGGGGCTACACATGCATGAAGGAACACTGCCTAGAGCGTACTGCTCATTACAAAGGAGTCTCATTGACTACAGAGAGGTTATAACCAACTCAAGATAATTTGACAACAATCCAGAAGAATGAACTGCCAGTGATAGCATCTACCATGCCTGATTATAGTCCTGGTTAAGCTCAATACTAGAGGCCTTTGACCTCTTACATAAACCCAATTCGATCACCTATGATCAAAAAAATATCCTTCACCTATTATATTTCATTCCATGAGCACGACCATTACAACCACGATCTACAATGAGATCTTACATCAATTTATACAAACCCTAAGGCCTAAACCAATTAGGTCGGCCACCTAAAAGATATTACAATAATATCATTGCATACATCCATATCACAATTATATGCCATGTCAGCTTTAGACCAAAACACCATTAACCAATCCATAAATAATCCCGATAACGTGTAGAGAATAGGTAACATGATACCAGTCCATAACCTAGATAGTTACCAGACCTAATTAGATTCACCATGCCAAAGCGATGTCACCAATTAGTCGAGGCATGAACAAAGATCACCTTTTGCATCCTGAATTCCATCTAGAAGTTGCACCAACACCACTTATGCATCTTGTCAAAGATTCTCATTAAAAGCTCTGCTGATAAAACCTTAAACCCATACTGATAACACTAGTTCTTCTACCGGTAACCAAAACCATTTTGTCGGTGCTAGTGTTGACATCAATGACAAAACAACAATGCAACACATAATCAATTCCTTCATATTGCCAACAACTACACCATCAAATAATTCGCCAAGATCATCCGCAACATGCTACACCACCAAATATGTTGCATAAGACGTAGAATACCACCAGACCAATAAAATCTTCATTAACGCACACCACGATCAACACGGACCACCAAAACGTATAGCACATGATCAAACAACATCAACAAGAAATGTGAATTCCACCACAATCACCGCAACATCTCGGATAACAAGATTCATCATTACTACATCACTAGAGGTCAAGAACATCGATTGACAAACTGAAATGTATGCTTGTGAAGTTCCAAATCTTGAACCACCCAATCAGAGGACATACATGAATGTCCAAAACACTCTCCAAAATCCGCAACTCAAGATATAATCATTCTGGGGCAATATGGATCAAATACTACAACTTTGCAATATAGAACACTGAAGAACTAGTCCACATATCAAGCCTCATAACTCAACCAAATAAACTCATATCATCATGAAACTCATACTGAATCAAGTAGAGATAAGTATCTCAAAACCCATTAAACCACATTAGCACATCTATAATAGATCACCAAAACAAATATCTACAACACAAGAATATGTTGACATCAATGACAAAAACATATGCCAACAACTCTAATATCCAACAAAGACCTTGCTCCTCCTCGTTTCTAAGCCTAACAAATCTCTCTATCATTTGCATACTTGCATTTTTGAATATTTTCTCTTTCATTATAGTTTTCATATTTGATCATTGTGTTTGTCTCATTGATTTCTCATATCTATTTCATTTCAATGCATTCGATAATCTTCATATCCGCCCATCATAGCTTCTTGTGCACTTACTTTTAAGAGAACCCATATTTCGAACACAAGATATTGATTGGTAGGAGAACAATGGAGTGAATTTATGTTGCATGCATGTGTGTTTTATATTAGATATTTGCATTTTTGTGTGTGTGTTTATTGCAGGTACTCCATTGATAAGATGTTGAATCATTTGGATCTTGTGCCATAAGATCTCATATTCAATTTTCTCCATCTACACTAGTTTCAATGGTGTGGCTTGTCATGTAATTAGATTTTGTGTAGTAGCATAAGTCTTGCTTGCTCTTATTGTTGTCTCTCATTTGTTACATTGGACTTCAATATTCTATATGTTCTTAATTTTGTAAAAGTGATAGGAGCCTTCCAAAAACCCTCCTTTTACCTTAATAAAAAACAGGTGTATAATTATTTCAAAAGTATTATCAATTTTTTAATTTAAAAAGTGAATAGCTATTTACTCTTTTACTTATAAACCACATAGTTATTTTATTTATCAATTATTCACTATAGTAAAATAGCCACACACACAAATACAAAATGTAGTAATTTTATAGAGTTATCAAATTTTTCCATTGTCATATACTTCATTTGTTTTGGATTTTAATTATTTTTTATGTCATCTATTGAATGATTTTTTTTTAATGTGCTCATTTCATTACACTAAACTCCTTTCTACCATTGCTATGCCTCTTAGCGTAAAAAATAATTTAATTACTTGAATCTACATGTTTAACTTGTTTATGTTATTTGTTGTATTGTAAATTGTAACCCCTTTACAATTTTACTCTTTTTGCGTCCTTAATTTAGTGTGCTTTCTCCTAGGCCATTTTGAGCCTATTTGGGCCTTATCTTATCTTTCAATCATCAAATACTCAAATCAGGACCCGATTTAACATCACAAGCCCCAACACTCGTGACTACTCTTTTAGAGGCCTTATTTTGGCAAGACTATGTTCAACTTTGAACATAGACCTTTTTGGGTTCCATGGACCCTTTTGACCACCATAGACCTATTTAGGTGCCATAGTCTATATAGGTGATCAGCCAAAATTCCTTGAAATTGCAACAATTGTTAGTGTCAACCTTCCCCTTTTCAAATCAGATGTCAATTTTTGTACTTGATCATTGGAAGTTGACCTAAATGTGGAAATACCTTGTAAAACATATATAAAGGCATCATATCTAATTTATTTGATCATGTAGCATTTTCATTCCAAGTCTTTATTCCTTCATTCAAGTGAAGGTCCGAGTACAAGGAGCATCAAGCTACCAAAACTTGTCTTCAAGTTTGATTTCATGAGTGATTATGTTATAATATATTCATGTCATTTCATCAACACTTGGAGGACTTGTTTAAAGAGCATTGCATCACCACCATTATCAATCCTAAGGTAATATCATTTCAATTGAACACTTTAATTAACATTTTAAATATGATTTAGCTTCTGCCCTACTAGGGGTAAGCTTTATTTTCATCATCATTGTAGCAATAGAGGTGGAAACACCAACATAGGGTTTAACATAGGCAAGCCCCTACATAGCACAACCATTTTACCCTCTTCCCTATGCACAAGTTATAGATCCAACTATTAGAATTAGTGACAGTCCCAAAGACACTAAGAGGGGGGGGGTGAATCAGTCTCTAACCAGTTTGCAGAATATTTATACTTATTTAAAACTTTTCATCCCAAAACAATGTACCGGTAAATAAGAATTAACGCAACAAATAAGAATAACAGAGACATCATAGAGAACACACCATAACACAAGATATTTAATGAGGAAACCCAGTGTGGGAAAAACCTCGGTGGGATTTGTGACCCATAATATTTACTCATTGGCCAATGAATAAATACTACTTACAATGAGGGGCCTGCACATGCAGGGAGGCCAACAACCTAGAGCACACTGCTCAATAAAGAGTCACACTACCTAGAAAATGGATTATCAAAATCCAATACAATGTACTGCTTCAAAACAACATCTCTCATGCCATGTTCAATACCAGTTTAAGCTCAATCAATAACCAAAACCTTCATTGTCAACTATATCACCTTATACAAAATTGCCTTATACTTCTCATCTATATTCGTACAAAAATGACCTATAAGATCTCATACATATATGAGTCTTTTATAATATACCATGTCAGATTTTAAAAAATATAATTACATTACAAAACAATAAACGAAAGTTTATTCCATGTCGGCCTGATTGTCGGTTGCATTGTTGCCGATGTCGGTGAAGTGTCTGTCGGTGTGTGTAGAAGTCTATTGCCAGATTATTTCCAGTTGGTTGCTAGATGATCGCCAGTTGGTTGCCATCAATGACAACATCAACTATTCTCATAAGAGTGTAGAATGCCAACACCAACAATATAAAGTTGCATATTTGCATAAAGTAGATTGAGATGAATAGTTATATACTCTAAATAGTTGAAAACCCCTTGTCTAAGTTGATTTGCACACATGACCAACACTTTTTGGCTCAATTTTGGAGGGAATAATCTACAGATCTTCTTGATCCATAATCAAATTTTCTATATGACAAAAGAACCTTCAAGTCTAGGGCACCTAGCATACTTGATTGACAATTTTAGCTCCATATTTTAGTGACAAGTTCCTTTTTGCATATCATTTCAAGATATGTACCTTTGAGTTGACTTGCAGCTCTATATCTTTTTGTTTATGTTGACTATTATCAATTTTACATTATTTAACCTAGTAATTACACATTCACATCAAATCAAATCAAGCACAAAAGAGGAAATAATCATACATAACTAGACTCACCTTAGCCTATAGATATCCATGAGCACTTACAACTATTCTATCCATACGAAAATCTAGATTCAACACATAACTATCATGAACCTCAAAAGTAAAAGATCAATGCACTCAATACCAAGACAACTAATCAAATTGTTATCAAAACTACCATTGCAAATCTACAGAACCCAAGAACATGTTAGGGCATTAGGATCTAACATATTCAAGGAGAACAATTCTTTAATGAACATATACTGCTCTTTTGAACATTTGTATCATTTTGAAACTCTAATATGAAATCAAGAGTATACCATGGAACAACACTAATCCATCTTCTCAACCAATGATCATGTCTCAAAATAAAAAATTCATAAACTAACACCTCACAAAAGACTCCAAGAGTCCTCCATGATAATCGAAGATAAAAAAATCTCCAATCAAATGAAGATAACCATATCTAATAAATGAAACTCAATTTATCAAAGTACTTTACAAATATACAAGTATCATGATCTAATAATTTTCCATGACTCCCATAGCCATAATAAAATATCATGTATCATCGTGATAAATCCACATCATTGTCAAAGATCCTATTAAATCATGATACCAAGCTATCTATAGCATCATCATAACCATATCCTAAATGAAGATCAAATATGGTCTGTTAGGATTGTAAATTTTACATCTGGTTTTTGTCCTAAAGGGATGCCCTTTTGGTTGTCAATTTTAAGTCCATGAATTGGGGTTTATTTTTATGATTTTTGCTTGCGAAGGGATTTTATTTTACTAAGATTTTTATTTTATCATTGTCTTATCCTTTTCCTTAGGTTCCTTTTATGTGTTATCCCCTAGTCACAACATTGTAATGACCCCTTGGACCCTCATGTTAGTTGCACGTGGTTGAAATCTTGTGTTATTTTTAAGCCCCACGTCCCCACAAGTTACCTTTATGTCTCTCTTTCAATGAAGCAGGCTCACGGGCTTAAGTTTTAAGTTACTTGGCAATAAGTCCCGTACCCCCGCAATGTGTTGCCCTTTAGTTAGTTTTTTGTAGCAGTCTTGCAGAAGGATTTTCATGTAAGATGAGAAGGACCCCGTGCCCCCGTAGGGTGGTTTTCATATTCAAGCTCTATCCCACGATCCCACAGGCTTTGTGGTTTAGTAAGTTGAGAAGGACTCCGCACCCCCGCATGATGAATTACACCAGTGGAATTCAGGAAGAAAGCATGTGGGAGAAAGGATTTCACAAGTGCAAAGGGGAATAAGAGATTCCGCATCCCTCCATGATGGCAAGACAAAAGGAAATAAGACTTGTGGGCACATAGAGTGAAATAAAGTCTATATCCCACATCCCCGCATGCATACCTCACATGTCCAAATTAGATTAGCGGGTGTGCGAGGCGAAGTTGGATTTTGTGTTAAATAAAGGATGGGCATCCCATGGTATCACAAAGATAAGACTGGAGGAAGTGAGGCTTGTGGGCATGCGGTATGCTTTGGCTGACTTTTCAAACAAGAAATGTGGTATCCTAGACATGTCAAAAAAGGCTCCATGTGGATTTGAAAATGAGTCTAGCCATTTGATTTGATTGTTTGGATAACATCGATGGTGGAAATTCAAATTGAGAATACGGCTACTCACAAATTCAATTGACTTGCCATATGTTTTTCTCATAGCATTAGTTTTTATTACAATTTATTGTTGAATTGATTCACAAATTCATACCTTGCTCTCAAAATTGTGTTCGTGCGACTGAAAAGTGCTTTGGCGAGATAAAATTACAAAGAATTCCAGAGGTGTTGTGCAAATTGAAGGTATCCTAGATACTAAATTGAGCGTTAAAACCAGTAAGTGTTCTTTATCATGTTTATAGTTGTGAGGGTGAATTGAGAATTTGGCATAAGTGTAGTCTGTTTCCTGTCAGTCTAGGGTTTTATTCGTTCAGAATACCAATCATTTTTCTTTGTTCCTGTAAATTATTAAAATGTCAAAGAGGGGAGGGAGTTCTAAGGGAAAGAAGAATGAAATGGAGAAGGCTATACAAACCTTCCCACAATTGAGGTTCATGACGATGAACCAGAATAAGTAGGCGTTGCTCAATCTAAGCAAGAGGTCTCCCAATCAGAAGTAGCTCCCTAGCCGAAAAGAAGAAAGACAATAGAGAAGGGAGAGGTCTCAACATCGAAGGAGAAGGAGCCAAAAGAGGAAAAACCTAGGGCTCCAAGGAAGAAGAAAGAAGCTCAGGTGCCTAAGCTAACCTTGACTGAGGGACATCAAATTCCTGATGAGAGATTGGAGGAGCACGCACAAACAATCCAAAAAATTGTTGAGGTACATGCAGAAGCTCCCTCAAAAACCACTAAAAGGGAGGATCCTCCATTATATCAAGACCTCCTAGATGTGCTTCTTGTATCCACCATGAATATTAAGGATAATGATGACCCGATGGATGGTTTTTTACAACGTGGTGATTCTTTCATTCCTGAGAGGGATTGGAATTTATTCTTATATTTCTATAACAACAAGGATGAGCCCATTCCTAGGTCAAACCCTTGGAAGTTTGATATGGCCAAGTTGATTCTGCCTGATGTTTTTGTAGAAGTTGATTTGAGAAGGGCTTTGGCAACAATGTATGATCCTGCATCAAGAATAGTAAGGACAACTGAAGGCATAGTCTTGGTTAATATAAGTCCAATGGAGATTGTCAATTATTTTGGTTTTATAGGGCATGCAATGGTGGATATTGACACCAAGAAGTTTGAGCAAGAGTACCAATTTAGAAGAAATTATTATAGGGAGAAGGAGGTTCCCCTGTTTAGGAAAAATGATTGGCATTTTGATGTAGTGTTAATTATTCCCATTGAGAAGGAGCCTTTTGTTGTTGTCTCCTTTGAAAAATATTTTATTAAAACTTGTCATGCTCTTTGTCAGATTTTGGGGGAATATGCCGAGGAAACGATGCCAATAGGGATAATGCTAATTAGAATGAAGATTCAACACAAGTATGTGAACCTAGAATATGATTATGCAACATACATTTCTAGGCATATTCATGAAGGGCTAGTAGAAGCAACAAACAAGTCCTTGGAAATTAAGATGAAGTATTCTTCCTTGTTGTCTCATCTAATTCTTTTCTAGCATAAGTATGAGTGGAGCCCTGATCTTTAGCTCAAATTTTATGATAAGCAGGGCGTGGCCTTCCCCATACAGAGGTGGTGCCATGTGTGGGATAAAATGTGTGAAGTGACTAATTATATTATATATCACCAACATTTTGTCATAAAAATTATGTCATGGTTGGGTGCGGTATTGAGTAGAATCCCAAATAAGGTCATGGATTTCTTGAGGCCTAAAGAAAATAGATTGGATGATGAGGGGAGATTCAATTTTGCTAAATTGTTTCTTATTTTCTGACTACACCATAATAAGGGTCTATGGCTGCCCCCAACTATTGGGAAAATGGTGTCTCAACCTTGCATTTACATGAGGTTACTATTTATAGTAAGTTTTCATTTAGGCACAAAATGGTGCAAAATTCTCTTCAAAGCTTCTGGTTGGCTAGATAAGTATTCCGGTAAAGTTACGTTGCAAGATCACAACTAGTTTTGAAGATATTAAATTTTCCGTTTTGGAGGGGGTGCAATGAAAAGATAAAATATAAATTTGAGTTCTTTAGAGATCCTAAAATGCCTTCAAAAGTGGGAATAAGTGGCATAGCATCTTACAAGGTAATAGAACACTTCACAATCTTTCTGAAACTTCAAACGGTTCGTCAATAGGACACATGGTTCTCCAGTTATGGGCTCCGAAAGTTTGTAACTCTGAAATAGGAAATATAAAATACATCACACACATAAATGAGTTGTAAAAGGGAGGGACACGTGTTGATGGGTGTTTTAGAATGTCATAAGACATCTAGAAGGGAGATAGGGTTAGCTACACCTTATTGGGTGGTTTTAGCCCATGGTTTTGTAATACCATTTGATAGTTTCTTGTATTATATCTCCTATATATGAGGTGCATGAGATAGAGGTTGTGTGTAAGTCTTATGGCAATTGAGATACCTCTGAGTCTCTGATTAGTAGTACTCTTGCAAAGAGATTGCTTCAAAAGTATATTGTAATCTATTATTGATTGTTGACTAATATATTGAGTTACTTTTGGAGTGTGGGGTTTTTCTCCTGAAAGGGTTTTCCCCACGCAAATCATTGTGTCATGTTATGCATGTTATTGTGTCTATTTCTTTTAAGAATCTATAACTATTGTAACGATCTGTAAAAGTTTTTGCATTACCCTCCTCTCAAGGTTAGTGTAGGAATTTTTTTCGCTACTTAACTTCCTTACAAGTGGTATGAAAGTCTGATCACCTTTGGTTTCAGTTGTGGGTTGGGTTTTGTGAGCTAATCCAGATTTGAGTGGGAGCTTGTGTAGAAGAAACTTTTTGATCTTGTTGTAGGAATTTTCAGATAGCAAGTTTGTCAGGAAGAATAGAGGTAGAGAAATTTAATGGAAGTAATTTTGAGATGTGGAAGATGAAGATGGAAGATCTGCTAATACATCAAGATCTGTGGGATGTTGTTGATGTGAATGTTTGAAGACCTATAGATCCTATTGCGACTGCTCAGTATGATGTCATGGACCGAAAAGCCAAGGGTCTAATCAGATTGTGCCTGGAAGACTCTGTTCTAATCAATGTCCATGAAGAGAAAACTGCAAAGAAGTTATGGACTAAGCTTGGTGAAATGTATCAAGCGAAATCCTTGTTCAATCAAAAAAATTTGAGGAAGAAATTGTACTCCTTAAAGATGGAAGTGTTAGGGTTCCCACAGATACTGAGAGGGGGGGGTGAATCAGTATCTAACCGGTATTCAAATTTTCTTAAGTTAAAACATGCAGAACATAAAGTAGCAGTATACTAGTATGCAAGAATTAATGTAATAAACAGAATCAAAAACATCCACATGAAAAGAACACCATAACACAAGATGTTTTAATGAGGAAACCCGGTGTGGGAAAAACCTCGGTGGGATTTGTGACCCACAATATTCACTTACTGGCCAATAAGAGAATATTACTTACAATAGGGGCCTGCACATGTAGGAAGGCCAATTGCCTAGAGCTCACTGCTCAATGAGAAGTCACACTGACTTACAATGAGGATTGTACTAATCCAATGATCTGTACTGCTTTACAATAGCATCTCCAATGTCAGATTCAGTACCGGTTCTAACTCTATTCTTTACATATATCCTTGACCTATAATTCGCACATTAGGTCTGCCTGATAATTTTCCTTTTTTTTTTTTTGCTTCCTTACCCATAAATGTCTACAATGATCTCTTTTATATACAAGAGTCATTTTACAATTTGCCAAGTCGGCTTACAATAATAATCAAAATATTACATATCAAAAATCCTGTCGGCCTCTGTGTCGGTATACACCTTTTCTTCTATGCTGGTGCCGATGTCGGTGTAGAGTGATCTTTGTTGTTGCTGGTGCACTGTCTTGCTTGAATAATGCTTTGCCGGTATGATGTCTTGCCGGTGCCATAGGATTGCAAGGTTTCCATCAATGACAAAACCTTCAATCACACACAGTGTCTCATTGGAGTGTCCATATGCCAACAATCTCCCCCTTTGGCATTGATGGCAACACTCATGAGAAATTTCAAAAAAAGTGTCCAAAATGTGTAGACCAAAAATTTTACCAAAAATATGAAGGGCTCCCCCTGAGCATATGATTCTTGTCTTTGAACTTTCTCATCCTACTACTCCCCCTTTGGCATCAATGACAAAGGTTGTCAAGATGTTAGTAGAGTTTGTAGTTATACCGGTCCATATCCTCAACCTTGTAGTTGGGTAGTTATTATCTGAAAAAGATTGCCCAAAATTGAGTTTATACTATCCATAAACTTTTTGCTATCTTTTATTGTTGTTTTAGTCCTCTTCACAGTACCGATGAGATGCTGCAATTGTTCTGCCTGTGTTTTACTTCCCGGTGTTAATGCCTCTGAGATTTCCTTCCGCACAGATGCTAGATAGTCCAATCTTGGACTTAGTTTAGATCTCAAGTGTTTTGCCTTGTTTATTATTGTCTCTTTCTCTCTTTCCTGTTTAATTAATTCTGCCTCAAAATTTGCTAACTTATCTTCAAAAATAGATAGTGAATCCGGAGAGTTGACAAAGTTGTCTGCAAGCTTGTTTATCTCTTCCAGTGTCTTTCTTATTTTCTTGTCAATATCTACAGTCAGGAAGTTTGTTTTGCATGTGTCTTTATATAGGTTTTTATACTCTTTTAACAAACTACACAGTTCCGATAGAAGTGTGTCAAAGTCTCTGTTACACTTCTTTATTTCCTCCTCAAAGAATTTTTGTTTCTCCTTTTCTACAATGTCCTTTATAGATTCTTCCTTTATTTTCTCAAAATTTCTAGAAATGTATTTACATAATGTATCCAACTGTCCTAAAGAATCTTTATTATCTATATTACAATTAGGAGCAATTATCTTCAAAATTGGTATTGAATCATCTATTGCTTTGTAAGCTTGTGAACTATAGTCAGTTATTTTCTTGATGGATTCAAGTAATACCTCAGTCACATTTGTTGACTTTGATGATGACCCAACAAACTGAGTACTGGTGGAAGTGACCATGCTTGTATTGACCTCTGGTAGGTCAGTTTGTGTCTACATTTCCTTTAGCACCGGTTTTCCTGCTTCATTGCTTACCGGTGGCATCTGTTCCGGAGCCTTTAGCTCTGTCGGTTTCTCTGTTTGTGCCTCAGATTCCATCTTTTTCCCTGTATCCTCTGCCGGTTGCTCTGTATCTCCTGTTACCAGAGGCTCTTTAGCCATATCTGATTTTTCACTTGTGTCTTTATCAACTGTTATGTTGATCTTTTGGGTATCAACATTTACAGTGTATAGGACTTCAGGATTTGTATTGCTATCCTCTGCATCCATGCTTTTAGCTACCTGTTGGTTTTCAGGGATTGTAATTTTTACAGGTGGAGGTAGGTTATCTTTAACCTTTATGCTTGGAGGTCCACCAATTTTGCCTTTCCCTTTGTCCTTATCCTTCTGGTATACCTTAATAGGCTTGGGATTCCTATATTCTTCTTGTTTCTCTTTTTCAACCAAAAATATGTCCCAACCATCTTCTGTTTCCTCTGAAACTTCTGTAACTCTACTTGCCATCAGTGAAATTTGCTGGTGTGCAGTGGAAAAAACTGTCCGGTTAGCCTGAGCTATCAGATCATCAATTTCTTTTGGGGAGTTTACTGGATATACAACAAGTAGTTTTTCTATTTTTATTTTCTTGTCCAGTTCAATTACTCCTTGCCTTCTGGCCTCAAGTCTTTTGTATAAGTCATCAGGAATTTCATTTATGACTTCCATCAAAAAATTTTTGAACATGTCCATGTATAATATTACACTTTCCTCAACTTGCCCTTTCTCATTAGCCGATAGGGTGTCATAAATTTTCCCTATGTTCTTCAGTTTTCCTTCCTCTGTGATCTCATCTAACAAAATATCTAGAGGTGCCAAGTGAGTTTTTGCCTTTTTCTTTTTCTTAGGAGTTAGCTTCTTTTTAGGTGTGACCTTTCTGACCAGAGATCTCACAGCTTGTTGCTTCTGCCTTGTCCTTCTAGGTGAAGGAGTGGTTGCCGATGAGGGATCTCTTTTCCTAAAAACTCTTTTAAAGGTTGCTGGCATGTCTCCTTCTGAAGAAGTATCTACCGGTGATAGATGAGCTTTAGGTTGTAGGGCTGCCAACTCATCTTCAGTTATGCCGGTTTTCTTTAATACATCTTCCTTAATGGCTTTTTCTTGTCTGGATCCTTTTCTCACAAATGCCTCTACCTTCTTCACTCTTTTCTTGGACTGTATTTGGCTTTCTATTGTTTTAGCACTACCAAATGCTTCCTCCTTAGGTTCATTGGGGGCTTCCAGAAGTGCTTTGGCATAAGTTTCAACTATGTGGTCATCCGTCTCATAGCCCATTTCTGTTACCCAAATTGTCCTTGGGATGACTGCTTCCATCCATATTTCATCCTTTTTGATAACAAAGCATATATCATCTTTGTATTTATCTACAATTTCCTGAGATAACTTGTCCTTTTCTTCATTTTTGTCTTTAGTGCTTGGAAAAAGTCATGAATGTTGTTTTCCTTATTCTCACCCATGGTTTTGAACAGTTCTGTTAGTTTCTTTCCTACCGGTATGTCATATCCAAGTTCTTTATATCCTATACTGGGAACTTGTTTTGTTGTATGAAGCATTAGACACACTAACAGATTTCCAAATCTGAAGGTTCCTTTCTTATCCTTCTTTATCTTTCCAAGGTTGTCTATCAGTTCATCCTTTAACCATTCATAGATGTCAATTTTTGCATTGTCTGTTATCATATCATAAGCACTCTTAATGCATAAACTTGAAACTGAGTTAAGTCTATTGGCATGAGTGGCTTTGTAACCTAATATCATGCTTATGAATCTTACATTTGTATCCTTTACATCATTTACCCTTAAAGATCTTTTATCAAATGTTGCACCTGTTAGATCTGTGACTAAATCATTTGAAACTTTCTTGTTTTTGTCTGGTCTTTTACAGGTGGCCAGTAACCCTGTGACAACCTTTACTACTTGCTTGGTGATCTTATGAATTGCATCTAACCAGAAAAATTCTCTGTGAACTCTGCTTAACACTATCCTAATCACATCCTTAGGAAATTCAAGAATGCTAAGGATTTCTGTGAATCCTAGGGTTTCAATGATTTTGTGTTCAACTTTGACATTGCCGGTATCATCACATATCTTGGTTTTATACATGGTTTTGATTTCCTCATCTCCTAACTCTTCAATATTGTAGTGAATATACATTCTAGGGTCTTCAACATATACAACACCTTTAGGGATTTGAGAAAATGCACCTAAGGTATCATCCTTCTTTGCTATTTCGGGGACCAACTGAAATACAGGCCTAGGTCTTTTAATTACTTCCACAATAGTAGGGTTTGCTATGTATTCAATTGCAGAGGTGGATGCCATGATAAAATACCTTTTTCTGTCTTGGATGGATGATTGCTTGGAGTGTGCTTGCTTCTTGCTCAAAATGCCTTAGCTCGGAAATCTTCGCGCTCTCTGAAAGTTTGAAATCACAGTGAAATGAAATGGAGCCAAAACCTTATTTTATAAAGTCTTTTCCGCTATCTACCACATTGATTGCATGCCGGTTAAGTATTCACTTAACTTTATTTGCCAGTAATAAGTGATTTTCAACTTCTTTTCTCTAATCGAGGGAATAATAGCACATGTGTCATTAGATTGCCAAACCCTCAAGACAATTTTCTTCAATTACATGAAGAGCTTCCTGCCGGTGGAGCACTGCTCTATCCTTCTGGTGAGGCATTTGTTGGTTCTACCAGTGGAGGAGTATTCCCAATATTTAGATCAGCTTTTCTAATCCATTGCTTTGAGAATTCTTGCTTAACCTCTTCAACTTTTTCTTTACCTTTCAAGCTAGCACTTTTGTTGTCTACCGGTGTGCTTTTACTTCTACAAAATTTAGCAATATGCCCAATCTTGTTACATGCATAACAAGTTACATTATTTTTCTGAATAGCTTTCCCATAACCTATGTCGGTTTGTGTTCTGCATTGATTAGATAGATGTCCAAATCTTCCACAAACATAACATCTCACATTCATTCTGCATTTTTCAGAGTTATGACCAACTTTGTTGCATTTGGAGCATTGATTGGTGGGTGGATTGATATTATGATAGTTCCTAGATCTACATTCATTTACCCTATGACCATATTTATTATAGTTAAAGCATTTTCCATTGAATTTATAAGTATTAGGTGGTCTTACCGGTTTGTTGTGAACTTGAGTATTTGTAGTACTGGAGCTTTCTCCAACTTCAAATCCAATTCCAGAAGTGTCACCTTTGGGTTTTTGATTCTTCAATAAGGTACCAAGTTCTTCTGAGCTTTTCTTGAATTTTTCTTTATGTTGATTTGCAGTTTCCAATTCCCTTTCCAAGATTTCTTTTTGTCTCATTAGTTCATTTGAGTCATTCTGAGTATGCATCAGATCTATCTTTAACATGTCATTTTCATAGCTAAGTCTTGTGTTCTCATTTGCTGCATCACTTAGTCTTCTGTTCAATTCTTCTTCATTCTTGTTTCTGTCCTCAATCTCTTTGTAAAATCTCATAGTCATATCCTACATTTCATTTTTTGTTGTCATGATCTCTTGTTTCAACTTGCTTATCATATTATTAAGTGATTCCTTTTTGTCATTCTCATTTTGCAATTTTTCACAAAGTTCTCTTCTCTTATTTCTTGTAACAGTAAGATTTTCTTGAAGTGCCTGAATGATATCCTGAGCTGCTCTTAAATCATCTTCTAATTTGATATTTTTCAACTTCTCTGCATCATAGTCAGTAAGAGCTCCTTCAAGTTGTTTCATCAGATTTTCCATCTTTACCGGTGTCAAGATCTTCCTCAAGTTGTTAGGCTTCTGAAAATAGAGGACCAGGCTCTGATACCAATTGTTAGGGTTCCCACAGATACTGAGAGGGGGGGGTGAATCAATATCTGACCGATATTCAAATTTTCTTAAGTGAAAACATGCAAAACATAAAGTAGCAGTATATCGGTATGCAAGAATTAATGTAATAAACATAATAAAAAACATCCACATGAAAAGAACACCATAACACAAGATGTTTTAATGAGGAAACCCGGTGTGGGAAAAACCTCGATGGGATTTGTGACCCACAATATTCACTTACTGGCCAATAAGAGAATATTACTTACAATAGGGGCCTGCACATGCAGGAAGGCCAATTGCCTAGAGCTCACTGCTCAATGAGAAGTCACACTGACTTACAATGAGGATTGTACTAATCCAATGATCTGTACTACTTTACAATAGCATCTCCAATGCCAGATTCAATACCGGTTCTAACTTACAATGAGGATTGTACTAATCCAATGATCTGTACTACTTTACAATAGCATCTCCAATGCCAGATTCAATACCGGTTCTAACTCTGTTCTTTACATATATCCTTGACCTATAATTCGCACATTAGGTCTGCCTAATAATTTTCCTTTTTTTTTTGCTTCCTTACCCATAAATGTCTACAATGATCTCTTTTATATACAAGAGTCATTTTACAATTTGCCAAGTCGGCTTACAATAATAATCAAAATATTACATATCAAAAATCCTGTCGGCCTCTGTGCCGGTATACATCTTTTCTTCTATGTCGGTGCCGGTGCCGATGCCGGTGCCGGTGTAGAGTGATCTTTGTTGATGCCGGTGCACTGTCTTGCTTGAATAATGCTTTGCTGGTATGATGTCTTGCCAATGCCATAAGATTGCAAGGTTGCCATCAATGACAAAACCTTCAATCACACACAATGTCTCATTGGAGTGTCCATATGACAACAGGAAGAGGGTGGACGAATTGCAAACCACCTAGAACCATTTAATATGTTGGTGGCTCAATTAGTATCTGTTGGTGTTAAAATGGATGAAGAGGAGAAATGCCATAACTTGCTTTGTTCTTTTCCTGATTCATGGGATTCTCTTGTAATGACTATTGGTAGTACTTCTATTGTTTTAAAGTCTGAAGATGTGGTGGGTTCCCTACTTGGTGAAGAGATGTGAATGAAGGTATCCATATGTTTGAAGGAAGCCCTAACCATTTGTGGAATATATAAGGAAAAAGGAAAGAAGAATGAGAAGCATAATAAGTCCAAATCCAAAGGGAGATCCAAATCTCCTGGAAATTCCAAAGTCATATGCTGGAATTGCGGTAAATCAGGTCATATCTGTAAGCACTACAAAGAAGAAAAGAAGAAGAAAAGGAAGAAGTTTGATTGTGATTTTGAGTCTGAGAAGGAATATGGTAATGCATTCATCAAAACTTTGGCTACTCATGCAGGTAATGACACATGGTTAATTGACTCGGGTGCATATTTTTATATAACTTCCAATAAAGATAGGTTTTCTAAATATGAAGAATTTAATGGAGGCAAGGTGTACTTGGGTGATCATTTACATTTAGATATTGTTGGTCAAGGTATAGTTAGGATCAAGTTTCCTAATGGTAGAATAAAAAGGATTAGTGGTGTGTTGCATATCCCTCGCTTAAAATGAAATTTATTATCTGTGAACAAACTGATAGATGCAGATGTGCAGGTAGTCTTTTCTGATGCAAGATGTAAGATGATTAAGGGTGCTATGGTGATTGCTATAGCTATCAAGTTCGACACTTTGTATAAGCTAGAAGCATACACTATTGAGTGTAATATCACTTCTATAAAAAAGTAAATCTATGGATAATTCATCGTAAGATTTGAGGGTTTCACCTTCAGTGGATGGACATGGATTTTGGGTACCTAAGGGTGCTATTTCTTCTGAAGCAAAATTACCTGTAGAGAAGACTATGTTATGGCACCAGAGACTTGGCCACATTGGAGAAAAGGTTCTAAGGACCTTGAAAAATAAAAACCTTGTTGAATGTTTGAATGATTGTAATCTTGACTTTAATTTTTATGAGCATTGCATTTATGGAAAACAAAACCATGTTTAGTTTTGCTTGAGTTCTCATAAATCTTGTGGTGTTTTGGAATTTATTCATTCTGATGTGTTTGGTGTTGTAGATGTTCCTATTTTCATTATGTTGGATTCGGTTAAGTGTTGTCATTGATGTCAACATTGTATCCCAGTTTGAGACTATCCCAATTAGTCTTGGTGATCTTTTTGATTTTGGTTGTGATTCTGATCCAGTATGATCATATCTCTGGAATTGGTTTTGGATGCTTATTTTGATGGTTTTATGCTTTCCATATTCTGGTGGTTTCATGATTTCATTATCGATTTTTGTATTTTTTGGTTACTGGCTCGTTCTTGGCTTTCCCAGCTAGCTTTTGACTTTACCGGCTTCTGGCGTTCCCGATTAACTTTACCTGTATGCTGTTTTGGTGACTTGGTCAATGGATTTTGGGTCTGGCTTATAGAATTGGTTTCTTTCATGCTAACGACGCTTCTTGATTATTAGAGTAATCGGGTCTAATAATCAGGTCTTTACTTGATTAATTAAACAACATTTATTTAATTAATTAAGTTCCCCTTTATCTCTTTTACACTTAAGCTAACATTAGGTGCATAATAATTAATTATTTTATTAATTACTATGTGCAAGCCTAGGGTTTTGCCTTTTAGGGTTTCTTGACCTATTAGAGGTTGAACCTTTTCTTTTGTATCATTAATTTTATTACGCATTTTTGTGAATATAGAGCTCTCATCTTTTTGAGCATTTCTTGTGTATTTTGGTTTTTCTCTGTTGCTTCCTTGCTTCTCCTTGTAACAGGTTTATTCAGCTTGTAGGAGATCATTTGAGCTCTTGTGGTGTTGTATTTCTCAACTCTCACATGGTATCAGAGCTTTATATTTGCAACTACCTATTCTTGTTTTGAGTCTTTTGCATTGGAAGCAGATCTGGGGTTTTTCAGAAGTTTTTTTGGTGCAACTAGGGATAGGCCTTTTTTTTTTCTGAGCACTTTGGGCCTAAACGGACCTCACCATCATGCTTAGAAGGCCCAAAAACCCCTATGGTATGGTCATATAAAGCTTGACCATTTTTGACTCCTGAGCCTCTGGGAGTATTCTTTTAAAAAAAATTTTGCCTTTTTACGGCATGCAGGCTGAAATTTTTTTTTTTTTTAAATTAATAAATCACCTTTCAAAAAGTGTTTTTTGCATGGGTAGATTTGTTTTAAAAAAAGGGGGGCATTTATGACAAGGTACTCGTAGGTACCTGCAGTAGCAAGCCCTACGGGTCCCTTGGCCCTGTGCACTTGCTGCCGCCACCGGCCTTCCCTATTACTGTCATCGGCCCCTGCCTAGCTCCCGACCCCATTGGCGCTTCTCAGCCCCTTTGGCCACCTGTCAGCGTTTCCCGGCCCCGTCGGCCACCGCCGACCTCCACCGACCGCAGCCTGGTCACCGCCCCAAAGCCGACGACCCCGTCGCCACCCATATCTGCTGCTCCATCACCAGAGCACCGCTGGAGCACCGCCCCCGAGCCACCTCCACCTAACTCTACCACCAGACAACCACCATTGTCCTTCTCTCTTGTCTTTGAAGGGGGGGTTTGTTTGTTTGTCATAACTTGGGCAAACGGAGTCATTTTTTCGAAAATGAATAGGCATTGAAAAGCTGGTTCCAAGTTGGACCTCATGGTATTGGAATTTTTTTCCAGTCAAAATGGGGTCAATTTTTTAGACTTCCGGGGCTATAGATTGAGCATCCGAACTCCGTTTTTAAAAAACTATATTATTGGAAAGTTTGTTCTCTGTAATTTCCATTCATATGAGTTTTCTTTCCAGATTCTGCTCCAAGAATATTTTATTCAGTTTTTTGTTTTTCAGCACTTTGGTAAATATCTTGGGTGTTTCAGGTCCTGGGATCTCTTTCTCTGAGTACGATGTCTCGGTTTTGGCTGTTCTTTCCGTTTCTAGTCTTCTTATCATTGTAGCTTTTTATTTATGCAACCGCACTGAGATAAAGTGCCATCATGCATTGTTTACTTTGGATCTTGCACATATTGTGCCTTATTATACATGCACTACTTATAAAGTATCATGGAGGGGGGTTGATGTTTTCCTTTTGTTTGCCATTTACCTTTGTTCAGTAAGTGTTCCTTCCACGACATTCACCTCATGATGTGTGTCAAGTGAGTGTTCCTTCCATAAAACTATGTACTTTCTCAGCACCTTTGATGTTCCTAGTTCTTCGTCATGCAGTTCTTGTTGGTCGTTCTTTTTAGTGTTCCTGTCCCTTTGCCTTTTCAACATTATGGGGAGGTTTGTCTTATTGGTTCTAATGCTTCTATGGTTCAATTGATCAGCTCTTTAGGCTTTGGTTTCTCATGTCTTTTGTATCTCCGAGTTCAGTTGTTTGCCCTTGTTTACCATCTGATTTGAGTAGTGTCATTTGAGGGCACTCATGCAAATTACAGTCTTCTCTACCTGGCCATGTTCTATTTCAGTGGAGGTTCTTCAGATCAACAGTTACCCTTCGACAGTCTCGGTAGCTATTTCTTGCTTCAGTGGTGTTCTTCTTGCTTTTCCATCTCTATTTGGAGTAGAGTTTTTTTCCACGTGGTTTTCTCTATTTCTCTGGTTCATAGAGATTTGGTTGTATTTGGGTACCTGATCAGGCCTGGATGCCGGGACCCATCTTTCCTACTTTCAGTAGTTGTTTTAGGTTTTAGCTTCTCCCTAAGTCTAGCTTAAGGGGGTTGTTAGAGTAATCGGGTCTTTACTTGATTAATTAAATGATATTTGTTTAATTAATTAAGTTCCCCTTTATCTCTTTTACACTTAAGCTAACATTTGGTGCATAATAACTAATTCTTTTATTAATTATTATGTGCAAGCCTAGGGTTTTCCCTTTTAGGGTTTCTTGACCTATTAGAGGTTGAATCTTTTCTTTTGTATCATTAATTCTATTACACATTTTTGTGAATACAGAGCTCTCATCTCTTTGAGCATTTATTGTGTATTTTGGTTTTTCTCTATTGCTTCCCTGCTTCTCCTTGTAATAGGTTTATTCAGTTTGCAGAGATCATTTGGGCTCCTGTCGTGTTGTATTTCTAAACTCTCACATTGATCATATCCCAAGCATTTGGTGGCTTTGCATTAGATGGCATACTATTATGGTCGTCCTATTTGGATCCGATTAAAATTTCGTTGAGGGTTTCTACCGACAAGTGAAGCATGTTGTATTTTGGTCTTAGCGGAATCCCTGGTGGATATTATTGTTTGGTTGCTTGATTTAGGTCCATGCTATGCAATGTAAATCATAATATTGGTTGGGTGATATCATGTGATATAATTTTTGTAATTATGGGTTTATGGGTTTAGGGTTTAGCTGACCTTGTCAATAAGGTTGATGATCTATATTTATATGTGACTTATTATTGTAATTTGGATATCGATGGTTATGGTTAGTTAAGTTTGCATTATCAAAGAAAGGATTATGTGTGAATGAAGTCATATCATTCAGGAGAAGGTTGGAAAGGATTTGTTTTGCAGAGCAGACATCAATGCTTAATCAGAACTGTATTAGGCATTTGTAGATGCTACTTTCACAGTTCATTATTTTTTGGATTGTAGTCCAATGATTTTGTAAGTCAGTGAGACTTCCCTTTGTGATGAGAAGTGTGCTCTAGGTTGTTGGCCTTTTTACATGTGTAGACCCCATTGTAATTATTCACAGTACTACTATAGAGTACTCATCTGATTGTGGGTAGGGTTTCCCACTGTGGTTTTGTTGAACACAATGTACCACTGAGAGGGGGGTGAATTAGTGGTACCTAAATTCTTTTCCCTTTTAAAGAAACCTTAGAATACTAGTTGTTAACCTGAGCACTAAACAATCAAACCAGTAGAGAAAATGAGGAAATCAAAGAAGACAAATACACAGATGCAACCCACAACACTAGATGTATGAGGAAAACCCAATATGGAAAAAACCTTGGTGAGAAATGCTAGTGGAGACTACTGCTCCAATCCGGCCTCACAAGTGAAACACTGAATTGAAAATATTTAGGGCACCAACCCAAGGAGCACCAACCCCTTCTGATTTATGGCACCAAACCAAGGAGAACCAACCCCTGCACCAAGCTCCAACTTGGTGATGTATATTGAAATACAATTTTGATATAGTTATAGCTTCTTGTTGCAAACGAGTTCTATAACTCTTGATCAAATAAGTTACATCTGGTTGACAATCTTCTCTTTTTTATTGGATCTCACACTACCAGTTATAAAATCACTCTCTCTTATTATTAGCCTCTCTTCTCTCTCTCTCTCTCACAGACTCACAACTCACTATGTCACACTTGGATGATGCCTTGCTCAAACAAACCTCACCAATTTTGTCAACTGTTGGACCTACTACAATTATACCAATTCAATCATTGTCAGTTAAATCCTCTCACCAATTTTCTTGTTGACTCACTCTACAGATTTCTTAGAATAAATTCTAAGTGAGATGATTATTCTCTGCACTCAAGCTCTCTTCACTCTTCTTCTTCTCCTCAAGCATCAACCTTTTCTATCTTGAGCTCATGTATTTATAATCTTGGATTGCCACCAAGAATGCATTCAATCACTGTCGTGTTAGGTTTTTCCTTCTCCAACTCGATCCGAATCTCATTTGATTTGATCTTCTTTTCCAAGGATAAGATCTTCATGACATCGATCAATCACCAACAAAGATTCACATTCCAATGTGCATTTTCTAAATTTGGAGGTCTGCACCATGCTTTGCTGCTTTTCTTCGTCATTCGCCAATAATGGCTTTGTTTTTTCCTTCACCAAATGGGTACAAAGATCAAATCTTCTTGCAGGATTAGTTCAATTGTTTTTCCTGCTTTCCTTCCTCGAGCCATAATCCTTTGGCATCCTCTATGACTTGCAGGTTCCTCATTAAAGCTGACCTTCTTGCAAATTTGTTACGTCGATGCACACTCCACTGACCTGTGCAATCCCTCCACTTGACATCCAGCTGTCATGCTTTTTGACATCCACTTCTGTTTGGATTCCTATGTCAGTTTGACATTCTTTGTTGACCAAGGTAGACTACCAATTTAGATCACCTTACCGGTAGGACCATCAAACATCCTCTCTATTCAGATCACTGGTTATAGTGCCTTCATAACAAATAAATAACCTTCATCCCAGTTTATGCCTTACTGGTAAGCCTTCTTTACAGGTAGATGACACACTTCATGTGTACCAGTAGCATTCCTTTGTCTACTCACTCACATGTGTATTGCCATTATACCGATCACCACTTCTTACTTACCAGTGACCTTACCAAACCAGTTGACATCAATGACAACTTAATGCCAATAATGCCAACAGGTTTTTCCCTTTCTAGGTTTTTCACGTGAAAATATTGGTGTTATGTGTGTTGTGCTTTCATGTTATATTCTTCATTGAGTTGTAATCTAGTATAAGGTTTATAATTGAATTAATTTCTTTTATTGTTAGTAAACTGATTCACCCCCCCTCTTAGTTTACTGTCATTATCAGTACATTCCAATAATTGGTATCAGAGCAAGGTCCTCTCTGTAGAACCTTAATCGCTTGAGGAGATCCGATGGCAACTGCATCTAGTTCTACATTCAATCCTTACCAAAAGGAGAGTCCCAGATTTGATGGTACAAATTACAAGATATGGATTGAGAGAATGAAGATTCATCTCAGATGTCTTGGAGCTAAAGTTTGGGAGATAATGGAGAAAGGGTATATACCTCATGATCCTCACTCTGGAACATTGACACCTGTTGATGAATGAAAGAGAGCTGAAAATGATGTAAGAGAAAAAGAAGCATTGTTGAGCACCCTATCTGATAAAAATATATTGAATGTCATAGAGTTGGACAATGCTAAGCTGATATGGACAAAGCTTGAAACTCTTTATGAAGGTGACCAGACTATGAATATTGTAAAACTTGAAGGTTTCGGGGTAAGATATAAAACTTTAAAGATAGAAGAAGATGAGAAGATAAGTTCTTTCATGGATAGAGTCAATGCGATTATCATGGGTATCAAATTTTGTGGCAGATCTTTTAGTGAAGATGAGATAGTGCGAAAAGTTCTGAGAGTTCCACCTCTGTCTTATAAAATGAAGGCTACTACTATCAATGAACTCCGAACAATGTCAAGTACCTCTATCACTAGAGATACATTACCTGGGAAATTGACTGCCTTTGAACTTGAAGAACTTGGAGATCACAGTGCTACTAAAACTGAGACTACATTTAAAGCATCTGCCTTTGACAAGAAGATGATAGATTGAAAAGAGATATATGCCAAGGATGTGGAGGAAATTGAGAAAGAAGAAAGACAACTTGAAGAGCTGGAAGCCCTAATTTCTAGAAGAATTCCTAAAGGACCAGTTGTAAGTAATTATGAAGGAAAAGTCCCTTTTAAATGTTTTTTATGCAATACGATTGGTCATTTTGCATCTAGATGTCCTGGAAGAGCTGCTAGGAATCATGAAAGGTTTGTGAGGAATTATAAGCCTTATCTTGAATATTAGAGTAGACCTAGATTCAAAACAAATAAGGATAAATAATTTTATTATGTTGATGATGATGATGATGATGAACCTATGAGTGGATCCAGTAATGGTGACTCATCCGGCAAAGATTAGGTCTTTATTGCTATCAAGGAAGATTCTCCGGAATCCGTCATTGAAGAAACACATACTGAGAAAAAGGCCTTGGCTGATAAAATTGAAGATAAGGATGAATGGGTTATAGATAGTGCTTGCTCACATCACATGACTGGTGACAAAAGAAAGTTCTTATCATTGCAAGAATTTGATGGTGGATTGGTTAGATTTGGAGACAACAAGGCATGTAGGATCAAAGGCAAAGGAACAATATCATTGGATGGTAAGACTAATACTGATAAGGTTTATTATGTTGAAGGCTTAAAGAATAATATTTTAAGTGTAGGTTAGATAGTGGATAGAGGATTTCATTTGCAATTCAAGGATGGAAAATGCAAGATCATTAATAAATCTAGATTGGAGATTTCTTCTGGAACTCAGACTAATGGAAATATCTTTCATTTGAACTCTGGTGAGAAGACTTGCTTGATTGCTCAGGTTGATGAAAGTTGGTTATGGACTAAGAGGACGTGTCATGTAAATTTTGATTGCATAGTAAATATTAGTTCAATACCGACTGTCAGAGATTTGCCTAAGATTGTTAAAACTCATAATCCGGTATGTAGAGAATGTCAAATGGGTAAGTAAGTTAGAACTTATTTTACAAGTGTATATGATAAATCTAATGAAATTCTTGATCTTATTCATACTGATTTGTGTGGACCGACAAGGACTAGAAGCTTTCAAGGTGATAGATATTTTATGTTACTTATTGATGACTATTCTAGAATGATGTGGGTGGCATTTTTGAAAGAGAAATCAAAAGCTTTTGACAAATTCAAAATCTTTAAGGCTATGGTTGAGACTAAGACATGACTGAAGATAAAGTGCTTAAGATCATATCATGGCGGTGAATTTACATCCGAGGAGTTCAATAACTTTTGTGAAAGGAATGGTATTAGGAGACAACTTTTTGCACCTAGAACCCCACAACAAAATGGATTGGTGGAAAGGAAGAACAAAACAATTTTGGATGCAACAAGGACTATGATGACTGAAGCTAAATTACCTAATATCTATTGGAGAGAGGCTGTCAATACTGTTGTATATACTTTCAAGATAGTATACATTAAAGGCGATATTGGTAAGACTCCTTATGAACTATGGTTTGGTCATACTCCTACTGTAAGATATTTCAGAATTTTTGGAAGCAAATGCTACATTAGAAGAGATGATGCATTAGGAAAGTTTGATCCTAGAAGTGATGAAGGAATATTTTGGGGTTATTCTACTAAGAGCAAAACATATAGATGCTATAACAAAAGATTGAATAGGATATTGGAAAGCATACATGTCAAGGTGGATGAGCATGGTAGTAATAAGATCAGAGTATATGATTATGGACCGAAAGATAAATTTATCAGACCTAAATTGGTAATGCAAGACTCAGTTCAAAATAGTGAACCAGTGACTTCGGTAGCATTAGAAAATTCAACAATGAGAGAGGAACAACAGAATGAGTCAGCAAATCAAGAAAATTCAAAGACTCCCAGGTATGTAAAACTAAATCATTCTATAGATCAGATCATTGGAGATAAAAGGAAAGGTGTGATGACTAGGAGAAGGTTAGCTGCTGAAGAGGTATGTTTAATTTCTCAAATTGAACCAGAATCATTTATTGAAGAAAGCAATGATAAAAATTAGATAAAAGAAATGGAAGATGAATTAGATTAGATCTTTGGGGTGTGCATCCTTGGTTTCTTTGTGTTGTGCACCGTAGTGCTTGGGTTTGTGACATCGTATGCATTCTTTCTTGGGAAGAAGTTGGTTTCATGGCTTAGTAAGAAATAATCATGCACTTGATTGTCTACAACTGAAGCAAAATATGTTGCAGCTGCTACCAACTATACTTAGATTTTATGGATGGAACAGATGTTAAAGGACATAAGGGTAAGTTATGATGAGCTTATTGTTATTCACTGTGATAATACTACTGCTATTGATATGTCAAAGAATCCGGTATTTGATTCCAAATCAAAACAATTTTTTATAAGGTATAATTTCTTGAAGGAAAAGGTTGGAGCAAAGGAAGTTAGATTGGTTTATGTGCCTACTAAGGAATACATTGCAGTTATTCTAATGAAACCATTGCTTAAAAACACTTTTGAATATCTCAAAGATCAGTTGGGGGTTACCAACCCTCTGGAAGAGACTTAGAGATGCAGAGATACATCAATCTGGTAAGCTTATCAGACATACTTTTATGATCTTGGTTGATGAAGATGGTGCTACTACTCAAGGGGAGTAGTCAGCTATTTGTTTCAGTAATCTTGGTTTAGTATCCATCCCTTGTCATTGATGTCAAATGGGGAGAAGGTATTCATGTGAAAACTGCTAGATCTTTTGATGGTGTTTTAGAGATTGTTGGCATTCCTTGGCACTTGGATGTTTTTCACATTTAGTGTTTCCATCAATGCTAAAGGGGGAGATTGTTGGCATTATGCAGGATTTGGTTAGGTGTTATCATTGATGTCAACAGTGTCTCTCAATTGGAGACTATCTTAGTTGGATCTATCTTAGTTATTCTTAGTGATCTTTTTGGTTTTGGCTGTAATTCTGATCTAGTATGATCAGATCTCTAGAATCGGTTTTGAATGCTTATTATGATGGTTATATACTTGCTATATTCTGGTGGTTTCATGATTTGGTTATTGCTTTTGGTATTTCTGGTTACCGGCTTGTTCTTGGCTTTCCCAACTATCTTTTGGCTTTACCCGCTTGTGGCGTTCCTGGTATGTTATTTTGGTGACTTGGTCAATGGATTTTGGGTCTGACTTATGGAATTGGTTTCTTTCATGTTGAAGGTGCTTCTTGATCATATCCTGAGCATTTGGTGACTTTGCATTGGATGGCGTGCTATTATGGTGGTCCTATTTGGATCTAGTTAAACTTTCACTCAGGGTTTCTACCGACAAGTGAATTTTGGTCTTAGTGGAATCCCCGACAGATATAATTGTTTGGTTTCTTGATTTAGGCCCATGCTATGTAATGTAAATTATAACATTGGTCCAGTGATATCATGTGATGTAATTTTTATAATTACGGGCTTATGGGTTTAGCTGACCTTGTCAATAAGGTTGATGATATGTATTTATAGGTGACATATTCACGTAATTTAGATATCAATGGTTATGGCTGGTTAAGTTTGGATTATCAGAGAAAGGATTATGTGAGAATAAAGTCATATCATTCAGGAGAAGGTTGGAAAGGATTTGTTTTGCAGAGCAGACATTAGTGCTTAACCAGAACTATATCAGGCATTTGTAGATGCTACTTTCATAGTTCATTTCTTTTTGGATTGTATTCCAATGATTTTGTAAGTTAGTGAGACTTCCCTTTGTGATAATAAGTGAGCTCTAGGCTATTGAACTTTCTGCATGTGCAGACCCTATTATAATTATTCACAATACTACTGCAGAGTATTCACTTGATTGTGGGTATGGTTTCTCATCATGGTTTTTCCTTTTGTGAGTTTTCCACTTCAAAATATTGGTGTTATGTGTGTTGTGCTTTCATCTTATATTCTTCATTGCGTTGTGATTTGGTATAAGGTTTATAATTGAATTAATTGTTGTTATTGTTAATAAACTGATTAACCCCCCTTTTAGTTTACTATCGGTATCAATACATTCCAACAACTCCTTCAATTGGAAAATCCACATATTATGTTTCATTTATTGATGATTTTAGTAGGACATGGTTATAAATTATAAAGAGTAAATATGAATTTTTCAGTCATTTAAAAGATTTTAAAGCAATGGTTGAGTTGGAATCTGGAAAGAAAATTATATGTTTGAAAACTGATAATGGCAGTGAATTTTGGTCTAATTATTTTGATAGATTTTGTAAGGACCATGGAATTAATAAACAGAAGACAACTTCGTATTCTCCATGACAAAATAGAGTTGCAGAAAGAATGAACAAGACACTAGTGGAGAAGGAAAAGAGTATGCAAAGTGGTGCTAGTCTAGAACAAAAGTTTTGGGCTAAAGTTGTTGCCACTGCTTGCTACCTAATTAATAGGTCTCCTACATCAGCTTTTGTTGATAAAACACCTATGGAAGCATGGTTAGGTCACAAGCCTTCATTGAGATATCTTAGTGTATTTGGATGTGAGGCATATGCACATGTACCAAAGGAGAAGTAAACAAAGTTGGAGAAGAAGACTATGAAATGTATCTTCATCGAATACAGTTATGGTGTGAAAAGATACAAGCTTTGGGACACTGTTGCACAAAAGGTAATTCATAGTAGAAGTGTTATTTTTAGAGAAATTAAGTCTCCTTTTGTTAGATTGCAGCCAAAACAGACTAAATAGAAAGATGCGATTAAATTACCTTCTACGCCTGAAAGAGTTGAATCAAGACCACTTGATAGGCAAGATGTTGAGGAGAGATCATCTAGCTCTGAATCTTTAGAAGAGGAGGAAGAACCTCCAACTCATCTTGTTCGAAGGTCTACAAGACATACACAACCACTTGAAAGGTATTCACCTGATGATTGGAGATGTATTTTTTCTTTGAATACTAATGGGATGAACCTATATTTGTAGAAGAGGAATTAGGTATGAATGATGTAGAATCTTGGAATATTGCGATGGAAGAAGAAATGACAGCTTTAAAAAAGAATGATACATGGGATCTTGTACTATTGCCTAAAGGACATAAGCATATTGGTTGTATATGGGTGTCCAAGAAAAACATTGGTTCAGATGGAAGCATTGAGAAGTATAAAGCAAGGTTGGTTGCAAAAGGCTACTCTCAGGTTGAGGGTGTTGATTATGGTAGATATTTTATTCTGTTGCAAAAATGGAATCCATTAGATTTTTTCTTTCTGTTGCTTCTGCTTATGATTTAGAGGCTGAGAAAATGGATGTGAAAACTACTTTCCTTCATGGTGATTTGGAGGAGGATATTTATATGACACAGTCAGAGCACTATGTGGTGAAAGGTAAAAGTAATTTGGTCTGTAAATTAAAGAAATCTTTGTATGGTCTCAAACTCAATCCTAGGATGTGGTACCAAAAATTTGATACATATGTGTTGAGTTTGGGATTTTAGCATTCCAAATCAGATTACTGGGTTTATTATAAAACTAATGGTGATTATTTTTCTGTACATTGCATTGTATGTTGATGATATGTTATTCATTGGTAAAGGGAATGGTATGATTTGAGAACTAAAGTCTCAGCTCACTGCTAAATTTGAAATGAATGATCTTGGTGCTGCAAAGAAAATTCTTGGGATGTAAATTAGAAGAGATAGAGTGAACAGAAAGCTATGAGTAGGCCAAAGTAAGTATATGAATTTAGTATTACAAAGGTTCAACATGCAGGATTGTAGACCATTATGTGTTTGTTTTGTAGTTGGAACAAAATTATCTGCTTCAGATTGTCCGACATCCCCATTGGAGATGAAGACATGAGCAGAGCTCCTTACTAGTGTGTAGTTGGAAGTTTGATGTATGTTATGATCTGCACTAGACTAGACATTGCCCAAGTAGTGGGAGTTATTTCCAGATATATGTCTAATCCTAGTAGAGTTCATTGGGATGTAGTCAAAAGAGTCTTAAAATATTTGAAGGGTACCTCAGAGTATTCTTTGTGTTATCATGGTAATTTGGCTGGAGACATGAATTCCCTTGATATTCATGGTTATTTGGATTCAGTCTGGGCAGGTGATATTGATAGCAAAAGATCCACTAGTGCTTATGTGTTTATTTGGTGGTGCAATTAGCTAGATGAGTAAGTGAAAGGTTGTGGTTGCTTTGTCCACTACTGAAGCAGAGTATATGGTAGCTACTCATGCTTGTAAAGAAGTCATTTGGTTTAAGAGACTGTGTCTAGATATTGGAATAAAACAGGGTGGAGTGATAGTTTATTGCGATAGTCATAGTGTGATTTGCCTAGCTAAGAACCCGACATTTCATGCCTGGACCAAACATATTGATGTTTAGTATCATTTTGTCAGAGACATGGTCAAAGATGGTAGGGTGAAGTTGGTTAAGGTAGAAAGTTTGATGAATATTGCAGATGCTTAAACTAAGGCTGTGAGCATAGAGAAGTTTAGATGGTGTTCAGAGTATATGGGCCTCATGGTCCCTAGCAATTGACTTATTGTGTTATACTCCCTTTTCTCTTGCAAGGTGTTCGACAAGTGTGAGAATGTTGGGAAAATGGTGTCTCAACCTTGCATTTACACAAGGTTACTATTTATAGTAAGTTTTTATTTAGGCACAAAATGGTGCGAAATTATCTTTGAAGCTTCTAGTTGGCTAGATAAGCATTCTGATAAAGTTACGTCGCAATATCACAACTAGTTTTGAAGATATTAGGTTTTCTATTTTAGAGGGGTGCAATGAAAGGTTTAAATTTAATTTTGAGGACTTTAGAGGCCCTCAAATGCCTTGAAAAGTGGGGTTTAAGAGGCATATCTTCTTTTCAGGTAATAGAGAACTTAATGAGCTTTCTAGCGCTTCAAACGATTTGTCAATAGGACACACGGTTCTTAAGTTATGGCCTCTGGAAGTTTGTACTCTCGAAATAGGAAATATAAATACATGACACATAAATGAGTTGTAAAAGGGAGGGACACATGTTGTTGTATGTTTTAACATGTCGTAAGGCATATAGAAGGGAGATAAGGTCAGCTACACCTTATTGGGTGGTTTTAACCCATAGTTTTGTAATACCGTTTGACGGTTTCTTGTATTGTATCTCCTATATATCAGGTGTGTGAGATAGATGTTGTGTGTAAGAGTCTTATGGTGATTGAGTTACCTCTGAGTCTCTGATTAATGGTACTCATGCGAATATCTTTCTCTACAAGTATGTTCTAATATGTTATTGATTGCTGAATAATATGTTAAGCCGCTTTTGGAGTGTAGGGTTTTTCTCCCGAAAGGGTTTTCCCGACATAAATCATTGTGTTATGGTATGCATGTTATTGTGTCTATTTTTGTTAAGTTTTTGTAACTACTATAATGATCTATAAATTTTTTTGAATTACCCTCCTCTCAAGGTTAGTGTAGGAATTTGTTTCGCTACTTAACTTCCTTACACCAATCCCCTCACCACCTACCAGTTTATGTCTCTCATAGGTTAGCCTTTCTTGAGTTTATGTGGCAAATATTGTGGACACAAAAAATTCATTTGTCAGAGTAGAGGAAAAGATCTCTTCTTCCCAGGTCTACAAGGTTTGGTGAGATTGCGGTTGGAGATAAGGTATTGACTAGACTACAAAATTATTTGATAACTAGATATGCATTAAAATATGGTAAGAGGAATTTTGACCTTGAAGGATTTCATAGGTTGGTTCAGAGCCAAAATTAAAAGAGGGTCTCTTAATCATCATTTGATTTTTAATGAAGAGATGTAGTAAGGAATTGCCTTACCACGGAGAAATCCCTTCAAAAGAGGAAGAAATGGGAAATCCTTAGAAAAATTGAGAATGCTACAAGGGCTAAGGTCCCTAATTTTCAAGGATTCTTCTCTAACGAAGAAGGGCGTGTCATGAGGATTGAGAAAATGTTTGAAAATTTTGAATCCATTTTTATAGAAACTTACAACATTGAAATTCATATGGCCCATGAGAAAACATGGGAGCACACTCAAGGAGATGCTTCAGAGTAGCAGATACAATATGAACAAGAGGTACAACAACAAGAAGCTACAAGAGGTAAAGGTGGCACAGATGTTATTGAGGATAAGTTGAGAAGATTATCTCCTCACCTCCTAGGGATGTGCAGATTGTTGAAGAGCCTCAGAGTATAAATGCTTTTGGCCAACCTCTTGTTGGATATTGCTGAAAAGTTTGCTGGAATGATGTGTTGTCATTGATGTCAACATATTCTTCTTTGTATTCCAATGTTGTAGTTAGATTGGATGAGTTGGTTTGGCCAGTGTGTTGCAGATGAGTTGTTGTGGTTTAATAGGTTTTGAGATAAGTATCTCTAGTTGATTCAATAAAAATTTCAAAGGTTCGCATGGTGATTTGATCGAGTTGTGAGATCCAGTAGTGAGGTTGGTTTTTCAATTGGTCATGTTATTCAGTATTTTAGATTTTGCTCCGCATTACTTCGGAATTGCAATATCTTGGTTTGCCAATTTGGGAGAGTGTTTGGGATGTTCATATGTGTCCTTAATTCAATGGTTTGTGATTTGAAGGTCCGCAAGTGAATCTTTTAGTTTGACAACCAGTTTAGTGTGTGTTCTTGAAGTTCTGTATAATGATGAGGAGATTCAAGTAAGTGGTGATGTTATGGTTGTTTCTATGGTGATTAACATGTTGGCATTATCAGCATTAGGTTGTCATTTATGTGAACTGTTTTGGCATGGTCATTGGTGAGTAAGTAGTGGTGATCAATATGGGTCATGTAAGATGTGATAATGTCAATCTATATGTGTATAATAACACAGATATGTATGTTACCGGTACATATGAAATGCATCATTGATCGGTAAAGAAGAACCACCAGCAAGGAAAAGCAAGCAAGAAAAAGAACTGAAGGATGTGAACCAGTATACACAAAGAAGTTTAATGTTGTTGGTAAATGGACTGAGTAGTTGGACCAGCATGTTTGATGGAAGGCCAAGCTGATCCACTGACAGAGAAGTCATCAGCAAGTATGAAGGACCATCGGTGAAGTCAAGTTATACCAGTAAGGTGAGTTGAACTAGTAGTAAATCTTGGTCGGTGAAGGATGGCAAACCAACATAGAAATCCGAGAATAGGTGGATGTTGACAAGGATGATAGGTGGAAACTAGGTGGTGATCAAGCTAAGATTGGTGAAGTATTCATCGATGTAATAGTCAGCAAGCAGGTCGACTTTAATGAAGAACCCACAAAGAATGGGAGGATGACAGAATGTTGCGGCTCGAGGAAGACAAGGTGGCAAGATGATTGTGCTGATGTTGTCATTGATGGCAATCAACTGGCAACAGGGTTCAAAGGTTCTATCGGCAATAAAATTCACCTACCGGCACCGACAGTCACTACAAGGGTTATTCACATCGGCATCCAGTCTACATCGGCAATAGATTATACCAGCAGTCCAAGCCAACTTGGAAATAATATTGTTTATGCGAAATGTATTGTAATGTAATATTATATTTGTATAGATGACATGATGTATTGTAAAGACTCATATATGTATGAGATATTGTAGGTCATTTTAACATAGGATAGGATATGATATGTAATGTAAGGAAGTGGTAATATGTGATAGGTTATGATAGCAAATAATTGTATATGCATTTTGATGTATTTATCTTGAGAGCGAATAAGAGAAAAGAAGAGTGAAGCAAGGTTTTGGTAGAGGTATCAGACATAGCTTAAACTGGTATTGAATCCAGCATTGCAGATGCTATTTTGAAGTAGTACATTGTTATTGGATTTAACCATCCAATTGTACTTAGTGGGACTCCATTTTGTTGTTGAGCAGTGAGCTCTAAGCAGTTGGCCTTCCTGCATGTGCAGACCCCTATTGTACTGGGTACTATTTATTCATATTGGCTAGTGAGTAAATATTGTGGGTCACAAATCCCACCAAGGTTTTCCCCTTACCGGTTTTTCTCGCCAAAAATATATGTGTTATGGTTTGCTTTGATGCTTATTCTTTTGTTTCTCTTTACTGCATTATTATTTGTTTACCGGTATATTAGTTTGGGTTGTAAAGTTGCAAATAAGTTTAAATATTTTAATTACCGGTTAGACACTGATTCACCCTCCCTCTCAGTGTCTTTGAGACTAATCAAGTATCTAACAATTGGTATCAGAGCCTAGTCCTCTATTTACAGAAGCCTAATAGCTTGAGGAAGATTCTAAAACTGGTACTGATGGAAAGCTTGAGACAATAGTTGGAAGTATCTCTTGAAGATATTGATGTAGAAAAATTGAGGAATATCAAACTGGAAGATGAACTCAGATATGCTCAATAATTCATCAAAGGACTTCAAGATAACCTGGTTATAGCAAAGAATAAGAGAAAAGAATTACATGTGCAACTGTAAAACCAAGATGATGAAGAAAAATAAACTCTCAGAGATATTGTAGAGAAACTCAGACAAGAGAACAGTAACATGAGGAATGAGATGCAAGATTTAACCATGAGACTATGCAAGGATATTGAAGATAGAAAGAGGAATGAGGAAGATTTGGCTAGAAGACTTAATGAAAGATCAGATGAACCTCTAAGTCTTAGTTATGAAAATTATATGCTTAAACAAAATTTGATTCACATGCAACATGACAAAGAGGAACAAGACAAGTTAGTACTTTGGAAAGTGAGTTGGTTGCTACAAATGAATACAAAGACAAATTCAAGAAGAGTTTAGACAAGCTTGATTATATGCTAAAAGTCAAAAACTTGATGGAGAAAAAGTTGGACTTGGATTTGAATATGGATAAAGTTTTGGAACTACAAATAATCATGATCATAGCAAACCGGTAAGGCAACCTAATGCTTATAAATTTAATGGAAAATGTTTTAATTGCAACAAATTTGGTCATAGAGCAAATCATTGTAAATTTAGGAATAATCAGAATACAAACTTACCCACCGGTCAATGTTCCAAATGCAATAAAAATGGTTATAACTTAGACAATTGTAGAATGAATGTGAAATGCTATGTTTGTGGTAGTTGGATATCTATCTATTCAATGCAAAACTCAAACCGATCAAGGTTATGAAAAAGATATTCAAAGAAACAATGCAACTTGTTATGCATGCAACAAGATTGAGCATATTGCAATATTTTGTAGAAGCAAGAGTGTACCGATGAACAACAAAGGATATAATGATAAAGGAAAAGAAAAGGTGAATGAAATCAAGCAAGAATTCACTAAACAATGGATCAAGAAGAGAGATCAGAGGAATGATGAATCTGGCTTTGCACTGAAAGAATAGAGTAATCCTGCACCGGCAAGAGATTCTTCATCTAACTAAGGAATAATCCTTAGGGGTAAGGCAACTAATTCAAGATCATTCATTTACCCTCAGTTGGTGGTAAGAAGTCATATTTGTTCTTTACTGGCACATATGTTGAGTATTCACTTCACCACCAAAGAATTTAATGCTGTTGTAAGTTAACTTTTTGGTTATAAAGCACTTGAATTTCTCATTTCAACTTACCAAAGAATTCAAGCATTTGAAGAGTGCAGAAGTTGAGCACCAACATTCAAGAAGCGAAGCAGCAAAATTTTTTTCAGGAAATCCAAGGTTTTCACTTACATTCGACAATAAAAGGTATTTATCTTACGAAATGGCTTCTTCATCCTTCGTTCCTGAATTCATTGCAAACCCTACTATTATGGAAAATATCAAGCGTCCTAGACCAGTCTTCAAGATAATCCGTAAGATAACTAAATTGGATAATTCCATTGGTGCATTTTTGAAAATTCTGAAGGGAGTCGCATTTTTTGAAAACCCTAGTGCATACATTCATTGTAATATTGAAGATTTAGGGTTCGAGGATTTAAAGAACATTTTCATGAATTCTATCACTGACAAACAAGGTGTAGTCAAACTAGAACACAAGGTTGTTGAAGATTTAGGTTCATTAACATCCTTCACATGCCTAAATTTGCAGATGAGATTGTCTGTTATGTTCTTAGTAGAGTTCATGGTGAATTTTTGTGGCTAGACTCAGTTTTCAAAATCACTAAGGAAGAAATTAAGGTTATTATTGGTTTACCTTCTACCAACACTAGACTTGAGAAGAAAAAGAAAATTCCAAACAAAGAATTTATGAACTTAACCCGCGCAACATCAAATAACAGATCACTTAGGGTTAGTGATATAACCAATAACAATGTTAAATATGATAGTATGGTTATTGGATACAATGTTTCTCATATTAATAGGTTGAATTATGTTTCAAGTTTATGCATTCATAGTGCCTATGAGATGATTATGAATAATGCTAAAATTGACATCTGTGAATGCTTGAAAGATTGACTATTAGAAAATCTGGATAAGATCAAAGGTGATAAGAAGGGAACTTTCAAGTTTGGGAATTTGATTGTATGCTTAATATTATATTTCTCAAAAGAGATCCCCAGTATTGGACACAAGGATTTTGCCTATGATATTTCTATTGGAAAATAGATTAAGGAGGAAATTACCAATATAGGTTCAGATGGTGACAAATAGGTAAAAGTGTATTTCAAGGACTTTCAAGAAAAAATGAGGCAAAGGGAAAGGATTCCTCAAAGCATTGTTGACAAATATGACAAACAGATATGCTTTGTGATTAAAAGAGATGAAGTATGGATGGAAGCAGTTGGACCTAGAACTGTCTAGATAACTGAGATGGGTTATGAATTGGACTCACACATCTTGGAATCTTATGCCAAGATACTCCTAGATGCTCCACCTGAACCCACTGAGAAGATCTTTGGTAATACTGAAACTATAGAAAGTGATGTTACTATGCAAAAGCAGAGGAAGAAAAGAGACAAAGTAATAAAATATGCTTGGAAATTTGTTAAAGTTGTTAAGAAGGTCTTATTGAAACTTGATCCGATGAGAGGTGTTGCTGAACAAGAAAGAAAATCAGAACAACAACCGGTAGCACATATTTTTGGTATTTTGGATATGTTGATATGGTTTTGTCATTGATGTCAATACTTATCAACTCTTGTCAGCCTATCAGCACTTGGAGAATTGGAAATATTCATCGGCAAGCAAGTGACTTATGCACAGTCACCGGTATTTGGTTCACTGACATGATATATTGTTCACCGACACTTGGAGAATACTTGGTTATGTCAAAGACATTTTTTTGACACTTTGTCTTGGTGACTTGTTCATTGGTATATTTGTGTTTGTATATTTGTTGTTACCGGCAAATAGGTCCAGGATAAGCACTGACAGGCTTATCTATTCCAGATCAGCATGACACGCTATGGAGATGATTTATTATTTTTGTAAATGCATTAAGCCGACATGTTGAATCGGATATTGCATCGGTTATTGTTTTACTTGTAAATTGTTTTATTGTAATATCTTTTTGAGAGTCATCCTACTCAATTGGTCTTAGGCTTTAGTATAAATGTAAGATCTCATTTGTGAGATCAATGTGTGAATGTAAAAAGGATTTTAATTTGGTATATGTGAATATCAATAGAGCTATACACGCAGACATCATTTGAAGGTTGAAGGAAGGTTTTATGAAGGCACATCAGAACTGAACCGGTACTGAATCCTGTATATGAAGATGCTATTTTGAGTAGTACATCATTATTGGATTTAACCATCCAATTGTAGTCAGTGTGACTCCCATTTGTGTTTGAGTAGTGAGCTATAGGCGCTTGGCCTTTTTGCATGTGCAAACCCCCTATTGTATACACATACTATCTGCAGTAGTACCATCTGATTGTCGGTAAGGTTTCCCACCGTGGTTTTTCCCCTTACATGGTTTCCACATACAAATATTGCTGTTATGTGTTGTGGATGTTATTGTCTTTCTGTTTCATGCTTTAATCTTTACCGGTACTACAATTAACTGATAAACTGTCTACCGACATTAAGTTTGGTTTACTAGTATTAAGTATTAAGCTTGGTTAAAGTTGTTTTTGGTTTGAATTTATTAGACAACTGATTCACCCCCCCCCTCTCAGTTGTCTCTGGGACCTAACAATAGGTATCAGAGCCTAGTCCTCTTTTGCAAAAGTTTAACAGCTTGAGGAGATCCAATGTCTTCTTACTATTTCAGGAAGGACAGTCCTAAACTTGATGGAACCAACTATGGCATATGGAAGATCAGGATGGAGACTCACTTGAATTACATTAGAAAGGACATATGGGAAGTTACAAAGAATGGCTATATTTCTCCTACTCAAGGTCAACCTAATCCACCTAACTTGAGTAAAGATGAAAAAAATGATTGCAAAGCAAGAGAAGCACTTTTGAGCACATTATCAGATCAACAAATCATGGGATTATCAAATAGATCTACTGCTAAATCTATTTGGGACCATATGGAAACATTGAATGAATGATATTCCACATTCAAAATTGAAAAACTTGAAAGCTTTCGGGTCATGTAAGAAAATCTGAAAATGGAAGAAGATGAAAGGATTTCCGCTTTTTGGAAAGAGTAAATGAAATTGTTTTGGGTATTAAATATTGTGGAGGAACCTTAAGTGAAGATGAAATTGTTTCAAAAGTTCTAAGAGGATTGCCAATGGCATACAAAATGAAAGTTACTACTATAAATGAGTTGAGAACAATGCCTAATACATCAGTAACTAGAGACACATTGATTGGAAAAATTTCATCTTTTGAAATTGAGGAATTTGGTCCCATTGCTACTATTAAGACAAATTTAGATTTTAAAGCATCAACATCATCTACATCATCATCATTTGACAAGTCTGATTGGAAAGCCTTTTATGCAAGAGAATTTGAAGAAAGCGGGAGAGAAAATGAAGAACTTGAAGAACTTGACGCACTATTTGCAAGGAAAATGTCTAAAGGTCTAGTTAGAAGTAAGTATGAAGGTAAGCACCCTTTAAATGTTTTAAATGTAATAAGATTTGTCATATGGCTTCGAGATGCCCTGGTAGACATGCAAGATTGAAAGAAGAAGCTAGAAGAACATACAAGCCTAACCCTGAATATCAGAGATACAAATTTAAGAAGAATAAAGACAAGTCTTGTTATCTTGCTGATGAAGGAGTCACTGATGATTCTGATGAGGATCTGACAGACAATGGATGGGTCTTTATTTCTATAACAGAAGATCAACTGACACCTTCTGTTCAACTGGTAGAGCAGATCCTAGTAGCAAAAATTGAAGTTAAGGATGAATGGATCATTGATTCAAGATGTTCACATCATATGACTAGTGATAAAAGTAAATTCTTGACTTTTTAGGAATATAATGGAGATCTAGTAAGATTTGGAGATGATAAAGCTTGTTTGATCAAAGGAAAAGGTACTATATCTCTTGATGGTAAGCATATTACTGACAATGTTTACTATGTTGAAGGTTTAAAGCATAATGCTTTGAGTGTTGGTCAATTAGTTGAAAAAGGATTTCAATTACAATTCAAGAATGGGAAATGCAAAATTATGAACAAAATAGGTTTGGAAATTACAACCGATAATCAAAATAGAGGTAATATATTTCATTTGAATAACAATGAAAAGAGATGCTTGATTGCACATATTGATGAAAGTTGGCTATGGCATAAGAGACTCTGTCATGTAAATTTTGATTGCATTGTGAAAATCAGTACAACCAAAGTAGTTAGAGATTTACCTAAGATTGTTAAACCCCACAATTCGATATGTAAGGAATGTCAATTTGGAAAACAAGTTAGAGCATCTTTCAAAAGTGTTCCAGAAAAATCCAATAATGCTCTTGACTTAATTCATACTGATTTATGTGGTCCAGCTAGAACTAAAATATTTTAAGGTGATATATATTTCATGCTAATCATTGATGACTATTCTAGAATGTGTTGGGTTACTTTTCTCAGAGAAAAATCAGAAGCTCTTTGGAAATTCAAACTATTCAAGGCAATGGTAGAGAATGAAACCAGTAAGAAAATCAAATATTTGAGATCAGATCAAGGAGGTGAATTCACATCTAAGGAATTTAATTCATTCTGTGAAGTAAATGGAATCAAAAGATAGTTATCAGCACCCTGGACACCCTAGCAGAATGGAGTTGTAGAAAGAAAAATAGAACTATCTTGGATGCAACCAAAATTATATTATCCGAAGCAAATCTACCACATGTATATTAGAGAGAGGTAGTAAGCACACCAGTCTACACATTCAACAAAGTTCACATCAAAGGTGAAACCGGTAAGACCCCTCATGAACTATGGTTCGGTATTACTCCTACTCTTAAATATTTCAGAATATTTGAAAGTAAATGCTATATTAGAAGAGATGAGTATACTGGAAAATTTGTTCCTTGAAGTGATGAAGGAATATTTCTTGGTTATTCATCTAAGAGAAAGGCATATAGATGTTTTAACAAGAGATTGCAGAAAATTATTGAGTACAAATGTGAAGATTGATGAACAGTTTAGAGGAACTTCAAGGTACATAGACTCTGAACTGGCAATAGAGATACTGACAAATGAACCTACATTGAACCCACCGGAATAGAGTGAAGATCAAGTTACACCAGTATCATCTAAAAATTCTAGTGTAACTGAGGAACAACAGCAAACAAAGACACCTCGGTATGTAAGATTGAACCACTCTGAAAATCAGATAATTGGGAATAAATATCAAGGAGTTATGACTAGAGGAAGATTGGAAAATGAAGAGGTATGTCTTATTTCTCAAATTGAACCAACATCAATTAATGAGGTATGTGAAGATAAACACTGGATTAAAGCTATGGAAGAAGAATTAGAACAAATTGAAAAGAATAACACATGGACATTAGTTCTTCGGCCTAAAGACAAAAATGTAATTGGAACAAAATGGGTATTCAGAAACAAACTTAATAAAGATGGTAAGGTAGTCAGGAATAAAGCAAGACTAGTGTGTAAGGGATATTCACAAAAATAAGGAATTGATTATAATTAAACCTTTGCACTGGTAGCTATAATTGAGGAAGTTAGATTATTCTTGGCTTTTGCAGCACACAAGAACTACAAAGTATATCAAATGGATATTAAATGTGCATTTCTGAATCAAGATCTTGAAGAAGAAGTTTATATTGAACAAACTGATGGATTTTCTTTGACAAATGAAAAAGATATGGTTTGTAGGTCAAGGAACGCTTTGTATGGACTGAAGCAAGCTCCAAGAGCTTGGTATGCTAGATTGGATAAATATCTTTTGAAGATTGGTTTTTCTAAAGGTAATGCTGACAACAACTTATACTATAAAGTAACTAATGATGACATCTTGGTTATAGAAGTTTTTGTTGATGATATAATCTTTGGAGGAGAAGATGGATTATGTAAAGACTTTTCCATTGAAATGCAACAAGAATTTGAAATATCTATGATTGGAGAAATAAAATTATTTTTAGGATTGCAGATTTCACAGACTGATAAAGGTATATTCTTGAGTCAATCTAAGTACTTGAAGGAGTTACTAAAGAATTTTGGCATGGAGAACTCTAAACCGGTAAGCACACCTATGACTACAACGGATAAATTATAATGAATGGATGAATCTACACCTATTAACCCGACTAGGTACAAATCTATGATAGGAGGTTTACTGTATTTGACACAAACAAGACCTGTTATTATGAATGCAGTATGTATTGTTTCAATATTTCAGAGTAATCCTAAAGAAAATCATGAATCATCGGTAAAAATGATTTTCTGGTACTTACAAGACACTACTAATCTTGTCTTATGGTATCCTAGAGATGAAAACTTTGATTTATGTGCATACACAGATGCAAATTGGGCAGGAGATGTAGATGACAAAAAAAGCACCACCGACGGAGTATTTTTTCTTGGAAGCAGATTAATTTCTTGGTTGAGTAAGAAACAAAGTTGCACATCTTTATCAACAGCAGAATTAGAATATGTTGCATCAACAACTAACTGTACACATGTATTATGGCTTTAGAAAATGTTGAAGGACATAAAGGTAAAATGCAAGGAACCTATAACTATATATTGTGATAATACAACAACAATTGATATATCAAAGAATCCGGTAGTACATTTTAAAACTAAACATGTCTCTATCAAACTGAATTTTCTGAAAGATAATGTTGAAGCAAAAGAAGTAAAACTGGTTTATGTGAATACTAAAGAGCAAATTGTAGATATTTTTACAAAGCCTTTGCCTAAGGAAACATTTGAGCATCTCAAAGAGAAACTTGGAGTCCTACCCCCACATGTAGAGACTTAGATAGTTGATGTTTGTCATCAACTGGCAAAACTAACAGAGAAATCTTTTACTCCGGCTTTGATGAGAAGAGCTACTTCTCAGGGGGAGTAGTTAGTATACTGAATAAGTTGGTATTTTGTATTTGAACTTGGTTTTTATATTGCTTTGGCATTTGATGTCAAAGGGGGAGAGATTGATATGGAAAAACACATGTTAATCCTAGAGGGAGAGATTGATTACTCTCTATAACTGAATTTTTGATTTTTGGTTATGATCTCTTTTGGGAGATTGTTGGTTTTTGGTATTTGGCATTTTTGTTTTGGCACTTTGATGGTTTTTTCATCTTGTGTTGCCATCAACGCTAAAGGGGGAGATTGTTGGTATTCTGGATATGTTGATATGGTTTTGTCATTGATGTCAACACTTATCAACTCTGGTCAGCCTATCAGCACTTGGAGAATTGGAAATGTTCACCAACAAGCAAGTGACTTATGCACAGTCACCGGTATCTGGTTCACCAACAGGATATATTGTTCACCTACACTTAGAATCACTTGGAGAATACTTGGTTATGTTGAAGACATTGTTTGGACACTTTGTTTTGGTGACTTGTTCATTGGTATATTCGTGTTTGCATATTTGTTGTTACCAACAAATAGGTCCAGGATAAGCACTGACAGGCTTATCTATTCTAGATCAGCATGGCACACTATGGCGATGATTTATTATTGTTGTAAATGCATTAAGCTGACATGTTGAATCGGATGTTGCATCGGTTATTGTTTTACTTGTAAATTGCTTTTATTGTAATATCTTTTTGAGAGCCAACCTACTCAATTGGTCATAGGCTTTAGTATAAATGTAAGATCTCATTTGTGAGATGAATGTGCAAATGTGAAAAGGATTGTAATTTGGTATATGTGAATATCAACATAGCTATACATGCAGAACTGAACCGGTACTGAATCTAGCATATGAAGATGCTATTATGAGCAGTACATCATTATTGGATTTAACCATCCAATTGTAGTCAGTGTGACTCCCATTTGTGTTTGAGCAGTGAGCTCTAGGCGCTTGGGCTTTCTGCATGTGCAGACCCCCTATTGTATACACATACTATCTGGAGTAGTACCATCTAATTGTGGGTAAGGTTTCCCACCATGGTTTTTCTCCTTATAGGGTTTCCACGTACAAATATAGGTGCTATGTGTTGTGGATGTTATTGTCTTTCTGTTTCATGCTTTAATCTTTACCAGTACTGCAATTAACGATAAACTATCTACCAACATTAAGTTTGGTTTACCAGTATTAAGCATTAAGCTTGGTTAAAGTTGTTTTTGGTTTGAATTTATTAGACAATGGATTCACCCCCTCGTCTCATTTGTCTCCGGGACCTAACACATATTTCTCCTGTGGCTACCTCATCCAATTCTGACAATGATAAGGCTGCAAAATTCAAAAGGGTGGACAGAAAGAAAAGAAAACCCTCACCGACACCTGCTCTATCTTCGAATAAATCAAGAACACTTAGAAAGAAACTAGAGGCTATGAGAGAGCCCAGTGGTTAGAAGAATAAAGTCACACCAAAGAAGCAATCTGAACAAAAGAAACTTGACACTCTTTCACCGGAAGAGCTGATAAATGAAATAACTCAGGAAGAAAATCTCAGTAATGTTAATAAATTTTATCATTATTTTAAGGATTTAGATAAGGATACCATTGAGGAGAGTATTATTTTGCATCTGGATATATATAAGAAGGTTCTTATTGAGGTTATAGATGTTCTTCCTAATGATTTATACTTGAGACTTGAAGCAAAGAGAATGTCCATTATGGAGTTAGATAAGAAACTGAAGGTTGATATACTGTTAGTCGTTCATCCTGTTAATTCTAAGCAATAAATTGATGATTTAATATCTAAAGCTAACAGGAATGTTTTTGTGAGTGGTCACCAACAAGTTAGTCCTATGGTCGATAGAGTAAAAGAGATTGTAGATGAAATAACTGATAAGTGGGATATATTCTTTGTTGAGAAAGAGAAAAGGGAAGAGAAAGATAGACAAAAAGTTGATAAATCATTTACCAAAGTATATCAAAAAGAAGATTAGGGTAAGAGTAAGGTTGGTAGTGTACCTAAAATTACAGTTAAGGACAACTTATCACCACCAGCACATGACACCCCACCGATAGAAATGCAAAATGAGCCTGAAGAAGAGAAGCCAGAGGAAGAAAAAATAGATAATGTTGATTCTGAGTCAGACATTCTATTCACAATGAATGTTGACACTTAGGACATCAATATTGTATTGGACAAGGAAATTGCAGAAGAAAAGAAATCTGAAGCTATAAATGTTGAGAAACTTGAATCACCAGTCAAGATTGTTGACACTCAACAGAATATTAAGATATTGGCATAAGAAGAAAAGAACCAGAACAGACACAATCAAAACTGAAAAAAAATATTAATGAGAATAAGAGTGAAACTAAGGAAGAGAAAGTGGATAAAGAAGAGGTTGAGGCAATTGAATAGATATCCGGAGAAGAGAAGAAAGTTATTGCAGACCAACAAATATTACTGATGTATTATTAGATTCCATAAAGAAGATAACAGAATGCAATGCCTTAGCATTTAAGGCTATTGATGTTTCTTTACTGATTTTGCAAATGATTGCACCAACGTGCAAGGTGGATCATATTGTTGGGTCTATAGGTAAATTGGACACATTCTCCAAATTCATTTCTTCTAACATTCAAATTGTAGATAAGATGAATGAGGAGACCATTCAGGAAAGAGTTAATAAGGAGAAGGATGAATTATTTGATAAAACAATAAAGGAGTGTACATGACAGATTGATTCATTGTTACGGGCTAAAGATCAAAACCTAGGAATTAAAGAGAGAAAGCAAGGCTAAAGATCAAAACCTAGGAATTAAAGAACAAACTTGGTCCTAGATTGGATAATTTGTTAACACACCGGAATGATCTATCTAAGGAAACTATTCAAGGAGAAAGATCACTAGAGCAATAGATGCATTATCTCACTGAGATGATCCGACAAATAGAGACCGTAATTTCTGATAGTACAAAGTTTTTGCAAGGCCTTAACTTGGTTTTGGCAGACATTTTTTAAATCGTACATAACCGGCTATAGGTATCTAAGTAATTTTTGATTTTTTTATTCTTTTTTACATCCTTTGTCATTGATGTCAAAGGGGGAGTGATGTAATGACAAAAATATATAGAAGGAGATCACTTGCTCAGGGGGAGCACTCTCAGTTTTTGGACTTCAAATTTTGGATATCAATTTTGATTTTTCTCATGAGTGTTGCCATCAATGCCAAAGGGAGAGATTGTTGGCATTATACATTCAGATGAGAATGGTTGATGTTGTCATTGATGGAAACCAATTGGCAATAAGGTTCAAAGGTTCTACTAGCAACAAAATTCACCTACCCACACCGATAGTCACTACAAGGGTTATTCACACCGATATCCAGCCTACACCGGCAGCAAATTATCTCGGCAGTCCAAGACGACTTGGAAATAATATTGTTTATGCAAAATGTATTTTAATGTAATATTATATTTGTATAGCTGACATGATGTATTGTAAAGACTTATATATGTATGAGATCTTGTAGGTCATTTGAACATAGTATAGGATATGATATGTAATGTAAGGAAGCGGTAATATGTGATAGGTTATGATAGTGAATAATTATATATGCATTTTGATGTATTTATCTTGAGAGCGAATAAGAGAAGAGTAGAGCAAAGAAAGGTTTTGGAAGAGGTTTCAGACAGAGCTTAAACTAATATTGAATCCAGCATTGCAGATGCTATTTTGAAGTAGTACATTGTTATTGGATTTAACCATCCAATTGTAGTCAGTGGGACTCCATTTTTTTGTTGAGTAGTGAGCTCTAGGCAGTTGGCCTTTCTGCATGTGTAGGCCCCTATTGTACTGGGTAATATTTATTCATATTGGCCAGTGAGTAAATATTGTGGGTCACAAATCCCACCAAAGTTTTTCCCTTACCGGGTTTCCTCACCAAAAATATATGTGTTATGGTGTGCATTGATGCTTATTCTTTTGTTTCTCTTTATTGCATTATTATTTGCTTATCGGTATATTAGTTTGGGTTGTAAAGTTGCAAATAAGTTTAAATATTTCAATTACTGGTTATATAGTGATTCACCCCCCTCACTCTCAGTGTCTTTGGCACTAATCAAGTATCTAATAGATTGAACTAACCCTGGAAGAAGATCTAGTCTTTGTACCCACTTGCCAAAGGAAACAACTGAGCCATTAATGGCGTTTATCAGAGAAACGCATAAAAGCATGTCATAGACATCATAAAATAGAAATTCACATCGAAAAGTGAGGAGATGGTGGTGATATTTGGTGTGTTGCAGATCACCATTCTAGAAAACAAGATCGGATCAAATCTAATACGGATCGAGTTGGTGAAGGTTAAACCTAACACGACATCGTTTGAATGTTGTTTTGGCAAGAACCCTAAAAGATAAATATGTCAGCTCGAGACTAAAATTAGTTGATGTTGGATGTGAGGAGTGAGAGGAAAGTGAGTATGAGAAAGAAAGATAATTTTCCTTAAAGTTCTCTTAGAGAGTTACAGTGTGTGTTAGCAGGCTAAACTGGTGAGTGGGTCTAATTGGTAGAGACAGAGTAACTGATAAACTATTACAATCTAAAAAGTCAAGTGTATCGATAAGGAGTGATTGGTTAGGAAGGAATCCAAGTGTGACACTATGAAGTGAGAGGTTGAGAAAGAGAGAAGAAAGGCTGGGAGTAACCAGTGAGTGATCAAAGAGAGTAATCTGATAACTGGCAGTGTGAGAACTAGTAAAGAAGAGGAGTTTGTTAACCAGCATAACCCCATTCAATTAGGTGTTGCAAAACTCATTTGCAACCAGGTGCTATCATTGTATCAAAATTATATTTAATTATATATCATTGAGTTGGAGCTTGGTGCAAGGGTTGGTGCTTCTTGGGTTGGTGCCCTAAATCAGTAGGGGTTGGTGCCCTAAATTATTGTAATCTAATTATTTCATTGTGAGGCTGGATTGGAGCAATAGACTCCAACAACATTTCTCACCAATTTTTTTCCCATATTGGGTTTTCCTCATGCATCTGGTGTTGTGGGTTATGCACTTGTGTGTTTGCCTCTTTTGATATCCACTCTTATATTACCTATTTTTTGGTTTAGTATTTAAGGTTATAACCGATATTCCAAGCTTGGTTTAAAAAGGAAATATTTCAAGAACCACTACTTCACCCCCCTCTCAGTGGAATATTGTGTTCAAAAATTGGTATCAGATCCTAGGTTCCCAGTTGATTAAATATTTCTCTAGCTTGGGTAGATTTTGGTCAAAGAACACAATGGCAAGAAATGATTCTACCTCCTCAAAATCCCCCATGTTTGATGGATCTAACTATGCCTTCTGGAGAAGAAGAATGGAGACCTATATTTCCTCACTTCGCTTTGATGTGTGGATGTCTATCAAGAATGGGTATACTATCACTAGTGTTCCTCACACTTATCCAGATGCTAAGAAAAAGTATGAGAAGAATGCAAAGGCTAAACATGACATCTTAAGCAGGTTGTCAGATAATGAGTTTGTCAAGGTCATGCACTGTGCATCTGCCAAGGAGACTTGGGATAAATTGCAGAGATTATTCGAAGGCGATGCCAAGATGAAATCACTAAGAGATCATCTTGAAGGCAACAAGATGAAAGATAAAGAAAAGGTTGTAGACTACCTTCACAAAATAAATGAAACTGTGAACACCATTAGAGGACTTGGAGAAGAAATTGGTGATGAGATTATTGTCAAGAAGGTACTTAGATCTCTTACATCTAAGTATGATACTAAGGTTTTTGTCATAGAGGAAACCAAGGATTTGAATACCTTCACAATGGATGAGCTATTTGGATCTCTAACAACCTATGAAATGAGAACAATCGTTGAAGCATCCTCAAGGAAAGAGGCAACGTTTAACTCTACCAAAAAGGGAAAGGAAGAGGTTTCTCATAAAGGATCCAGTGAAGAATTGGATGCAGAGGTAGCAAAATTTGTCAGAATTAAGCTCAAGAGAGGATCTGACAAGTATAAAGGAAGGTTACCACTCAAATTCTTCAACTATGTTAAATTTGGACACTTTTCTACAAAATGTCCTTATAATGAAACTGGTGGAGATGAACAAAGAAGTTTTGGCACATCTGTCAGTAAAGACAAAGAAAGGGATATCTAATGGCAAGAAACAAGAGGCTACCAAAAACATAACAACCAATATACTATTGAGGATGATGCTATAGATGAATAAAGTGCATCAGAAGATGACTACCATGATAATGAAAGAGAATTTAATCTCTTTATGGCACTAGATGAACTAGTTGGAGAAGATGAGGAAGAAGAAGACATTGAAGCCAAAGTGGATCTAGAAGGTGAGCTCATAAGTTCTCTTGAGAAGTTAAGTAAGACAAGAAGAGAACACAAGAAGGTCAATCTTTCTACAATAGAAGAACAAGGTCTCTTGAAGCAATCCCTGGATGAGTCCAATCAAATTATATCTGACTTGAAACTCCAGTTCGAAGAAGCCAAGAGGATATGTGAAGTTACATCCTCTGATTTGATGAAGAAGTTAAAGGAGCATCAAGATCTAGTGAAGCTCAGAAAGGAGCTTAAAAAGAGTAAGGATGAATTGAAAGTGAGAGGCAAATATGAAGGTAGCATAGAAGCCTTGGACAACATGTTGAGAAAACAGAAACAATATAAAGATACCAGTGGCTTAGGATTTGAAGAAGGACAAAGTTCAAACAACAAAGACACATCTGATAAGGAGATATAGTTCACTTCTTCAAGTGAAGGTGAAGAGAAGAATACATTCACACTAAGCAAGGATACTCGCAAGAAGACTTATGCAAAAGTTGTTAGAAACCGTCACACAAACCAGTATACACAATCAATGAACTGGAGGCCACATTTAATGTACCAAAATGCAGATCCTAGGAGAAATGCAAGAGTTAATCATGAAGGATTTACTAGAGTCAACAACATGAAAGGAAGACCTCTGATGAGGCAGATGTTTGTAGGACCAAGGAAACCTAACCGGTATGTTCCAAACTTTCATGGTTATTGTTACCGGTGTAACAAATTTGGACATAAGTTAGTTGATTATAGATTAACCAATAAACCCACTATGAGTTATGAAAGTAGAGATCCATTTAATGCACTCTAGGATATGAATGTTGTTTGTTATCAGTGCAATAGATTTGGTCATAGGAGTTTTGAATGTAGGAAGAGTAAACCGGTGTCCTACAATATTTTCAAATATTCATCTTTCAATGTAAATGTAAAATGCTATAATTCTCAAGAGTTTGGACATATACAAAAGTTTTGTAAGAACATGAAAATCAAGCAGAAGAGGATAGATCCTGATCGAGAACAAGTAGTTAAACCGGAGCACAAAATTGTGACTGATAAGAAGGAAACTCAACCAATTTGGGTTGAGAAAGAAAAGGACAAGGCAGAATCAAGTCTGATAGTGCAGACTACCCTACATGCCAAAAGAAGAAATCTATGGGTTGTAGACAGTGGTTGTTCCAACCACATGACCGGTGATAAAAATTTTTTTATCAAACTTGAAGATCGTAATGGTGGCTCAATAAGGTTTGGAGACAACTCATCGATCAAGATAAAGGGAAACGGTACTCTAAACATTGATGGCAAACTGAAAGCACATGATGTGTATTATGTGGAAGGCCTGAAGCAAAATTTGTTGAGTGTAATTCAGATGTGTGACAAGGGTTATAAATTCACCTTTGACTCTATCGGTTGCCAAATAAAGGAGAATACCGACCAAGTTGTAGTTGAAGGTAAGAGGACAGATGGTAATGTTTACAATCTGAAAGAATGTTTTGAATCCCAATGTATGTTGGGACAAGTGGATGAAATCTAGTTGTGGCACAGAATATTAGGCCTTATAAATTTTGAAAATCTAGTTATGATAAGAAAAAGGGGATGTGTAAGAAATATCTCACCCATCATCAAATAGGTAAGCACATTTTGTGATGAATGTGTGAAAGTAAAGTAGACTAAGGTGAGTTTCAGAACAAAAGAAGACAACACTTCAAGACCACTTGAACTTGTGCATACAGATCTATGTGGTTTGACTAGGACAAGAGCTCTTGCCAGTGAAAGATATTTTATGCTCTTCATTGATGACTATTCAAGAATGACATGGGTTACTTTCCTACAAGATAAACACAAACATTTGACAGATTTAAGATCTTTAGGAAGATGGTAGAGAAGGAAAGTGGGTGCAAACTGAAATTCCTAAGATCAGACGGGGGTGGAGAATTCACATCAAATGAGTTTGAAGATTACTATGAAAGACATGGAATGAGAAGACAATACTCAGCACCAAGGACACCACAACAAAATGGTGTCGTAGAAAGGAAGAATAGGACAATAAAAGAGATGGCTAAAACCATGTTAAATGAGGCAAGTTTTCCAAACATGTATTGGAAGGAAGCAGTTCATACTACTGCATATACCTTGAACCGGGTTCAACTAAGAACAAACATGAGAATGAAACCTTATGAGTTGTGGTATGACCAAAAACCATCAGTCAAGTACTTCAAGGTATTTGAAAGCAAGTGTTTTATAAAGAGAGATATGGATGGCTTAGGTAGTTTTGATTCTAGGAGTTGGTTACTCCACTAATAGCAAGGCCTATAAATGATACAACAAAAGACTAAGAAGAGACATTGAGAGTGTGCATGCAAAATTTGATGAGGATATGCATAAAGGAAGAAAAGCACAAGTGAACCGATATGATCAGTATCTAAAGGAGCCAGGATTCAAAAAGGGGTGCGTTGACAACAATTTATACATCAAGGCAGATGAAAATTACATGATCATTGTGGTAGTGTATGTAGATGAAATTATTATTGGAGGCAACAAGGACACTTTTTGCAAAGAATTTGCTGATCAGATGCAGTCAAAATTTGAAATGTCAATGCTTGGATAATTCACATACTTCCTTGGTTTGTAGATATCATAGCTAGATAAGGGAATGTTTATCTCACAAACCAAGTATGCAAAGGATATGTTAAAGAAGTTTCAAATGGAGGACTGCAAACGGGTGAGTACCCCCATGACGACTGTAAGCAAATTAAGCAAGAATGACAAATCGCTAGTGGTGGATCAGACATTGTATAGATCCATGATAGCCAGCTTATTGTATCTTATTGCTTCCAGACCAAATATAGTGTAGGTAGTATGCATGGTAGTATGCATAGTGTTATTCTTACCAATAAGATAAATAGAACCTCTATCATCAAGCACCTAACTGAGCTGCTAGGCAAATCCCTTAGCAAGGTGACTCCTAATAGGGCGTATTGTAAGCTCCTAACAGGGCTATGCTCCTAACAGGGCATACTTCAAAAGAGTACACATATTTGTGGGTGCCAACTCCCAATGTGGTTTTCCCTATTTGGGGTTCCACGTCAAAAAATATGGTGTTCATGTGTGGAATGTTTTTCATGTGATATTCTTGTTTACGTTACATTTCATGCACTATTTTTGAGTACATCAGTTATGATGTTTTATCAGAGGTTTATCAAAGGTTACTAGTACTGATAAGAGTTGATAGAGAAAAGTGATTGATTTGATAAGATGATTTGGTAAATGATCAAATCTATATGATTGCTGAAGCGGTGAAAGAATTGATAGATGTGGTAAATGATTTGATTAATGTGTTAGCAAATCTGATAAAGACGTTGTTAGATCTAATAAAAAAAGTTGAGATATTTGATAAATGATATCAAATATGATATAAGTTTGATTTTGGTTTAAAGTTTCAATTGGTCTTAATACTGATTCACCCCCCTCTCAATATTAACCAGATCCTCATAGGATTAATAGTAAGTACATGTTATGTTTAGGAAAGAATACCCATTTCCAAAATGGGTACCTATTTCTAAAAACTTGAAATATAAACCTGCATTTTTCATTGTGCATTGGCTTGGTAAAGGCAAGGGTAGTCAACCCTTAGCCTTAGACTTGCAAGTACAAGGTCATGTTGGTATCAATAGAAAAGAGTGACTTTAGACATATGCTTGATGACCCTTTTTGTAATTTTTTTTTGAAGTTGAAATTGTTGGCATTTTTTATGTTTATGTTGTGATTGTCATTGATGGACACACACTTGCATAGAGATCCCCTTTATATGTATAAGCTTAAGCTCAACCGGAATATGTTCTAACCTGTATGTTATATTATAGTCTTTAGACTATTGGTGTTTTGCAGAATATGTTTACCAGCCTGAAGCGGCATGTCGACCCCAAGCGGTTCATGGATCCCAAGTGGTTCATGGATCCCAAGTAGTACGAGTGATTAAAGCGGCAAAACACATTCTTACCAGTCTTCATTTTTGTTAAACCGACAACCGGCATTTTGCTTGAACCAGCATATTGTATGAACTGGTAATACTCTGTGATGAGTTACCATCCACCGATTGTTTGACGGTGCCGATGTGTTAACGGTGCTTTTTGTGTTGTGTTACCAGATATGTCTAGATGCATTGAACCTAGGAAATTGTATTGTAATCCTATTGGACCAACATGAAATCAGATTCCTTTATAAGGACATCATGTCTAGGGTTTTAGGTTGTTGTTGTTGGTGAAGTTGATATTGTTGCTAGGGTTTAAGGTGGTTGAAGAGTTAGAGAGAGTATGAATGTGTAGAAGACTGAAGTAATGCTGTAATTCATTAAGATCGAGCTATCAAGGATCCAACCAAGCAATCTATGCTATTTGCTAGATCACTCACTTGTTGATTACTCACATCTTCAACAAGTCTGTAGCCCTTAACCGGGTAGACCCAAAAGCCTCTTGTAAATCCTCTAACAAGGTGGTTCACATATGTGGATCTAAAAATACTCTAGAAAGGTAGTCTTTAATTGGACTTATCTCCTAACAGAGATTGAGATTCCTAATAGGATCTGTTCTGGTAAAGAATGTTGTAAGACCTTAACCGGTTTGGTTTCTATTCTGCAGATAGTTACTTGTGAGTTTCATCTCACTGTGGTTTTCCCATTTGGGTTTCCATGTCAAAATATCTTGTGTTATGGTGTTTGTGCTTCTATGGGTGAATGCATTATTTTCTATTTGGTTTGCATGTGTGCTAACAGGTTTGTCTGTTAAACTATTTTATCGGTTTACTGTTAGTCTTGCAAAGTGTTTAAGTTCAAAGATTTTTGGCATACTAATTCACCCCTCCCCCCTCTTAGTATTCATCAATTGGTATCAGAGCCTACCTTTCTATAAGTTTAACCACTTGGAAAGAGATATGGGGGAATACACATTGAGGGAGCTTACTCATCGGCTCACTTAGTCTGAGCAAGCCTATGATGAACTTATGGCTAAATATAAGGTCTCTCAGGCAAAAAGGAGAGAACATGCTGAAAAGCTGATGGAGCTATCTGAAAATAGTTCTTCAGATGAAGCAAACATGGAAGCCCTAATTGCAAAAGTAAATAAGTTGAATGAATCAAACTCCAACCTGAGAAAGGAGTTGGAAGGACTGACTATCCGGATGTGTCAAGAGCTTGAGAACCGAAGGAAAGTTGAAGATCTAGTGAAGGAAAAAGATCATGAGATCTCCAAGTTGAAACAAGAGATCAGTGCTCTAACTGCTCAACTCCATGCGAGCAAAGTGGAAAAGGAAGACATGCAAGGTGAACTGAATAGTGCCATCTCTAAGAATGAAAACTTGATGGAAACAAATGCTGCTATTTCCAAAGAACTCTCTGAGTCAAATGAAATACTTGCTAAGTTCAACAAGAGCACTGTCAAGCTAGAGCAAAAGCTTGAATCTGCCAAACCTGTCAAGAATACCAATGGACTTGGCTATTCCGGTCATGAGGAAGGTGAGACCTCTGGTACAAATGTTGGAGCATCAAACAAACAATCGACATCAAAGGACAAATGTAAGCAAAAGTTTAAACCTGTTTGCTTTAACTGTCTTAAAGAAGGACATACTGCTAATGTGTGTAGGATTATGGCTTACAACAATTTTCCCTATTTTCTAAATGATAAGCCTAGATCCTATAGATTCAATGGTAACTGCTATGCATGTAACAAGTTTGGGCATAGAGCATCTGAATGCAGATCTGTTATGAATAACACTAGAAGATATCCTCAGAGGACCCAAGGAGTTGGTCCTGAACCTTTGGTGAACCAGAATCACAACCGGTTTAATGCCTTCAATCATTAACCAAGAAGTGGTGGCTATCAAGTGGCAACCGGATGGAGAGAAAACTGTTGGATTTGTAATGATCATGGTCACACTACTGCAACATGCATAAGGAAGAATGGAAACATGAACAATGGACCCTGGAGAGCACCAGGAATGGTCTGCTATCACTGCAACAAACCAGGTCACATTGCTAGATTCTATAGATCAAGAAAGAGTATATCAGATGATATACCAGTCACTCTGGAAGGAGAAATTGATGTTGAAATAGTTCAAGTGGATATGAACAAAATCTGGAAGAAGAAACCAATGGTGTTACAAGAGGAACCGGTTTCTGCACCTAGTGTGGAAATCATGGAACTGACAAACTAAGCTTCAGAAAAGCTTAGGGGGAGAAAACAGCGAAATGTTTTGAACCCCCGGTTTACACCGCTAAAAGACCTTAACCGGTATGTGATACCTATCGTTTGGCAGAAGACCGAAAATGGTAAAAAAGGAAAATTAGGGTTTACGCCCTAATGGAGGAGTATTAATGATGGTAGGTGAGGAATATGCTTAAAAGCATTTTTAAAATCATTTCTCACTATCAGTTTTCAAGTGAAGAAAAGTTTTTCAAAGAGTAGAGCGACGAAAAGGCGATTTGAGCTGAGATTTTGAGAAATTGAGAAACCGTGAAGGAGATTCAAATTCAAATTGCAAACGGTCAAGTAAAGAACACAAAGCGGTGATTCAACAATCGACAGAGTATGAAGTGAGGGAGAATCTGCAAGCCCTAAATTCACATGTTTCAAAAGGTATTTCTCGAGTTTTTAAAATTTCTATCATGGCTTCCTCATCTCATACCAGTTCTAGTGCATCTGTCGAGTCTGCAAGTTTTATTCAATGAAAGTCTAAGTATAATGCCCTATCACAAGTTTTGGCTGGAGTGATAGTAGAAGAGGGAATTTCTGACTACATAGATTGTAAGATTGAAGACCTAGGGTCTCTAGCTATCCACTCCCAGTTAGGTTTATTTTGTGGAAAGGATAAGAAGATCAAACCGGAGTATAATATTTTGGAGAAGAAGAAGCTCCACAATGTTGTTTACTTCATGGAGGATTTCATAGAGGATCATATAAGGATCGTTCTAAGCAGAGTCCATGGTGACAAGATGTACCTCGAGAGAACACATGATATCACACCATAGGCAATTCATGCAGTCACCAGTTTCTGTAATACAGGGGATGTGCCAGCCCTAAGGACGGTTAGCAAAACTAAAATGTCCAAGCTCACTGGTTCAGTGAGCGACTCATGAGGTATGACCATCAATTCTATCAAGGATGATCTAGTGAAATTTGCATGTATGGTGATTGGATACCAGACGTTCTCAGCCAACAGAATTAACTTTGTATCTGCTGCAACGGTAAATGCAGCTTACCAAATGATAAAGGAGGATGCATCATTTGACCTATGTATCAGTATGCAGAGGTAACTCCTATTGAACCTGAAATCAATCAAACAAGATAATGCATTGAGATTCAAGTTTGGACAACTACTAGTTGGGTTGTTCTTTTACTTTCAAGGATACTTCTCAGGAGTGGGAGACATTCAGTGGTCTGTGGACCAACCGGTTACCAAACAGATAAAGGAAAGCTTGCAAGCAGTGGGAACTAGTTACCCTAAAGTTTTGAACAAGTATTTTGATGAGTTCAGACGGAAAATGAGCCAAAGAATGAGAATATTAGGTGACATTGTCAAGAAATATGAAGATGATATATGTTTCACCATCAAGGTGGATCAATGCATAATGGAAGCTGTTGAGCCTAGAATGGAAGAAGTGGAGCCAATGGGCTATGAGGTGATGTATGACATGCTAGAAGGGTATGCCTCTACCCTTATTACCTCACCGCTTGACCCAAAGGCAAAGAGAACTGACACCTACCTAGAAAGGATAACACCAGTTGAGGAACCACCAGCAAAGAAAGGAAAAGAGCCTTCAGTGAAGAAGGGAAAAGAAGTGCCATCTGCATCTGCACCAGTTACAACAACAAGTCCAAAAGTGACCAAATGGTCACCGGCCAAAAAGAAATCACAGGCGGCACTGGCTAAAGTCTTTGAAAGGAAAAGGAAGACAAAAAGCAATTCACCGGACTCAGAGGAAACTTTGTTTGAGGAGCAGCCCAAGAAGGCGAGATAGACAAGGAAGAAGACAAAAATTGAACCGGCATCGTCTGCACTGGTAAATATTGATATCTCTTCCTATAAACCTCTGACACATTTTCAAAGGATAGTCAAAAATATTAGGAGAAAGATGTTACATGATTTGATAGATTATTTTGATGATTTTAATGATCAGGAAAAGGAAGAGGTAGAATAGGAGATCATTAAGTATTTGTGCACCTATGACTGGTCGCCTTCAGAGATTAAATATCAAACGCTAGATTCTTTATACATGTTATTAGATAATAGATGGCACATTGCCATAGAAAAGGAACAGGAGATTAGGGAGAAAGTTTTTATACAGTACTTTCTCGACCTGTCAAACTCAGAATTATTTGATGTCATTGACCAAAATAAAGGACTCTTCTTTATTAGAAGACGAAGACTCTGGCTATTAGAAGGAAGAGTGGATGATGTTGAAAAGGACACTCATCAACATATGGTAATCATTGTCCAGTCTCACAAAGTGCATCTAGCCAACCGACAAGCTAAAAAAGAACCGGTTATATCCAAATCGGATGAAGCATTTGATGATGAAGGAAATCTGGTTGTTGAACTGGTCGACACTATTGATGTCGATGCCCTGGATGTAGAAGATGTTACTCATGAAATACCATCTGAGCCAATAGAATAGGAGCAACAGGCTAAATAGGTTGATAAGCAAGCCGAAGACAGACAGGAAGCGGCAAAGGAACAGGCAGAGCAGAGGAAGAAGGATGAAGAAGCGAAGAAGAAGAAAGATGAAGAAGAGAAGAAGAAAAATGATGAAGAGGAGAAGAAGAAGAAAGATGAAGAAGAGAAGAAGAAAAAGGATGAAGCGGGGAAGAAGAAAAAGGATGAAGCGGAGAAGAAGAAGAAGGATGAAGAAGAGAAAAAGAAGCAAGAAGATGAAAAGAAAAAGAAAGAAGAGGAAGACAAGGAAGAGGAGAAGAGGAAGGAAGCAGAGAAGAAGAAGAAGGAAGAGGAAGAAAAACAAGAGGAGAAGAGGAGAGAAGAAAAGAAAAGGAAGAAGGAAGAGGAGGAGAAAGAAGAGGAGAAAAGGAAAGAAGAAGAGAAGAAAAAAGTAGAGGAGGATAAGGAAGCGGAGAAGAGGAGAGAAGCAGAGAAGAAGAAAGCGGAAGAGGACAAGGTAGGAGAAGTGGAGAAGAGCATCCAGATGGAGACTCTGAAGGCAACCGGGAGTCAAGCCAAACCGGCTGATCTCACCAGTCCTATCGATCTCCAGTCTACAAGTGAGATGGAGCTAATGCAGAGCATCAAGGTTGCTCAAGAGGGCCTTGAAATTATTCGAAGGAAGAAGGAGCAGGATGTAATTAGCGGCTGTGGACACTCTTATCGGTTTGATACCCGATACAAATCTTCCCAACACCAATTCATCACTAGCTAAACTTAAGCTCCTATGTACAGTAGTGGATGATCAATTGCAGAGCCTAGAAGAGGCAGCAGAGGAAAATGTCAAGAAGGAGCATCAAAAAGCTCTTAATATAGCTCTGGTGAAGAAGTTGAATGAGCTTGGTCGAAATTGCAAAAAGAACAAAAGGATATAAGGGACGCCCTGGATGAGGAGAATCTGCTACTCAGCAAGATCTGCCAACCCCATTTGTTCTATGATGACGTGCTAGCTCAAAAGAAAAAGCTTCAAACAGACTTACGGTCCTACATGAGCACATTCAAGCCGCCTTATGACTCCTTTATAACTTATGGGCAAACCGTTCACCAGTTTCACATCCAGTCAGCAAAAATGGAGCAAGAGATTAGCACCCAGTCTAGAGATTTGCAAGATCTACAACTGGTTCTACTCCCACATCTGCAAATTCTTCAGAAGTGCTATCTGAATCTGGATGCCTTAACAGTTACATAGGAGATGAGCACAATTGATGCCATGGAATAACAAGTCTCCCAGATGTAGACAGAGAAAGAAGTAGCCACCTCCCTACTTGAGTCCTGATCTTTATCGATGAAACAATTCTTGCAAACTTTAAATCTATTTTTGACAAGTATTATTCCTTATTGTCATAAACTTTTATTATTTTAATAAAAAAATGAAAACAGGGTTGTTCAGCTATACTTTGTCATTGTTGGCAAAGGGGGAGAATAATTCTATTTGGGAGAAGTATAGGGTTGAAGTATCTGGTAATCAAAATTTTGATATATGCTCTGAATATCTCAATGTTTATGCTCTATATGCAAAATTGTTATACATTGTATTGTTAAAGGGATAGTGTATATGCTTAGGGGAGCAATTTTGCTAATGGCATGATTTTGTTGTAAAACACTTAGATGTCAAAATTTTATTTTCTAAGTGTTTCCATCAATGCCAAAGGGGGAGATTGTTGGCATTTTTGATGTTTATGTTGTGATTGTCATTGATGGACACACACTTGCATAGAGATCCCCTTTATATGTATAAGCTTAAGCTCAACCGGAATATGTTCCAACCGGTATGTTGTATTATAGTCTTTAGACTATTGGTGTTTTGCAAAATATGTTTACCGGTCTGAAGCGGCATGTCGACCCCAAGCAGTTCGTGGATCCCAAGCGGTACGAGTGATTAAAGCGGCAAAACACATTTTTACCAGTCTTCATTTTTGTCAAACCGACAACCGGCATTTTGCTTGAACTGACATATTGTATGAACCAGTAATACTCTGTGATGAGTTACCATCCACTGATTGTTTGATGGCGCCGACATGTTAATGGTGCTTTTTGTGTCGTGTTACCAGATATGTCTAGATGCATTGAACCTAGGAAATTGTATTGTAATCCTATTGGATCGACATGAAATCAGATTCCTTTATAAGGACATCATGTCTAGGGTTTTAGGTTGTTGCTATTGGTGAAGTTGATATTGTAGCTAGGGTTTATGGTGGTTGAAGAGTTAGAGAGAGTATGAATGTGTAGAAGACTGAAGTAATGCTGTAATGCATTAAGATCGAGCTATCAAGGATCTAACCAAGCAATCTGTGCTATTTGCTAGATCACTCACTTGTTAATTACTCACATCTTCGACAAGTCTATAGCCCTTAACCAGGTAGGCCCAAAAGCCTCTTGTAAATCCTCTAACAAGGTGGTTCACATCTGTGGATTTAAAAATCCTCTAGCAAGGTAGTCTTTAATCGGACTTATCTCCTAACAGAGATTGAGATTCCTAACAGGATCTGTTCTGTTAAAGAATGTTGTAAGACCTTAACCAGTCCGACCTTAACCGGTCTGGTTTCTATTCTGTAGATAGTTACTTGTGAGTTCCATCTCACCATGGTTTTTCCCATTTGGGTTTCCACATCAAAATCTCTTGTGTTATGGTGTTTGTGCTTCTGTGGGTGAATGCATTATTTGCTATTTGGTTTGCATGTGTGCTAACCGGTTTGTCTATTAAACTATTTTACCAGTTTACTGTTAGTCTTGCAAAGTGTTTAAGTTCAAATATTTTTGGCATACTAATTCACCCCTCCCTCTTAGTATTCATCAAAAACCCATTATAGACTAGACTGTCCAAAATTTCAAATATGCAATTTTTTAGGAATAGATTGTTTTGACTATTTTTAATTTAATTTTTTATGAAATCGGTCGATGAAATAACAAGTTTTCCTATTTTTTAATAAATTTGAATTGTTTGTCTTTTAAAAAAAATATAACATGAATCCAGACACAATTTTTAAAAAATTCAAAAAAATCAAGAAATGATAGGTCTAATTATGGTGGCCATACATAAGGGGTTTTCAAAGCAATAATTAGGACCAATAAAGTATTAATTAAAAATATTTAGAAAAAATTTAACAAAAATTCCTTATCAATATTTAGTGTCTTACACATATTTTACCAAAAGGATTTGAGAAAATTATTTATTTAGGTCAAAATATGGTGGTCGTACACATGCATGGTATGGTCCTGAAAAAGTGACTTTTAAATAAGGATTTTTATACATGCTTATTGAAAATCAATTTGTACCATCTTGGTAATAAAATAAATTACATATTTAAAAACTAGACTTAGAGTACTAGATTTTATATTCTTGAACTATTTTGAGATTCATTGTTTAATTGCTTCAAAATTTTAGATCAATTGTGATAAATTCTGAAAAATCGAGAATAACATCCACTTTTTGCACTTTTGTGGACTCAAATTCCTGCACCTACCCTTTCTTGTTTGGATCCTTGACTTTGGCTACTCAATATGGATATATTTGGGGAAAAACTAAGTAGAGTTAATGTAGTTCTTTTGTCTTGAGAGGTTTGTTGATTATCTTCTTTCTTATCTTAGTTTACAAGTTACTTATGTAATGATGAATTTTTTAGGTTTCATTCATTTTAGATTTATGAGTTATACACTTTATTAAGTTGAAATCAACCATTTGTTGTAATTGGATGACTTAAATGTGGAATATCTATATCCAATCATCTTTATACTTTTGATGAAAAATTAGCTAGTTGACTTTTTATATGGCTATTGTATATTGGTTTATTACAATAGGATGAGAGGGTGGATGATTAAATGCCTAGATAGTTATTTTTGGGGATATTTAGCATACTGGTTTATCTTCTTGTTTTGGAGATATTGGTTCTAGTTTATTTTATGGATTTCCTAGTATTATAATTAAGTATGTGTGGACCATGTGTGTGTTTTCCACCTAGTAGTCAGAACAACATTTACCATTCCAAGCTAGATGGCCAATTGACAAGAATTTCAAGGAAAGGAATTATTCTACACTTCGGGCTCTGCAAAACCTAGGAAGGTAGACCTACAAGACATTCACATAGATCGCACAATTCATACAAAACAACCTTTACAAACAAATAATTCATAGAATTCTAAGTCAACGTACATACATGATTGTCTACACACACCATTTCACTCATAGAATATGAAAGATACATTGGATTCTAAGGAAATAACATATAAACTAAAATTAAAATAAAGAATTAACGATTTTTAAATAAGAGGTATCTGAAATGTCATAACTGTGTACAAACCAATGCCTATCCTAAGGTAACAGAGTCAACATTTCCTGAATTTAACAATCCCTCAATCAATTCCCAAATAAAGATGCCTTACATCAATATTCAACATATCCCACCGTGAATCATACTTATGGAATCTCTTCCATTTTATCATCCACTACAATTTATAGCAAGAATTTCATCTTCTCCTTGAAAAGAACCTTAAATATGCAATTACACATTCACACATAACTGTAAACACAATACCCATTCATCCTTGATAAACAAGAATTATGAAAGACAAGAAAAATAAAACAAATAGACAAAACACGGTGCAATTTTCATTAACTCAAATCTTGTGGATATACAATTCAGACAAAATTAAAACCCTATGCTCATAATGATTATTTTTTTCAAGTATATGTCACTTACAAAATTTCAGAAGCCTTTGTCAATCAACCCTAAATTTCTTTAATGAAAAATAAGATTTAGGATGATGATACATGTTATAATTACATTGCATCATTAGAGAATATTCCAAAAGTATCTTCATACTTCAAAACAAGAAGGTGTCGTGCCTTGAGAAGATAAATGCTATGCCTTTAACAAGACACATAACCGCCTCCTTCAAATATTCTTCAATCATAACTAGCGATCTACCTCCTCAAACATCCTTAATAGCACAATGCTTCTCATGCCAGCTGTGAACTGCAAAACATGTTGACCATTCCACATTTTTTATTAATTGCACTCGGTTTGGAGCCTCTTTGCATTTGGCATCAATAACTACTTTGACACCAATAACAAACCTTAAATATGTTGTATTGGTTGAGATAAACTTATCAATAGTTGAATACTATATTGGCTCATTTATATAATCCTTATCAACTATCTTCTTAATGGAAACATTAATTATATCTTCATATTGTCTCTTCAATTCATCAAAAGCCTTCAACTCTGAATTTTCAGCATGAAGGAGAGGGATGGTCCAATCTTTCAATTCATTAAAACTTTGCATTAATTCTTTAACTTCTCCATCCTTGTCTTCTAAATAATGAATCTCATCGACAAGTGACTCATAAGCTCTCCAAAAATTTGCTAATGGTTGTGGTGGCTTGGGCATGTATTGGACTGCAATAGTTAAATCTTTGGTCTTTGGCTATAGAACTTTCCACCCTTCAAAAATCTCCTTTAATTCAGTCAAAAACTTAAAACATTGAGCAGCCCCTTCTGAAATAATGCAAAAATTATTATAAACATCTTCAATTCTGTTCAAAATTGATCTTAGTAAATGTGACAAAGTTCCCTTAATCATTGTTACAACCTTGTCTTTTCCATTGATTTTGTCCTCAAAATTTGGTGATCTTTATCTTGCACCTGTTACTAAAGATCAGTTATTTCCTTCTTCAAAGAAACAATCTCCTCCATGGCCTTTGATGATTCTCCCTACTGGACAATCATAGGAGGGGGTGTAATCGTTTTCTTTACTAACTACTTCTTTAGTTGAGAATTCTCAACTAGTACATGTGTGTAGGACTGATGCATATCCACTCTCTCCTACAATAAGTGTGAAGATGAGCGAGCAATTGTTTCTCATAGAATTTTGTCAAATGAAGATTTTGTTAAGAGATAGGTGAATTCAAGGCTTTATGGTTACAGGTGGTTGGTCCTCCCGAAGGTGTCCCTTCTTGTTTTGTGATCTCTCACTGCTTGAGTAGAACCTATCTTAACCATGCAGTAAAAGTTTACATGACACATCCTTCTATGCCATAACCAAATTTCATCAATTTGAGCAATCAAACAAATTTTACCACCAACATTCAAGTGAAAGATATTACCTTTAGTGTTTGTACCTGATGCAATCTCTATTCTGGAGCTACTCAAGATATTACATTTCCCATTCTTGAATTTCAAATCATATCCCTTATCAATCATCTATCCAACACTCAAAATATTATGCTTTAGACCTTCAACATATAAAACAACATCAGTGTTATTCTTACCATCAAGATAAATAGAACCTCTATCATAGATTATACCAACTTTGTCATCTCCAAATCTTACTACACCAACATCATACTTTTCCATACTCACAAACTTACTCTTATCACTTGTCATATGATGAGATCAACCACTGTTAATAACCTATTCATATTTCTCTTCAACCTTAGCAGGTAAATCTTTCTCTTCATTAATGTAGCTAGTAGAATCAGCAGTTACCAGATCATCTTACTTGATAGCAATGAACACCCATTCATCACCTAAATTTCCCTTCTCAGATTCATCATCTGTCACACCTTCATCAACAACAAAATAACACTTCTTCTAATATTTAGAATTATATGGCTTCAATGGCTTCTTAGAAACTCTTTCTAGACACCTTGATGAAAAATGTCCTATCTTATTGCATGAGAAACATTTAAGAGACAATTTTCCTTCATACTTACTGGCACCCTTAGGCAATCTTCTGGTAATCAGGGCTTGAAGCTCTTCAATCTCTCTCATCTCCTTCTCATATCTAGATACCCTTGTATAACTTTCTCTCGGATCATATTTTTGCTTCCCGGATATAGTAGCTTTAAATGAAGATTCAGATTTAGGAGGGGCTTCTCCAAACTCGCTCAACTCAAAAGCAACAAGCTTACCAATCAACATATCTCTAGTCACATATGTCACAGTCCGGATCTCCACAATAGCAACAACCTTATACTTGTAAACAGGAGGCAAGGATCTCAACACTTTAGCTACAATCTCAGAATCTTCCAATACTCCACCGACACATTTGATGTTCAACACCAGCTCATTCACTTTCTACATAAAGGAGGTAATGTTTTCATCTTTGCCCATCTTCAACATCTCATACTTTCCTTTCAATCTCTACAACTTAGCAGCTTTCACATGGTTGTCACCTTCATACAAAGTCTCTATCTTCTTCTAGATCTCATGAGCAATCTGTAAATCCATCACATTAGTCATCTCAGAATCAAACAAGGCACTCAATAATGCTTCCTTATCTCTAATATTGAATTCAACTTCCTTACTCTCATGTGAAGTAGTAGGACCATTCTGAGGAGAATTGTACACATTCTTAGTAATCTTCCAATATTCTTCACCAATGCATCTCAAATGACATTCCATCTAGTTTTTCAGAGAGTCTAATTTATTCCATCAAATCTCAGACTATCCTTCTAAAAATAAAAGGATTTCATCCTGGATCTCCTCAAGCGATCAAGCTTCTTCCAAAGTATCTAGCTCTGATACCAATTGTTGGAAACAATGTAGCAAACTGAGAGGGGGGGGAGTGAATCAGTTTGCTCTCAAACTCTACACAACTCAAACTTAAATTCAGATATGATAATTAACAACGAAAGCACAAATAAACACCATATTAATAACACACATAACACCAAGATTTTTGACGTGGAAAACCCAGTTAAGGGAAGAACCACGGTGGGTACCTACCCACAATGAGATAATACCCTGTTAGGAGTAAGTGAAATATTACAATTTGGAATGCACATGCATTCAGGTACACTGCTTAGAGCTCACTGCTCAAATGACAAAACAAGAAGGGCTAAAACCCTTGGGAAGGCTCATTGCCTTACAGAAATATTCAGATTACATCTAAAAGATCATGAACTGATAGAATAGCATCTCCTCATGCCTAGTTATAGTTCTGCTTAAGCACAAACTCAAACTCTGCTCTTCCACACTTCTTCACACTTCTTTGCACTTATCCTCTACTACTGAAAGATCAAATCAATGTTCGCACACACAAATACACCTCTCATATGAATATTACATATATTTATATGAATCATCAACCTATATTTCAAGGTTGGCTAAACCCTCAATACAATTTACAAAACAATAACCTCACACGCTAAAATAATACATGCAGACACAAACTATGTCAACTAAGACATAGTTTGGACCTAAACCAACATTGCAAGCAAGAAACACCTCCAATAATTACGCCATGAACATCCACAACACAGTACAATTATAATAAATGTCGCATAACATGAAGAACACCACTGGATCAAGAAAATGATCAACAATGCCCACAACAATCAATGCAGACCATCAACACAGATAGAACATGATCTAAAAACATCCACAAGAAATGTTATGTTGAACACAATGCACCACTGAGAGAGGGGTGAATCAGTGGTTATTGAAATATTTTCTTTTTAAACCAAGCTTTGAATACCAGTTATCAACCTAAACACTAAACCAACAGACAAGTAAGATAAGAGTGAATATCAAAAGAGGCAAACACACATGTGCATAACCCACAACACCAGATGTATGAGGAAAACCCAATATGGGAAAACCTCAGTGAGAAATGTTGTTGGAGTCTACTGCTTCAATCCAGCCTCACAATGAAATAATCAGATTATAATAATTAGGACACCAACCCAAGGAGTACCGATCCCTGCACCAAGCTCCAACTCGGTGATAAATAATGAAATACAATTTTGATATAGTGATAGCACCTGGTTGCAAATGAGTTCTCCAACACCTGATCAATGGAGTTCTATTGGTTAACAAATTCTTCTTCTTCACTAGTTCTCACACTATCGGTTATCAGATTACTCTCTCTGATCACTCACCAGTTACTCCTAGCCTTTCTTCTCTCTTTCTTAGCCTCTCACTTTATAGTTTCACACTTGGATGCCTTCCTAACCAATCACTCCTCACTGATATGCTTGATTGTTTAGACTGTAACAATTTACCAGTTACTCTGTCTCTAGCATCAACTGATTTCAATCTCGAGCTGATATATTTATCTTTTAGGGTTCCTATCAAAAAAACATTTAAACGGTGGCGTGTTAGGTTTAACCTTCACCAACTCGATCCATTTTAGATTTGATCTGATCTACTTTTCCAGAATGGTGATCTGCAACACACCAAACAACATCGCCATCTCCTCAATTTTCGATGTGCATTTTCTATTTTAGCATGTCTATGACATGCTTTTATATGTTTCTTTGATAAATGCCATTAATAGCTCGGCTATTTCCTTCAGCAAGCGGATACAAAGATAAAATTTTCTTGCAGAGTTAGTTCAATCATCTTGCCACCTTGTCTTCCTCGAGCCGCAATATTCTACCATCCTCTCATGCTTTGCGGGTTCCCCATTAAAGTTGACCTTCTTTTTGACTATTACGTCGATGAATACTTCACCGACCTTAGCGTGATCGTCACCTGGTTTCCACCTATCATCCTTGTTGACATCCACCTATTCTCAGTTTGCTATGTCAGTTTGGCATCCTTCACCAACCAAGATAGACTACCTGTTCAACTCACCTTACTAGTATAACTTGACTTCATCAGTGTTCCTTATACTTGCTGACCTCTTCTTTGTCAGTGGATCAATTTGTCCTTCCATATGTTGGTCCAACTACTCAGTCCATTTACTGACAATATTAAACTTCTTTGTGTATATCGGTTCACATCCTTCAGTTCTTCTTTTGCTTGCTTGCTTTGCCTTGTTGGTGGTCCTGCTTTACCAGTCATTGATGTATTTCATACGTACCGGTAACATATGTGTCTATTTTCTTACACACATATGGATTGGCATCATCATGTCTTACATCACCCATACCGGTCACCACTACTTACTCACCAGTGACCATGCCAAACCAGTTGACATCAATGACAACCTAATGCCAATAATGCTAACAATCTCCCCCTTTGGAATTGTTGTCAACTCATTGCAAGACTTCACATTGGTATATTTCTCCCCCTTTGACACAATGACAAAGGGTCAGGGTACTTCATTCTCCCCCTTTGAAAAATCTTCTCTTTGTGAATACAACTGGTACTGAGACATACAATCCAAAACAATTCCTATGATCAATATGTGGTTGAAGAGATATGGATACTACTATGAACTCCCCCTGAACCATATAACTCATTACAAACTTAAGTATGCAAGGCAGGTGATACAACTCCCAACTTGTGTCTTATGTACTCAAAAGTGCTTACTGGAAATGGTTTGGTGAAGATGTTGGCCACTTGTTCTCCTATAGGGACATACTCCATCTTTACTTCCTATCCTTCAACCTTCTCTCTAATAAAATGATACTTGATGGCTATATGCTTTGTTCTTGAATGCATCAACGGGTTCTTTAATATGTTTATGACACTTGAATTATCACACCAGATGGGAATAGGATCAGAGATGTCCACCTGTATTTCCTTTAGGGTTTTCTTCATCCAACACACCCGAGAGCAACATGTAGCAACATCAATGTATTCTTCTTCATCAATTGAAAGGGAGACTGAATCATTCTTCTTGCTATGCCATGAGACCAGCCAGTCACCTAGGAAGAATGCACCGCTGCTTGTGCTCTTCCACTCACCAATGCAACCTGCCCAATCGACATTAGTATATGTTTCCAAGATGAATTTCCCTTGGTTAGGGTACCACAATTCATAATTGAGTGTTCCTTGTAGGTATCTAAAAATTATGCTTATGACATTCATATGTGACTGCCTAGGTGCTGCTTGAAATCTAGCCACCATGCATACTATCTGCACTATATTCGGTCTGGAAGCAGTAAGATACAATAAGCTAGCTATCATGGATCTATACAATGTCTGATCCACCACTAGTGATTCATCATTCTTGCTTAATTTGCTTCCAGTCATCATGGGGGTACTCACCCATTTGCAGTCCTCCATTTGAATCTTCTTTAAAATATCCTTTGCATACTTGGTTTGTGAGATAAACATTCCCTTATCTAGCTATGATATCTGCAAACCAAGGAAGTATGTGAATTATCCAAGCATTGACATTTCAAATTTTGACTACATCTGATCAGCGAATTCTTTGCAAAAAGTGTCCTTGTTGCCTCCAATAATAATGTCATCTACATACACTACCACAATGATCATGTAATTTTCATCTACCTTGATGTATAAATTGTTGTCAATGCACCCCTTTTTGAATCCTTGCTCCTTTAGATACTGTATGCGGGAAAAGTGGGCTGATAAAACTAAATATGTGAAAATATGACAAATGACTTATCCACACACACACACAGGACTTCTTGATGCAAGCTATGGAGTAATAACGTATTACTCAGCTTCCCAAGGAGGGTCCCATGGTTCTCTATCTCACAATGTCCCTCAAACCAATGTTTTGCTCTCAGATCACTGAGCAAAATGGTTCAGGGATGGCAAATGTAAGAACGAGGGATGCTCTGATAGATTTTAGTATGAGATGTGTTGTAAGCTATGTATGACTCTAGAAATGCAATAAACTAGATGATAAGATGACGAGATTAGTATGAATACTATCCTAGCATACTATATTTAATCTATGATTGAGCTAAGTGATAAAGAAATTATTCTAAGCATGCATATTTAGTCTAATTTCTGATCTAAAAGAGGCTAAATGATGAGCATAAAAATGATATGAAAGCTTGAAAGAATTTGAGCATAAGTGTGATGCTTCAAATTTGAAAGATGATTGTTAAAAATGGAGGAATGAGAGCTCTATTTATAGCACAAACAGGGAAATGGATGGTCAAGATTGAATGGTTTAATCAAGGGCCAAGTTTGAAAGTTGGGGATCCATGTGCACAATTTGCACCAATGAAATGGTGACAAGTGTCAACATAGGGTTGGGTTGAGAGAAGAGGTTGGAGGCATTAAAGGCCTGAGAAGACCTCATGGTTATCTAAAGGCTAAGGGTCAAGTCTAAATTAAGATTATCCACTGGATTAAGAGTTAATCCAAGGATAAACCTTTGTGCAAATGATTAAGAAATAATCATGGTCAAAGCATTAATAGCCTGATGAGACCTTTGGGTTGGGTAGAGGTTGAGTCAAAACAAATGTTTTAACCATGTGGGAGGGATTGAGTTAACCATTAATGGTTATTGGAGACTTTGGGGATTAAGTGGTTGAAGGTTGAAAGCCTTCAATGGTTATCAAAGACTTTGAGCCATTTAGTGGTTGAAGGTTGAAATCCTTCAATGGTTATCAAAGACTTTGAGGGTTTGAGAAGTGACTTCCCTTTTGCTTAGGGATGTGACAAAGTTTAGAGGAGGGGTTAGGCTAATTAGAAGCGATTAGAAGATTCTAGAAGGGATTAGGAAGGGGTTTGGGATTTTGCAAGTGGATGGGGGGATAATAGGATTTAATTGAAATTATTTAATTCAATTTGGTTGCAATTTGGAGAAATTAAATAAATTAGATTTATTCAATTTGGGATAACTATTTAATTAAATTTGAATTTAATTAAAAGTGGATAGGGGGATTTTATTGAATAAAATGATCTATTCATTAAATGGGTATAGTGAATTTAATTTAAATAAATTAAATAATTTATTTAATAAAATAGAAAAATGTGGATAATTTAATTAAATTGGATTTAATCAAATAGAGAAATGAACATAAAATATTCATTTAGGAATGTGGTCATTTTTATACGTCTACATTTTGCCCCTCTTTGAAGTGACGTGTGTGCACATGTTATTTCAAAGAAAATGATGCCTTATCATGATTTATGATCAAATGCAATTTTTGTGTCATTCTTTTGATTTCCAGTCGTGCTCGATGTTGATTTGATGCCCCAGATTCGATATTTGATGATGATGCCCCCTCGGGAGATGAATCAATATTTTGAAAAAAATAAAATTTTTTGATTTAAGTTGATGAGTTGCGTAGGATGTGTATGATTTTGTGCATGTAAAATGTGTGTGAATTGATTCATCTCCCGATAAGTTACAAATTTTATGGTATAGGGGAGACCGCGACCATATTACAGGTCCAGTCGGCTAACCCTAATTTCATTTTCCACCTATAAGAGGGGAAAAGGGCTTGATTTAGGTTCATTTGTGCTTTATTGATTTTGGAGAAAGAGAATTTGCTCTGGAGAGAAAATGCCTATTCCCTATCACCGACACCGTTTCAAGCGTGTCTGGAGGTACCGGAGACCTATAGCACGTGGACCACCAGTAAGTCAACGTTTTTGACCCCTTTTTGATTTTTTGTTTTGTCGTTTTTAGTCAGTTTTTGAATTTTAAAGTTCAGGTGTAACGATTTAGCGCGTCTAAGGTCTAGAGTAGTGCATACGAAGTGTAGAGTAGCGCATCGAGGTCAATTTTAGGGGTCGCGTCCGAAAAAGATAGGTTAGCGCATAAAATTATTAGGTTAGCGCGTGCATGTAGAATAGCGCATGGAAAGTTTTGGGTAGCACGTCGCGTCAACAGGTTAGCGCGTAGGACTAACCTAACGCATAGGGGCCGCAGGGGTTCGTATAGGGAAGGGGGTTTAGCGCGTAGGACTAACCTAGCGCATAGGGCTAAAAGGGTAGCGCCTAGGAGGGGTATATTAGCGCGTAGGCAGAGTCTAGCGCATGGGTTGGTTTAGGTAGCACATTGGATGAAAAATTTAGCACGTGGATAGAATCTAGCGCATAGGTTAGATAGAATAGTGCATAGGAGAGGCAGCCTAGCACGTGGGGGTGCTTTAGCGCATTGAAGATCTGTTTTAGCGCATCTGAAAATTTTTGCAGTTTTGGCCGAGTTGAAAATTTGTTTTGTTGGCCTGTCGTGTTTTGATGAATTTATCGAATATGAGTGTTTGTATAACTTGTTTTGATTTGCAATTTTCCAAGTTATGTATAGATTTCAACGTGTTTTGTTAAACAGAATATGATGTATTTGCGTGCTCTATTTCAAATTCAATGTGTGGGAAGCCTGAGTTGTATTACAAGCCGATATGGGTTGGAAACTTGAGTTGTTTTATAAGCTGATATGGGTGGGAAACTTGAGTTGTTTTACAATTTTATGTGATTGTGGAGACTTGAGTTGTGTTACAAGTTTTGATATGGTTTTTGAGAACTTGAGTTGTTTTACAAGTTGATATGAAATGATAGGATTTTGAACTTTGATTGTAGATGAGCAAATTGTTTTATGTTGTTGATGTAAGTTTGATTTTGATATCTTTGTGTTGATGTGGAAACTGATATTGGGTATGTTTTGTTTGTTGACAGGAGCGATTGGGTGTTGTGCAGTCGAGGGAGAGATTCCCGAGACCGTGGACGTTGATACCGCGATTGTCACAGGCAGATTTGGACATTATAGAGAGATGTGGATTGACATCTCTTCTGGATATGCCTCGGTTCACTGTGAAGCGGGGACTTTTGACAGCGTTGGCAGAGAGGTGGCATAGCGACACAAACACCTTTCATTTTGCCACTGGAGAGATGATAGTGACACCGGAGGATTGCTACCGGATTTTGCGGATTCCTGTAGTAGGGGCACTACTTCCCTATGAGCAGTCAGAGGAGGGCGGCACAGAGGCACTGCGCCGCATTTTTCAGGATGACACAGTTTGTGGCTATGAGATCCCCTGGCAGGAGTTTTTGGATTTGGGTTATGCACCGCTGCCATCTGTACTGGCAGGATTCATTGGGGGATTCCTTTGTCCTGATCATAGGTCAAAGGGATTCTTTGTGGGATGGGGGTTAGTTTTGGAGGAGATGGCCACACAGGGCCAGAGATTTGCATGGGGGTCAGCGATGTTGGCTTATTTATACCGGAGTTTGCATGAGGTAGTATACCTCGGGTACGGCAGTTTGTCAGCTGGCGTGACCCTATTACAGGTCTGGTGCTGGGAGCACATTCCAGCAGCGAGGCCACTGACAGATAGAGATAGGCCCGTAGGTGCAGCATATGCCTACGGATATAGAGGTCTAGTTGTCCAGCGTAAGCTGGGCAAACTAGAGCATTGGAGGAGGGTTTTTGACGACATAGATACGGTCACCTGGAGACCGTATACAGGTTGTGAGGTATGGGCAGAGGATGGGCTGGAGATGCCCTTTGTATTTATGACGAGGTATCTGATTGGGAGGACCCCGTTCGTCATTGAGCGGTTTGTGGTGACCCGAGTTTTGAGGCAGTTCGGGCGCCAGCAGGGGATTCCTCAGGGAGCATGTTTGTATGCACGGTGGCAGTAGGATGTGGTCGATTGGGGGCCGACTATTGATAGTGCCGTGGCAGTGGAGGAGTTTACGGGGTTAATCGGGCAGATCTGGGACTATGCCCCAGAGATTCAGGACACAGGGATGACGGATCAGTTCGCCCGTTTGTTTGCTGCGCAGGCGTTGGCGAGGATCTCAGATCCGGAGGAGATGAGGCCAGCATTTGACTCGGATGAGGAGGAGGGAGATGGGGGAGATGATGGAGATGATGGGGAGGATGGAGGAGGTAGAGGAGCCAGAGGGAGGCGGGGAGGTAGAGGTTTGGAGAGGGCGGTACGGCAGGGGAGGATTGAGAGGGGGAGAGGAGGATTGGCTATCGGAGCCGGGAGAGAGGGGAGAGTGGCGGAGGTGGTAGCTGTAGTGGGGGGTGAGGAGGAGCTGAGTAGACCAACACAGAGGTATTTCAGTTTGCACCCATTTTCCTTCTCTACCATCTTCCTAAAGATCTTAAATCTATCAAATGTTTGTGTTTATCTTGTAGCAAAGTAACCCATGTCATTCTTGAATAGTCGTCAATGAAGAGCATAAAATATCTTTCACTAGCAAGAGCTCTTGTCCTAGTCGAACCACATAGATCTATATGCACAAATTGAATTGAAGATTATGCACAAGTTGGTATAATCTATGATATAGGTTCTATTTATCTTTGTGCTAAGAATAACACTGATGTTGTTTTATATGTTGAAGGTCTAAAGCATAATATTTTGAGTGTTGGACAGATGATTGATAAGGGATATGATTTTCAATTCAAGAATGGGAAATGTAATATCTTGAGTAGCTCCGGAATAGAGATTGCATCAGGTACAAAGACTAAAGGTAATATCTTTCACTTGAATGTTGGTGGTAAAATTTGTTTGATTGCTCAAATTGATGAAATTTGGTTATGGCATAGAAGGATGCGTCATGTAAACTTTTACTGCATGGTTAAGATAGGTTCTACTCAAGCAGTGAGAGATCACAAAACAAGAAGGGACACCTTCGGGAGGACCAACCACCTATAACCATAAAGCCTTGAATTCACCTGTCTCTTAACAAAATCTTCATCTAACAAAATTGTATGAGAAACAATTTCTCGCTCATCTTCACACTTATTGTAGGAGAGAGTGGATATGCATCAGTCCTACACACATGTACTAGTTGAGAATTCTCAACTAAAGAAGTAGTTAGTAAAGCAGACGATTACACCCCCTCCTATGATTGTCCAGTAGGAAGAATCATCAAAGGCCATGGAGGAGATTGTTTCTTTGAAGAAGGAAATAACTAATCTTTAGTAACAGGTGCAAGATAAAGATCACCAAATTTTGAGGACAAAATCAATGGAAAAAGACAAGGTTGTAACATTGATTAAGGGAACTTTGTCACATTTACTGAGATAAATTTTGAATAGAATTGAAGATGTTTACAATTCTTTTTGCATTCTTTCAGAAGGGGCTGCTCAATGTTCTAAGTTTTTGACTGAATTAAAGGAGATTTTTGAAGGGTGGAAAGTTCTATAGCCAAAGACCAAAGATTTAACTATTGCGGTCCAATACATGCCCAAGACACCACAAACATTAGTAGATTTTTGGAGAGCTTATGAGTCACTTGTTGATGAGATTCATTATTTAGAAGACAAGGATGGAGAAGTTAAAGAAATAATGCAAAGTTTTAATGAATTGAAAGATTGGACCATCCCTCTCCTTCATGCTGAAAATTCAGAGTTGAAGGCTTTTGATGAATGGAAGAGACAATATGAAGATATAATTAATGTTGCCATTAAGAAGATAGTTGATAAGGATTATATAAATGAGCTAATATAGTATTCAACTATTGATAAGCTTATCTCAACCGATACAACATATTTAAGGTTTGTTGTTGGTGTCAAAGCAGTTATTGACGCCAAATGCAAAGAGGCTCCAAATCGAGTGGAATTAATAAAAAATGTGGAATGGTCAACATGTTTTGCAGTTCACAACTGGCATGAGAAGCATTGTGTTGTTAAGGATGTTTGAGGAGGTGGATCGCTAGTTATGATTGAAGAATATTTGAAGGAGGAGGTTGTGTGTCTTGTTAAAGGCATAGCATTTATCTTCTCAAGGCACGACAACTTCTTGTTTTGAAGTATGAAGATACTTTTGGAATATTCTCTAATGATGCAATGTAATTATAACATGTATCATCATCCTAAATCTTATTTTTCATTAAAGAAATTTAGGGTTGATTGACAAAGGCTTCTGAAATTTTGTAAGTGACATATACTTGAAAAAAATAATCATTATGAGCATAGGGTTTTAATTTTGTCTGAATTGTATATCCACAAGATTTGAGTTAATGAAAATTGCACCGCGTTTTGTCTATTTGTTTTATTTTTCTTGTCTTTCATAATTCTTGTTTATCAAGGATGAATGGGTATTGTGTTTATAGTTATGTGTGAATGTGTAATTGCATAGTTAAGGTTCTTTTCAAGGAGAAGATTAAATTCTTGCTATAAATTGCAGTGGATGATAAAATGAAAGAGATTACATAAGTATGATTCACAGTGGGATATGCTGAATATTGATGTAAGGCATCTTTATTTGGGAATTGATTGTGGGATTGTTAAATTCAGGAAATGTTGACTCTGTTACCTTAGGATAGGCACTAGTTTGTACACAGTTATGACACTTCAGATACCTCTTATTTAAAAATCATTAAATCTTTATTTTAATTTTAGTTTCATATGTTATTTCCTTAGAATCTAATGTATCTTTCATATTCTATGAGTGAAATGGTGTGTGTAGGCAATCATGTATGTACGTTGGCTTAGAATTCTAAGAATTATTTGTTTGTAAAGGATGTTTGGTATGAATTATGCTATCTGTGTGAATGTCTTGTAGGTCTACCTTCTTGGGTTTTGTGGAGCCCGAAGTGTAAAATAATTCCTTTCCTTGGAATTGTTGTCAATTGGCCATCTAGCTTGGAATGGTAAAGGTTGTTTTAACTACTAGGTGGAAAACACCAACATCATCCCCACACACTTAATTATAATACTAGCAAATCCATAAAATAAACTAGAACCAATATCTCCAAAACAAGAAGATAAACTAGTATGATAAATATCCCCAAAAATAACTATCTAGGCATTTAATCATCCACCCTCTCATCCTATTGTAATAAACCAATATACAATAGCCATATAAAAGGTCAACTAGCTAATTTTTCATCAAAACTATAAAGATGATTGGATATAGATATTCCACATTTAAGTCATCCAATTACAAAAAATGATTGATTTCAACTTAATAAAGTGCATAACTCATAAATCTAAAATGAATGAAACCTGAAAATTCATCATTACATCAGTAACTTGTAAACTAAGATAAGAAAGAAGATAATCAACAAACCTCTCAAGACAAAAGAACTACATTAACTCTACTTATTTTTTCCCCAAATATATCCATATTGATAGCCAAAGTCAAGGATCCAAACAAGAAAGGGTAGGTGCAGGAATTTGAGTCCACAAAAGTGCAAAAAGTGGATGTTATTCTCGATTTTTCAAAATTTGTCACAATTGATCTAAAAATTTGAAGCAATTAAACAATGAATCTCAAAATAGTTCAACAATATAAAATGTAGTACTCTGAGTCTAGTTTTCAAATCTGTAATTTATTTTATTACCAAGATGGTATAAATTGATTTTCAATAAGCATGTATAAAAATCATTGTTTAAAAGTCACTTTTTCAGGACCATACCATGCATGTGTACGACCACCATATTTTGACCTAAATAAATAATTTTCTCGAATCCTTTTGGTAAAATATGTGTAAGACACTAAATATTGATAAGGAATTTTTGTTAATTTTTTAAAAAATATTTTTAATTAATATTTTATTGGTCCTAATTATTGTTTTAAAAACCCCTTGTCTATGGCGACCATAACTAGACCTATCATTTCTTGATTTTTTTGAATTTTTTAAAAATTGTGTCTTGATTGATGTTATATTTTTTTTGAAAAGACAAACAATTCAAATTTATCAAAAAATAGGAAAACTTGTTATTTCATCGACCGATTTCATAAAAAATGAAATTAAAAATAGTCAAAACAATCTATTCCTAAAAAATTGCATATTTGAAATTTTGGACACTCTAGTCTATAATGGGTTTCAACTTCAAAAAAAAATTACAAAAAGGGTCATCAAGCATATGTCTAAAGTCACTCTTTTCTATTGATACCAACATGACCTTGTACTTGCAAGTCTAAGGCTAAGGGTTGACTACCCATGCCTTTACCAAGCCGACGCCCAATGAAAAATGCAAGTTTATATTTCAAGTTTTTAGAAATAGGTACCCATTTTGGAAATGGGTATTCTTTCCTAAACATAACATTTACTTAATGTTAATCCTATGAGGATCCGGTTAATACTGAGAGGGGGGGTGAATCAGTATTAGGACCAATTGAAACTTTAAACCAAAATCAAACTTATATCATATTTGACATCATTTATCAAATATCTCAACTTCTTTTATTAGGTCTAACAGCCTCTTTATCAGATTTGCTAACACATTAATCAAATCATTTACCACATCTATCAGTTTTTTCACCACTTCAGCAATCATATAGATTTGATCATTTACCAACTCATCTTATCAAATCAATCACTTTTCTCTATCAACTCTTATCAGTACCAGTAATCTTTGATAAACCTCTGATAAAACATCATAACTGATGTACTCAAAAATAGTTCATGAAATGTAACATAAACAAGAATATCACATTAAAAACATTCCACACATGAACACCATATTTTTTGACTTGGAAACCCAAATAGGGAGAACCACGGTGGGAGTTGTCACCCACAAATATTTGTACTCTTTTGAAGTACGCCCTATTAGGAGCTTACAATACGCCCTGTTAGGAGTCACCTGGTTAAGGGATTTGCCTAGTAGCTTGGTTAAAAGCTTGATGATAGAGGTTCTATTTATCTTGATGGTAAGAATAACACTGCGCATACTACCATGCATACTAGCCACCATGCATACTACTTGCACTATATTCGGTTTGGAAGCAATAAGATACAATAAGCTAGCTATCATGGATCTATACAATGTCTGATCCACCACTAGTGATTCATCATTCTTGCTTAATTTGCTTCCAGTCATCATGGGGGTACTCACTCATTTGCAGTCCTCAATTTGAAACTTCTTTAACATATCCTTTGCATACACTTATAGTTTCTTGCTATTGAAAGGCTCACTACCAAGGAAAAATAAGAATGAACTGAGAGTATTGCATCTACAAATGCATAGGATCAATTCCTGTTAAGCTCAGACATCACATCAATTTCTTGCAGTAGATTTGGTTAAGAAACTCTAAAAACCATTCGCTATTTTCTTGCTCCATTCACACATAACCATTGTCACACTAAATATATTCTTCTTCTTCGCCCATAGATATCAACTCTCTCACTCTATCTCTCATCACCTACTTTCCACACATGTATCACACACATAATATGTGTGTACCAATAAGAATATTAATCAAGTCAGCCTCAAAGACACTTTCCCAAAAGATAATCCAACAGTCAGATCACATGCTACAAGCATCAGAGCAAAAAAATAGTAAAAACATTCAAGGTCGACCTGACCCATAATGAACATATCCTTTAATTTCCACAAGAGAACACTTTCAAAGCATAAAGAGAATGATCCAATTTAGCATAAAGAAAGTTAAAGATACGAATAACAGATCATCAAAGGATTATCATTAGATATAAAAAACCAGAGGAAACCGGAGCTCATAGAACTGTCAAACACTGCACAACCGAATATATTATGGAGCACAACATCTCAATTACTTCTAGAGCACCAAAACTAGAATACAACAATCTTAAGTAATTACCACCAACATACAAAAAATGTGTTTTCATATCTACAACAAGACATAAATGTAGAGCATTGCAATCTTGAAAACTTGTTGGCATTTGACACTCATCCAGTGATTTTCAGTGGCTTCTGGTAGTTGCATATTGGTCTAAGGTTGTCATTGATGGAAACTCTTCCTAGTGATTCAATCTGATAGTTTTAATTCATCTTATCTAGAAGATGGAGTTAACTAGTAAAACAGGGTATTTCAGTAATGTTTTGATCCAGAATGATTTCCGATGATTGTGGTGTTTTTGGTGAATGTTTTTGTGATCTCGATGATTGGGAAGACATTTGAGAAGAATGTGACTATAATCTTTTGGTCCAATGCTATTTTTGTTCAAGATTGAAGCCGACTTAATCCGCATGTTAATGAACTTATAAGTAACTGAGAGGGGGGATGAATGAGCGCAAGTAAAAATAATAGAAATCTGATTACCAAATTTACCAACTTAAAACTCAATAGGCATGTAGGAAAAATCACCAAGTATGCAATTACCACATAAAGAATAAACTACATGACACGAGTTTATACATGGAAAACCCAAATGGGAAAAATTATGGTGGGAGTTAGTTCCCACAAGATCCACTATCTGCAGTATAGAGATATGACTGGTTAAGATCTATAACACCCGGTTAGGGGCACACCATGTTAGAAGTGTCTAAGCTCAGTTAAGAGCTTTAAAAAAGGCTTGTGAGGACCAGCCTTGTTAGGATACCCAAGTTACTGGGATTTGCAAACACAAGTTAATGTGTCACCTGGTTAGAGGGTTTAATGATCAGACCTGTTAGGATCCGATTGCACCTTGTTAGGAGTGACCTTGTAAGAGGATTTTCTTGCTACAACTGTTAGGGAGAAAACAAGTACAAGTGATCTCAGTATAACACCTTTAGTGTCTGATAAGATCAGCTTCAGAACATTACAACATCACATAGACTTTATCTCTCAACTCCTCTAATCATCGCACTATCATAAATACAAAATTCGCTAATGATCTTTCACACTCTCAAGCTCATACCCATATATCCTTTCATACCTCGTCACATATTTAAAATCATCATAAGGTCGGCTAGAACCTTGTTATAATTTCCTAGGTTCAATGCATCTAGACAATCTTGCATTGTACACTTTAGTTATGTCAGTCACCGACATAACAAATCCAATTTTCTGTCATTTTACCGATCTGAGTGATTGTCACCACTACCAGTTAAGTCTTCATCAACTAATTTGTTCAGTCAAATAAATGTCGTTCACCTGATTGAAACAACACATGTGGTCATGAACATATCTTCATCTAATATTCTTCAATGCCACTGCAAAACCGCAAAATCTCATTCTTCATGATTTTCACATACCGGTTGTCAGAATGTAACACTATCAGTCTTTTACCGGTTGAAGTCCTAATTACTAGTTAAGATAAACATTGTCTTTGCTAACTAGTTAAGCCTTGCCGATTGAATAGTAGGACTTAGGTGACTTAAAGAAACATAGTTGCCATCAATGACAATATACAAAATAGTCATCATACATTAATCTATACTCTATACTCAACAGACATAACCCAGTTGCATGAAGCAAAAACACATTACCGGTTTAGTTCAAATGATCAAAAGCCAACATTCTCCCCCTTTGGCATTGATTGCAACACTTAGGAAAATTTATCAACCAAGTGTGCAACACAAAAATTGACTTCATTACATGCGTACTCCCCCTTAACAATACATACAAAATTTTGACTCTTAAACTAATTCTTCTCCCCCTTTGACAACAATGCCAAATAAAGAAAAATACATACATTACATCAAAATTTGTCATCAAAACTGCATGGATATATAGAGATAAAAGTGTTAAGGTCTTTACAATGCAATTGTTAAGAAAACATCACTGAAATGAAACTTCAACTATTTTAGATCATTGTCCCAAATTTCTAATAGTGTCTCGGTAATCTCAACATATGTCATTATCTGGGCTGCGAACTCCTGCATAACATCAACTGTACTCATCTCTGGAGTAGCCAAAATCGCCTCTGACTCTGTGAATTCTCTCTGAAGAATATCTACTTTTAAAAGTAGAGTAGTTGAGTCTAGAGTTCTTTCAGTGATATGACCTATTTTACTTGCTCACGATCATATAGTTCTAATTGGTTCTGTAAATCAACAACCTGTCTACCAAAAGTGATTACTGAGTCTTGTATGGGTGTGAATGTTTCACTTAACTTTTGTATCTCCTTCTTAGTATTAGCTCTCTTCTTTTTGAAGTCAGCACAAAATAGTGAAAATTGGGAGATAGTAGCCAAAATCTTACATCCGATTTCCAATCCAGACTTCAACAAGTCTTTATTCACCGTTAGGGCTACTTTGTCTTTATCTATCTAAAGCATTAACTATTCTCCCCTTTTCTTCTTGTAATCTTTTTCAACAGAAATGTATGCAACTTCTTCAAGGGTTTTAAGTTGTTCATCGACATCAACAACTAACTGTCCAAGTTTGGCAATAGGGGTAGCAAAATGTTTTGTATCAGTCTAGTCATCATACATAAATCTATACTCTATACTCAACATACATAAAATGGTTGCATCAAGAAAACACACATCATTAGTTTATTTCAAATGATCAAATGCCAACATTCTCCCCCTTTGGCATTGATGACAACACATGAAAATTTTGTCAACCAAGTGTGCAACACAAAAATTGACTTCATTGCATGCATACTCCCTATTAATAGTACATACAAAGTTTTGACTCTTAAACTAATTCTTCTCCCACTTTGACAACAATGTCAAATAAAAAAGTAAAATACATACATTACATCAAATTTTGTCATCAAAACTGTATGGATATATAGAGAAAAAAGTGTTAAGGTATTTACAGTGCAATTATTAAGAAAACATTATTGAAATTAAACTTCAATTATTTTAGATCATTGTCCCAAATTTCTAACAGTGTCATGGTAATCTCAACATGTGTCATTATCTGTGTTGTGAACTCCTCCATAGAATCAACTGTACTCATCTCTGGAGTATCCAAAATCGCCTCTAACTCTGTGAAAGCTCTCTGAATAATATCTACTTTTTGAAGTAGTTGAGTCTAGAGTTCTTTCAGTGATCTGACCTATTTTACTTGCTCATGATCATATAGTTCTATCTAGTTCTGTAAATCAACAACCTGTTTACCAAAAGTGATTACTAAGTCCTATACCGGTGTGAATGTTTCACCTAACTTTTATAACTCTTTCTCAGTATCAACTCTCTTCTTTATGAAGTCAGCATATAATAGTGAAAATTGGGAGATAGTAGCCAAAATCTTATAGTCGGTTTTCAATCCGGTCTTCAACAAGTATTTATTCACCGTTAGGGATACTTTGCCTTTATCTATCTCAACCATTAATTGTTCTCCCCTTTTCATCTTGTAATCCTTTTAAACAAAAATGTATGCAGCTTCTTCAAGGGTTTTAAGTTATTCACCGACATCAACAACTAACTGTCCAAGTTTGGCAATAGGGGTAGCCAAATGTTATGTATCAGTCTAGTCATCATACATAAATCTATACTCTATACTCAATAGACATAAATTAGTTGCATCAAGAAAACATACATTATCGGTTTAGTTCAAATGATTAAATGCCAACATTATCCCCCTTTGGCATTGATGGCAACACTTAGGAAAATTTTGTCAACCAAGTGTGCAACACAAAAACTGACTTCATTGCATGTGTACTCCCCCTTAATAATACATACAAAATTTTGAATCTTAAACTAATTCTTCTCCCCCTTTGACAACAATGCCAAATAAAGAAGTAAAATACATACATTACATCAAAATTTGTCATCAAAACTACATGGATATATAGATATAAAAGTGTTAAGGTCTTTATAGTGCAATTCTTAAGAAAACATCATTGAAATGAAACTTCAATTGTTTTATATCACTGTCCCAAATTTATTATAGTGTCTCGATAATATCAACATATGTCATTATCTGTGTTGTGAAATCCTCCATAGAATCAATTGTACTCATCTCTGGAGTAGCCAAAATTGCCTCTGACTCTGTGAATTCTCTCTGAAGAATATATACTTTTGGAAGTAGTTGAGTCTGGAGTTCTTTCATTGACTAGACCCATTTTACGTTCTCATGATCATATAGTTCTAACTGGTTCTGTAAATCAACAACTTGTCTACCAAAAGTGATTGCTAACTCCTATACTGATGTGAATGTTTCACTTAACTTTTATAACTCCTCATTATCAGCTCTCTTCTTTCTGAAGTCAACACAAAATAATGAAAATTGGTAGATAGTAGCCAAAAAATTACAGTCAGTTTCCAATCTGGTCTTCAACAAGTCTTTATTCACCATTAGGGATAATTTGCCTTTATCTATCTCAACCATTAACTATTCTCGCATTTTCTTCTTGTAATCCTTTTCAATAGAAATGTATGTAGCTTCTTCAAGGGTTTTAAGTTGTTCACCTACATCAACAGCTAACTGTCCAAGTTTGGTAATAGGGGTATCCAAATATTCTGTATCAGGCTAGTCATCATACATAAATCTATACTCTATACTCAACAAACATAACCCGGTTGCATCAATCAAACACACATTACCGGTTTAGTTCAAATGATCAAAAGCCAACATTCTCCCCCTTTGGCATTGATGGCAACACTTGGAAATTTTTGTCAACCAAGTGTGCAACACAAAAATTCAATTCATTGCATGCGTACTCCCCCTTAACAACACATACAAAAATTTGACTCTTAAACTAATTCTTGTCCCCCTTTGATAACAATGCCAAATAAAGAAGTAAAATACATACCTTACATCAAAATTTGTCATCAAAACTGCATGCATATATAGAGATAAAACTGTTAAGGTCTTTACAGTGCAATTCTTAAGAAAACATCACTGAAATGAAACTTCAATTGTTTAAGATCTATGTTGCGAACTCCTCCATAGCATCAACTGTACTCATCTCTAGAGTAGCCAAAATCGCCTTTGACTCTGTGAATTCTCTATGAAGAATATCTACTTTTGGAAGTAGTTAAGCCTGGAGTTCTTTCAGTGATCTAACTCGTTTTACTTGCTCATGGTCATATAGTTCTAACTAGTTCTGTAAATCATATAGTTCTAACTAGTGTTGAGTCTTGTGCTGGTTTGAATCTTTCACTTAATTTTGTAATTCCTTCTCAGTATTAGCTCTCTTCTTTCTCAAGTCAGCATAAAATAGTGAAAATTGGGAGATAGTAGCCAAAATCTTATAGTTGGTTTCCAATCTAGTCTTCAAAAAGCCTTTATTCACCATTAGGGCTAATTTGCCTTTATCTATCTCAACCATTAATTGTTCTCCCCTTTTCTTCTTGTAATCCTTTTCAACAGAAATGTATGCATCTTTTTCAAGGGTTTTAAGTTGTTCACTAGCATCAACAACTAATTGTCCAATTTTTTCAATAGGGGTAGCCAAGTGTTTTGTATCAGTCTCTGGTAGGAGACTTGACAAAATATCAATAACAGTTCTTATAGTCTCTGGTTCTCTTTGTTGTTCCTTAAATATTTTCTTTTGTGCATGGGATTGCATTGTAGTAGAAATCTCCATTAACTCCGAAGAACTCAAATTGTCCATATTAATAGGACTTTTAATGCTCACGGAGTTAGTATAATCATCATCAACTATTATTTTCTTCAGTTTGGATTCAGGAGGTACCTCAAGAGTTGTCTTTATTTCTTCTGTTCTTCTCTCCTCTTCCACCTTCTCTGTTTTCTTCTCTTCCCCCTTTTCTTTTTTTGTCTTCTCTTCATTAGTGGTGTCCTTGACCAATGGTGGATTTTTAATAGTCTTTTCTTTCACCGGTGCTTCCTTTTCCTTATCAACCTTATCCTTCTAATTATCCTCAGTAGCAACATTTACATTTTCATCTACACTTACATTGACTGGTGCAGTTTGAGTCCATGTTGACTGTGCATTCACTGGTTTCCCAATTGAGCACTTGTCTTCTGCTTTCTTTTCATCTTTGTTTTCTTCCTATTCCTGTTGAGTTTCAAACATTTATACATCAACTTCAAAAACATTTATATTGTCAGCAGTGTTAGCAACATTATCAGCATCAATGGTATCATCATCCGGTATATCTATTGGTTTAGTATCAATAGGATAATCTTGTATATACTTGTTGTCTGGTTCAATATCTGTGATCTTTATTCCTTCAGGAAGTTCTTCTGACTTTGGCTTTATAGGGGTATTATCCTCAATTTCTTCATATTTTTTCTCTTCTTCATCAGGGATGAGACCTAAAGCCTTTTTCATCAAAATCTTAGTCTCCTTTTGAACTAATTCAGCCTCTCCAATAAGAATTCTTGTTAATCTTTTCTTTGATCTGAACAATTCTTTTGTATTAACCTTTATCTATTCAATTTCCTTTTCAATTGCTTCCAGTTGCAAGTGTTTAAGTGTATAATAAATAAATTCTTTGTCTAGGTTGATTGTCGCTTTCCACCTTGCATCAATCAAATTATATAAAGAATCTGGAATCTCCCCTTGCAACTCAATGAGGGCTTTGCTATATTTATTCATACTAAAGATGACTGCATCTTCAATCTCCCTTTGTTGACTTTCAAATAAATGAACAAACAATGTATTCAAACCTTTGTATATCTCATACTCCTTAATTATTCGAACCATTCTACTTAAAGTATCTTCTAATGTAAATGGTTTCTTAGATACTTTACCTTTACCAGTAGTCTTCTTCTTCTTAGCACTTGCCATTACTGCTCTCTTATCTTCTTTTAATTCTATTTCCTCTCCATCTTTCACCGGTTTATGAGCCTTTTCCTTCTTTCTTTTACTAGTTTGGGCAGGCACGACAAGAGGCTCAATGGGCTTACCTTTCCTCCAAAATTGTATTTAAGAGGGTTTACCTCATTGGGATTCAACAGGCTTTACCTTTGTTTCTTCTACCTTTTTCTTTTCTGCTGCTTTGGCTGCTCTTGTCTTACCATTGGAAGTATTGGTTGGTACACTAGAATTTCCACCTTGTTCGGCCTCATGTTTGGCTTTTGTTTCTACTATATGTTCCTTAGTGAATCTGAGCTATTCAACAAAGACCTCCACCTCTTTTCTCGCTTTATTTGCCATTACCGGTCGCTGCAATTCAAAGTGTACTTGAAGTAGTTTGTCCTTATAGGTTCCAAACCTTTCCGTGGTGGTATCAAATGGTTGAACTAGCAAATGATCAACATAAGCAATTATGATCATGCATGTATCTGTGTCTATCATAAAATAAATGGAATTCTCATACCATTTGACTACTTCTACTGGTATGTGTTCCCTATCACGCATTTTCTTTTGAAATTTCTTGAAATAACCCCATGATATATCATCGAACTTGTCTTTTAGAATCCTAATACTATTCTTCATATGTAGTAGGGCAGGGGAACCAGTTATCCACTGAACATCTCCAATATCAAGGAAAAAGGTTTGAAAATAGAAAGACAATCCCAAAATTAGTTGTTCAAATTTAAATCTCAGCTTCTTGTCCTTCTTCATAGCTTCTAGATTTGCCATTAATTGTCTCCTTAATGCTTCTTCAAGATCAAAGTCCACATTCTCTTTTACCATTCAGTATGCAGTGCGTATAGTTGTTGTTGATATACTATTCATTCTTCTTGAATAGAAGATTCTATAACTAATTACCATTGATGTAAATTTAATTGCATGATCATTAATATCATTCATAGTCATGGCTCTTCTATCCCATCTAAAATTTGCTAGCTTCTCAACATCATTTTTAGTTACTGACTTCAGTAATGGCACTTCACCAATTGAACAAAATTCAGCCACATGAATTGATCATGAATTCAAATTAAAATAAATATTCCTAACTCATCATCAAAATCATCAATAAAATTGATCGCATGATGAAACCCTTTATCAGCGATGCTTCTAAACTATTCTTTTAGTATCCTTTTTCTCATCACATAAAGATTTGTACTGAGTAAAAATAGCAATCACTTCCATGTACTCAAGTTTTCAATGATAAAAGGATCTTACATCTTCTACATGTAAAACTCCATTCGGTACACCAGATAGGGCATCGACAGGGTATGTTTCTTCAAACTTATATGGACGTCTTTTAAATTCTAGTCTTTCCCTCTCAGTCACATCGACAAGGTGAGGTGTATCCATTTCAAATGTGTAAATCACCAAGAAAAGAATAGGATTTCTCAGATAAATACCTTTTCTACTTTGGTACTAGGGTTTCCAACCGTAAAAAACTTTCAATATTCGATCAATTCAAACTTCACTCTGATCACTCCAGATTGCTGGTAAATGGTTTGAATGCTGCTAGAATAGACTTTTCTCTTCCCTTCTCGCTTGCCAAATGCTCTGAAGATCACAATGTATCAAATGAAATTCAAAAAGTTCCTTTTATTTTCTTTCAAACTACTACATTAAATGCTTTACCTGACAAAACCCTAAAATGCCTTAAAATACTCTTAAGCATATTACCGGTTGCAAAAACTCAATGATATTTATCAGTTATGATCCAAAAACACATCAAAATGCATCAGAATATGCATATTTAACTTACAATACATCATCTAGGGGTTCATCTCAAGATTTGACAATAAGCTCACCCCAAGTTGTAAAAATAACTTAGTTTGTCGATGATGGATTCTCTACATTAGGTGAAGAATTTGATTCCTCAGATGATTTGTCATCACTCTTCTTCTTCTAGGTTCTATTCATCTCAACTTTGGTTTCTTCAATATCAACTTTCTGCTTTTGTTTTTGGTCTGCTGGATGATTCACCAGTTGGTTCTTCAGTGTTCTGCAAAACTTGGCAATGTTTCCCAGTTTGTTACAATGATAACATGCCATTCTAGATGCTCTCCAAGGTCCTGCATTGCCTCTACCTAACCTTCTTCTGCATTTCATTTCCACATGTTCAAAATTGTTGGAGATTGAACAAATCACATTGACTATATTCTCCATCTCATAAGGACTAGACCAGTTAACATAGGGTCTTTGCCAATTTGTGCTTCTCCGGTCAGTGAAATTCCTTCTCCAATCACCATCAGTTCTTGGATTCATATGAGGTGCTGGATAATTAGCTCCATACTTGGATTCAATAGATCTATTCCCATACATGTTTCATGTATAACAGTAACCTTCAAATTTTCTAGGCACATATCTAGCATTAGGTCTATAACTAGTATTAGCATCAAATCTGCTTCTACAAACATTAGCAGTATGTCTTGGTTTATGACAGTTAAAACAAATAGGTTTGTAAGTTTTCTTATCGGTAGGCTTCTGAGCCTTAGGAGTTGTTTTACCTTCATGCATGTTGCTCTTGGTACTGAAAGGTTCACCCTTCTCAAATGTATTGTACCCTAACCCAGATGTATCACCTTTCATCATTTGAGATTGGATTTATTCATCCAGCATAGAGGAACTCTTGTTGAATTTACCAAGTTTCCCATTAGCCTCAGCAAGTTCCTTTGTAAGATCTTCATTTCTTTTCATGAGGGTCTCTCTAAGAGACACTGCCATTTCAAAATCTGACTGTAATGCTTCTTTTTCTTCTTTCTCCTCATGCCAATGTTCATACAAAGTTACATTCTCCTACTTAATCTTAAAGATTTCATGCTCTTTATCTCGGATCTAATCTTCAATCTTTCTTCTAGCTTCAATTTCCTCACTCATCTAGATTGTAGTTGCTTCCATCTCTCTTCTTAGATTAGTCATGTTGGTATTATGGATGTGTTGCATTAGTTTTGTCATTGATGTCAACACTTATCCTTCTAGAGATCTTTGGTTATGTTGAACCAGCACATTATGTTCACCGACAAGTTCAGTGACTTATGCACAATTACCAGTATATTGTTCACCGACACTAAGGATGACTTGTTACCATCTGGAGATCACTTTTTTATGTCGAAGACATAATTTGGATACTTGGTTTTGGTATTTTGGTTATTGACCTAATTGGGTTGACATATTTGTTGTTACCGACAAATTGGTCTAGGTTATGGACCAACATGCATCATGTCGGCTCAATACATTTACATAAATATCTAATTAATGCTAATCTGGAATAGGTTGAGCTGACATGATGCATCACATCTTGACTTATTTGTAATTGATTTAATTATAATATTCTAAGTAAGCTGACCTACACATTTGTTCTTAGGTTTTGGTATATATGTAAGATCTCATTTGTGAGATGAGGTAATAGATAGGGAATGATATATGGTATATGGTTTTGTAACATGGTATGTGTGAATATTGAAGATCATATGAGCAGACCATAGAGTAGGTTCAAGGAAGGTTTGAAGGTGATTATCAAAGCTTAACTGGTACTAAATCTAGCATTGGAGATGCTACTTTGAGCAGTACATTATCATTGGATTTAACCATCCAATTGTAGTCAGTGTGACTCCTATTTTGTGATTGAGCGGTGAGCTCTAGGTGGTTGTCCTTTCTGCATGTGTAGACCCCATTTGTATACACATACTATGTGCACTAGGATAATCTAATTATGGGTAAGGTTTCCCACTATGGTTTTTCCCCTTATAGGGTTTCCATGTACAAATCTATGTGTTATGTGGTGTGGATGTTGTTTCTCTTTCTGTTTTATTCATTGAGTTTAACCGGTATTAATATTAACTGCTAATCTGTCAATCGACATTATATTTGGTTTACCGGTATTAAGTATCAAGTTTGATTAAGTTATATTTGGGTTAAAATTAATAGACAACTGATTCAACCCCCCCCCCCCCCTCTTAGTTGCCTCTGGGTCCTAACAATTGGTATCAAAGCTAAGTCCTCTAGTTGCAGAAGTTTAACAGTTTGAGGAGATTCTATGGCAACAAACTTTTTTTGGAAGGACAGTATGAAACTTGATGGAACTAACTATGGTATATGGAAGATCAGAATGGAGACACATTTGAATTACATTGGAAGAGACATATGGGATGTTACAAAGAATGGATATGTTGGTCCTACAACGAATCAACCTAATCTACCAACATTGGGTAAGGATCAAGAGAATGATTGCAAAGCAAGAGAAGCACTCTTGAGCACCTTGTCAGATCAGCAAATCATGGGATTTTTAGTGTGATATGCTGCTAAAGCTATTTGGGATAAATTGGAGAATGAAGGAGATACCACTGTCAAAATTGCAAAATTGGAATGCTTCCAGGTCAGATATGAAAATCTGAAAATGGAAGAAGATGAAATAATTTTTGCTTTTATGGAAAGGGTTAATGAAATTGTTTTGGGAATACAATGTTGTGGAGGATCCTTAAGTGAAGATGAAATTGTTTCTAAAGTTTTAAGAGCATTTCCACCAGCATGCAAAATGGAAGTAACTTCTATTAATGAGTTGAGAACAATGCCTAATACATCAACATCTAGAGATACCTTGGTTGGAAAACTTTCAGCATTTGAGCTTGAGGAATTTGGTCATGTTGCTACAATTAAGACAGATTTAGCCTTCAAAGCATCATCATGTGCAGCATCATCATCATCGTCTGACAAATCTGATTGGAAAACACTTTATGCAAGAGAACTTGAAGATATCAGAAAGGAAAATGAAGAATTGGAAGAACTTGAAGGATTATTTGCAAGGAAAATGCCTAAAGGTTCTATTGGAAGTAAGTATGAAGGAAAAGCACCATTTAAATGTTTTAACTACAATAAAGTTGGTCATATGGCATCTAGATGTCCTAATAGACATGCAAGATTGAGAGAGGAAGCTAAAAGAACATATAAACCTAACCCTGAATACCAGAGATACAGATTTAAGAAGAATAGAGACAAATCATGTTACTATGCTAATGAAGGAGTTACTAATGATTCTGATGAAGAACCAACAGACAATGGATGGGATTTTGTTGCAATAAAAGAAGATCAATTAGCACCTACTATTCCACCGGTAGAGCAGGCCCTGACAGCTAAAATTAAAGAAGAGGATGAATGAATTATAGATTCTGGATGTTCACATCATATGACCAGTGATAAAGTAAATTCTTATTTTTTTCAGAATTACAATGGAGGTCTAGTAAGATTTGGGGATCATAAAGCTTGTTTGATCCAAGGAAAAGGAACTATATCTTTTCATGGTAAGCACAATACTGACAACGTTTATTATGTTGAAGGTTTGAAACATAATCTTTTGAGTGTTGGTCAATTAGTTGAAAAGAGATTTTAGTTACAGTTCAAGAATGGTAAATGCAAAATCATGAATAAAACTGGTTTGGAGATTAAAACCGGTAATCAGACTAGAGTTGATATCTTTCATTTGAATAATAGTGAAAAGATATGCTTGATTGCACATATTGAAGAAAGTTGGTTATGGCATAAAAGACTTTGTCATGTGAATTTTGATTGCATTGTAAAGATCAATTTAACTAAGGTAGTAAGAGATTTACCTAAGATTGTAAAACCTCATAATCCAATATGTAAGGAATGTCAAATGGGAAAGCAAGTTAGAACAACTTTTAAGAGTATTTTTGAGAAATTCAATAATGTTCTTGATTTAATTCATACTAACTTGTGTGATCCGGCAAGAACACGAAATCTACAGGGAGATAGATACTTTATGCTAATCATTGATGATTATTCTAGAATGTGTTGGGTTACCTTTCTCAGGGAGAAATCAAAAGCTTTTGGGAAATTCAAACTATTCAAGGCAATGGCAGAGAATGAAACCAGTAAGAAAATCAAATGTTTAAGATCAGATCAGGGAGATGAATTTACATCTGAGTTTAATTTATTCTTTGAAGTAAATGGAATCAAAAGACAACTATCAGCACCCTGGACACCTCAACAGAATGGAATTGTGGAAAGGAAGAACAAACTATTCTGGATGCAGGTAGAAGCATGATATTGGAAGAAAATCTACCTCATGTGTACTGAAGAGAAGTAGTGAATACAACCCATTTACACTTTTAATAGAGTTCACATCAAAGGTGAAACCGATAAGACCCCTTATGAACTATGGTTTGGTAATACTCTTACTATTAAATGTTTCAGAATATTTGGAAGCAAATGTTATATTAGGAGAGATGAGTGTGTTGGTAAATTTGATCCTAGAAGTGATGAAGAAATATTTCTTGGTTATTCATCTAAGAGCAAGGCATATAGATGTTTTAATAAAATATTGCTGAAAATCATTGAAAGTGCTAATGTGAAGATATATGAACAATTTAGAGGAATTCAAGATTTATGGATTCTGAACCAGCAGTTGAGATGATCATAAATGAACCTATACAGAGTGCACTGGTACAGAATGTGGATCCAGTCACACCGGCATCATCAAATAATTCCACAGTGATTGAAGAACAACAAGAAGTGAACAAACCCAGGTATGTAAGGCTAAATCACTCTGAAAGTCAGATAATTGGGAATGCGTATCAAGGTGTTATGACAAGAGGGAGATTGGCAAATGAAGAGGTATGTTTAATTTCTCAAATTAAACCAGCATCTGTTATTGAGGCATGTGAAGATAAACATTGAATTAAAGCTATGGAAGATGAATTAGAACAAATTGAAAAGAACAATACATGGACATTGGTTTCTGGGCCTAAAGATAAAAATGTAATTGGAACTAAATGGGTATTCAGGAAAAAACTTAATGAAGATGGCAAGGTAATCAGAAACAAAGCAAGATTAGTGTGTAAAGGATATTCACATAAAGAGGGAATTGATTACAATGAAACCTTTGCACTGGTAGCTATAATTGAGGCAATCAGATTATTTCTTGAATTTGCAGCTCACAAGAACTATAAAGTATATCAGATGTATGTAAAATGTGCATTTCAGAATGGTGATCTTGAAGAGGAAGTTTACATTGAACAACTTGATGGATTTTCATTGACAAATTATAAAGATATGGTTTGAAGATTAAGGAAAACCTTGTATGGATTAAAGGAAGCTCGTAGAACTTGGTATGCTAGATAGGACAAGTATCTTTTGAAGCTTTGTTATACTAAAGGTAATGTTGACAACAACTTATATTTCAAAGTGACTAATGAATACATCTTGGTTATTGAATTTTTTGTTGATGATCATTTTTGGAGGATAAGATGGATTGTGTAAAGACTTTGCTAATAAGATGCAGGAAGAATTTGAAATGTCTATGATTCGGGAGATAAAATTATTTTTAGGATTGCAGATTTCACAGAATGATAAAGGTATATTCATATGTCAAATAAAGTACTTGAAGGAACTAGTGAAGAAATTTGGTATGGAAAACTCTAAACCGGTAAGTACTCCTATGACTACAACTGATAAATTGACATTGAAGGATGATTCAACCCCTGTTAATCCGACAAGATATAAATCTATGATTGGAGGTTTACTGTATTTAACACAAACAAGACCTGATATAATGAATGCAGTATGTATTGTTTCAATATTTCAGAGTAATCCTACAGAAAATCATGAATCAACAATAAAAAGGATTTTCTGGTATCTACAAGGCACAACAAATCTTGGTTTATGGTATCCTAAAGATCAAAATTTTGATTTATGTGCATACACTTATGCAAATTAGGCAAGAGATGTAGATGACAGAAAGAGCACCATCAGCGGGGCATTCTTTCTTGGTAGCAGATTGATTTCATTGTTGAGAAAGAAACAAATTTATACATCATTATCAACAACAGAATCAGAATATGTTACAACAGCAACTAATTGTACTCAGGTATTATGGATTAAGCAAATGTTGAAGGACATAAAGGTAAACTGCAAAGAACCTATAATCATTTATTGTGATAACTCAATAGCAATTGATATATCAAAGAATCCGATATTTCACTCTAAAACTAAACATGTTTCTATCAAATATAATTTTCTGAAAGAGAATATTGAATCAAAAGAAGTGAGATTGGTTTACGTGAATACTAAAGAGAAGATTGCACATATCTTTACTAAGCCTTTGCCTAAGGAAACTTTTGAATATCTCAAAGAGTAGCTTATGGTAATACCCTCACCGGTAGAGACTTGGGCAGTTGATGATTGGCATCAAACCGATAGAATTAACAGACAAACCTTTTTCTCGCTTTGATGGAGGAGAGCTACTTCTCAGGGGGAGTAGTTGGTTATAACAATTGGTTATTGTAATTGGTTCTATGAGTTGGTTGTATGTTCTGGTATTTGTATTTCTTTGGCATTTGATGTCAAAGGGGGAGAGATATCTATGGAAAAACCTTGTATTTAGGAAACATTATCTTATGGGGAGAGATATATACTCTCTACATTTGTATTTTGATTTCTGGAGATTGTTGGTTTTTGGTTTTTGGCGTTCTAATTTGGCACTTAGATGTTTTTCCATCTTGTGTTACCATCAATGCCAAAGGGGGAAATTGTTGGTATTATGGATGTGTTGCATTAGTTTTATCATTGATCTCAACACTTATCCTTCTAGAGATCTTTGATTATGTTGAACCGACACATTATTTTCACCGGCAAGTTCAGTGACTTATGCACAATCACCGATATATTGTTCACTAGCATGTTATATTGTTCATCAACATTGAGGATGACTTGTTACCATCTAGAGATCACTTGGTTATGTCGAAGACATGGTTTGGGTACTTGGTTTTTCTATTTTGGTTATTGACCTAATCAGGTTGACATATTTGTTGTTACCGACAAATTGGTTTAGGTTATGGACCAACATGCATTATCTATTCCAGATCAGCACGACATGTTATGGAGATGATTTATTAATTGGATATTATTTTAAATGTATTGAGCTGACATGATGCATCACATCTTGACTTATTGGTAATTGATTTTATTGTAATATTCTAAGTAAGCCGACCAACACATTTGGTCTTAGGTTTTGGTATATATGTAAGATCTCATTTGTGAGATGAGGTAATAGATAGGGAATGATATATGGTATATGGTTTTGTAAAATGGTATGTGAGAATATTAAAGATCATATGAGAAGACCATAGAGTAGGCTCAAGGAAGGTTTGAAGGTGATAATCAGAGCTTAACTGGTACTGAATCCAACATTGGAGAATGCCACTTTGAGCCGTACATTATCATTGGATTTAACCATCCAATTGTAGTCAGTGTGACTCCTTTTTTTTGATTGAGCAGTGAGCTCTAGGCAGTTGACCTTTCTGCATGTGCAGATCCCATTTGTATACACATACTATGTGCAGTAGTATCATCTGATTGTGGGTAAGGTTTCCCACCAGGGTTTTTCCCCTTACAGGGTTTCGACGTACAAATCTATGTGTTATGTGTTGTGGATGTTGTTTCTCTTTCTATTTTATGTACTGAGTTTTACAGGTATTAATATTAAATACTAATTTGTCAACCAACATTATGTTTGGTTTACCGGTATTAAGTATCAAGTTTGTTTAAGTTATATTTGGGTTGAAATTAATAGACAACTGATTCACCACCCCCCCCTTCTTAGCTGCCTCTGGGTCCTAACAATTATTCTCACCATTCAGCTTCTCCACTTCTTTAACCAGTGCATCAATGTTTTCCTCATCTGAAGAAACGTTGTCAGAGATCTCCAACAATTGTTCGATCATTTCTTTCCTTTTAGCTAGTGATGTCTTGTACTTGCCTCTTAGGTTTTCTAGCTCTTCCTTGTTTTTTGCAAGCTCCTTATCTATTTCTCTGTAACTCATTCCTTCACCCATATTTGCCTTAGGATTAGAGAGCCCTTCCATGTGGTTAAGCTTTAAGGAAGTTAGGCTCTAATACAAGTTGATGATATTATAAGGCACTCAGAGTGGGGGTGAATCAGTGCAAGTAAAAACAATAGAAATCTGATTACCAATTTCACCAACTTAAAACTCAATAGGCAAGTAAGAAAAATCACCAAGTACATAATCACCGCATAAATCATAAACCACTTGACACAAGAGTTTATACATGGAAAACCCAAATGGGAAAAACCATAGTGGGAGTTAGTACCCACAAGATCCACTATCTGTAGTATAGAGATTTGATCGGTTAAGGTCTACAACACTTGGTTAGGGGCACACCCTGTTATAAGTGTCTAAGCCCGGTTAAGAGCTTTACAAAAGGCCTATGAGGACTAGCCCTATTAGGAGCTACCCAAGTTACTGGGATTTGCAAACACAAGTTAATGTGTCACTATGTTAGAGGATTTAATGATCAGACTTGTTAGGAGTGACCTTGTAAGAGGATTTTCTTGTTGCAACTGTTAGGGAGACAAAAAGTACAAGTGATCTCAATATAAAACCTTCAGTGTCTGATAAGATCTACTTCAGAATATTACAACATCACATAGACTTCATCTCTCAACTCCTCTAATCATTGCACTATCACAAATACAAAATTCGCTAATGATCTTTCACACTCTCAAGCTCATACCCATATATCATTTCATACCTCATCACATATTTAAAATCATCATAAGGTCAACTAGAACCTTGTTACAATTTCCTAGGTTCAATGCATCTAGACAATCTTGCATTGTATGCTTTATTTATGTCAGCCACTGACATAACAAATCCAATTCTGTGTCTTTTTACCGATCTGAGTGATTTTCATCACTACCGGTTAAGTCTTCATCAAATAATTTTTTTAGTCAAACAAATCTCATTCACCTAATTGAAACAACATGTGCGGTCATGAATATGTCTTCATCTAATAGTCTTCAATGTCACTGCAAAACTACATCATCTCATTCTTCATGATTTTCATGTATCGGTTGTCGGAATGTAACATTGTCAGTATTTTACTGGTTGAAGTCCTAATTACTAGTTCAGATAAAAACTATCTCTGCTAACCAGTTAAGCCTTGCCAGTTGAACAGTAGGACTTAGATGACTTAAAGAAACATATTTTCCATTAATGACAACATACAAAATAGTCATCATACATAAATCTATACTCTATACTCAACAAACATAAACAGGTTGCATCAAGCAAACACACATTACTGGTTAAGTTCAAATGATCAAATGCCAACACACATTACACTTATTGAAGCTGACTTGAAGGTGATTGCTTTTGTAATAAGATCGGATATATAAGACTGATTTGGCGATTGATTTTGATATATTAATAGTGTGGTGATCTGTTTTGGTACGATTGAGCACAGTTTCACGTGCGCACTTTTCTTTCAAACCAATCGATAGATAACTGAGACAGAAACAAAGTATTCAGCAGAGTGAAGATAGTCAGAGATTCAATGCTTAGCCGAAACTCATTCTTTCATAGTCAGATACTAATTAAGAGTTCCTTTTATTGTATTTCCTCATTGTAAACAAATTGTAAGTTATGTTGGCATTGCATGAAGATTGCATTGATGTCAATAGCAACCGGTAATGATGTTGTATGACAACTGGTATTATTGAAGAAAAGATCAACTAGTCACCCTATCCAGTTGAGAAGCAGGACCCTAACCGATGAAGTTTGGAGATCGGTTGTGATGATCTATGACCAAATGATGATCAGTGATGAGTTTGGAAGTAGATTTGGCGCGTAAGTGATAACCGTTTATCTTGGGAATGATCAAATGAATAGTTTTAAGTGACAAACGCGTGATGAGTTACAGGATTCAAAGTGTGGTAATCTAGGAATGGTTGTAGATGCCTAGAGGAATGTAATGTTGATTGCATGTAATCTAACAGTCAATATTGTACAGATGTTTGTAATTTCTATGAGATTTGTAGGGTTTGTGTTATGTTACCGACCTAATGTATTTTCTTATAAGGTCGATGATTTGATTCAATGAAGTGTTGGCAATTTGGTTAAGTGTGGAAGTGATTGTTGTCAAAACAAGAGGTGTGTCTACAGAATGTTGTGAAGGCAGATAGGAATGTTAAAGGATTTGATTCAGGAAGGAAGTGTTATTTCTAGATCAGTCAAAAACTTGTTGTTCTCTAACCATTACAATAGCTAAATCCCTTAACCGGGTAAGCTTTAACATAATTGTTTTTGAAATCCTCTAATCAAGTGATTCATTAGCTTGGATTTTAAATCCTCCACCGAGGTTATCTTTAACAGGGTATTACCTTTAACATGGTATTGTACTCAATCCCTTAACCGGGTGGTCCTTAGCCGGATATGTTCCTAACATGACATTATTGTATAAGCTTCTAACAAGGCTTGGCTCCTAATAGGGCGAAATTCAGAAGAGTTCAAAATATTTGTGGGTATTCATCCCCACCATGGTTTTTCCCATTTGGGTTTCCACGTGAAATATCACTGTGTCAAGTGGTGAATGATTTTGTGGATGTGTTTTTTTGATATGGTTGATTTAAGTGACTGGTAAATTTGCATAGATATATTAGAATGACCGGAAAAAATCTGAAATATGTTTTTACTCATATTAGTAAAGTGGTTTAAGTTTTTGTCAAATGGTATTGAAGTTTCAAGATTTGTTCCATTGTGTCACTGAGTATTATGACAACCGGTAAAGTTTAATAGTGCAGTTGTAGATTTGTCTAGGTGACTCAAATGGTATACTTTATGAGTTGATTCAGAGTTGAAAGTTTGTTTGGTGAAAGTTTATATTATTTTCTATCTACTGATTAACCCCCCCCCCACTCTTAGTAGTTGAGAGGATCCTTATAGTTTCATCATATTTTCAATTGGTATCAAAGAATTCCAGGTCCTCTTGAGTTTAAGCCTAACAGCTGAAGGAAAAGATGTAGAAGAACATGATGAAGAAAGAAGGTCTGAAGTTCAATAGAGAAAACTACATAATCTGGAGTGATAGGATGAAGATCTATATCAAGAGCTTAGGAAGTCAATATTGGGAACATGTTGTTCCTAAGTATAACTTGCCTAGTGGGATTCTAACAGATGATCAGAAGAAGGAGCAACAAGAGAACAATCAAGCATTGGAGTCCATCATCAGTTCCTTATCCGATTTAGAATATGTTGATGTTAATGGATTGGAGACTACATATGAAATTTGGAAGAAACTGGAAGAAATCTATAGCGGTGATGAGCATGTTAAGATTGTCAAGGAAGAGAGTCTGAGAGGAAAATTTGAGGATATGTGAATGGCTGAAGGTGAAAAAATTCAACAAAATGGTCAAAGGATCAAGGAGATAGTAAGAGAAATCAAAAGTGTTTGAGGCACAATGGAGGATACCACTGTGGTTAGCAAGGTGTTGAGAACCCTTCTACCTATTGGTATTATGGATATGTTGCATTGGTTTTGTCATTGATTTCAACACTTATCAACACTTATCCTTCTGGAGATCTTTGGTTATGTTCACCAACAAGTTCAATGACATGCACAGTCACCAGTATTTGGTTCGCCGGCAGGTTATATTGTTCACCAACACTGAGGATGACTTGTTATCATTTGGAGATCACTTGGTTATGTTGAAGACATGGTTTGGACACTTGGTTTTGGAGATTCGGTTATTGGTCTAATCGAGTTGACATGTTTGTTGTTACCAGAAAATTGATCTAGGTTATGGACTGGCACGCGTTATCTATTCCAGATCAACATGACACATTATGGAGATGGTTTAATCAATTGATATTGTTATTGAGCTGACATGATGCATCGCATCTTGACTTGTTGTAATTGATTTTATTGTAATATTCTTAGTAAGTCAACCTACACATTTGGTCTTAGTTTTTGGTATATATGTAAGATCTCAATTGTGAGATTGTAGTGGTGAGATGTGGTAAGGTATTACAAGGTTGTGATATTTGGTATATGGGAATATAAGTAGAGCTACTCACACAAACATCATTTGAAGATTCAAGGAAGGTTTTAAGAAGACAATCAAAGCTTAACCGGTATTTAATCCAGCATTGGAGATGCTACTTTGAGTAGTACATTATCATTGGATTTAATCATCCAGTTGTAGTCAGTGTGACTCCTATTTTATGATTGAGCAGTGAGCTCTAGGCAGCTAGCCTTTCTGCATGTGCAGACCCCATTTGTAAATACTTACTATCTGTAGTAGTATCATCTGATTGTGGGTAAGGTTTCTTACCATGGTTTTTCCCCTCACAGGGTTTCCATGTACAAATCTCTATGCTATGTGTTGTGGATGTTTTTTCTCTTTCTGTTTCATACATTAAGTTTCAGTGGTATTAATATTACCTGTTAATCTGCTTATCAACATCAAGTTTGGTTTACCGGTATTAAGTATCAATTTTGGTTAAGTTGTATTTGGATTGAAATTATTTGATAACTAATTCACACCCCCCCCTCTCAATTGCGTTTGGGTCCTAACAATTGGTATCAGAGCTAAGTCCTCTTTTTGCAAAATTTTAACAACTTAAGGAGATTCTATGGCAACTAATTATTTCAGGAAGGATAGTTTGAAACTTGATGGAACTAACTATGGTATATGGAAGATCAGAATAGAGACACATCTGAATTGCATTGGAAGAGACATATGGGATGTTACACAAAATGATTATGTTGGTCCTACACCAGGTCAACCTAATCCACCTACATTGGCTAAGGATCAAGAGAATGATTGCAAAGCAAGAGAAGCACTTTTCAGCACCTTGTTAGATCAGCAAATCATGGGATTATCAGACCGATATACTGCTAAAGCTATTTGGGATAAATTGGAAACATTGAATGAAGGAGATACCACTATCAAAATTGCAAAACTGGAATGCTTCTGGGTCAGGTATGAAAATTTGAAAATGGAAGAAGATGAAAGAATTTTTGCTCTTATGGAAAGGGTTAATTAAATTGTTTTGGGAATACAATGTTGTGGAGGTTCCTTAAGTGAAGATGAAATTGTTTCTAAAGTTTTAAGAGCATTTCCACTGGCATACAAAATGAAAGTAACTTCTATAAATGAGTTGAGAACCATGCCTAATACATCAGTGTCTAGAGATACCTTTGTTGGAAAACTTTCAACATTTGAGCTTGAGTAATTTGGTCTTGTTGCTACAATTAAGACAGATTTAGCTTTCAAAGCGTCATCATCTACAACATCTTCATCATCAACTGATAAATCTGATTGGAAAGCACTTTATGCAAGAGAACTTGAAGACATCAGGAGGGAAAATGAAGAACTTGAAGAGCTTGAAGCACTATTTGCAAGGAAAATGCCTAAAGGTCCTATTGGAAGTAAGTATGAAGGTAAAGCACCTTTTAAATGTTTTAACTGTAATAAAATTAGTCATATGGCATCTAGATGGCCGGATAGACATGCAATATTAAGAGAAGAAGCTAAACGAAAATATAAGCCTAACCCTGAATATCAGAGATGCAGATTTAAGAAGAATAGAGACAAATCTTGTTACTATGCTGATGAAGGAGTTACTGATGATTCTGATAAAGAACCAGGAGACAATGGATGGGCTTTTATTGCAATAACAGAAGATCAACTGACACCTACTATTCCACTGGTAGAGCAGACCTTGGCAGCTAAAATTGAAGAAAAGGAAGAATGGATTATAGATTCTAGATGTTCACATCATATGACTGGTGATAAAAGTAAATTCTTATATTTTCAGGAATACAATGGAGGTCTAGTAAGATTTGGAGATGAAGAAGCTTGTTTGATCAAAGGAAAAGGCACTATATATTTTGATGGTAAGCATAATATTGTCAATGTTTATTATGTTGAAGGTTTGAATCATAATCTTTTGAGTGTTGGTCCATTAGTTGAAAAAGGATTTTAGTTACAATTCAAGAATGGTAAATGCAAAATCATGAATGGAACTGGTTTGGAAATTGCAACCGGTAATCAGACTAGTGGTAATATCTTTCATTTGAATAACATTGAAAAGACATGCTTGATTGCACACATTGATGAAAGTTGGTTATGGCATAAAAGACTCTTTCATGTAAATTTTGATTGCATTGTGAAGATTAGTTCATCTAAGGCAGTAAGGGATTTACCTAAGATTGTAAAACATCATAATCCACTATGTAAGGTGTAGATGGAGGAAATGGATTTGAACACAAGATTCAATCTTCCAACATCCAACAATGAAGTTTTTCCTGTCAAAAACACACATGCAACTTAAAATCTAAACTAAGAACACACATGCATGTTACATAATCCACTCCATTGCACTCCTTAAACCAAGATCTTATGTAGATAATATTGCTTTTAGAAGCACACACAAGAATCTATGGTTTTTTTGGAGATTCAAGATGATTGATGCAAAGGAAGCTAAAGAAAATGAAGAGCCAAGATGTTGAAGAATACAAACTGACATAAGTTCAATGCATAAAGATGAGATGCCTAAATAAGAGAGAGGGGCTTAGTTAAATAGAATTTCTCCGGGTGAGTTCATGTTGTGGGATGAATGTGGGATAATGCAAGATGAGTGGTAAATGGGAAATGGTAAGTGGGAAATGGTAAGTGGTAGGAGGGGATATTTAAGGGTTTTATTAAATAAATAGAGAAAATGTATATAAGGTGAATGCATGAATATGATATAATGTTTTATTTAATAAATTTAATGGATAAATGGTAAGATATTAATAATAATATAATAAAAGATGGGAATTATGAATAATTAATTGTGGAGAAATAATAATGTAATAATAAGGACTCGCCCGATGTTCGGAGAAATTTGAAATAAAATGAGGATAAATTAATGGAAATTTTTATGTGTCTACATAAGGAATGTCAAATAGGAAAGCAAGTTAGAACAACTTTTAAAAGTATTTCTAAGAAAACCAATGATGTTATTCATTTAATTCATACTAACTTATGTGGTCCAGCAAGAACAAGAAGTCTACAGGGAGATAGATACTTTATGCTAATCATTGATGATTATTCTAGAATGTGTTGGGTTACATTTCTCAGGGAGAAATCATAAGCTTTTGGGAAATTAAAATTATTCAAGGCACTTGTAGAGAATGAAATTGGTAAGAAAATCAAATGTTTAAGATCAGATCAAGGAGGTGAATTTACATCTAAGGACTTCAATACATTTTGTGAAGTGAATGGAATCAAAAGATAACTATCAGCACCCCAGACACCTCAACAAAATGGAGTTGTGGAAAAGAATAATAGAACCATTCTAGATTCAGCTAGAAGCATGATATGAGAAGCAAATCTACCTCATGTGTATTGGAGAGAAGCAGTGAATACAACGGTTTATACTTTCAATGGAGTTCACATCAAAGGTGAAACCGGTAAGACACCCTATGAATTATGGTTTGGTAATATTCCTACTCTTAAGTACTTCAAAATATTTAGAAGCAAATTTTATATTAGGAGAGATGAGTATATTGGTAAATTTGATACTAGAGGTGATGAAGGAATATTTCTTGGGTATTCATCTAAAAGAAAAGCATATAGATGTTTTAATAAGAGATTGCAGAAAATCATTGAGAGTGAAAATATGAAGATTAATGAACACTTTAGAAGAAATTCAAGGTCTATGGATTCTGAACCAGAAGTTGAGATAATCACAAACTAGCCTATATAGAGTGCACCGGTACAGAATGTTGATCTAGTCACTCGGGAATCATCAGAGAATTCCATAGTGACTGAAGAATAGCAACAAGTGAACACACCCAAGTATGTAAGATTGAATCACTCTAAAAGTTAGATAATTGGGAATGAGTATCAAGGAGTTATGAAAAGAGGAAGACTGGCAAATGAAGAGTTATGTTTAATTTCTCAAATTGAACTAGCATTTGTCATTGAGGCATGTGAAGATAAACATTGGACTAAGGCTATGGAAGATGAATTGGAACAAATTGAAAAGAACAATACATGGACATTGGTTCCTCGACCTAAAAATGAAAATGTAATTGAAGCTAAATGGGTATTCAGAAATAAACTTAATGAAGATGGTAAGGTAATCAGAAACAAAGCAAGATTAGTGTGTACGAGATATTCACAGAAAGAAGGAATTTATTACATTGAAACCTTTGCACCGGTAGCTAGAATTGAGGCATTCAGACTATTTCTTGCATTTGCAACACACAAAAACTATAAAGTATATCAAATGGATGTTAAATGTGCATTTCTGAATGGTGATCTTGAAGAAGAAGTTTACATTGACAAATGATAAAGATATGGTTTGCAGATTAAGGAAAGCTTTATATGGATTGAAGCAAGCTCTTAGAGCTTGGTATGCTAGATTGGACAAATATCTTATGAAGCTTGGTTACACTAAAGGTAATGTTGATAGAAACTTATATTTAAAAGTGACTAATGAAGACATTTTGGTTATTGAAGTTTTTGTTGATGACATCATTTTTGGAGGAGAAGATGGATTGTGTAAAGACTTTTCTAACAAGATGTAGGAAGAATTTGAAATGTATATGATTGGGGAGATAAAATTATTTTTAGGATTGTAGATTTCACAGATTGATAAAGGTATATTCTTATGTCAATCAAAGTATTTGAAGGAATTACTGAAGAAATTTGGTATGGAAAAATCTAAACCGGTAAGTACTCCTATGACTACAACTACTAAACTATCATTGAAGGATGATTCAACTCCTGTTAATCTGACAAGATACAAATATATGATTGGAGATTTACTCTATTTAACACAAACAAGACCTGATATAATGAATGCAGTGTGTATAGTTTCAAGATTTCAGAATAATCCTAGAGAAAATCATGAATCAACAATAAAAATGGTTTTCCGGTATTTACAAGGCACAACAAATCTTGGTTTATGATATCCTAAAGATGAAAATTTTGAGTTATGTGCATACACCGATGCTAATTGGGCAGGAGATTTAGATGATAGAAAGAGAACCACTGGTGGGGCATTCTTTCTTGGTAGCAGATTGATTGCATGGTTGAGCAAGAAACAAAATTGTACATCAATCAATAGAAGAATCATAATATGTTGCAGCAGCAACCAATTGTACTCGGGTATTATGGATTAAGAAAATATTGAAGGATATAAAGGTAAAATGCAAAAAGCCTATAATCATCTATTGTGACAATTTAGCAGCAATTGATATATCTAAGAATCTGGTATTTCACTCTAAAACTAAACATGTTTCTATCAAATACAATTTTCTGAAAGAGAATGTTGAAGCAAAAGAAGTGAGATTGGTTTACGTGAATACTAAGAAGCAGATTGCAGACATATTTACTAAGCCTTTGCCTAAGGAAACTTTTGAATATCTCAGAGAATAGCTTGGGGTCATACCTTCACCAGTAGAGACTTAGACAGTTGATGCTTGGCATCAAACCGACAGAATTTACAGAAAAACCTTTTTCCGGCTTTGATGAAGAAGAGCTACTTCTCAGGGGGAGTAGTTGGATAAGTTGGTATTTATAATTGGTTCTATGAACTAGTTTTATCTGGTATTTGTATTTCTTTGGCATTTGATGTCAAAGGGGGAGAGATATCTATGGAAAAACACATTATCTTTGGGGAGAGATTATTCATTGGGGGGGGGGACATTTTTACTCTCTGCATTTGTATTTTGATTTCTGGTATTGATCTATTCTGGAGATTGTTGGTTTTTGGTTTATTGGCATTTCTGCTTTGGCACTTAGATGGTTTTTCCATCTTGTGTTGCCATCAATGCTAAAGGGGGAGATTGTTGGTATTATGGATATGTTGCATTAGTTTTGTCATTGATGTCAATACTTATCAACACTTATCCTTCTGGAGATCTTTGGTTATGTTCACCGACAAGTTCAGTGACTTATGCACAATCACCGATATTTGGTTGACTAGCAGGTTATATTGTTCACCGGTACTGAGGATGAATTGTTATCATCTGGAGATCACTTGGTTATGTCGAAGACATGGTTTGGGCACTTTGTTTTGGAGATTTGGTTATTGGTCTAATCGGGTTGACATGTTTGTTGTTACCAAAAAATTTGTCTAAGTTATGGACTAACATGCATTATCTATTCCAGATCAGCACGACATATTATGGAGATGGTTTAATCAATTGATATTGTTATTGAGCTGATATGATGCATCACATCTTGACTTGTTGTAATTGATTTTATTGTAATATTCTTAGTAAGCTGACCTACACATTTGGTCTTAGGTTTTGGTATATATGTAAGATCTCAATTGTGAGATTGTAGTGGTGAGATGTGGTAAGGTATTATAAGGTTGTGATATTTGGTATATAGGAATATAAGCAGAGCTACTCACGTTGACATCATTAAAGATTCAAGGAAGGTTTGAAGAAGACAATCAGAGTTTAACCAGTACTAAATCTAGCATTGGAGATGCTACTTTGAGCAGTACATTATCATTGGATTTAACCATCCAATTGTAGTCAATGTGTCTCCTATTTTGTGATTGAGCAGTGAGCTCTAGGAAGCTGGCCTTTCTGCATGCACAGACCCCATTTGTAAACACTTACTATCAGTAGTAGTATCATCTAATTGTGGGTAAGGTTTCCCATCGTGGTTTTTCCCCTTACATGGTTTCCACGTACAAATCTTTGTGTTATGTGTTGTGGATGTTATTTCTCATTCTATTTCATACATTAAGTTTCACCAGTATTAATATTAATTGTTAATCTACTTACCGACATCAATTTTGGTTAATTCATATTTGGGTTGAAATTATTTGAGAACTGATTCACCCTCCCCTCTCAGTTGCCTCTGGGTCCTAACACTACCGGTCTATGATATTCGAGTTGCAGCCATTCAGGAACTCAAATCTATTGATAAGACTAAGTCAACTCTTGACTCTATCATTGGTAAAATAACTGCATTTGAATTAAATGGTTTTTATGGAAGTGTTCAGAGATCAAAATCTACATTTAAAGCCTCACTCTCAACCCCACCAGTAAGGAAAAGTAGAGAAGTTAGTTACAGTCATGAATCTAGATCCAACAGAGAGGTAGATGATGATGACAGTTTGATGGAACTTGAAGCATTGTTGGCCAAGAGGTTACCCAGAGGTGCCAGTAAATACAAAGTTAAACTATCATTGAGATTTTTTGCATGTAACCTTAGGGTTTACCGACTAGGTTCTTTGCTCGGTAACATAGTATAGTATTAACCTTTCAATCAATAACATATGTAGGATATCAAAACAATCTAATCATCATGATCTCATCATTGTCTAACTCGGTAATAGTTACCCATTGAATACTTATTTCTCCCCTTATCCATCATATTCTTTATGTGTCTTTTATCAACATCTTTATACTCATCAAATCATACTTCTCAAGATATGGCAACATCATACTGAATTAGAAAATCAATTTCTTGACATCAATGACAAAATAATAATATTAAGACAGTAAACATCCTTAATCAGTTATATCCATAATCATCAACAACCTTCTCAATATCCTTATTGAAATGCCAACAATCTCTCCTTGTTTGTTATAATTCCAAATGCCAACAATCTCCCCCTTTGGCATTGATGGTAAAACCAATTGATTTGACCTAATTGATTCGGATTGCTGTGAGATTCTGAAATGCTAAAATGCTCTCCCCCTATCATCAGAATTCTCCCCCATACATTAGTCTTCTCCTCTTATTCAGTCTTCTTCCCCTTTGACAACAATGCCAAAAAGTAAAGAACTAAAACATAATTTCTTCCTGTATGAAGTGATTTCCTGCTGTTATGTGTGAGCTTAGTCTCGATCAGAGCATTATGTCTTCTATTCCTGTTCCTTGTATTGTTTCCTGTATCTTTTCCTGCACACCTTTAGAAAATATCCTAAAGTGTGTAAATCAACATCAACTCCTAAAAGATATTCTGTAGAGTCATCGAATTGATGCTTTCACCAAACTCAGTTAGTGAGTAGAAGATAGGGGTAGGACCCCTAACTTACTTCTGAGATACTCAAAAGTGTCCCTTGGCAGTGGCTTGGTGAAGATATCTTCTATTTGTTCCTTTGTGCTAACATACTCCAACACCACTTTCTTCTCTTGAGCTTCTTCTCTAAGATAATGATATTTGATAGAGATGTGCTTTGTCTTAGAGTGCATAACAGGATTCTTTGAAATGTTAATGGTACTAGTATTGTCACAGAATATAGTTACTGGCTCGGTAACTTTCTCATTTATACCTTCCAACAGTTGTTTGATCCATGCTATGTTGGCACAATTCAATGCTGCAGCAAAATATTCAACTTCTGTTGTTGACTATGAAACACATCCTTGTTTTTTGCTAAGCTAACTCACTATTCTTTCTCCTAAAAAGAAAGCTCCTCCACTTGTGCTTTTTCTGTCATCAACGTTGCCTGCCCAATCAGCATCAGTATAAACTTTTAAGTCAAAGTCATTTCTTTTCTTATATACTAAGCCATAATCCTTAGTGCCTTCCAAGTATCTAGAAATTCTCTTGATTGTTGTCATGTGTGTTTCCTTAGGATCTACAGAGAATCTTGCAACTATACCTACTACATGTGCTATGTTTGGCCTACTGTGAACAACATATTGCAACTTTCCAATCATAGATTGGTAAAGTGTCTCATCAACAGATGCAGATTCATCATTCTTTGATAGTTTACAGTTGGTAGTCATAGGAGTACTTACTGGTTTTGAATCCTCCATTCCAAATTTCTTCAAGATTTCCTTTTATGTACTTGGATTAGTAATGAAAATCTCATCTTTCATTTGTAGTATCTATAAACCTATAAAATACTTTATCTCACTGATTAATGACATCTCAGATTCTTTGCTCATTTCATTTCCAAAGTTCTTACATAGAGAGTCATTTCCACAAAATATAATATCATCAACAAATATGGCTGAGATCAGTATTCCATTTTCATCATTCTTCATGTAAATATTGATGTTTTCACTTGTTCTTATAAAACCAATCTTGATTAAATAAGAGTGCAATCTTTCATACCATGCTCTAGGTGCTTGTTTCAGACCATATAAAGCTTTGTTCAATTTACATACCTGATCTTTATTATTGTATTCAGCAAATCCTTCAGGTTGTTCAATAAAAACTTCTTCTTCTAATATACCATTCAGAAATGCGGGTTTGACATCCATTTGATATACCTTGAAATTCTTGTAAGTAGCATATGCCGGCAATGTTCTTACTCCTTCAAGTCTTGCTATAGGTGCAAAAGTCTCACCATAATCAATTCCTTCTTCTTGGGCATAACCTTTGCAAACTAGTCTTTCTTTATTTTGAATGACCTCTCCTTTTTCATTCAGCTTGTTTCTGAAAATCCACTTTGTACCAATTACATTTTTGTCCTTCGGTCTTGGGACTAGTGTCCATGTGTCTTTCTTCTCTATTTGATCAATCTCTTCTATCATAGCATTTATCCAATCTTCACTGTTAAATGCCTCTTTCACTATTCTCAGTTCAAATTCAGATATCAGACATGTGTTCTGTCTTAGTTTGTTCCTTGTCATCACTGGATCATCCTTATCTCCTATAATCTGACTTGGTGCATGATGTCCTCTTACATATTTGGCTAATACAGGCTCGGTAGGCTCTATATGATCTTCTTCATCACTCGATAACTGGATATTCTCTTCATTTCCTTCTGCAATTTTCTCAGTAGGACTTGTCGGTTGAAAATAGACAAATTCATCATAATCTTTTGGTTCCTTGGAATTTCCTTCATCATTTCTTTCTGCAAATTCATCAATTTTCACATTTGCAATTTCTACTATTTTGTTAGATGATTTGATCAAACATTTAAATGCTTTACTCCTAGAAGAATAACCAAGAAATGTTCCTTCTTCACTTTTCTGATCAAACTTGCCATTTCTATCATCCTTGTGTACATAGCATCTACTTCCAAAGATTTTAAAATAACTTACATTAGGTTTCTTGTCATACCAGATTTCATATGGTGTCTTCAAAGTACCTTTCTTCAGTTGTACTCGGTTCAGGGTGTAAACTGTAGTGCTTATTGCTTCTCTCCAAAATGTTTGTGGCACTTTCTTTTCAATCATCAAGGTTCTGGCACAATCCACAATAGATCTATTTCTTCTATCAACAATTCCATTTTGTTGTGGAGTTCTCGGTGTAGAGACTTGTCTTTTCATACCATGATCATTGCAGAATAAGTTGAACTCATCAGATGTGAACTCTCCTCCTCTATCTGATCTAAGACACATCCTTGAGTAATCATCCACAAATAATACGAAATATTTATCACCGTAATAACTTTGAACTTTCATAGGACCACAAAGATGAGTGTGCACAAGATCTAAAATTCCCTTAGAAGTGTAAGACTTACTTGTAAAGCTTGATCTTGTTAGTTTACCCATCTGGCATCCTTGGCACATAGCATTCTCAGGTTTTTCAAGACTCGGTAGACCTCTTACTCGGTGCTTCTTTCTTATTTTGATCAGATTATCAAAATTTACATGACAAAACCTTTTATGCCATAACCAGGTATCATCTATCTTTGCATATAGACATTTACTTTGAGTTGAGTCAAGGTGAAATGTGTTACCTTTTTTTTGTGTCCCGGTAGTAGCTAACTTTCCATGCTTGTCATGAACTTTGACAATTCCTTTCTGAAATTCTATTCGGTATCCTGTATTGTTTACTATGCTACACTCAACAAATTGTATTTCAAACCTTCAACCCAATAAACATCATTGCATCTTGCATTGTCAAGAAGTGTTATAGATCCTTTACCTTTTACCAGACATGGTGCATCATTACCAAATCTTACATAGCCTCCATCATAGTCTTCTAACATAACAAACTTGTGTTTATCACCTATCATGTGATGTGAGCTTCCACTATCTATGATCCAACAATCATTAGTATTTATGTGACATATAAGGGCTTTTTCTTCATACCTTTCTTCATCTGATCCATCTTTGATAGCCACATAAACTACTTCCTCTGTATCAGTTTCATCTTATTTATCATCATTGGATTCCTCATTGGCTATTAAGCATGACTTTCTATCTCTTCTTTTGAAGTCTCGATGTCGTCTGTAATGATTATCTTTCTGTCTATCATCTTGGTAATCTCTCTTCTCAGTAGAATCTTTGTTAGGATAGTTAGAAGCCATATGTCCTATCTTATCACAATTGAAACATTTCAAAGGTAGTTTTCCTTTATACTTACCTTTGCCTCTCGGTAACCTTCTGGCTAATAGTGCTTCAAACTCTTCTTTCTTTCTGATTTCCTCATACAATTTGTGTACTTCCTCCATGTTCTTGCGAAATCTTTCACTTGCTCCACTGTGATCCCCTTTAGTGTACTTACTCATTCTATCATTGTAATCATCAAATTTACCAATATGAAAATAACTAAATGCATATTCAACTTTATTTACCGATGACCCACTATTATCAAAGTTACTTAACTCAAATGCATGTAGCTTACCAATAGTAGCATCTAAAGAAACTGGCATATTAGGTACATACCTCAATTCATTGATTGCAAAGACTCGGATTGCATAAGCTCGTAGAAGGGTTCTTAACAACTTACTTGTTATATCCTTTTCTTCAATAGTTCCACCTGCTCCTTTGATTTGATTGACAATCTCCTTTAATCTTGTACTGTACTGGGTTATGTTCTCACCTTCATTCATCCTCATAGATTCAATTTTTCCTCTTAGACTATCCACTTTTTCTCTTTGAACAAGTTCATCTCCTCCATACACTAATATGAGCTTGTCCCACATTGGCTTTGCATCATTGCAGCCTTCTAGATCATTAAACTCTGAATCGGTCAATGCAGATGTTATTTCAATCATTGCTTGGATATGTTCTTGCTTTGCCTTTATCTCTTCCATTGTCAATGGATAGGTGCTCGGTGTGTTGAAATCATTCTCCAGATAATATACAACATATTCTCCAACTCCTGATAGGTGCAGCTTCATCCTTTTCTGCCATGTAGAGAAACTTGACTTGTTCAGCTTCGGTGCATCCCTCTTATACATCTTTGGATCTTTTCCTCAAGTACCTTTAAACTTTGCTTTCTAGAGTCCAAAGCTCTAATACCAATTGATAGTTCCGATACTTAAAGATGAGTATAGATGCCAAGCTAATAAGATGAGAGGGGGGGGTGAATCATACAAACTTAATCTTCCATAAAAATATCAGATTCAACCTCGGTAACATATACTTCAGTAATATAACCAAAACTGCTAAACGTGCAAACTCAAAAGCATATAAACATCATAACACTCATAACACCAGATTTAACATGGAAACCAAAATAGGGAAAAACCACTATGGGATTTCGGACCCACTAAGAAATATACTCTTCTAGAGTATGCTCAGTTAAAAGCAAATCCTATTAAAGATTACAAACACATTGCTAGATGTGACCAGGTTAAGGGATTTCCCTCAGATCTGTTAGGCTATTCACCTTTTTAGAAGTGACCTTGTTAAAGGATTTCAAACACTCAATCAGAATGTCATCTTGCTAGAGGGTTTTACAAATAAGACTATTAAGTCCACTTGGTTAAGAGATTTTCTGTCACTTCACAAAATAACAGTAATAAAAATCTATCTACAACTTCACATCTAAAATGCTAAAGCAGATTCTTATTTGCTCAATACAATATAGACATAGAACTAATCTTGTCCATCTGTTGGGCTCTATACTCTATTATTCAAAATAGATCTTCAAGCTTCTGTGCTCGGTAATCACTATGTAGCATCCCTATGCATACACTTGCCCGCATACATTGTTTATCAATAGTTCCCTATTTATAAACAATTTGCCAACCGCTTAATCTCCTTGATCACATTTCCCATGATCAATCATAGCCATCAGATCTTCAAGCTTTGACTAGGTTCAATGTATCCTTAGATCTTAAAATGTTTTACCCCACCTTGGAACTTGCATATGATTCTTGGAACTTGTACTAGGGTATTGCGGTTCAATTTGAGCTATAGATGTTCCTGCCGATTATCCTTTGCCATAGATTCTTTAACAAACTTCATTCACGACATACCAATCATTTAATCATAGCCAGCTCATCAGCTTCCTTCATTAAATAATGCATGTAATTATTTAATGCATTATGTTATTACTCAGTTGCAACTCGGTAAATACTAAACTTCACTCGATAGACATTCTGCCTTCTTTAACCGATAGAGATAACCTTAGGGTTTACCGACTAGGTTCTTTGCTCGGTAACATAGTATAGTATTAACCTTTCAATCAATAACATATGTAGGATATCAAAACAATCTAATCATCATGATCTGATCATTGTCTAACTCGGTAATAGTTGCCCTTTGAATAACTTATTTCTCCCTTATCCATCACATTGTTTCTGTGTCTTTTACCGAAATCTTTATACTCATCAAATCATACTTCTCAAGATATGGCAACATCATACTGAATTAGAAAATCAATTTCTTGACATCAATGACAAAATAATAATATTAAGACAGTAAACATCCTTAATCAGTTATATCCATAATCATCAACAACCTTCTCAATATCCTTATTGAAATGTCAATAATCTCTCCTTGTCTGTTATAATGCCAAATGCCAATAGTTTGCAAGATCTTTGGGAGTAAAGGTGTACTGATTGCAACTGGCAAACAAACCAGAGGTAACTTGTTTTACTTAAATTCTAAAGTAAATAGTTGTTTGATTACAAAAGCAGAAGATAGTTGGCTTTGGCATCAGAGGTTTTGTCATGTGAATTTTGATAACATTGTAATAGTCAGCAAGTCAAAATCAGTAAGAGGTTTCTGCAGTTGGACAAACCGGTGAATGCTTTGTGCAAGGAATGTTAGTTAGGGAAAATGGCATCCTCAACCTTCAAGAGCAAATATTTCTCAACTAAAAATTTGCTAGATTTTGTTCATACTGACCTATGCAGACCAATGAGGACTAAGAGTATTCAAGGTGATTGGTACTTCATGATATTTACCAATGACTGCTCAAGGATGATGTGGGTCACATTCTTGAAAGACAAGTCAAAAGCTTTTAGCAAATTTAAGGCATTCAGAGCCTTGGTTGAGAATGAAATTGGAAAGAAGATAAAGTGCTTAAGAACTAATCAAGGTGGTGAATTTACTTTAGAGGAATTCACTAGATACTGTGAAAACAATGGAATTAAGAGGCAGCTATCTACACCAAGGATGCCACAACAGAACGGTGTTGTAGAAAGGAACAACTGGTTAGTAGTTGAAGCTACTAGGACTATGCTAATTCAAGGAGGTGTAGCTAAGACATTTTGGAGAGAAGTTGTCAGCATGACTGTTTCTTCAATGAATCAGATACTAGTTAAAAGAGGTGAAACCAACGAGGAAGAAGAAGAAGAACCTTATGCACTATTTTTGGAACTGGGACTAGTAAAACCCAAAGTTGATAAACTAAATACAGAAGCCCCAGTTCAACCAGAACAGGAAGGTCCTGCAGAAGATGAAGAAAGTGAAGAAGAAGAACCTAGAAATAAAGATCATGTTATTCCAAGGTATGTTAGACTCAATCATAGCCCTGATCAAATTATTGGAGACAAGAATGCAAGTGTACTAACTAGAACAAGGATTAGAGAAAACTCTTGTATGATTTCCACCATTGAGTCTAGAACTACAAAAGAAGCCTTTGCAGATGAAGATTGGATTAAGGAAATGGAAGAAGAACTTGACCAGATTGAGAAGAAAAATACTTGGTCATTGGTACCCAGACCAGAGAACAAGAATGTAATAGGTACAAAGTGGGTATTCAGAAACAAATTGAATGAAGATGGAGTAGTGATCGAGAATAAAGCTAGACTAGTATGCAAAGGATATGCACAATAGGAAGGTAAAGACTACGGTGAGACATTTGCACCAGTAGCAAGATTGGAAGGAGTAAGGACTTTACTTGCATTTGTAGCTTACAAGGGATTTAAGGTATATCAGATGGATGTTAAGTCAACATTTTTAAATGAAATATTGGAAGAAGAAGTATACATAGAACAACCAGATGGTTATGCTTTAACTGTAGAAAAGGATATGGTGTGCAAATTACATAAGGCATTATATGAATTGAAACAAGATGCAAGAGAATGGTATGAAAGATTGCACTCTCACTTAGTGAAGACGGTAGTATATATCTCAAGACAGAAGGAGATAAAATACTGGTAAGTGAGGTATTTGTTGATGATATCATTTTTGGAGGAAATGATGATATGTGTCATGATTTTTCTAATGAAATGAAGGATAAGTTTGAAATGTCACTGGTAGGTGAGATAAAAAAACTTATTAGGTTTACAAATCCAACAGATGAAGGAAGGTATTTTTATCACACAATCCAAGTATGTGAAGGAAGTGTTAAGAACTTTTGGAATGGGAGGCTGTAAACTAGTTGGAACACCAATGGTTATAGGTTGTAAATTGTCAAAGGAGGATGATTTTGCACTAGTTGATAAAAAGGAATATTGGTCCATGATAGGTAAGCTTCATTATGTTGTCCACAACAAACCAGACATTGCTCATGCAGTAGGATTGGTTGCCAAATTTTAGAAAAGTTCGAAGGAGTCACACATGATTATAACCAAAAGAATTTTCAGATACTTTAAAGGTACTATTGATTATGGATTATGGTATCCATTTGTAGGAAACTTTGACTTAAAGGTCTATACTGATGTAGATTGGGCAGACAATATTGATGATAGGAAGAGTACAACCGGAGGAGCATTTTTTCTTAGAGCCAAACTAGTATCTTGGAGCAGCAAGAAATAGAGTTGTATCTCTCAATCAACAATGGAAGTTGAGTATGTTGTAGCTTACATAAATTATACCTGATCAATTTGGATGAAACACATATTGGAAGGTTTCAAGCTGAAGATATCTAAACTGGTCAAAAAATTGTGATAATACAAGTGCTATAAATATTTCTAAGAACCCGATGTTGTATGCTAGAACAAAGCATATAGAGATGAAGTATCATTTCCTAAGAGAGAAAGTCCAAAGCAAGGATGTGTCACTAGAGCATGTTTCCACTAAATAACAGCTAGCAGATTTTTTTACTAAACCTCTACCTAAGGCTACATTTGAATATTTTAGAGGTAAGTTAGGGGTTGTACCCCTACATGAAGTCAACTAAGAAGATGGGGAATTCATCAATCATGGAGTCTATTGAAAATATTTAAGAAGGATTGGTGAAGAATGGAGCTAATCCATAAGGGGGGTAGCTAATTGCAGATTGGTGAAGCATGGATGAGAACCAGGATGGTTTACCTTCACTTTAGCATTGTTATAAAAGGGGGAGAATAAATGTATATGATTGATAGCTAGTTACCAGCTAATGATATGAAGATACAGTTGAAGGACAAAATATGATTGGAAAATGTAAACCAAGATTCCTATACCTGTGTATGTGCTTTACTCTCAATCATGATAATCAATCAATATTGATATTTGTATTGCCATCAATGCTAAAGGGGGAGAATGTTGGCATTGCATGAAGATTGCATTGATGTCTATAGCAACCAATATTATTAAAGTGAAGATCAACTGATAACCCTCAACCGGTAACCCTAACCACTTGAGAAGCAGAACAATAACCGATGAAGTTTGGAGATCAGTTGTGATGATCTATGACCAAATGATGATTGGTGATGAAGATGACACATAAGCATGTTGCATGTGATGAGTTTTAAAGTAGACTTGGCACGTAAGTGATAATCATTTATCTTGGGAATGATCAAATGCATAGTATGAACTGACAAACATCTGATGAGTTATAGGATTCAAAGTGTAGTGATCCAGGAGCGGTTGTAGATGCCTAGAAGAATGTAATGTTGATTGCATGTAATCTAACCGTCAAGATTGTACCAATATGTTGGTAATCTCTATGAGATTTGTAGGGTTTGTGTTGTGCTACCGACCTATTATATTTTCTTATAAGGTTGATGATTTAATTTAATGAAGTGTTGATAATTTGATTAAGTGTGGAAGTGATTGTTTCCGAACCAGGAGGTGTGTCTATAAAATGTTGTGAAGGCAGATAGGAGCTTTAAAGGATCTGATTCAGCAAGGAAGTGTTATTTCTAGATCAGTCAAGAACTTTTTATTCTCTAAGCATTACAATAGTTAAATCCCTTAACCGGGTAAGATTTAACAGGCTTTTTGTTGAATCCTCTAACCAAGTGATCCATTAGCTTGGATTTGAAATCCTCCACCAAGGTTACCTTTAACAGGGTATTATACTCAATCCCTTAATCGGGTGGTCCTTAACTGGGTCTGTTCCTAACATGACATTATTTTATAAGCTTCTAACAAGGCTTGGCTCCAAACAGGGAAAACTTCAGAAGAGTTAAAAATACTTGTGGGTATTCATCCCCATCGTGGTTTTGTTGGCATTTGATAGAAGATTGCATTGATGACCTATTGTATTATCATTTATGTCAATTGTAATCGGTAATGATGTTGTTTTGCAATCGATAATTCAACAAGTGAAGGAAACCGGTATTACTTTAGAAGCAGTGAGATCAACCAGTAACCCTGCCTATTGATATGCCAAACCCTAATTGATGGAGCTTGCTAAATCAGTTGTGTTGATTTATGATCAAATAGTGGTTGGTAATGATTATTCCACGTATGAAAGTTGTATGTGATGAGTTTCAAGTGGTTTTTGGCATGTAGAGATAACGGTTTTATCTTGAAAATGAGTGAATACATTGCATGAAGTGGAAACCACATGATGAGTTACAAGAATCGATGAAGCGATGATCAAGGAGCGGTCAAGGTTGTCTTGTACAAAGTGCAAAGATTGCTATGTAATCCAACGGTCATGTTTGAATCGATTTGTTTGTAATCTCTATGAGATCTTAGGTTTGTGATGTGTTATCGACCTATTTTTTTTCTTATAAGGTCGATGAGTTATTTTGTTGTAAGTGTTGGAAATTTTGGTTAAGGGTTAGTGTGATTCATTGTTGAACTAGAAGGAGTATCTGCAGTATGTGTGAAGGTATACTGGAGCATGAAAATGATCTGATCAAGCAGAGTAGTGCTATTTACCAGATCAGCAAACCCCTGTTGTTCTCTAACAATTACAATAGTTAAATCCCTTAACTGGGTAAGCTTTAACAGGCTTAGTGCTATCTAAATCCTCTAACCAGGTGATCCATTAGATTGGATTTCAAATCCTATATCAAGGTTACTCCTAATAGGGTTTTGCTTCTAATTGGGAATTATAGTCAATCCCTTAACCGGGTGGTCCCTGATAGGACATTTTGTAAAGCTTTAACAGGCTTGGCTCCTAACAGGGCGAACTTCAGAAGAGTTTAGAATACTTATGGGTATTCATCCCCATCATGGTTTTTCCCATTTGGGTTTCCACATCAAAAATCATTGTGTCAAGTGGTGAATGGTTTTTGTGGTTATGTTTGATATGGTTAATTTGATTAACTGTTAAATCCACTTAGTTATCTTATGATGACCGACAATAATCTGAAATGTGCTTTTACTATTGTTAGTAAAGTATTTTGATGTTTTGGTTAAATGGTTTGGAATTTTCAGAGTTGTTATACTATTATTTTGTTATGCCAATCAACTGGTTAACTTGACAGTGCTATTGTAGTTTATTACTCAGTGTTTGACCTAGTTAGTTCAGTGATTGACTTGTGAGAATATTTTTTAGTTTGGTGAAAGTTAAGTCAATTTTCTATCTACTGATTCACTCCCCCCTCTCAGTAGTTGTCTGGATCCTTACTGGTTCATCATATCATCAAGTTTTTCCCATTTGGGTTTTCACGTGAAAAATCATTGTGTCAAGTGGTGAATGATTTTTTGGATGTGATTTTTTGATATGGTTTATTTGAATGATCGGTAAATCTGCAGAGATATATTTGAATGACCAAAAATGATCTGAATCATGTTTTTACTAGTATTAGTAAAGTGGTTTAAGGTTTTTTCAAATGGTATTAAATTTTCAAGATCTGTTGCATTGTGTCACTGAGTATTAGGACAACCGCTAAAGTTTAACAGTGCAGTTGCATATTTGTCTAAGTGTCTCAATTGGTATACTTTATGAGTTGATTCAGAGTTGAAATTTTGTTTAGTGAAAGTTTAGATTATTTTCTATCTATTGATTCACCCCCCCTCACCTCTTAGTAGTTGACTAGATCCTTATAGTTTCATCATATTATCAAGTTAGTGAGACTTCCCTGAAGGTTGTAGCCTTGTGGGCAACCATATTTGAACAGTGAGCCTGAATGCAAGTGCATTCCCCACATATGTAATATGTATATACTCCTCACCATAGTATATTAATATTGTGGGTTCCAGCCCCACCGTGGTTTTTCCCTTTTTGGGTTTCCACGTAAAAAAATTGGTGTTGTGAAATTGTGTATTCTTAGTTGCATGTTTATGTTATTTTCTGTTATGCATTGTTAACCGGTGGATAAAGTATAAGTTTGTGGTTTTAACATTCGCTAGATCACTAATTCACCCCCCCCCTCTTAGTGATATTTGATTCTAACAATTGGTATCACAACCTAGTTCCTCTAAGGAAGCTTAACTGCTTGAGGAAGACCTGGGAGATTGATTCAATGGATTCTGATTTTTCAGAGACAACTCAATATGGCACTTGAGGATCTTGATGTATCTAGAAGTGAGGTCTGTACCTTGAAGAAGAATATGAATGATGTTGATGAATTCATTAGTGACTTGAAGGATCAAGCAAGTTTATGTAGAGAAAAGAGGAAGCAATTAATGGACAAGTTGGGGGAGAAAGAACATCTGATCATAGAATTCTAGTATAAAGCTGATGAGGTTAACAATCTTGAGAGAGAGAATGTTGTTTTGAAGAATGAGTTGCAATCCATTGTGATGAGACTGACTAAGGAAATTGAGGACCAAAAGAAGAATGAAGAGAATCTGGCACAATCATTGAAGGAAAGAGCTAATGAATGCTTCAAAATTACCTATGAAAATGATCAGTTGAAGGTGGAGTTGACTCAATCAAGGAATAATGGTCAAGAACTTGAAAGACAGGTAGCTATCTTGAGGGATGAACTTGCTACTGCCAATGAATACAAAGACAAATTCAAAGCTAGTTCAACAAGGCTTGATGAGATGTTGTAAATTCAAAGACATGGAAAGGATATGCGAGGTCTAAGATTTGAGAAAGGTGAATCCTTCAGATCTGGACAAGGCAATGCAAAACCTGATCAGAAGAAGAGCAAGAATCCTCTGATAAGACAACGTAATGCTCATAAATTTAATGGTAGATGTTTTTCTTGCAACAAGTTTGGTCATATGGCGAGTCAGTGCAGAAGTAGGATGAATAATGGAATAATGAACAATAACAATATGATGAGCAACATGAATAATGTTCCTACCTTTACCTGTCAGTGTTTCATATGCAATAATTTTGGACACAAGTCAAATGTGTGTAGAACAATAATGAATAAATTTCAGAAGAAAACATGTTATGCTTGTGGAATGTTTGGACATATTTCTAAGCAATGCAGGACAAGACAGAACCAGATGAACTTCAGCCCTATGAAGAATATGTTGGCATATGCACACTCTAATGAGACATTGTAGGTGATTGAAGGTTTTGTCATTGATGGCAACCTTACAATCCTACTAAAAGGAAATGTAAGTGAGATATGGAATGTAATTAGGTAGACCTATTATGTGAATTATAGGTTAAGGGTTTATGTAAGAAGCAGAGCAGAAACCGATACTAGATCTGGCATTATACATGCTCTTTTGAAGTAGTACAAGGCACTAGATTTATACAATCCATTTTGTAAGTCAGTGAGACTTCTATTTTGAGTAGTGTGCTCTAGGCACTTGGCCTTCCTGCATGTGTAGGCCCCTCTTGTAGCAGTAATATTGTCTTATTGGCCAGTAAGTGAATATTGTGGGTCACAAATCCCACTGAGGTTTTTCCCACACCGGGTTTCCTTGTTAAAACATTGTGTTATGGTGTGTCTTTCATGTGGTTGTTTATATCTCTGTTTATTGCATTACATTATGCTTACCAATACACAGTTTTGATATGCTCTACATGTTTTAAGTTAAGAAAATCTAAATACCGGCCAAATACTGATTCACCCCCCCCTCTCAGTATCTGTGGGAATCCTAAGAATTGGTATCAGAGCTTGGTCCTCTATTTTTAGAAGCCTAACAGCTTCAGGAAGATCTTGACACCGGTACACATGGAAAATTTAATGAAGCAATTGGAAGAAGCTCTCTCAGATTTTGATATAGAAAAGTTGAAAAATATCAAACTTGAAGATGATCTAAAAGCAGCTCAGGAAATTATTCAAGCACTTCACGAAAATATTACCATTGCAAGAAACAAGAGAAGAGAACTCTATGAAAAGATGCAAATTGAGGATGATGAAAAAGAAACTCTTAATGAGCAGATATGCAAGCTAAAACAAGAGAACATGACAACAAAGAATGAGATGCAGGATATGACTATGAGATTTTGTAAAAAAATTGGAGATAGAAAGAAGAATGAAGAAGATTTGACCAGAAGACTAAGTGATGCAGCAAATGAGAACACCAGACTTAGCTATGAAAATTATTTGTTGAAGACAGATCTGATGCATACACAGAATGACTCCAATGAACTAATGAGGCAGAAAGAGATCTTAGAAAGAGAATTGGATATTGCACATCAACACAAAGAAAAATTCAAGAAAAGCTCAGAAGAACTTGGTAACTTGGTGAAAAATCAGAAACCCAAAGGTGACACTTGTGGAATTGGCTTTGAAGTTGGAGAAAGCTCCGATATTGCAAACACAAAGGATCATAGTAAACCAGTAAGACAACCTACTGCTTACAAATTTAATGGAAAATGTTTTAACTGTAATAAGTATGGTCATAGAGAAAATCAATATAGATCTAGAAGTTATGAGAACACAAATACACCCACTGGTCAATGTTCAAAATACAACAAAGTTGGTCATAACTCTGAAAATTGTAGAATGAATGTTAGATGTTATGTTTGTGGAAGATTTGGACACCTATCTAATCAATGTAGAACACAAACCGACATAGGTTATGGGAAAGCTATACAGACGAATAATGTGACTTGTTATGCATGTAACAAAATTGGGCATATTGCTAAGTTTTGTAGAAGCAAGTCCTCACCGGCAAACAACAATGATCCTAGCTTGAAAGGAAAAGAAAAGGTTGAAGAGGTTAAGCATGAATTTTCAAAATAATGGATTAGAAAGTCAGACATAAATAATGTTGGAAATACTCCTCCACCAGTAGAACCAATCAACACTCCACCAGCAGAATAGAGTAGTACTCCACCAACAAGGAGCTCTTCATCAAATACTAATTCCCCTCCCCCCCCCCTCTCAGTATCTATGGGAATCCTAAGAATTGGTATCAGAGCTTGGTCCTCTACTTTTAGAAGCCTAACAGCTTGACGAAGATCTTGACACCGGTAGACATGCAAAATTTAATGAAGCAATTGGAAGCAGCTCTCTAAGATTTTGATACAGAAAAGTTGAAAAATATCAAACTTGAAGATGATCTAAAAGCAGCTCAAGAAATTATTCAAGCACTTCAAGAAAATCTTACCATTGCAAGAAACAAGAGAAGAGAACTCTGTGAAAAGATGCAAATTGAGGATGATAAAAAAGAAACTCATAATGAGCAGATATGCAAGCTAAAACAAGAGAACATGACAACAAAGAATGAGATGCTGGATATGACTATCAGATTTTGTAAACAAATTGGAGATAGAAAGAAGAATGAAGAAGATTTGACCAGAAGACTAAGTGATGCAGCAAATGAGAACACCAGACTTAGCTATGAAAATGATTTGTTGAAGACAAATCTGATGCATACACAGAATGACTCCAATGAACTGATGAGGCAGAAAGAGATCTTAGAAAGAGAACTGGATATTGCAAATCAACACAATGAAAAATTCAAGAAAACTTCAAAAGAACTTGGTAACTTGGTGAAAAATTAGAAACCCAAAGGTAACACTTGTGGAATTGGCTTTGAAGTTGGAGAAAGTTCTGGTACTGCAAACACACAGGATCACAGTAAACCGGTAAGACAACCTACTGCTTACAAATTTAATGGAAAATGTTTTAACTGTAATAAGTATGGGCATAGAGTAAATCAATATAGATCTATAAGTTATCTGAACACCAATACACCCACCGGTCAATGTTCAAAATGCAACAAAGTTGGTCATAACTCTGAAAGTTGCAGAATGAATGTTAGATGTTATGTTTGTGGAAGATTTGGACACCTATCTAATCAATGTAGAACACAAACTGGCATAGGTTATGGGAAATCTATTCAAAAGAATAATGTGACATTTAATGCATGTAACAAAATTGGGCATATTGCTAAGTTTTGTAGAAGCAAGTCGTCACCAGCAAACAATAATGGTCCTAGCTTAAGAGGAAAAGAAAAGGTTGAAGAGGTTAAGCATGAATTTTCAAAACAATGGATTAGAAAGTCAGACATAAATAATGTTGAAATACTCCTCCACTGGTAGAACCAATCAACACTCTACCTGCAGAACAGAGTAGTACTCCACCGGCAAGGAGCTCTTCATCAAATTGAAGAAAGTTTCCTTGAGGGTTTGGAAATCAAATGAGACATATGCTATTATTCCCTCAGTTGATGGTAAAAGGTAGAAATTACTTCTATACCGGCAAATGAAGTTAAGTGATTACTTAACCGACATGCATTAATTGTGGTAGTTGGCAAAATTAACATTATAAATCAATGGTTTTGGCTTCATTTAACTTCACTATGAATTCAAACACTCGAAGAGCGCAAAATCTACAGAGCTAAAGCATTTCGAGTGAAGAAGCAAAGAATTTCAGCATTCATCTTTCCTAAGGTAGATAAAGGTATTTATTATCGTGGCATCCTCCTCTGCAGCTGAATTTATAGCAAACCCTATTGTAGTTGAGGTTATCAAATGCCCTAGGCCCATGTTTCAGCTAGTTCCCGAGATAGCTAAACGGGATGATAACATTGGTGCATCCTCTCAAATTCCAAAAGGAGTTGTTTATGCAGAAGACCCGAGAATTTATATCCACTATCACATAGAAGAACTACGAGATGAAGAAATCAAGGACATGTATAAAACTGTTATCTGTGATGATTCTAAAAATGTACAACCTGAACATAAAATTGTTGAAACCCTAGGATTCACTGAGATCCTTAGCATTCCGGACTTTCCTAAAGAATTTATTAGGATGGTATTGAGCAACGTACATGGTGCCTTCTTTTGGCTAGATTCAGTCCACAAAATCACAAAGGAAGCTGTGAAAGCTATAACAGGGTTACCTTCCACTAGTAATAGGCCAGTCAAAACAAAGAAGGTCTCAAATGACCTAGCAACAAAACTAACTGGTGCAACATCCGACAAGAGATCATTAAGGGTTAATGATGTAACTGATACAAATGTGAGATTCATTAGCATGATTCTTGGTTACAAAGAAACTCATGCAAATAGACTTAACTCAGTTTCCAGTTTATGCATTAAGATTTCTTATGACATGGTTAAGGACAATGTAAAAATTGATGTATGTGAATGGCTAAAGGATGAGTTAATTGATAATCTAGGAAAAATCAAGAAGGATAAGAAAGGAACTTTTAGATTTGGTAATCTACTTGTATGCTTGATGCTACACATAACCAAACAGGTTCCCAGTATAGGCAACAAAAGCCTTGGATTTGACATACCGATAGGGAAACAATTATCAGACCTATTCAACAACATGGGTGATAAAAAGGAAAAGAATATCAATGAGTATTTTCAAGCACTTAAGCCAGAATGAACAAAAGGATTAGACTGTCACAGAAAATTTTTGACAAATATAAGGATGATATATGCTTTGTGATTAAAAAGGATGAGATCTGGATGGAAGCAGTGATCCCAAGAACAATTTGGGTCACTGAGATGAGCTATGAGACTGATGATCATATCATTGAGACTTATGCAAAAGCCCTTCTGGAAGCACCTAAGGAACTGAAGGAAGAAGTATTCGGTAGTGCTGAGATGATTGAAAGCCAAATTCAATCTAAGAAAAGAGTAAAGAAAGTTTAAGCACCTATAAGGAGAGGCTCAAGACAGGCAAAGGCCATCAAAGAAGATGTACTGAAAAAATAGGTATCACTGAAGATGAGTTGGAGGCATTACAACCTGAAACTCACCTATCACCGGTAGCCATTTCTTCTAGAAGTGATATGCCTGCAGCATTCAAAAGAGTTGTAAGGAAAAGGTATCCTTCACCGGCATCCACACCTTCTCCTAGAAGAACTAGACAAAAACAACAAGTTGTGAGTCACCGGTGAAGAAGACAACTGCAAAGAAAAAATGAACACCTAAGAAGAAAAGGACTCAACAAAATATTGCTCTGATTGAAAGATTATTAGATGAGATCACTAAAGAGGGAAAACTCAAAAACATTAACAGACTATATGACTCACTATCGGTTGATGAGAAAGAGCAAGTTGAAAATAGTGTTATTTTACACTTGGATATGTATAAGAAGTTCTTAATGGAAGTTGTAGATGAAATACCAAGTGAACTATATAAGAGATTGGAAGCAAGGAGACAAGCTGTTGTAGAACTTGATAAAAAGATAAAAATTGAAAAACTACTTGTTGTTTACCCAGTAAACTCACCAAAGGAGATAGATGACTTAATTGCTTAAGCCAACCGGTCAGTATTCTCTACTACACACTAGCATATTGCATTGATGGTAGGAAGAATAAAAGAAGTAACAGAAGAAACAAAAAATGCATGGGATATATTCCTTATGGAGAAGGAAAAATAGGAAGAATACCGGAACCCCAAGCCTATCAAAGTCTATCAAAAGGACAAAGATAAAGGTAAAGGCAAAGTTGGTGGTCCCCCAAGTTTAAAAATAAAAGATAACTTATCCCCACCACCTCTGATCACTCCACCTATACAAACAACTATAGATCAACCGACAAATGAAAGTATGGGTATAAAGGATACAAATCCTAATCATGAGATACTATACACAGTAAATGTTGATACTCAAATAGTCAAAATTGTAGTGGACAAGGACTCAACTGGTAAGACTGGTATGGCTAGTGAGCCACCAGTAACTGTCAAAACTGATGACATAGAGAAACTGGCAGATGATAGCATAGGACAACAGATAGAGACTCAGACAAAAATTGAAACAGATCAACAAGCAGAGCAATAGGCTCTGCAACAGGAACAGGTTCATATCGAAACTGAGCCACCAGCAACAAGAGAGAAACAAAACCCTTGCTTAAGGAAATGGAAACACGGACTGACCTACTAGAAGTCACTACAAGCATGGTTACTTCCTCCACCAGCAGAATTCAGAATGTTGGTTCCTCCTCAGCAGGTTACAAATCAACAAATGTAACTGAAGTTATTTTGGATTCTTTAAAGAAAATAACTGATTGTAGTTCACAAGCTTATAAAGCTATAGATGACACAATCCCAGTTTTGAAGATGATAGCTCCAAACTGTAACATAGATAATAAGGATTCTTTAAGTCAATTTGACACCTTGTCAAAGTACATTACTGACAACACAGTAATGGTTGACCAAATAAAGTAAGATGCATTCAAAGAGAAATTAGAAAAACAAAAACAAAAATACTTTGAGAATAAAATAAAGAAGTGTAATAGGGAATTTGACACACTTCTACCGGAACTTTGCAGCACACTAAAGGAATTTATAACTCTATATAGAGACATGTGTAAGACAAACTTTTTGACAGTTGACATAGATAAGAAAATGAGCAAAGTGCAAGATGAAATCAATAAACTTGCTGACATTTTTGTTAACTCACCTGATACATTATCAGTTTTTGAGCAAAAGGTAACAGGTTTAGAAGAAGAATTACTTAAGTTAGAAAGAGAAAAGGAGACAATAATAAACAAGGCTAAAAATCTGAGACTAAGACTAAGTCCTAGACTGGATTATCTAGCATCCTTGAGGAAAGAAATATCTAAGGAATTAATACAAGGACGGAAGACACTGACAGAGCATATGCAGCAACTCACTGGTACAGTTCAAAGAACAGAGGCAGCATTGAAAGACAGTAAGAAATTTATGGAAAGCATAAATTTGGTTTTGGCGAATATTTTTCAAATTGGAACCACCCAGTTACAAGGTTGACACATGAAACCATACTCTATTGACAACTTGACAACCTTTATCATTGATGCCAAAGGGGGAGTAGTGGTATGAGAAAATAATTAGGTAAAGACTCATTTTCTCAGGGGGAGATCACACATTTTTGGTTCACATAGTTTTTGGACACAATTTTTTTGGATGACACATTTTTGGGATTTTCTCATGAGTGTTTCCATCAATACCAAAGGAGGAGATCATTGGCATATGCACACTCCAATGAGACATTGTAGGTGATTGAAGGTTTTCTCACTGATGGCAACCTTACAATCCTATGACACTGGAAAGGCAATTCACCGGCACCACCAAGATCAAACTCTACACCGGCACTCAGACCACCGACACCAGCAGTGAGAGGAAGCATACCAGCACAGGAAGCCGACAGGATTTTTGTTGTAATATATTTTGTTTATTATTGTAAAATCATTGAAAGCCGACTTGGAATGATGTAAAATGACTCCTATATAAAGAGAGATCATTATAGAACATTGTAAGGAGATGTAAGTGAGATATGGAATGTAATTAGGTAGACCTATTATGCGAATTATAGGTTAAGGGTTTATGTAAGAAGCAAAGCAGAAAATAGTACTGGATCTGGCATTATAGATGCTATTTTGAAGCAGTACAAGACACTGGATTTATATAATCCATTTTGTAAGTGAGTGATACTTCTATTTTGAGCAGTGTGCTCTAGGCACTTGGCCTTCCTGCATGTGTAGGCCCCTCTTGTAGCAGTAATATTCTCTTATTGGCCAGTAAGTGAATATTGTGGGTCACAAATCCCACCGAGGTTTTTCACACACCAAGTTTCCTCGTTAAAACATTGTGTTATGGTGTGTCTTTCATGTGGTTGTTTATATCTCTGTTTATTGCATTACTTTATGCTTACCGATACATAGTTTTGATATGCTCTACATGTTTTAAGTTAAGAAAATCTAAATACCAGTCAGATACTAATTCCCCTCCCCCCCACCCTCTCAGTATCTGTGGGAATCCTAAAAGTTGGTATCAGAGCTTGGTCCTCTACTTTTAGAAGCCTAATAGCTTGACGAAGATCTTGACACCGGTAGACATGCAAAATTTAATGAAGCAATTGGAAGCAGCTCTCTAAGATTTTGATACAGAAAAGTTGAAAAATATCAAACTTGAAGATGATCTAAAAGCAACTCAGGAAATTATTCAAGCACTTCAAGAAAATCTTACCATTGCAAGAAACAAGAGAAGAGAACTCTGTGAAAAGATGCAAATTGAGGATGATAAAAAAGAAACTCATAATGAGCAGATATGCAAGCTAAAACAAGAGAACATGACAACAAAGAATGAGATGCTGGATATGACTATCAGATTTTGTAAACAAATTGGAGATAGAAAGAAGAATGAAGAAGATTTGACCAGAAGACTAAGTGATGCAGCAAATGAGAACACCAAACTTAGCTATGAAAATGATTTGTTGAAGACAAATCTGATGCATACACAGAATGACTCCAATGAACTGATGAGGCAGAAAGAGATCTTAGAAAGAGAACTGGATATTGCAAATCAACACAATGAAAAATTCAAGAAAACTTCAGAAGAACTTGGTAACTTGGTGAAAAATTAGAAACCCAAAGGTAACACTTGTGGAATTGGCTTTGGAGTTGGAGAAAGTTCTGGTACTGCAAACACACAGGATCACAGTAAACCGGTAAGACAACCTACTGCTTACAAATTTAATGGAAAATGTTTTAACTGTAATAAGTATGGTCATAGAGTAAATCAATATAGATCTATAAGTTATCTGAACACCAATACACCCACCGGTCAATGTTCAAAATGCAACAAAGTTGGTCATAACTCTGAAAGTTGCAGAATGAATGTTAGATGTTATGTTTGTGGAAGATTTGGACACCTATCTAATCAATGTAGAACACAAACTGGCATAGGTTATGGGAAATCTATTCAAAAGAATAATGTGACATTTAATGCATGTAACAAAATTGGGCATATTGCTAAGTTTTGTAGAAGCAAGTCGTCACCAGCAAACAATAATGGTCCTAGCTTAAGAGGAAAAGAAAAGGTTGAAGAGGTTAAGCATGAATTTTCAAAACAATGGATTAGAAAGTCAGACATAAATAATGTTGAAATACTCCTCCACTGGTAGAACCAATCAACACTCTACCTGCAGAACAGAGTAGTACTCCACCGGCAAGGAGCTCTTCATCAAATTGAAGAAAGTTTCCTTGAGGGTTTGGAAATCAAATGAGACATATGCTATTATTCCCTCAGTTGATGGTAAAAGGTAGAAATTACTTCTATACCGGCAAATGAAGTTAAGTGATTACTTAACGGGCATGGATATATTGTGGTAGTTGGGAAAATTGACATTATAAATTAGTGATTTTGGCTCCATTTCACTTCACTGTGAATTCAAACACTCGAAGAGCGCGAAATGTCCAGAGCTAAAGCATTTCTAGCAAAGAAGCAAAGAATTTCAGCATTCATCTTTCCTAAGGCAGATAAAGGTATTTATTATCATGGCATCCTCCTCTGCACCTGAATTTATAGCAAACCCTATTGCAGTCGAGGTTATCAAACGCCCTAGGCCCATGTTTCAGCTAGTTCCTAAGATAGCCAAAAAGGGATGATAACATTGGTGCATTCTCTCAAATTCCCAAAGGAGTTGTTTATGCAGAAGACCCGAGAATTTATATCCACTATCACATAGAAGAACTATGAGATGAAGAAATCAAGGACATGTATAAAACTGTTATTTGTGATGATTCTAAAAATGTACAACCTGAACATAAAATTGTTGAAACCCTAGGATTCACTGAGATCCTTAGCATTCCGGACTTTCCTAAAGAATTTATTAGGATGGTATTGAGCAACGTACATGGTGCCTTCTTTTGGCTAGATTCGGTCCACAAAATCACAAAGGAAGCTATGAAAGCTATAATAGGGTTACCTTCCACTGGTAACAGGCCAGTCAAAACAAAGAAGGTCTCAAATGACCTAGTAACAAAACTAACTGGTGCAACATCCTACAAGAGATCATTAAGGGTTAATGATGTAACTGATACAAATGTGAGATTCATTAGCATGATTCTTGGTTACAAAGCAACTCATGCAAATAGACTTAACTCAGTTTCCAATTTATGCATTAAGATTTCTTATGACATGGTTAAGGACAATGTAAAAATTGATGTATGTGAATGGCTAAAGGATGAGTTAATTGATAATCTAGGAAAAATCAAGAAGGATAAGAAAGGAACTTTTAGATTTGGTAATCTACTTGTATGCCTGATACTACACATAACCAAACAGGTTCCCAATATAGGCAACAAAAGCCTTGGATTTGACATACCGATAAGGAAACAGTTATCAGACCTATTGAACAACATGGGTAATAACAAGGAAAAGAATATCGATGAGTATTTTCAAGCACTTAAAGCCAAAATGAACAAAAGGATTAGATTGTCATAGAAAATTGTTGACAAATATAAGGATGATATATGCTTTGTGATTAAAAAGGATGAGATCTGGATGGAAGCAGTGATCCCAAGAACAATCTGGGTCACTGAGATGGGCTATGAGACTGATGATCATATCATTGAGACTTATGCAAAATCTCTTCTGGAAGCACCTAAGGAACCAAAGGAAGAAGTATTCGATAGTGCTGAGATGATTGAAAGCCAAATTCAATCTAAGAAAAGAGTAAAGAAAGTCGAAGCAACTATAAGGAGAGGCTCAAGACAGGCAACGGCCATCAAAGAAGATGTACTAAAAAAACCGATATCATTGAAGATGAGTTGGAGGCATTACAACCTAAAACTAACCTATCACCGGTAGCCACTTCTTCTAGAAGTGATATGCCTACAGCATTCAAAAGAGTTGTAAGGAAAAGGGATCCTTCACCGGCATCCACACCTTCTCCTAGAAGAACTAGACAAAAACAACAGGCTATGAGGTCACCGGTGAAGAAGACAACTCCAAAGAAAAAGCTAACACCGAAGAAAAGGACTCAACAAAATATTGCTTTGATTGATAGACTGTTAGATGAGATCACTGAAGAGGGAAAACTCAAAAACATCAACAGACTATACGACTCACTATCGGTTGATGAGAAAGAGCGAGTTGAAAACCGTGTTATTTTACACTTGGATATGTATAAGAATTTTTGAATGGAAGTTGTAGATGAAATACCAAGTGAACTATTTAAGAGATTGGAAGCAAGGAGACAAGCTGTTGTAGACCTTGATAAAAAGATAAAAATTGAAAAACTACTTGTTGTTTACCTAGTAAACTCACCAAAAGAGATATATGACTTAATTGTTGAAGCCAACCGATCAGTATTCTCTACTGCACACCAACATATTGCACTGATGGTAGGAAGAATAAAAGAGGTAACAGAAGAAACAGAAAATGCATGGGATATATTCCTTGTGGGGAAGGAAAAATAGGAAGAATACCAGAACCCCAAGCCTATCAAAGTCTATCAAAAGGACAAAGATAAAGGTAAAGGCAAAGTTGGTGGTCCCCCAAGTTTAAAAATAAAAGATAACTTATCCCCACTACCTCTGATCACTCCACCTGTACAAACAACTGTAGATCAACCGGAAGATGAAAGTATGGGTATAAAGGATACAAACCCTAATCCTAAGATACTATACACAGTAAATGTTGATACTCAAACAGTCAACATTGTAGTGGACAAGGACTCAATCGGTAAGACTGATATGGATAGTGAGCCACCGGTAACTGACAAAACTGATGACATAGAGAAACTGATAGATGACAGCATAGGACAACAGATAGAGACTCAGATAGAGATTGAAATAGATCAACAAACAGAGCAACAGGCTCCGAAACAGGAATAGGTTCATATGGAAATAGAGCCACTGGCAACAAGAGAGAAACAAAAACCCTTGCTTAAGGAAATGGAAACACAGACTGGTCTTCCAGAGGTCACTACAAGCATGGTTACTTCCTCCGCAGGTGGAATTCAGAATGTTGGTTCCTCCTCAGCAGGTTACAAATCAACAAATGTAACTGAAGTTCTTTTGGATTCTTTAAAGAAAATAACTGATTGTAGTTCACAAGCTTATAAAGCTATAGATGACACAATCCCAGTTTTGAAGATGATAGCTCCAAACTATAACATAGATAATAAGGATTCTTTAAGTCAATGTGACACCTTGTCAAAGTACATTACTGACAACACAGTAATGGTTGACCAAATAAAGGAAGATGCATTCAAAGAGAAATTAGAAAAACAAAAACAAAAATACTTTGAGAATAAAATAAAGAAGTGTAATAGGGAATTTGACACACTTGTATCGGAACTTTGCAGCACACTAAAGGAATTTAAAACTCTATACAGAGAGATGTGTAAGACAAACTTTTTGATAGTTGACATAGATAATCAAAATGAGCAAAGTGCAAGATGAAATCAATAAACTTGCTAACAATTTTGTTAACTCACTTGATACATTATCAATTTTTGAGCAAAAGGTAACAGGTTTAGAAGAAGAATTACTTAAGTTAGAAAGAGAAAAGGAGACAATAATAAACAAGGCTAAAAATCTGAGACTAAGACTAAGTGCCAGACTGGATTATCTAGCATCCTTGAGGAAAGAAATATCTGAGGTGTTAATACAAGGACAGAAGACACTGGCAGAGCATATGCAGCAACTCACTGGTATAGTTCAAAGAATAGAGGCAGCATTGAAAGACAGTAAGAAATTTATGGAAAGCATAAATTTGGTTTTCGCGAATATTTTTCAAATTGTAACCGCCCAGTTACAAGGTTGACACATGAAACCATACTCTATTGACAACTTGAAAACCTTTGTCATTGATGCCAAAGGGGGAGTAGTGGTATGAGAAAATAATTAGGTAAAGACTCATCTGCTCAGGGGAAGTTCACACATTTTTGGTTCACATATTTTTTGGACACAAGTTTTTTGGATGACACATTTTGGGGATTTTCTCATGAGTGTTGCCATCAATGCCAAAGGGGGAGATTGTTGGCATATGCACACTCCAATTAGACATTGTAGGTGATTGAAGGTTTTGTCATTGATGGCAACCTTTCAATCCTATGACACCGGCAAGGCAATTCACCGGCACCACCAAAATCAGACTCTACATTGGCACTCAGACCACTGGCACCAGTAGTGAAAGGAAGCATACTAGCACAGGAAGCCTACAGGATTTTTGTTGTAATATATTTTGTTTATTATTGTAAAATCATTGTAAGCCGACTTGGCATGATGTAAAATGACTCCTATATAAAGAGAGATCATTATAGAACATTGTAAGGAGATGTAAGCGAGATATGGAATGTAATTAGGCAGACCTATTATGCGAATTCTAGGTTAAGGGTTTATGTAAGAAGCAGAGCAGAAACTGATACTGGATCTAGCATTATAGATGCTATTTTGAAGCAGTACAAGACACTGGATTTATACAATCTATTTTGCAAGTCAGTGAGACTTCTATTTTGAGTAGTGTGCTCTAGGCACTTGGCCTTCCTGCATGTGCAGGCCCCTCTTGTAGCAGTCATATTCTCTTATTGGCCAATAAGTCAATATTGTGGGTCATAAATCCCACCGAGGTTTTTCCCACACCGGGTTTCCTTGTTAAAACATTGTGTTATGGTGTGTCTTTCATGTGGTTGTTTATATCTCTATTTATTGCATTACTTTATGCTTACCGATACACAGTTTTGATATGCTCTACATGTTTTAAGTTAAGAAAATCTAAATACTGGTCAGATACTGATTCACCCCCCCTCTCCGTATATATGGTAATCCTAACAGAATAATGTTGTTTACCGAGCATGCAACAAAACCGGTCATATTGCAAAATTTGCAGAAGCAAAAATAGTGCTCTGATTGACAAGAACAAATCAGATGAAAAGGGAAAGGCAAAGTTTGATTGGATCAGGGATCAGCATAAGAAGATGTGGGTAAAGAAGGATTAATCTAAGGCAAATAATGGATATGTACCTGAATCATGTGCAAAATCTTCATCCGATAACTAGGGATTTTGGCCTTAGGGGGAGGCAAACCAATGCAAATCTTGCAGTACCCCTTGATGAGACCTATAGTCGATGGATTACAAATGGTAGAAATTGAGCTTCAAGTGATATACAGAACTCAGATGGTTGATTTCGGTAGCCGGTTGAATATTTGACATGCAATAATTTCAAAGTAAATTAGGGTGTGCAAAGTTAAAAGGGAAAATACGAGAATCATTCTTCACTTTTCGAATAGTATTTTTTGAGTTGAAGAATAAACTGATCAAAGTTTCTAGGTGATCAAAGATCTAAAAGCAATCCAACGAAGCGATCTAGGACATCTGTCAATTGGTTAAGGTATTTCTCGAAGGGCATTTTTCTGAGTCTGATTTTCTGAGATTTTGAAATGGCATCTACATTTTCCATTTCTACTCCACTGGTGGTTGAGGTTAAGGACAAGACTCATCCTATATTTTAGAAACACCCCTACAAGTCCATGGAAGACAACCCAGATGGATCGTTTTCTTCTCTTTTGCATGGTGTTTTGCACGCCAATGATGTTCGAGCCTACATTCACAACGAAATTGATTATATTAGTTTTGAGGACATCTTGGACCTGTATACTGACAGAATCATGAATGAGATTGAAAATCCCAAGACAGAATTTGTGGAGCTGCAAAGAAAGGGTTTCACTCAATTTGTAAACTTTTTGACTTTTGATCAGAAGGAATGGGTAAGATCAGGATCCATGTTGAATTCATGTAGCTAGACCAACTGTACAAGATCATTGTTGATGTGATTAGGGAAGTAACCTACTTGAATCAAACTGATGAGAAGTGAGGGTTGTGGAATGTCATGAACCCTATTGTGAACAAACTAACTGATGTAGAGATTGATGGGAGATCGATGAAGATCAACACAATAAAAGAGGATGATGTCAAATTTTCTGCAATGGTTATTGGTTACAAGGTGTATTAGTCTAACAGACTAAATTTGGTATCCAACACTGCTATCCATGCAACTTATAAAATGGTTAAGGAAGATGGTCATTATGACCTGTGTAGTGTGCTTTTGGAAGAGCTAATGATAAATCTGAAGAAAATTAAGCAGGATAAGAAACATGTCTTTAAATTTGGATCTTTGATTATCGGCTTGGCCCTCTATTTCATGAACCAAATCCCTAGAATCGACAGAGTACAATGGGCTTATGACAAACCAATTGAACAAAAAATAAAGCAAAGACTTGATAGACTTGGGAACCAAGACAATCAAAATGTTGCATTATGGACTTTCTTTAAAACTTTTCAGGATAAAATGAAATAAAGAGTGAGAATCCCCAAGGAAATTGTTAAGAAATATGAGGGGACAATCTGCTTTATGGTGAACAAGGATGAATGTTTGATGGAAGCAGTTCAACCCTAGACAATATGGATAATGCCAATGGGGTATGAGGTTGAAGAGGATACCTTGGATTCTTATACACAACACTTGTTGAATGCTCCAGAAAATACCAAGGAGGATAGGTTCATATAATGCAAGGAGAAATAAATAGAGTTGCACTCCAAGTTCTTTGAACTGGCGAGGAAGAGGAAAGCAGCAAAGATTGTAGAATTTATTCTTGTTCAGGAAGGTCATCCCTAGGAGAGAGTTAGAGGTGCTAGAGCTACTAGGGATGCATTTGAAAAAGAAAAGAAACAAAAGACTACACCTACTCCTGTTAAGGTGAAGGTGATAGGACCTTCTCCCGCTTTGATGAAGACACCTCCTGTTGAAGCTAAACCCTCTGGTGTATTTGCAAAGGGAAAAGGTATTCTAAGGAAGAAGTAGAATACTCAAAGAGAGTATGTAGAAGTCTCTCTGGTGCAATCTGATAGTTTTGATACTTGATGTATACAGCCGATGCCAATAGCTAACAAGATGAGAGGGGGGGGGTGAATCATACAAACTTAAACTTCCATAAATTCAACAGATTCAACCTCGGTAATATATACTTTAGAAATATAACCAAAAACTACTAAACATGCAAACTCATAAAAATATAATCATCATGAAACTCATAACACCAGAATTAACGTGGAAACCCAAATAGGAAAAAACCACTGTGGGATTTCGGACCCACTAAGAAATATACTCTTCTAGAGTATGCTCGGTTAAAAGAAAATCTTGTTAAAGATTACAAACGCATTGCTAGATGTGACCCAGTTAAGGGATTTCCCTTAGATTTGTTAGGATCTTCACTTTGTTAGAAGTGACCTTGTGAAAGGATTTCAAGCACTCATTTAGAATGTTACCTTGCTAGAGGGTTTACAAATAATACTGTTAAGTCCACTCGGTTAAGAGCTTTCTCTGTTATTCAGAATAAACAACAGTAGTAAATATATCTGCAACTTCACATCTAAAATTCTAAAGTAGATTCTTATTTGCTCAAAACAATCTTGTCATAAGACTTATCTAGTCTTCTATTGGGCTCCTTACTCTATTTTTCAAAACAGGTCTTCAAGCTTCTGTGCTCGGTAATCATTATGTAGCATCCTTGTGCTTACACTTGCCTGCATGCATTGTTTACCAACAATTTCTTATTTATAAACAATTCTCACCGCTTAATCTCTTTGATCACATTTCCCATGATCAATCTTAACCATCAGATCTTCAATCTTGACCAGGTTCAATGCATCTTTCGATCTGAAAATGTTTTACCTTGCCTTAGGACTTGCAGTCCTTTCTTGGAACTTGCACAAGGTTATTGTGGTTCAAACTGTGCTATAGATCTTTCTGTCAATCTTTCATTGTCATAGATCCTTTAACAAACTTCGTGTGTGGCATTCCAATCATTTATACATCTCCAGCTCATCATTGTCCTTCATTAAATAATGCTTGTATTCATTCAATGTGCTCTGTCATAACTCAGTTGCAACTCGGTAAATACTAAACTTTACTCGGTAGACATTCTGCCTTCATTAACCGACATCGATAACGTTATGGTTTACCGACTAGGTTCTTTGCTCGGTGACATAGGATAGTATTAGCCTTACAATTAACAACATATGTAGGATATCAAAACAGTCTAAACATCATGATCTCATCATTGTCTAACTCGGTAATAGTTGCCCATTGAATAACATATTCCCCTTATTCATATTCTTTCTGTGTCACTTACTGACCACTTAATTCTCTTCAAATCAATCTCCTCAAGATATGGCAACATCATACTGAATCAGAAAATCAATTTCTTGACATCAATGACAAAATAATGTTATAAAGATAGTTATCATCCTTTTTTAGTTATATCAATAATCTTCAACAACCTTCTCAATATCCTTAATGAATATCAACAATCTGTCTTTCTACTAAAAATGTCAACAATCTCCCCCTTTGGCATTGATGGTGAAACCAACAATTAAATGGTAATACCAACAAGATATTCAAATTGATTCGGATTCAGATTGCTTTAAGACTTCTCCTATTATCCTTGAGTTGTAGACTTCTTCTGAAAGTCTTCTCCCCCTGTCATTAGTCTTCTGTTATCATTTATTCTTCTCCCCCTTTGACAACAATGCCAAAAAGTAAAAGAACTAAATCATGATTTCTTCCTTTGTGAAGTGATTTGCCTTGCTGTGTATCATCTTAGTCTCGGTCAGAGTAACTTGTCTCTATTCACTATTTCCTACACAACTTTAGGTGACCTCCTAAAGTGTAAATCAGCATCAATCCACATATAATATTCTATAGATTCATCGAATTGATGCTTTCACTAAACTCAGTCAGTGAGTAGAAGATAGGGGTAGGACCCCTAACTTGCTTATGAGATACTCAAAAATGTCCCTTGGCAATGGCTTTGTGAAGATGTCTGCTAATTGCTCCTTAGAACTGATATATTCTAGCACAACTTTCTTCTCTTGGACTTCTTCTCTGAGATAATGATACTTTATAGATATATGCTTTGTCTTAGAGTGCATCATTGGATTCTTTGAAATGTTAATGGCACTAGTATTATCACAGAATATAGTTACTAGCTTGGTAAATTTTTCATTTATACCTTCCAACAATTGTTTGATCCATGCTATGTTTGTGCAATTCAATGCTGCAACAACATATTCAGCTTTTGTTGTTGACTGTGAAATACATCCTTATTTCTTGCTAAGCCAACTTACTAGTCTTTCTCCCAAAAAGAAAGCTCCACCACTTGTGCTTTTCCTGTCATCAATGTTGCCTGCCCAATCAACATCAGTATAAACTTTTAAATCAAAATCATTCCTCTTTTCATATACTAAGCCATAATCTTCAGTGCCTCTCATGTATCTTAAAATTCTTTTGATTGCTGTCATATGGGTTTCCTTGGGATCTACAGGGAATCTTGCTACAATACCTACTGCATGTGCTATATCCGGTCTACTATGCACAAAAAATTGCAACTTTCCAATCATAGATCGGTAAAGTGTCTCATCAACAAATGCAGATTCACCATTCTTTGATAATTTACCGTTAGTAGTCATAGGAGTACTTACTGGTTTAGAATCCTCCATTCCAAATTTCTTCAAGATTTCCTTTATTTACTTGGATTGAGTAATAAAAATCTCATCTTTCATTTGCAGTATCTATAAACCTATAAAATACTTTATCTCACCGATTAATGACATCTCAAATTCTTTGCTCATTTCATTTCCAAAGTTCTTGCATAAGGAGTCATTACCACAAAAAATAATATCATCAACAAACATGGTTGAGATCAGTATACCATTGTTTTCATCATTCTTCATGTACATGTTTCTATTTTCACTTGTCCTTATAAAACCAATTTTGATCAAATAAGAGTGTAATCTCTCATACCATGCTCTAGATGCTTGGTTCAGACCATATAAAGCTTTGTTTAGTTTACATACCTGATCTTTATTCATGTCTTCAACAAATCCTTCAGGTTGTTCAATGTAAACTTCTTCTTCTAGTATACCATTCAAAAATGTAAATTTAACATCCATTTGATATACCTTGAAATTTTTGAAAGAAGCATATGCCAACAATGTTCTTACTCCCTAGGGTCTAGCCACAGGTGCAAAGGTCTCACCATAATCTATTCCTTCTTCTTGAGCATAACCTTTGCAAACTAGTCTTGCTTTGTTGCGAATGACCTCACCTTTTTCATTTAGCTTGTTTCTGAAAATCCACTTTGTACAGATTACATTTTTGTCCTTTGGTCTTGGAATCAGTGTCCATGTGTCATTCTTCTTGATTTGATCAATCTCTTCTGTCATAGCATTTACCCAATCTTCATTGTTAAATGCCTCTTTTACTATTCTCGGTTCAAATTCAGAAATCAGACATGTGTCCTGTCTCAGTTTGTTCCTTGTCGTCACTGGATCATCCTTATCTCCTATAATCTGACTTGAAGCATGATGTCTTCTGACATATTTGGCTAATATAGGCTCGGTAGGTTCTGTATGATCTTCTTCATCACTCGGTAACTGGACATTATCTTCATTTTCTTCAGCAGCTTTCTAGGTAGAACTTCTCGGTTGAACATAAACAAATTCTTCATAATCTTCTGGTTCTTTGGAATTTCCTTCATCATTTCTTTCTGCAAATTCATCAATTTTCACATTTGCACTTTCTACTATTTTGTTAGATGATTTGATCAGACATTTAAATGCTTTACTTCTAGAAGAATAAACAAGAAATGTTCCTTCTTCACTTTTCTGATCAAACTTTCCATTCCTTTCATCTTTGTGAACATAGCATCTACTTCCAAAGATTTTAAAATAACTTAATTAGGTTTCTTGTCATACTAGATTTCATATGGTGTCTTCATAGTTCCTTTCTTCAGTTGAACTCGGTTCAGGGTGTAAACTGCAGTGCTGATTGCTTCTCTCCAAAATATTTGAGGTACCCTCTTTTCTATCATCAGGGTTCTAGCACAATCCACAATTGATTTGTTTCTTCTCTCGGGTATCCCATTTTGCTGAGGTGTTCTCGATGTAGACACTTTCCTTTTTATACCATGATCATTGCAAAATAAGTTAAATTCATCAGAAGTGAACTCTCCTCCTTTATCAGATCTAAGACATTTTAGTTGTCTTCCTGTTTCATTTTCAACTCTTGCCTTGTACCATTTGAACATTTGAAAAGCTTCTGATTTTTCTTTTAAAAACATGACTGACATCATCCTTGAGTAATCATCCACAAATAATATGAAATACTTATCACCATAATAACTTTGAACTTTTATACGACCACAAAGATCAGTATGTACTAGATCTAAAATTCCTTTAGAAGTGTAGGACTTACTTGTAAAGCTTGATCTTGTCATCTTGTCCATCTGGCATCCTCGGCACATAGCATTCTCAGGTTTTTCAAGACTCGGTAGACCTCTTACTCAGTACTTCTTACTTATTTTGATCAGATTATCAAAATTTACATGAGAAAACCTTTTATGCCATAACCAGGTATCATCTATCTTTGCATAAAGACACTTGTTCTGAGTTGAGTCAAGATGAAATGTATTACCTTTTGTTTGTGTCCCAGTAGCAGCTAACTTTCCATGCTTGTCATGAACTTTGACAATTCCTTTCTAAAATTATATTCAATAACTTGTATTGTTTAGCTATGATACACTCAACAAATTGTATTTCAATCCTTCAACCCAGTATACATCATCACATTTAGCATTGTCAAGAAGTGTTATAGATACTTTACCTTTCATCGGACATGGTGCATCATTACTAAATCTTACATAGCCTCCATCATAGTCTTCTAATTTAACAAACTTGTGTTTATCACCTGTCATGTGATATGAGCATCCACTGTCTATGATCCAAGAATCATTATTATTTATGTGAGATACTAAGGCTTTCTCTTCATACCTTTCTTCATCAGATCCATCTTTAATAGCCACATAAACAACTTCCTCAGTATCGGTTTCATCAGATTTGTCATCGTAGGATTCCTCATCAGCTATTAAGCATGTCTTTCTATCTTTCCTTCTGAAGTCTCGGTGTCCTTTGTATTGGTTGTCTTTCTGTCTGTCTTCTCGGTAATCTCTCTTTTCACTAGATTCTTTGTCAGGACAGTTAGAGGCCATATGTCCTATTTTATCACAATTGAAACATTTCAAAGGTAGCTTTCCTCTATACTTACCTTTGCCTCTCGGTAATCTTCTGGCTAATAATGCTTCAAACTCTTCTTGCTTCTTGATTTCCTCATATAGTTTGTGCACTTTTTCCATGTTCTTGTGAAATCTTTCGCTTGCTCCACTATGATCCCCTTCAAAGTACTTACTCATTCTATCATTGTAATCATCAGATTCATCAAGATGAAAAGAACTGAATGCAGATTCAACTTTATTTACCGAAGACCCACTGTTATCAAAATTACTTAACTCAAATGCATGTATCTTACCAATAGTAGCATCCAAAGAAACTGGCATATTAGGTACAGACCTTAATTCATTAATTGCAGAGACTCGAATAACATAAGTAGGTAGAAGGGTTCTCAACAACTTACTTGTTATATCCTTTTCTTCAATAGTTCCTCTTGCTCCTTTAATTTGATTTACAGTCTCGTTCAGCCTTGTACTGTATTGGGTTATGTTCTCACCTTCATTCATTCTCATCGATTCAAGTTGTCCTCTTAGACTATCTACTTTTGCTCTTTGAACATGTTCATCACCACCATAAACAGATATGAGCATAGTCCACATTGCTTTTGCATCATTACAGCCTTCTAGGTCATTAAACTCTGAGTCGGTCAATGTTGATGTTATTTCAATCATTGATTGAATATGTTCTTTCTTTTCCTTTATCTCTTCCAAGATCATTGGGTTGGTGCTTCGTGCAATGTAATCATTCTCTAGATAATATGTTGCATATTCTCCAATTCCTGATAGATGCAGCTTCATCCTTTTCTGCCATGTGGAGAAACTTGACTTGTTCAGCTTTGGTGAATCTCTTTTATACATCTTCGGATCTTTTCCTCAAGTACCTTTAAACTTTTCTTCTGGAGTCCTCAGCTCTGATACCAATTGATAGTTCTGATACTTGATGTAAAGAGCTGATGCCAATAGCTAACAAGATGAGAGGGGGGGTGAATCATACAAACTTAAACTTCCATAAAATCAACAGATTCAACCTCGGTAATATATACTTCAGTAATATAACCAAAAACTACTAAACATATAATCATCATGAAACTCATAACACCAGATTTAACATGGAAACCCAAATAGGGAAAAACAACTGTGGGATTTCGGACCCACTAAGAAATATACTCTTCTAGAGTATGCTCAGTTAAAAGAAAATCTTGTTAAAGATTACAAACACTTTCCTAGATGTGACCCGGTTAAGGGATTTCCCTTAGATCTGTTAGGATTTTCACTTTGTTAGAAGTGACCTTGTGAAAGGATTTCAAACACTCATTTAGAATGTTACCTTGCTAGAGGGTTTACAAATAAGACTATTAAGCCCACTCGGTTAAGAGATTTCTCTGTTATTCAGAATAAACAACAGTAGTAAATATATCTGCAACTTCACATCTAAAATTCTAAAGTAGATTCTTATTTGCTCAAAAAAATCTTGTCATAAGACTTATCTAGTCTTCTATTGGGCTCCTTACTCTATTTTTCAAAACAGGTCTTCAAGCTTCTGTGCTCGGTAATCATTATGTAGCATCCTTGTGCTTACACTTGCCCACATGCATTGTTTACCAACAATTTCTTATTTATAAATGATTCTCACCGCTTAATCTCTTTGATCACATTTCCCATGATAAATCTTAGCCATCAGATCTTCAATCTTGACTAGGTTCAATGCATCTTTCGATCTAAAAATGTTTTACCTTGCCTTAGGACTTGCAGTCCTTTCTTGGAACTTGCACAAGGTTATTGCGGTTCAATCTGCATTGTATATCTTCCTGTTGATCTTTCATTGCCATAGATCCTTTAACAAACTTCATGTGCGGCATTCCAATCATTTATACATCTCTAGCTCATCATTGTCCTTCATTAAATAATGCTTATATTCATTCAATGTACTCTGTCATAACTCGGTTGCAACTCGGTAAATACTAAACTTTACTCGATAGACATTCCACCTTCATTAACCGACATCGATAACCTTAGGGTTTCTCGACTAGGTTCCTTAGGGTTTACTGACTAGGTTCTTTGCTCGGTGACATAGGATAGTACTAACCTTATAATTAACAACATATGTAGGATAGCAAAACAATCTAAACATCATGATCTCATCATTGTCTAACTCAGTAATAGTTTCCGATTGAATAAATTATTTCCCTTATTCATATTCTTTCTGTGTCACTTACCGACCACTTAATTCTCTTCAAATCAATCTCCTCAAGATATGGCAACATCATACTGAATCAGAAAATCAATTTCTTGACATCAATGACAAAATAATGTTATAAAGATAGTTATCATCATTTTTCAGTTATATCAATAATCTTCAACAACCTTCTCAATATCCTTAATGAATATCAACAATCTGTCTTTCTACTGAAAATGCCAACACAATCATAGACTGAATCTGATTCAGACATTCACAAGGCATTGAAGAATGGATAATTTTCTATGGTGATCCGGAAACCCCAACCCGGTGGTAAGAAGGAAGAACCAAAGGAGAAGAAGGCAAGGTTTGATCTTGTACTGGCAGACAAGCCCAAGAGAGGAAAGAAGACAAAATCATATCTCGATGAGGCTATAGAATCCGATAAGATGAAAACTTCTAAAACAGAGTATCGTATTGTTCCTCCATTATCTACTCAGGTATTAATTAATGAAATTATTAAAGGTGGAAATTTGAAGAACATCTTTGTATATTATGTAAATATGGATGATAAGGATCAAAGGCAGATTGAGGAAGCTGTAATTTTGTACATGGATGTATTTAGTAAATCATTCATTGAATTAGAAAAAAAATTTCCCAAATATTTTTACAGCTTAATCGATGCTAGGAGAAAATCTGCTAGCCAAATGGATAAAGAAATAAAGGAGAGTGGATTGGTTAATCAATGCACCAGTATCACTATAGAGGAAATTGATAGATTAATTTTTTTGGTGAATAAAAAGGAATTCAGGAGAAAGCACAAGGTCAATAGTCTAATGGTTGGCCGAGTTGGTGAAATAAGGAGAGAAACCAGTGAAATTTGGGAAACGTTTCTTACTGAGAACCGACTTGTAGAAATTGTCTCACAAGATGAAGCCACTCGGTCAGAAAATCCTCCAGTAGATGATGTAAATAAATAAGAGGATACTCAGGATGTTGGGGAACAACAAATTTTAGATTTTGTGGAGGTTGAGCCTGCAAAAGAAAATGATAAATTAGCAGAGGCAAAGGATGGTGCTTCAATTGGTGATATCGGTGCATAGGAGGTGCCTAAAGAGGTTAAATCCAGACCAGTTGAGACTGAGAAGAAGGAAGAGGTGAAATAGGATGAACCCGATAGAGGAAAGGGTAAAGCAACGAAGACTCTAGTACTTGTGGCAATTGACACTGCAAAAATCCAAATCCCAGAGAGTTTTCCACAGTTCAATATCAATTTTGACAAACCCTTCAATGAAATGTCTTTGGTCTAAAGAATAATATTTGTTGCTTCTCTTCAGGCATAACTGAGTCAAGATCTAGTAAAATTAGAAAGTGAAGATAAAAAGTGAATTTTGATGTCCATAGATGTCTTACAGAAGGTGGCTTCCAATGTATAGATTGATCTGAATAATGGCCCCTCTGGTAAACTATTACAATTGATTAACAGTGTAAATACCAATTTTGATTCTTTGGAGAAGACAACTACTCAGAAAAGTTTTGGACAGATTTAAGGAAGTCAGAAAGCAAACCTTCCTGAAAATCCTTGAGGATGACAAGGTTCCATTAAATAAGAGGTTGCAGACTATTTTTGACATATTTTCAGAAGCCGGTAAATTGTACAAATCTTGTCTCATTTTGCCCAAATTTATATTGGTATTGATAATCAGATAGGTGTTTGTCAAGGGAAGCTTGCTAGCATTTCTCAATCTTTTGACCCCAATGTATCACTAACTAGAAGCTTAGAAGGAGAAATTATAGCCTTGAATGATCAAATCTTCAGCCTTCAAGCTGATAAGGAGAAAATTTTGAGGAAAGTAAGTGAACTCCAGAACCTGATTGCCATCTAGATAGATACTATGCTAAGATATAAGGTAGATTGTATGAAGGAAATGGCTTGGCCTATACCATCAGACTTGAGAGAGTTATAAATTTATGCTACTGTATTTAATGCATTAATCATAATTTTGGATAACTTGAAGAATGGGTGGGATACCCACATGTGATTTTTTAAAACCACTTATGCTAACCTATTCAAGTATTTGTAAAGTATATCAATTTTGGGCAGCATCCTATCTTTGGCATTGTTGTCAAAGGCGGAGAGATAAGGTGAAAAATGTATAGACTAATTATGTATGGAGTGTACATTCTGGTGTATTGTAAATTCTTGGATTGTTGATCTAAGGGGGAGCCTTAGAATTCTTTTATTCCTTAAAATGTTTCAACACTTAGCCATTTTTCACAAGTGTTTCCATCTATGCCAAAGGGAGAGATTGTTGGAAATTGACACTCATTCGGTGATTTCTAGTGGCTTCCGGTAGTTGCATATTGATCTAGGTTTGTCATTGATGACAACTCTTCAAGGTGATTCGATTTGGCAGTTGTAATTCATCTTATCTAGAAGATGGAGTTAACCGGTAAAATAGGGTATTTCAGTAATGTTTTGATCTAGAATTATTTTCTGATGATTGCGGTGTTTTGGGTAATTTTTTTGTGATCTCGGTGATTGGGAAGACCTTTAGGAAGTGTGTGATTATAATATTTTGGTCTAATGCTATGTTTTATTCAAGATTGAAGCCAACTTAATCTGCATATTACACTTATTGAATTCAACTTGAAGGTGATTGCTTTTGTGTTAAGACTAGATATATAAGACCGATTTGGTGGTTGATTTTTGATATATTAATAGTGTGGTGATAAATTTTGGTGTGATTGAGCATATTTTCACGTGCATACTTTTCTTTCAGACCAATTGGTAGTTGACTGAGATAGAAACAGAGTAATCAATAGAGTGAAGACAATCAAAGATTCAGTGCTTAACTGAAACTCATTCTTGCATAGTCAGGTGCTAATTAAGAGTTCATTTCATTGTATTTCCTCATTGTAAACAAATTGTAAGTCAATGAGACTTCCCTAAAGGTTATAGCCTTTTGGGAAACCATATTTGAGCAGTGATCTCTAGGTAGTGAGCCCGAATGCAAGTGCATTCCTCACCTACGTAATATTTATGTACTCCTGGCCATAGTATATGAATATTTTGGGTCCCAGCCCCACCGTGGTTTTTCCCTTTCCGGGTATCTACGTAAAAATTTTGGTGTTGTATATTTGTGTATTCTTAGTTGCATGTTTATGTTCTTTTCTATTATGCATTATTAATTGGTGGATAAAGAATAATTTTGTGGTTTTAACTTCCAGTAGATCACTGATTCACCCCCTCACCCCCTCTCAGTGATCTCTGATTCTAACAAAAGTGTCAATTGAATATCATCAGACTGCATTATCATTAAAGAATATACATCTAGAGCATAAAATCAATTGCCAGAAACAACACCAAAACTCAAACACTATGAGAAAAATATCCACGTAGTGACACTACATAATTCTGAAGCAAAAATCTACTAAAAGAGTATACCAGCAACATACAACTATTATTGACTTTTCATACATACATACCTATCTTCCACTATTCTACACTACCAATACTCTACACACTCAGCATATACTACAAACTCTACATACTACAATATCCAGACCAATCTGAATCATTAGGATTGACATCAATGACAACCAATAAAGTGTTTATAACAATCTCCCTTTTTGTCATTGATGGAAAAACACTTACACTCAAATTATCTATTTTATATCAAAGACTCACCATATCTCCCCCTTAGATAATATTTCCTTAATTCTCCTTAATTCAATATTTCTCCCCCTTTGACATCACAAACAAAGGGTAGCCAAAAGGTAACCAAAACTACATTACAAAAAGGGTTTTCAATTACACTTCACTTGAAAAATTATCTTATACTTCTCTTTGAGTTCCAGAAGAAAGGTCTTCCTAGAATTCACAACCAAACTGAGACTCACAACTAAACTGTCATTTTCTACCAACAATTCAATATCTTCAGATAAGGAAGTTGGGATGGAAGGGTTTCACGCACACTTTTCTACTTCAAAAAGGAGACTGGAAAGATTTTCGAATCTGGCTTCAACTAACTCCTTCACTTTCCAGAAAGTATTCACCACATCTTCTTTGTACCTATAGAAATATATAAGGTCAAATTGCAAAGATTTTATCTTCTGTCTCTATTCACCATCTCTGTCACTGAAAAATGTCAAATGATTTACCTATGGAGTTCAACTCAAACTCAATCGAATCAATTTTAGATTTGAAATTTTCAATAGTCGTAGGCCACCAGAGATAATACTTATACACTCTATTTGTTTCTCCAGCAGAATCTTTCATTTCCTTAATGCATTCAAACAATCTCTTTTGAGAATAGGAACATTTTATTTCCATATATTCCTGAATTTCATCTTTCCCAATTGATTCTCTAGGAGGTTGTTTCATATGATCTTCAAGCATTTCAAACAAAACATGCGGGAGGATATTTATAAGATCATTCAGAGTAATGTTATTTCAGATCAAATAATCAACTAAAACTTTTTCAATCTTATCTTGATCATATGAGGGTCACACAAGACAAAAATCTCCAATCTTCTTCAAACCATCTACTTCCTCAAGCATACTTAAAATGTTTTCAACTCTTTAGGGGTGATCTTCATCCATACTGCCTTCAACTAAAGAAAACTTTCCCTTGGCTTCTGTAGATGGTTCTGGATCATCAAGGGAAATTATTTCTTTTTTTTCTCCACTTTTCATTTTCTTCATCGGTTTCGGAGAAGACTCGTCAAATGTTCTCTTTAAAAAAATTATACCGGATGAGAGACTCTCCTCATGAGTACTAACAATACTGGGAACTAGGCCTAAATATAACATCTTTTGAAGGTTCATGAAATGATTTTTGCATGCCTAATCTTTCTTTGCCAAATAACCTAGATACCTGTAAATTTGCTTCTCAATAGAGACATTGGATTTATAGATATAATTCTCTTTTAATGGTAAGGATTTTCTGAAGTAAAACATTAAGCACAAGATCAAAGAACCAAATCGGAAAGGATATCGCTCATTTTTTGTCATAGTAAATTTTTTTGCTAATTGTGTTTGCAATAACTCACACAAATCAAATTCTTTGCTTTCTTTTACCATTTGATGTGCAATATATACTTCTATTGCCAAAGTTGATCCTTCTCTGTTTTTGAAATAAATTTTGTTAAAAAATCCATAAGCAACATACTTCACCACAGGGTCGATGATTGTAGAAATTATCAATGCATGTTGATCACTCGTGACACCAGTAAGGGTTTCAAATTCTTTGTTCTTAACATATATTTTCATCTAAATGGGTCAAACATCACAAAGACCAGAATTAGATGATATTGCTTCCTTTGAAATCAAATAGGGTTTGTCCAACATCATATGAACATCCTCAACATGATTCAAAAGAAATTTCATTGAATCCTTGTCTGCAAACCATGGTATTCGCTCCAAACATATAAACCATTGTGCCCTAATTCCCTAAATTTCTATGATTCTACATCTAACAAGGAACTTACCAAATTTCTAATATTCTCATGATTATATTCCTCTAATTGCACCTTTTCAATTTTCTAAATATTTTTGTTGTTAGATTCTCTTGCAACTAACTTCTTAGGATCCATAGAGAAAAGATATGAAAAATACCTTTTACACTAACTCTGCAATGAATTTCCTTCCACTCTTCAACAAATCTGCTCTTCAAAATCTTCAATGCATAATGAAAAAAAAATCTCAAAAAATTAGATATTTAACTTGTTTGATATACCTAGGGTTATGCCACCAAAAATTGCCTTGTCATAATGATGTCAATTGAATTTTGTACTTCTGCATACACAATCTATCAGAGCATATAATTTATAACACCAACATGCACAAGCTACCATATGCATCTCATTTGTGAAAGGGGTTGTACATAGATATTTCTTTGAAGATCCCCCTAAGCCAAAGCTACCTAATCAATTTTTACAAGAAGAAGCACTTGTATTGGACTCAGGTGTTGTAGATTTAGTCGCTTATTTCTTTCTCCATAACATAGCATTTTTCTTCTTAGTTTCATTTGATTTTACCAGAGCATTCATATTCCTACATTTGTTAGCAAAGTGTCCATACTTGTTGCAATTATAACACTTTATTTTCCTCTGTCTAGAATTCATCGAATTTGTTCTATATTTGCACTAATTAGCTCTATGACCAAATCTATAACATATGCAACAATAGCTCTGAAGGGCGTATTCATGAGTGATCCACTTACTCCATTCACAAGTGGTCTATAGTTTCTATTCATGACTTGATTACTACAGTTATTAGCCTTATGTCCAAAACCTTTACAATTAAAGCATTGAGTATTTTGACTTACTTTGCATCTTCATTCTATAGCTTTATGTCCAAAACAATTGCACTAAAAACAATAACCATTGAATGATGAGTACCTTTGAGCATTAGGTTGACGATTCATAGGTCTATTTGGAGCAGGTCTTGGATTTCGGGAATTGTTTGAATCTTCAGGTTTTCTCTTAGCTTCCACCTTCTCCCTGCCTTTGCTTTTATCATTTGGATTTGAGCATTCACCGAAAAAGTATAATCCTTCTTTGTCTTTACAATATTTTTGTATTTCAAACAACTTATCCAATAATGCACTACTTTCAATGACTTTTTCTTTTAACTTTAGCTTCAATAGTTTTTGTTCCATCTTCCCACATGCTTCTGACTTTTGATTAATTGTATCCTTCAGACATTCTTTAACTTTCTTTCTTTCTTCAATTTTCAGCTTCAGGCTCATAATAGTTTCATTTGCTTGTTTTAATTCCTTATCAACTTCTCAATGTCTTGCTTTGAACTTTCAGATCTGATCTCTTGGCTTCTTGACACATTCATTTGCTATCTTAAAATTTTCTTTCAAATCTTCATTCTTAGATTTCACACTCTCCAAATCTTCTAGGGCTCTCTTCAATTCTTCATCCAAATAATATTATCCTATCATGTACATAGGAGCCATCAATTCAAATAATCAATATCTCCCTCAAGCAGTTAAGCTAAAAATAAGGGACCAAGTAATACCAATTATTGAACAAACTGAAATACTGAGAGGGGGGGTGAATAAATATTCCCCATAAAAAATACACTCTCAAATGTTTAAACTTAATTTTATCTCAATTAACCTTAGCATAAAATGATATATGCAATAGAAATAAAATAAAAAACATACACACCCATAAGAGAGAAACCTGATTTTTATACGTGGAAAACCCAAATGGGAAAAACCACGGAGAGAGTTAACTCTCAAGATAATATAACTAGTTATATGGGATTACAATAGCTCAATGCCCATATTACAATGGATTACTATCGGAAGGCTCATTGAAAAGGAAAAATAAGAATGAACTGAGAATATTGCATCTACAAATGCATATGATCAGTTCTTGTTAACCTCAAACATCACATCAACTGCTTGTAGTAGATCCTATTAAGAAACTCTCCAACTCATTCGCTATCTACTTGTTGTATTCACACATAACCACTATTGCACTAAATCTATTCTTCTTTTTCACCCATGGATATCAAATCTCTCACTCTATTACTCATCACCTTCTTTCCACTCATGCATCGCATGTAAGGAAAGAAGAGTGCATAATCACCTTCCAAAATGTCAATTTAGAGGAGGGAAGCAAATATTACTTTTAACTCCAATTACAGACATTAAGATGCACAATGCAGGAAATAAAGCAACACAAAGAATTTTCAAAAATAGAATGAACACCAGATTTTCACATGGGAAAACCCTTATGGGTGAAAACCCCACACACCAAAGCACTACCCACTTGTATTATAGTAAAAAGTAATTACATACAAGATACAGGATTTCATGCTCTCACCTAGCCTCTATTCAAGAAGCAATACATATTAGTAAATAGTTTCGAAACACATAGATTATAAAAATAGTGGATCTGCACTTTAGCATCCAAAAGAACCATCAATCGACCATCATTGCTTTGCAATTTTTTTTCCAGAAGTTTATATCTCCTACACAAAAAATGGTTTGATCCAGTTTCCTTGGTTTCCAACCATCTATCACATGAGATGTCGAACAGACATAGAGAATTCTCAACAAATTCCCAATGCTCTAGCTTGGACCAATCATCAACATCCAACTCAGTAGAATAACACCATTCAAACATGGTCCCCACTAAGTCTCATGGCTTATCGATAAGAGTTCCTCACCTCGGCAATGCCTTAAAACTCTCTTATCGAACTTCAATGTCTTATCAAAATCAGTTGTATCATCCAGAAAATCCTTGTGTCTTATCAACATGGTCTTATAAACCATGAGTATGTCTTCAACATGCTTCTTGAAAAGTCTTATCCAACCCTTAAGTCACACTGAAAACAACAGCTTCTTACCAAGACTCCACATCGTCACAATGACATGGTCTTATTAGCAAAAGCACATAACTTCGACTAGTTTCTAAAAGAGTCTTATGGAAAACACATGTTGCACCGAAATATCCATTTTGCCAAGACTCATCAAATATCTTATCGATGTCATAGTTCATCTACGAGAAACATGCCTTCGACAAACTGCTCGAACTGTCTCACCGAACACATGTTATATTAAAAATTGTTGTTCACCCAGACTCAACATAAGTCACACTGTAATGGTAACTCATCGAAGAAAGATATGGCTTTGTCTACCAGCTTGAACTGTATTAGCGAACACCAATGTTACCTCAAAATTCCTTCTTTTTGCCAAGACTTCAGCAAAGTCTCATTGACATGACATTCATCAGCAATAACCATAACTTCGACTAGTGGCTAGAAATGTCTTCCCAAAAGTGAGTCTCACACCCAAATTCCTGACTTCACCAAGATACATCAATTTTCTTGGTGATATCAGTAAGAAGTATGGCTTCTACAAATTTCTTGAAGATTCTTGATGAACTTAGATGTTACACTGAAATCCACAGCTCTACTCGACTTTGCCAAGACACTGAATAGGTCATACCGAACTTTCTAAAAGTAGTTCTTTATTATAGGTTTCAACGAGTAAGTTTGAGGCATACTTCCTCAACATTCTCCCACTTGAAAAAATGACTTATCGATACCTCTTGAACACTTAGAGACTACCGACAATCATGGAATCTAAGGCCCATAGAGTTAAAGCACTATTTGAACTTGTCCATGCTCACAAGCTTTGTCAATGCATCTGCAACATTCTTTAGACTATCCACCTTTTCAAGATTAAACTTTCCATCTTCCACCATGTCACAAACAAAGTGATACTGCACATCAACATGTTTCGTCCTAGCATGGAAAGGCATTTTTTTCCAAACAAATGACACTTTGACTATTACAATAGATAGAGATATGCCCTATATTAAACCCAACATCAGAAGATAAATTCTTAAGCCAAATAACCACTTGATAGCCACAAGTTGCTACCATGTACTTTTCCTTTGTAGTAGATAAAGTGAGTACAGCTTGTTGCTTGCTCATCCAACTGATTGCACCACCATTCAATGTGAATATATATCCATTGGTGGATGTTCTGTTGTCAATGTCCTCTACCTAATCAAAATCCACATATCCCTGAATGTTGATGGTCCTCTGTCATCCAACCAAGTTTTCATAATAACATAAAGCATACTGAGAAGTTCCTCTCAGGTAATCCCGCTTCTAGGGAAATATCTAGCCTTGTACAAACCATTGCATACTTTAAGCTACCAACAACACTTGTATAAGGCACCTTGTTCATGTCCTCCATCTTAGTAGAATATTTTGGAAAAATCTTCAATAGAAAGTTTTGTTCGCTGCAATACTGGAACAACTAACTTCTTGCAATATGACATATTAAACCTCTCAAGGACAATACTAATGTACTTGCTCTGACTGAGCCAAAGATTTCCATTCTTTCTCCGTTCTAATTTTCATTCCCAGAATATACCTAGCTGCACCTAAGTCTTTCATTTCAAAACGTGTTGAGAATATTACCAATGAATAACATGTCATCCACATACTAAGAAATGATAAGCAAATAACAATTTTCAGTTTTGTAATACACACAATGATTAGATTTTTTATCTCACAAATCCCAATGATAACACAAATGTGTCAAAATTTTGGTACCATATTCTAGGTGACTATTTTAAACAATATAGAGATTTTTTCAGCTTACAAACCAAAGATTATTTACCTTTTTCAATAAACTGCTCAGGCTAGGACATATAAATATCTTCCCCCATGTCACCATGAAGGAACATTGTATTCACATCCATCTACTTAATCTCAAAGTCATATGTTGTTGCAAGTGACAAAAGAAATTTGATAGGTGTCAACTTTTCTATGGGATAAAATATTTATCTATAATCAATTCCCTCTACTTGGGAATAACCTTTCATAACCAACCTAGCTTTGTACTTTTCCACACTGCCATCTACACTAATTTTCTTCTTAAACACCCATTTGCAGCCAAATGGTTCTATACCTTTAGGCAAGGGCACTAGATTCCAAGTTTCATTCTTCTTCAATGAAGCCATCTCTTCATTCATGGCCTCCAACCATGAATCTGAATTAGACATATTAATCACCTCCTTCACAATCCTAGGCTCATCAACATTAGTAATCAAATCATAGGTACAATTTTAATCCAACATTGAATAGCCATATCTATCAGGTTGTCTTCTCTCCCATGTAGACCTCCTGAATGGCTAAGGTGGAGGTTCTTATTCTTCTTCTTGATCAAAACTCTTAGAGTTTCTCGAGATTTCTCTCTTTTAGGTCCATGTGGAGTTCATAGTTCATCCTTTTCTAGACTTTAGAGGAATTCCAACTACTGCTTCCCCTTTCTCTGTCTTTCCAGTCTTTAGATCAACTGAGGTAGGATTCAACTCATCAAATATTACACTTTTTTTGTAAAATACCTTCTCAGTCATAGGATTCCAAAGTTTGTATCCTTTCACACCCAAGCCATAGCCAATAAAGGCACACTTAACAACTTTCTTTTCCAATTTGGATCTATTTACATTAGGCAAATAATCATATTCCTTATAGCCAAAGACAAAAATATGTCTCAAAGAGGGCTTCTTACCAGATCATGCTTCCATAGGCATCTTGTCTACTAGCACTGAAGTGGGAGATTTATTTTTTAGATAACATGTTGTGGATTCAACCTCAACCATGAACTTCTTCTCCAGGCCAACATCACTCAACAAGCTTCTCACCTTTTTCATCAGAGTTTGATTCAACCTTTCAACAACTCCATTTTTTTGTGGAGTATAAGGTGTAGTCTTATGCCTTGTAATGCCATGGTCTTTGTAATATTGATTAAACTCTGTAGAACGGAACTCACCACCATCATCAGTCCTTAAGCATTTAATTTTTCTACTAGTTTGATTTTTCACCAAGTTTTAAAATTCTTTGAACTGACTGAACACTTCTGATTTACTTTTTGGAAAATACACAAATACCCTTCTAGAATAATCATCTATGAAAGAAAGATAGTATCTAGATTTCGATAATGAAAGAACGTTAACTGGACCAAATACATCAAAGTGAAAATAATTTAGCAAACCTGAAGATTTATGAGGACTAGAGTAAAATGAAACATGGTGTTGCTTTCAAAATATGTAATGTTCAAAAAATTAAAATTCAAAATTACAATTAGCAAGCCCCTCAACCAGATTTTTATTTTTCAGAGCTTTTAAGCCCTTCTCTCCTATGTGATCAAGTCTATAATGCCATAACATTGTTTTCTCAGTAGGAAGTTTAACCTCCATTGAGATTGCAATGTTCTACTTCCAGGTAGCTTTTTCAGATTTTGTAGAGGCATTGTTACATTGAACAGACTGTGCATCCAACTTGAACAGAGTACCAAGTTGTGAACCCTTAGCCATCACTATAGAGCCTCTAGTCATCTTACAGCATGTAATGTATACACCAACATCATTCAGCTTACTAACAGAAAGAAAATTTTGAGCCAAACTTGGTATGTGCATTACGCCATCAATTCCCTTAATTCTTCCATCAGGAAACTGAATTCTAACTCTTCCTCATCCAACAATTTGAAGGGATGAGTCACTATCCAGGTATACCTTTCCACCATCATATTACTCATACTTTGAGGATCATTCTCTATGAGATTTCATGTGGAATGATGCACCTGAATAGATTAACTAGACATTATCAGTTTTCTGAGTCACCAAGGTAGTAATGAAGGCATTTGCATCACTTTCAGAAGATTTGATATTAGAAGAGTTCTTCTTCTTCTCCTCCTCTTTATAATCCTTCCAGATATAGCCAATCTGACCATAATTCCAATATTTCACCTTGGACTTCTTCCTAGGAGACTTTGATCTCTCCTTCAATTTGGATTTGGACTTCTTGTCCTTATGTTTTCCTTTTTCCTTTGATTTTCCTCGAATAGCAAGAGCCTCCTTGGCCATCTCAGAAAATTTCCTCTATACCTCTTTTGACAACAACGAAGCAACCACATCTCCCATTTTGAAGGTGGTTGTTGTACTTCCAATAGCCATCACCAGATGATCCCAAGTGTCAGGAAAGTAACACAAAAAAACAATACAACGATCTTCATCCTCAATCTTTACTCTCAAAGAAGTTAACTATGCAATGATCATGTTGAGAGCATTTATATGGTCTATCATGGATGTCCCTTTGCTCATCTTCAAGGAGTACAATTTCATCCTCATGAACAACTTATTTACCAGAGACTTTCCCTGATAAATGTCATCAAGTTTCTTCCACAAAGAAGTTGTTATCTTCTCCTCATGAACATTCAAGAGAACAAAATTTGCAAGACATAATTTGATCAACCCTTTGGCTTTCCTATTTGTGAGTTCCCAATATTATTGTTTCATGCCTAATAGTTTATTTTCAGACACTGCAACCCAAAGATCCCTATCTACCAATAGGTCTTCCATCTTGAGTTTCTATAACTTGTAATTGCCACCACTAATTTCTCACTGTCAACTCTCCTTGATCTGCTTGACATCTTCAATATATAATTTCAATCACCAAACCTTTGCAAAAATCCCACTACAGAATTAACACAAGAAAATTGTCCTACCCACAAGGATAACACAATTGGCCAGGCTATAATACCACTTGTAAGGAAAGCAGAGTGTGGAAATGCCTTCCAAACTGTAAATTTCTTAGAGGGGAGAAGCAAGGATTAATTTTAACTCCAATTACAATCATTAAGATGCACAATGCAGGAAATAGAGTAACACAAAGAATTTTAAAACATAGAATGAACACAATATTTCATGTGGTAAAACCCTTATGGGTGAAAAGCCCACACACCAAAGTGTTTCTATGCCTGAATGTCATGAATGTATTAAGCTAATTAGCAAATAAGAATGAATCACCAATTCCTAACTAATTGACAAATGTCAAACATAATCAATGAAAATCAATACGAAATAAGGAATGAATTTAAATAAAAGACTCCCTCATTCTCAATCTTTGCTTCCATTGTGCTTCTCCAATTTGAGTGGTCGGTGGCTCTTAGGTATTGCAGCAGTTTCCTACATACAAATGTTTTGAAGACTACGATTCTAAAAAAGCTAGATTGAATTGATGAAAGAGGTTGATTTTATAGATTTTCAACACAAAGGGGGTGAGAAATAGAACTCAAGTGTTGATTGATAGATAACTGAAATTGATTGATCAGTGAACTCAATTGATTGATCTGTTTAACTCATTTGATTGAGTAGTGAACTGGATTGATTGATTAGTGAACTGGATTGATTGATTAGTCGACTCACTTGATTGATTAGTCAACTCACTTGATTGATTAGTCAACTCACTTGATGTGATTAGTCAACTCACTTGATTGATTAGTCATAAAAAGGTGATTGAGAGTTAAAAAAGATGATTGATGAGTTAACTGAGCTAACTGATTAGACAACTGATTTGATCAATCAGTTCTGATTTTAGCATGTGTTGTAGGAATTTGAAATTGAATTTTATTTTCATTTTCAATTTGGATTTGAATTTGGTCATTCGAATGCTGAAATGCACATGAAATTAATTGAAATTCAGATTTGGGGAAATGTGAATTTGATGATATGAAATTAGATGAAAATAATTGAAATGATATTAAATTTGAATTTGGGGAAAATGAAATAAAATTGGATGGAATTAATTGGAATTATAATTTGGGGATTTGGAAGAATAAGTTAATTAATTTAAATAATTTAAATGAAATTATTTAAACTTAGGAGATTGAATTAATTAAATAATAAAGATTATTTAACTAAGGAAAAGATCATAATTAATTAAATAATTGATATTTAATTAATTATTGAGATATGGTTAAGTGATTAAAATGGTTTGAGAATAGAAATAGAATAATTAGAAGTGTTGAAAGGCGATGATCAGAATAAATAGTTAGTTTAATCAAATAATTAAAGAATTACTTAATTAAATAGATGAATAATTAGTGTAGAATTAATGAGACATTTTTAGGTGTCTACATTTGCTCCTCTTTGAGACAATGTTGAAACGACATTGTTTCAAAGAAAATGAAAAGAAAAAGTGCCCCAATATGCCCTAGTGACACTAGGGTATAATGCCCCCTCAGAAAAAGTGGTCAGAAAATTTTGGATCGAAGACCAGTTTTTTGGAAATATGCTACATAGTGATAATATGAAGTTTGAAAGAGTTTCGATCTCGTTTGCTATGTCTAACACTGCGTTGAAGCTGGAGGGCTCCATGGGTGTTTATGTTAAGAAACCCTAATTTTTGAGCTTATAAATTGAGGATTGGTATGGATTTGAGCTCATTTGTATTTTTTGTTTTAAAATAATTTTTTAGAGATATTAGAGCTTCTGGCGTCCTTGGAGCGAAATGGCAAGTCATAGAGCGAGGCTGCATTTATCCAAGCAAGTGTGATCTTATCATAGACCTCTCGACACTGGTGGCATGGTGAGTTGTCTGACTTTGTGCTTGTTTTTTGTCTGTACTTTGCAATTTTTTTAATCGTTTTTGGTGTGTACTTTTTCATGTATGTTGCAATTGAGTATCGATTTTGCTGCAATTGACTTTATTATGTCGCAATTGAGTTTAACACATCGCATTTGATATTTTATGTTGCAGTTATTTTTTTTGTCACACTTGACAAAATTGTATCGCAATTGAATGTTTTGTATCACATATGATAATTTCATGTCCATTTGGTGTAAATATGTCGCATTTTCTTGTTTTTCTTCGCATATGATAATATTGAATCGCAATTGATAATAAAGGTTTTTCTTTCTTCAGTTTATGCATCCTGATAGTTTTGATGATGTAGTTGACTCATTTTTATATTTTCCAAATGCGAGCGCATTATCCAGTACTTCTTGCTAGGCAGACACAACCAGATAATCTTGATCGACGTCATGATTTGGATGTAGAGGATACCACTTTGTTATGTTAGGTTGGATTATATTATATTGCGCATTTGCATGAGGTTACGGCCAACAGGGCTGTGATTACTGTTTTGGGTAGCGGTGGTATTCAGAGACATGTTCTTTTCATCTACTGACTGGTGAGGCATCTAGCACACTTGAGGATGTGTGGCGTATTTTACACATTTTGATATCTGGTAGGCAAGTTACTTTTGATCTCAATGATGGTATTTCAACTTTGTGTACATTGTTTGAGTGTGAGGAGAAGGATCTATATATCCATGGTCGTTATGATATTCGTTGGGATGATTTTGATTATGATGATCTCACCATTATGCTTGCTTGTACTATTGTTGGATTATTGATTCTTGATAGACATGCCCATGGTTTTCCTATTGGATGGGGATGTGTTATACATGATATGATTATTGACAGACGTGTTTTCTTGGGGTCCTTGTCTTCTTACGACTTTGTATCATCAGATGTATGGGGTTGTTTATTTGTAGCAAAGATCTGTTGGTTATGGTATTACTTTGCTTCAGACATGAGCTTGGGAACACAATGCTATTTTACATCCTGCGTTACATATAGATTTAGAACTAGATCAACCATATGCTTATGGATATACTATTGGTGTTAGGCATAGGGTATCGGGTAACATCTTGTATTAGCGTCATATGATTGATATCTTATAGTACTTCTCATGGAGACCTTATCTTACTTGTCCTGGTTGGACTGATGATGCTCAACATCTTCCTTTTTATCGACAACAGAGATATCTTATTGGTCGAGATGTTGGTAGTCACTGGGTTATTGATATGCATCTTCCTAGCCGTGTTCTCAGATAGTTCGAGGAAGTACAGGGTATTCCAAACATGACATCTTATTTTGCTTGCACTACTCGAGAGGTTGGTGATTGGGGTGCTTGTATACAGTCTCATGTTGCTATTGTTGATTTTGATGCTCTTGCTCATGTTTTGTGGGGATGACGGCTTGGTGTAGCAGATCCAGGGTCCACGGCGCAGTATAGTGTATGGTGGATACATCATAGGCCTATACCTTTGATAGATCAGACAATTTTGATTGGTGCTCAACAGATTAGACATGGCAGGGGTCCCAAAGGGAGAGTTGGAGAGGATAGGGGTTGAGGAGTTAGAGGTGGAGGACGTAGAGATGGAGGAGGTAAAGGTGGAGGAGCTAGAGGTGGAGGAGGTATAGATCTAATAGCAGCAATCACAGGGAAGGTGGATAGTGATAGGGAGGATGTGAATATTTGTGGAGAGACTGCATCCATGAGAAGTTCTGAAGATAGTGATAAGTCAAGATTAGGGTCATCGAGTAGCAATAGAGATGAGGGTAGGGATGATGGTTATGATGTGGAGATTCCCCAGGCTGTAGGGTTTGTAGGTGTGGATACAGAAGATGAGGAGGGATTGAGAGATCAGGTTAGGTGTTTGGAGGATTTGGTTGCTACTTTGCGGCAGTGACGGATGGAGGATAGGGATCACTATCAGCATGCAATGGAGGATTTGACTGTGGAGAGGGATCAGATAGCTACTGATAGAGATTGATTATAGCGGGAGAGGGATGAGGCAGTTAGACGGTCTCAGATCACTATGGATGCATATGATTAGTTATTTGGGCCAATGACGGAGGCACGTAGCTAGGTAGATAGATATTTTGCTACTGCACAGGAGGTTATTTATTATCGGCAAGCTTATGAGAGGGCTATTCTTGAGGGTTAGAGGGAACCTAGTTTTGGTTCTTTCATGGGGAGGAGATCGAGTTGATCTACTTCTTGACAGAATAGCAGTGGGGGAGTGATGGGTCCACCTAGAGAACCGTTGGGACAGGCTGGAGCTAGTCGTGATGCTCCTACTGATAGAGGTAGTACAGGTTGAGAGATTAGATGTTGATTTTTATGATGTAGATACGATGTATTTTGACACATTTTTATATGATATGCATTATTCATGAGCTTTTTGATTGTGAACTTCATGCATTTTTTTGTTGTGATAATGAATGCAATATGAATGTGATATCATGCAGTGATTTGATGTATCTTTATGTTGTGATGAAAATTTTACTACGAGTATGAAATGGTAATGAACATGCAATGTGATGATGCTTATATATTTTTGTGTGTCAAAATACATGTTGAAGATCTTAGAAGAATTGTTAGTTGTTAGACGTAGAAAATACAATCAATCAACTGAATCAATCTTTGGAAGCCATATTTTGATGTAATAAAAGATGATATGATAGAAATTTTTATGAGAAAGTCTTCATTGCTTTATTTGTGGTGTAATACATTATCATCATTGAGCCTTATTATATAACAATGGAGCTTATTACACCAGGGTATAAGGAACCAAGATGTATAGATATCTCATTGCAAACAAACAAACACGTAACAGACAAGCAATGAACCCTCCATTCTGGGAATTATACTAGGGGTTGAGGTATGTGTGGCATTCACAAGTTGAATGCTCCTATCACATACACCCACTAGAGAAATTGCCCCAAAACTTCATCAGTTCAAACCACAAACAACAAACAAAGAAAAGGATCATGCCCATCATCGCTCCTCTAGTCACTTTTGGGCATCCTTGAGTAGCTAAAAGCAATGATCTTTGCCAATTTGATAAAAAGAGTCAACCAAAATAGACAAAACTCAACAGTGAGACTGCCTGTGCCTTTGCTTTGATATATTTAGTGTGATTTTGATAATGTCTACTTTTAGAAGTTTTCAACCCCATATAAGATCGATCTGTCTGGTTTTGAGTGTACCGATTATGTTTAAAACAAGATGTTGATCACGTTGATAGTTTGATAAATCGATAGATTAAACAGTTGATCAATGTGATTGCAGATGTTTTGAAAAGCTACTCGTATCCTTTGTTTAACTTCATGTGAAGTATTTGTTGGACTTCTGTTAGGGTGTTTGATTCTTGCGAGACAATTTATTGCAAGTTTTACAATTGATATTTGATTGTTTTTGTTTTCGAAGAGCTTTTCCAATGTCTAGGATTTTTTGGTATTTTCTCAATGTTTTTGTTCTATTTTTCAGGATTGTATTTGAATGTTTAGGAATTTTTCAGGATCATTTTTTGAATGTTTAGGATTTTTTCAGGGTCATTTTTTGAATGTTTTTTATTTTTTCAGGATCATTTTTCGCATGCTTTTTATTTTTTCAGTATCATTTTTTGAATATTTAGGATTTTTTCAGTTATCATTTTTTGAATGTTTTTTATTTTTTCAGTTATCATTTTTTCGAATGTTTTTTATTTTTTCAATTATCAGTTTTCGAATGTTTTTTATTTTTTCAATTATGCCCCCAAGTATGCAGACCTTACATGATGATGCATAATGTAATGGAGATAATGAGTTTTTGATATGAGCTATGCTAATGCAAGATGCATGACAAATATGCAGTTTGTATTCAAACAAGGATGAGTGTGTGTATCTTTCATTCTGAAATGCACTAATTGGATTAATGGTGCAGAACATTTCAAAGATAGGAGTTCAATCCATTCTCAAAAGACTTAGACCATCAAACCTAACACACTATGTAACCAAGATTTATGAATGCAGGCGCATAAAAATTCTCCATCAATTCTTGAAACTTTGATCTTCTTTTGCCCATGTGTGTGCAATTGAGTTTATTCTGACTCTTATAATCGTCAAAGACCCTTAGAATCCTATGTGGCTAACTACATGGGTTATTCTAAATTAAAAAGAAACCTGAATACAGCCTCGCTACCGCAAGCCTTTAGGGCTCTGACGAGGTTATGCACTATAATCTCTCAAATATTGTTCCATTGCCAATAGGCGTCCATAGCCCTGATGGAGTTACTTGCATGTTCCCATAGTCAAGCATTTTTTGTCACACTTGTATGCATGATATTTCAATAATATAGCTTTTTTTTTGTATCTATTTTCTTTTGCCATGAAATTGACATAACATTTTTTTCTTTATTTTCTTGTTGTGACTTGTAAGTAATGAAACCTACTTGGGTATGACAATTATAGCGGCGCTGAAGTAGAATATTGGATTTTTCACTAGCCACATGACCAACTAGGTATCTGTAATGACTTAGATATTTTGATTAATGTGTAAGATATAGCAATTGATATATTTTTGGTAACAAGACTTGATAAGGAGCCTTCTACCCAACCAAGGATAAGGCGTAATCATGACGTGATGTTGAAGATGAATGACTAGAGACCTCTAAAATACTTTATGAACAACTATCTAGGAAATGATACAACCTTCATTCCTTTCAATGCAGACGGGTGAATGACTCGAACAGTCACCCTATTTTATTCATGAAACTATATGAGAAGAGACAATGCAATGCGGTAAAAAGATATGCAAATGCAGTACTAGAATTGAAATGAACCCACCCTTAGATGTAATATATTTTTAGGTGCATGTTGTTGATGGGATTAGGGAGTGAATCTCCCTCCATTGTTTGTAAATGATAAGTGTCATTTCCAATTACTTTCGTTATGACAAACAGACCTAAATTTGGAATCCATTCAGCATAGTCTATAGGTCTGATGAAACCCACATATAACAATTTTTGTAATTCAATTTTGACTAACAAGACTATGTGAGGATGCATTTCCCTAAGCTTTTGTTTGTATGGCTTTACCCCTAGAAGTAAAGGCAAGTGATGTAAGACTAATTTCAGGTCTAATCCAAACATATCTGCATAAGACCATGTAAAATTGATGGGTCTTTGCTTAAATAAATTGATAAAGGGATTCCTCATCAAAAAAAGGCTCTACAACCAAGGACGAATGAACCATCCTTGGAAGCAGGTTGGCTCTCTAGCTAGGGGCTCCTAGGCATATCGAGAGGCCCCCGCATTCAATTCTCCTAGTACCTCCATTAATGGAGAAGCATAAAGATGGAGTAGACAACAAATCTAACACAACCACCACAGAAGGGGGAAAAAACACTCAGAAGAACGCCAAAGGGAATAAATTATTTCAGCAAGCGCTCAAAGGACACTCCACCATCTTTCTAGAGGATGCAAGGTTCGAAGCAGAGTCTTCCTATGATGCAACCACAAACCAGACCCGCGACAAAGGTGAGGCTGCCTCAGCACCTAAAGTTGTCATTAAACCTAATGCTTCCATGGTAGAATGTATTTCTAAGGAAATAACTAGACTTAGGGATTCTGCAATTTTTTTAGCAGCCCTTGATGTAGATAGAATACCATCTAGACAATATCTAACTAGTTGGTTTCAATATGTTTGGTTTTCAAAGCTTGGCATCCATTTTTTGTTTTGTAGAATGTTGCAAAAAGGATTCTTTCTTATCTTTTTTAATGATAAAGAAACCCATAAGAAAGTGCTAGGAAAACAATCCTGGAATATTGGAAACTCATGTTTTAGGGTCATCCCTTGGAGTCCAGTTGCATGTAATGAAGAAATCTTAGCATTGTCTAGCCCTAAATGGGTTACTATTAAAAACATACCACCCTTTTTATGGAATTGTATATCCAAATTTATTGAACCCCTAGGTAAGGTAATCAAAATTGATTCCTCTGCTGCCCTGCTTCCACATATAGATGTGAGAGTTCTTATCACTCTCAACCCAGGCTCGGCCCTTCCCTCTGTAATTGATATATGCATTGAAAATCAACTATTCTCTTGTCCTTTAGAGTATTTGGGTGGTATTAATGCCTCTTATAAATACAGAAGAAGTGGACACATACTTAAAAATTGCCCTCTGTTAGCAGGAAAGAATAACACTCAGTCCAGGAACATCTCTGTTCGACACTCCAATCACTCTGCCTTCGAAGCCCTCTTGAACCCTAAACTAAAAGACTCTACTCCCCCCCATTGCACATTGATCCCATGACTTCCACCCCTTCCATCCACCCTCAGTTTAACCCCTCCATTCTGCCACCCCCACAGGCCACCGATCCCCCACCCACTAGCCACCAACTTCATGCCTGCCCTAGCCCACCCAGTGCTCCTCCCTCGATAGCTAAGTCTTTGGCCAAATATGAGAAGGCCATAAAAGAGGCCAACTTGGCCAACACTACTCCTAGTTCTATGGAACCTGAAATGGTTGGTTTCCCCACTAAACTTGGAGGACCCAGGACTCAAAATGCACAACAAATTGTTCTTGAAAAGTTGAAAACTGTTGCAGAATTCAGAAAACAACTTGAAGAGTCTCTAAATATTCAGAAGAAGGAAATTGAGGCCAGTACCATGCCCTTCCTCCATGACTTGATCGGGGGGAGGATGGTGGTCTCCAAGATACCACTAATGCCAAATGCACTAAAATTTTAGGGATTGAATGTAGGGGCAATTGGGACATCCTTGGGGAAACAAACATCCCTCCCACTACTGCCAAACCAAATACTCCCTTGGAGGCCACAGTTGAGGGGGAAGAAACTCAAAATTATACTACACCCCTTGAATTAGCATCAGGTGACATTGATGGGGTAGTAGAACTAACCACCCCCCCCCCCCCTCCAACCAAGCCATTGAGGTTGGTCATGGACCTGGACCCTGTGGGGAGCTTGTTGAAGGTGAGGTTAACAACATTGGTGGAAATAAGCCAATCTCCCCAGACCTTAGAATCTTTGACATTGGGTCTTATAATGGGGGAGGAGATTTATCATGGAGTAAATCCAAAATAAAAAAGAGGAAAAGATCCCCTAAAGTTTCCAAAGTGCTGACAATTAGGAAGGAATCAATGGGGCCTAAACAACTCTTTGAATTAAGGAAAAAAAGAGGTAGACCTCTCCCAACAATGGCCTTTGATGCCAGTCACCTCTCTAACCCTGAGGAATGGCCTAAATGCTTTGAGGGGTTCAAGTCCCTGATAGACACTACTGAACAATCATCCTAATGATAAAAGCCATCTCATGGAACATCAGAGGCCTTGAGGCCCCTGATAGGAAATATGTGGTCAAAAGATTTCTAAACATGCACAAAGATGTTGATTGTCTTATGCTCCAGGAGTTGAAATCAGTAGGTTTCACCTTGGAAGTTGGATTAAGATCTATCTGGAGGGAGGCCACCCCGTTGTATACCAACCATCCTAAAGGAAGAGGAGGGGCTGCAATATTATTAAACCCTAATTGGGATAGTAAGGTGGAAAAATGGGGGAATCCCCCTGTGCTAGGGTACTATGGGCTATCATTCAGAATGACAACTCCACCTTTGGCATATGCTCAATTTATGCCTCTAATGATTACCGGGAAATGGAAAATATGTGGGAATGGATTTCAAATTTAGAGGATATCCCCTGGATCCTGGGTGGAGATTTCAATATGGTAATAAATTCTCAAGATAAACAGGGTGGTAATAAGGTAGAATGGAAAGGTACTAAGAGAATACAGTGGGAAAGGATGACTAACAAGATGAATCTACTTGATCCTCTAGAAGGAAAGAAGGGGGAGTATAAATCAATATGGTACACCTGGTGTAACCATCAACAGTATAATAAAAGAGTCTATAGATTGGACATATTTTACTTCAACAATGACTTCTTGTAAATCAATAAAAATGATGGGGTAATCCAGTATGTTGTCATACCCTATACACTCTCAGATCATCATCCTATTATGATAAGACTAAAGTTAACTAGGAATAGAGTATACACATTCAACCCTAGATCAAACTTTAAGATGAATGCCAATCTGTTACAAGATGAGGACCTAAAATGTGCCTTGTGTCTAGTCAAAATGTTTAACAAATATAGTAATCCCCAATGGTCCAACATAGACAGGTGGAATCAGAATATCCAAACATGGACCTCACTCTACCAAGCCGTGGGTAAAAAGAAGGCAAAATATGTCAGAGCATCCGAAGTACAGTTGCATAATGACCTCCAATTGGCTAAACTGGAACTTCAAGGGGACCCTGAGAACATATCACTCACTAACCAACTAGTTAGGGTCAACGCTGATCTTAGAAGACTGGAGAATCATAAAATCAAAGGATGGAGAGATAGGGAAAAATTGAATTGGTTAGATACTGGAGATCGAGGGTCTAAATTCTTCTTCCGCATTCTCAAAATGAAACAAGCCAGAGAAAAAATTGACACTATTTGGGATCAGAATAAGAACCTATCTGAACCTTTTCAAATCCTTGAATGTTTTGCCCAGTTATACAAGAATCTATTCTCTACTGAACCAGTTAGAGAGGAACAGGAAAATGCTAGAAGTATTATTATGTCCCTAGTCCCCAGGCTTATTGATAAAGAGGACAGTAAGGTTCTGGAAATGGATATTACAAAAGAAGAAATCAGAGGAGCTATCTTGGCTCTCAGCAATGACAAATCTCTCAGCCCTGATAGGTTCCCAGTAGAATTTTATAAAGAAAATATTGGGTGGATTGTTGATGATCATTATTCCTTGTACTCTAAGGTGATAATTAGTGGCTCCTTAGGCAAGAATGTTAATCAAGGGCTAATTAAGCTCATCTTCAAGGAAGGAGACAAATCCCTAATTAAAAATTGGAGACCCATCACACTATTGAATGTGTCCTATAAACTTTTGGCTAAGTTGGTTGCATGCAGATTGGAAAAGATCTTACCTAAGATTGTCAGCAATACTCAAACAGGGTTTGTTAAAGGAAGGTACATACTGAAAAACTTGATCACATGTTGGGAGTCCTTGCACTGGGCGAAAGAATCAGGACAAAGTGGAGCCATGTTTCTCATAGATTTTGAGAAGGCATATGATAGGATAGAATGGGACTACATCATTCAGATGCTCCACTCTTTAGGCTTCCCCCCTGGATTTTGTAATATGGTCAGAACCTTACTTTGTGATGCCAATGCCATCGTTAAAGTCAATGGACTAAGATCCTCCAATTTTGAACTTACCAGATCTATTAGACAGGGATGTCCTTTAGCTCCTGCCTTATTTGTGCTAGTTGTTGATGCAATGTTCTACCTACTTAAGGACTCCTTTGTTACTCCCACTATTAGGGGTATTACACTACCTAACAAAGAGGAAATTTGTAATATCCAGTTTGCTAATGACACTACACTATTAATTAAGTTGGAGGAAGATAACCTTGCAGCCCTAATGAAAAATATTGATATTTTTTGTTTGGAATCTGGTAGCAAAATTGCTCTTCACAAATCCAATCTTCTTGGCTAGGATGACAACCCTCCGGGATGGCTTACGAAGTTCTCTCTTAATTGGTTGGGCCCAACATAGATTGTCAAATATTTAGGTATTCCTTTCTTTGTCCTCCCAAACCTAAAAGAAATGTGGGAATGGGTAAGGAACAAGATAGATAAGAAACTCTCAAAGTGGAATAAGGATTTTCTCTCCTTAGCCAGAAGATTCCAGGTCTGTCAAAAAATTTTAGCCTCATATAATATCTATTTTTCATCAGCCTAGCTATTTAAGAACTAACAATTTAATCATGTCCAAAAGCAGATTAGGGAATTCCTATGGTCAGATGGAAAGGGGACTAAGAAACAACATGCAGTCAAGTGGGAATGGTGCACTATGAATAAACTACTTGAAGGGATGGGATTGAAAGACCTAAAACTACAAGGTATTGCTCTTGCTTCCAAATGGATCCTTAAGGCCATGGAAGGAAATGAACCATGGAAAGTGCTTATAAGGAATAATATCAAATGCTATGTTCCTAAGAAAGCTAGGAAATGGAAGGACCTCCCACTAATGGATAGTCTTATGGGGCAGTTTGAGGTAGCTCAGGTTGGGTCTGATATCTTCAAGTCCCTATGGAAGGCCTAGGAACAAGTGAGACACTTGGTGAACATCAAAAGTGATGGCACTAAACAAGGGAATATTGCTGAAAACATATCAATGTGGTGGAACTTGTTCCATAATGGAAAACCGTTGGCTACGCTTCAAGGCTACTCTGCATTGAAATGGCATAATAGGGGTATTAAAAACTTTAAAAAATTGTTTACTAACAACCAACTCAGGTCGTGGGAGGAGCTGCAATCCACCTTCTCTATCCCGAACTCCTAGATCAGGACATATAACATCCTTAGATTGGCATTAACCTCAAATCTCCCCCCCCCCCCTCACCTCCCTCTCCCTCCCCCCCATGACTGCACTTTGATGGACTGATGACACACCTCTCCCTTCACTAAAAGCTAAATGTATTTACTCCACACTCATTGAATCCGATACAATCCTTCTACACCTTAATGAATTTTGGAACCTACACTGGGAACCAAAGACCTGGAAAGACTGTCTAAATAGGTTTTGGATGGCCCATAATGAACCTAAAAAGAACTTCTTTAGGTGGTGGCTACTGTAAAATAAACTCCCCATAAAAAATAAGGAAGGTGCCTTAATAAACTGTAGCATTTGCAGAGTACCTGAGTCTGTGAAACACATATTCTTTGAGTGCCATTTTGCTAAGGAAATATGGAGAATATTTGGTTTTAACTTAGAGTATGGTTCTCTTGAGTTCATAGATTTTGTTCTAGGCTATGTCAAGGGTTGTAAGAGGATTGCTAATGTCTTTTGGTCTTGTTTTTCTTTGGAAGTTTTGTGGCTCATATGGAAGTATCGCAATGATGACATCTTTAATAGCAATACCAGGCACCTCACTAACTCTCTTAGGAGACTCATTACTCATTCTATTTCTATGCAAGTCACTTTTGTGCTCAAACTTGACTCGGACAAATTTGACAGATGGATCAAGGATGGGGCCACTACTGTGTACATTTGTGAGCTATCACATGGGTTCACTTGGGAAAGAGATGAACCAGGCAAAGTAGCTTTTGAACAAGCTCTGGTAGCCTTCATGCGGCAATTGGATCGTAGACAAATGCATATGGAGATCATCCAAGAGGAGGCCGATCTGATCACTGAGCGCACTTCCCATCCTCATAAGAAAGAACTGCTAGATGGTTGGGTAGAAGTATGGCAGGAAGGAGCTATGTGCTGGGTGGCATGGCTCCCACCTATGGGCAACAACGACTCACTAGATGCTGAAATCCTATTTCCTTAGTAGCTGATTAATATGCTATGATGTCATTTTGTTTATAAATATGTAATATGCTATGATGTCATTTTGTTTATAAATATGTACAACAGTTGTAATCCCCTTTTACTTGGAGGTGCAAGTTAATTGTGTATTTTTTATATGCACCTCTATTGGTGCCCCGACTACTGTTGAACTCAGTCTTTTTTGCTAAAGCTATGTAATGATTTCTTGATATCTAATCCAAAAAGAAGTTGATAAATTTATATTTTTCCACTAGATCAAGGGACTTTGCTAGGTGAATGTTACAAACCTTCTCAGCATCACCAATGTTGATTTCCTTGGTTTCTTCTACCAGTAATGTTGACCATTCTTTACCAATAGGTAGGGCAGTTATTATGTATTCGGTTTTATCATCACTATCGTGATTAAGAGAAGAGCTTGCCTCTCCAAAATATGCATTTGTGTCTAGATCTACTGCATAGATAGCTTTGTGATCATTATAAGGGAATCCATCTCTTGCACCTAATAATTATGATATAGCTTCGTCATTTTGGAACCAATCTAGTTGTGGTTCTCCTTCTTGCCCCTGGTCAATCAAACATGGATGTATGAGGAGTAAATCTTTGTCTCTTGTCATTTTAGAGAATCCAGATATCATGTATACTTGATTATGATCCATTTTTTCTTCATCATATATTCATGACGAGTTACCTTCATTGTTAGATGGATATTCATAGTCATGAGAATATGTGACACTTTCTATGTACATTTCACTCTCTGATTCTATATCACTTATATGCTCTTGTTCTGGTAAATGATTAGGCCTCCTTTGCATTATGGATGTCCTTCTTAAGCCTGGTATTAGTCTTTACAGTCTTTCTTCATCTAATTCAAATGGAGGTATTGAAGTTGTTTCTCTTGGAAAGAGTATTGACAATAACCAAGGATTTGGTTCATCTGCTGGTGTTAAGCTTGTATCTGTTGCCATATTTGCTTGCACAGATGATTCAGGTATTGTACTATTGGTTGTCTCTATGTTAGGTTCTCGCAGAAGTTTCCTAATGTCTTCACCATCTAATTTTGTGATAGGAGATGTTGGTAGTTTCTTTCTTTTCTAAGGTGGAAAGAAATCCATATGACTTATAGGTATGAAATCTAAGGGTACCTTTGGCCTGTTCAATATATCCTATGTTCATTATCTAGCTTCTATAATTGGTGGCATATATTTATATCCCAAGCCTTGATTCTTTGGGTTTTCAGTTGGCAAAACAGGTTCTAATATTCCTTGCTTTTGTAGCCCTAATCATGTGATGCCATCGTATCCATGTTCTTGTAACATCTTGAAGTCATTTTCATATTGATGTAGAGGTATCCTGGGTACTACCATGTCATCCTCCTCTCTATATATCCAATTATTAATATCTTCATTTAGGGATTCTTCTCGTAGATCTCCCCATCTAATGAAGGAACAAGAATCTGAATATTTTACTATTTCTTTGCCTTTATCTTGCTTCATTGTTGTCTTCTGAGGCTTCCCAAAGGACCTTGGAGAAAATGATGATTCTTTACCATCTAATGTGCTTGAAATGGAATATTCTCCACAACCAACTTCTTTAATTTGCAAAGAAGATGTACTTGGTGTATTTTTCTCTATTTCTTTAATTGATAATGTTTCCATTTGTAGGTGAATAGGAGCTTCTTGATTGTTTGGTACCTGATTGTCTGAGCTTTCCTTTAAATGATTACAATGTTGGAAAGGGTTTGGGTCACCATGGACAGTGATCTCTATACCATTATATGGGAACTTTACACATTGGTGAAAATTTGATGGTCCCACTTGCATTGTATGTTTCCACGAGCGACTTAACAACATACTGTCTTGGAAGGTGATATTTGTTGTAGCCAATCCCACTTGTACTGGTAATGTCACACCATACCTTTGGAAGGGTGCTCCTCATCGTCATAGGCTTTTATACTGATTCTCTTAGTAGAGTCAATATAATTTTCAGAATATCCCAGAGCTTTGATCAAATGTAGAGTGAAAATGTTGAGGCCCACACCATCATCTATTAGTACTCTTCGAACCTTTTTTCATTCAATCAAAGCTTCTAAGTGCAACAGATCATTATGCATGAGTCAGTTTGTAGGAACATCCTGTTCAGTGAATGTGACCTTTGAGGCTGACAAGTTTCCCACCATTGATTGAAATGCATTCTCATCAATGTCCCTAGCAACAACCGAATCTTGTAAGGCTTTATCCAAGACTGTTTTATGGGCTGGTGATATGGGCAACAACTCAAATAATGAAATTTGGCTTGGAGTTCTCTTTAATTGATCCACCATATTATAGTTGCTATTTATTGAAGGTTGGTTTAGAGGTACTCCTTGTAATGTCACTTTTGATCTTCTTGTAATGGCGGCACAATCTCTGCTTCTAGGATTCACTGTGATTGTAGCTACCATTTTATGTCCTTCACTTAGTGTGTTAATGGCATAGTCAAATGCTACAATGGTGTAATTGGAAGTATTGTCTTGTGTATTAGAGCTGGAAGCCTTTTCCTTATCATGTTTGACAAAAGGATCTTTGAAAATGGTATGATTTATATTTGTTTCTTTATTATCCACTGTAATCTCACCTTGATCTATGAGATCTTGGATGAGGTTCTTCAATTTGTAGTAGGTTGTTGTCTTGTGACACTTACTACGGTGATATTCACAAAAGTCATTTTCATTCCACCAAGTAGTCTTAAATGGACCCAGTTCATATGGCCTAGCTTCTAGTAAAGTTATAACATTTCTTTGTATCAACTTCTTCAGTTCTGATTCAATGCGTTCTCCGAGGGGTGTGAAGTTCCTTCTAGGTGCGCCTATCCTTGGAGGACTTGGATTATTTGACTGTAGCACATTGGTATCATTTGTCTAAGACTGGTTCTTATCAGTTGGCCCTTTTAAAGATATTATTGGTTGAGCTTTGTTCATAATACATGCATCATCAACTCCATCATTTGTGACATTTTTGTTTCTAGACCAAAATTTTGGTCTTTCATTGCTTGTGCTAGTGGTTGGTCCACTATCCTTTTGTTGTTTCAATATACCTTGTTCTAATAGGCATTTCTCACATTTGATGTTTTTTTTTTCTGTAATGTCTTTGAAATTATTCAGGCATTACATTTATAATGGATATTTAATCAAAGGCACCAGATTTTCATTAAAGATGTCTACTTGTTCTACTTCAGGGATGTGACTGAGGCATCTACGATATAGTCCTCTCCATCTTTGTAAGAATGTAGCGAAAGTCTCACCTTCTTTTTGTTTTGTTGCACATAAATCCATTAATGTGATAGAATTTTCTATGTTGAAGGCAAAGTTGGATATAAACAACTCAGCTAATTCTCCACATGAAGTAATTTTTGGTAGAAGGTGTGAAACCATTCTAGTGTTGTCCCTTCGAGGCTCTTTGAAAATAATCTCATCAAGTATGTATCATTGTGAGCTATTTCAATGCATGACATAAATAATTCTCTTATATGATCTCGAGGATCTCCTTTCCCTCTATATTTGTCAAATTTTGGCATTTCAAAATGTGGGGGAAAAGGTGGCATGTATAATTTTATGTCAAAAGGATAAGTCCAAAGATCTTCCATGGTATAGATCTTTTTATCATTCCCCACTTGTATAATGGTCATTTTCTTTTGTAGGTTCTCCATTTGTTGAGTTAGAAGTTCTATTTGGGTTGTCGATGTGTTGACTTGATGAATGTTGCCTACAAAAGGAATAGTATTTGAGTACCTTTGGGGTTGTTGAAATGTAGATAAACTAGGTAATTGTGTCCCATAAGTCCCAGCAGGTGGTGTGAAGTATGCAAATTGCAAAGTAGCGTTTGGCAGAGCCAGGCTTGTTATCCCTAGATTCACATTCTGACTATTGTAGGAGGAACCAACTGAGACTGTTGGTTGAGTTATATTTTCCAAGGTAGTGGTGTGAGATATTGGAGCTTGTAGCGTCATATTTGGTGTTTCCCATGTTGTAAGATTGACACTTGGTGGTGTCACTGTTGATTGTATTGAGGTTGTAGTCACATTTGATGTTGCCCATGTTGTAAGATTGGCACTTGGTAGTGACATTGTTGATTGTATTGAGGTTGTAGCCATATTTGCATTTTGAGACATACCTTGTGTTGTTGTAGCAATTGTTGCTTGTGTCTATGTTGTAATGGGTATTTGAGGTATATTTTGGCTTAATGTCATACCTTGTGGTAGTATTGTTGAAATATCTACCCCTGGTGGTATTTTGGCCCCATTTTGTACTAAGAGAGTGAGATACCTATCTATGTCACTATTAATGAGAGCGTTGAGGATCATCAACATTGTGGGGTCTTGTTGTGCTGCTTTGAGCTCTTCCTTTGTCAAATTATGTCATATTTCATCAAGGGAAGGCATCTTGTTTGGGTTTGTTGACACTGTTGTGGGTGTGTAATCTTGTGTTTGTTGTTGTGTGGATAGATCCATATTCCATGTTGGGTTGACCAAGGGGTCATTGTTAGGATCCATTTGATTTTTTGTCTTCTAAGCACATGTTAATGACATGAATAATGCTTCGAAGTGATCTTGACTCTCTAAGATGTGTATGCAAGACTTAGTTAAATGCAACTAAATATGTTTCTATGACACCCTAAAATGTAGATGACTTGTTATCTAGGATTTTGAAATTTGGACACAATATTTTCAACGTATTGCCTGAAAGCTTCAAATTTTGCCTCTTCTTTAATTTAGTTTTCTAGGTCTATGTCTATCTGTACTGATTTTTGAACTTCTTCATCTATGATGGCCTGGACTATGTCATATTGGCTTTGATCAATTATTAATTCTTCAACAAGGATATTTAAATCGTCAATTATTTCTAATTGAGTTTTGTTTGCCCCAAGATTTGGTTGTTCAAATGGGAATTGATCATTTCCTTTTAGACCCATGCGTTTGAATATTACTATGCAAACAATGCAGACTCTGAGAATGAATGAATGATACCAAAGATGATGGACACTTTTTCTTTTTCTAACACGGTTTGAGGAATGTTGCTATGGTTTTCTTTACCAATTGTCTAATGGCTTCTTTTTGAGCTGCTCTTTGTATCTTTCTCTTTAGTTTCTCATCAAGGCGAACAAAATTTTGGATTTCATCATCTATGAAGGCCTCAACTATGTCATATTGGGCATGATTGACTCTTAAATCCCAAGTGAGGTTATCTAAACCATCAATTATTTGTAATTGGTCAGTGTTTGGTCCAAGATTTGGTTGTTCAAATGGGAATTATCCATCTCCTCTAATACCCATGGACTTAGGTATGATTCCTATAATTTGACGTGACACTAATCTTAAGGTGAAATGACTCATGTGAGGGATTTGTGAGATGAATCTAATGGGACTTCTACATGAATTGAGTACCTAGGACCTATGATCACTTGAAAGTAACATTTTCATCATCTTTGAATTTGTGAAAAAAGGCTTGGTTTCGATGTTGGTTTTGTTGTTGGCACTTGTTTTTCTTGTTGAAGTTTTTGACCTTGTTGAACACTGAAACTATTGACTTTTTTTTATTTGAATCTTGTAATGTTTTGGAATTTTTTGAAGTATAGCAAAGAGCACAACAGTCACATCAAAAAGGAATAAAACCATGAATATAGCAATTATTTAGGAAAGTTTTTTTAAATTTCCCTGAATGTTGGAATCTTTTTCAAGACCCCATTTTGTTTTTCATTGTATTTGGGAAATTTGATATCAAGCAAACTCTCCTTGTTAGGTCCCAAAGACAACTGAGAGGGGAGGTGAATCAGTTGTCAAATAAGCTCAAACCAAAAACAACTTAACCAACCTTATTGCTTAATGTTGGTAAATCATACTTTATGTTGGTAGATAGCTTATCAGTTAATTATAGTACCGGTAAAGATTAATGCATGAAACAGAAAGACAATAACATCCACTACACATAACAGCAATATTTGTATGTGGAAACCCTGTAAGGGGAAAAACCAGGGTGGGAAACCTTACCCACAATCAGATGATACTACTGTAGATAGTATGTGTATACAAATGGGGTCTACACATGCTGAAAGGCCAAGCGCCTAGAGCTCACTGCTTAAACACAAATAGGAGTCACACTGACTACAATTGGATGGTTAAATCCAATAATAATGTACTGCTCAAAATAGCATCTTCATATGCTGGATTCAGTACCGGTTCAGTTTTGATATGCCTTCACAAAAACCTTGCTTCACCTTAAATGATGTTTGCATGTATAGCTCTTCTTATTCTCACATATACTTTCTTATGATTCTTTTTTTAAATCACCTATCGATCTTACAAATAAGATCTTACATATATACCATAACCTAAGACCAATTTTAGTAGGTCGGCTCTAAAAGATATTACAATAAAATCAATTTACAAGTAAATCAATAACCGATGCAATATCTGATTCAACATGTCGGCTTAATGCATTTACAATAACAACAAAATCATCTCCAAAGCGTGTCGTGCTGATCTCGAATAGACAAGCCTGTCGGTGCTTAATTTGGACCTATTTGTTGGTAATAGCAAATATGCAAACACAAATAATCCAATGAACATATCTCTCAAGACAAAGTGTCCAAACGATGTCTTCGGCATAACCAGATGTTTTCCATGTCATTCCAAGTGTTGGTGAACAATATATCATGTCAGTATACCAGATACTGGTGACTGTGCATAAAGTCACTTGCTTGTCGGTGAACATAACCATTTCTCCAAAGTGCCAGAGTTGATAAGTGTTGATAGGTGTTGACATCAATGACAAAAAGATACCAAAATACCAACAATCTCCCCCTTTGGCATTTATGGCAACACACGATGGAAAAACCATCAAAGTGCCAAAACAGAAATGCCAAAAACCAATAAACCAATAATCTCCCAAAAGAGATCATAACAAGAATCAAAATTCAGATGCAAAGAGTAATCAGTCTCTCCCAAAGTAACAATCTCTCCCCTTGACAATAACATTTGTTCTCCTTGTGTTTTTCCATATCAATCTCTCCCCCTTTGACATCACATGACAAAGCCAATACAAAAGCCAGGTTCAAATACAAAATACCAATCAATTCAATATGCGAACCACTCCCCCTGAGAAGTAGCTCTCCTCATCAAAGCCAAAATAAAAGATTTCTCTATTAGTTCTGTTGATTGATGATGAACATCAACTGTCTAAGTTTCTACCAGTGGAGGTATGACCCCAAGCTGATTTCTGAGATATTCAAAAGTCTCCTTAGGTAAAGGCTTAGTGAAAATATCTGCAATCTGCTCTATAGTACTCACATAAACTAGTTTTACTTCTTTTGCTTCAATATTCTCTTTCAGAAAGTTCAATTTGATAGAAACATGTTTAGTTTTAGAATATAGTTCCAGATTCTTAGATATATCAATTGTTGCAGTGTTATCACAATAGATAGTTATAGGTTCCTTGCATTTTACCTTTATGTACTTCAACATTTGCTTAAGCCATAATACCTGTGTATCGTTAGTTGTTGTTGCAACATATTTTGATTCTATTGTTGATAAAGATGTGCAACTTTGTTTCTTAGTCAACCAAGAAATTAATTTGTTTCCAAGAAAAAATGCTCCGTCGATGGTGCTTTTTCTGTCATCCACATCTCCTACCCAATTTGCATCTGTGTATGCACATAATTCAAAGTTTTCATCTCTAGGATACCATAAACCAAGATTTGTAGTGACTTGTAAGTACCAGAAAATCCTTTTTACTGATGATTCATGATTTTCTCTAGGATTACTCTGAAATCTTGAAACAGTACATACTGCATTCATAATATTAGGTCTTGTTTGTGTCAAATACAGTAGGCCTCCTATCATAGATTTGTACCTAATCTGATTAACAAGTGTAGATTCATCCCTTAGTGATAATTTGTCATTTTTAGTCATAGGTGTCCTTACCAGTTTAGAGTTCTCCATCCCAAATTTCTTAAGTAACTCCTTCAGGTACTTGGATTGACTCAAGAATATACCTTTATCAGTTTGTGAAATCTACAATCCTAAAAAGAATTTTATCTCTCCAATCATAGACATTTCAAATTCATGTTGCATTTAAATAGAAAAGTCTTTACATAATCCATCTTCTCCTCCAAAGATTATATCATCAACAAAAACTTTTATAACCAAGATGTCATCATTAGTCACTTTATAGTATAAGTTACCGTCAGCATTATCTTTAGAAAAACCAATCTTCAAAAGATATTTATCCAATCTAGCATATCAAGCTCTTGGAGCTTGCTTCAACCCATACAAAGCTTTCCTTAGCCTGCAAACCATATCTTTGTTATATGTCAAAGATAATCCATTAGGTTGCTCAATGTAAACTTCCTCTTCAAGATCTCCATTTAGAAATGCACATTTAATATCCATTTGATATACTTTGTAGTTCTTGTGTGTTGTAAAAGCCAAGAATAATCTCACTCCCTCAATTCTAGCTACCGGTACAAAGGTTTCATTATAATCAATTCCTTCTTTCTGAGAATATCCCTTACACACTAGTCTTGCTTTACTTTTTATTACCTTCCCATCTTCATTAAGTTTGTTTCTGAATACCTATTTTGTTCCAATCACATTTTTGTCTTTAGGCCGGGGAACAAATGTCCAGGTGTTATTCTTCTCAATTTGTTCTAGTTCCTCTTCCATAGCTTTAATCCAGTGTTTATCTTCACATGCCTCATTAATTGATGATGGTTCAATTTAAGAAACAAGACATACCTCTTCATTTTCCAGTCTTCCTCTTTTCATAACTCCTTGATACTTGTTCTCAATTATCTGATTTTCAAAGTGGTTCAATCTTACATGCTGGGGTGTCTTCGTTTGTTGTTGTTCCTCAGTTACAGTGGAATTTTCAGATGATATCGGGGTAACTGGATCTTCATTTTGTACCGGTGGATTCAATGTAGGCTCATTTGTCAGTATCTCTGTGGCCGGTTCAAAGTCTATATACCTTGAAGTTCCTCTAAACTGTTTATCAATCTTCACATTTTTACTCTCAATAATTTTCTACAATCTCTTGTTAAAACATCTGTATGCTTTGCTCTTAGATGAATAACCAAGAAATATTCCTTCATCGCTTCTAGGATCAAATTTTCCAATATACTCATCTCTTCTAATATAGCATTTACTTCCAAATATTCTAAAATATTTAAGAGTAGGAGTAATACCAAACCATAGTTCATGAGGGGTCTTACCGTTTTCACCTTTGATGTGAACTTTGTTGAATGTATAGACCGTTGTGCTTACTGCCTCTCTCCAATATACATGTGGTAGATTTTCTTCAGATAACATACTTCTAACTGCATCCAAGATAGTTCTATTTTTCCTTTCTACAACTCCATTTTGTTGTGGTGTCCGAGGTGCTGATAACTGTCTTCTGATTCCATTTACTTCACAGAATGTATTAAATTCCTTAGATGTGAATTCACCTCCTTGATATGATCTCGGGCATTTGATTTTCTTATCGATTTCATTTTCTACCATTGCTTTGAATAGTTTGAACTTCCCAAGTGCTTCTTATTTTTCTTTGAGAAAAGTAACCCAACACATTCTAGAATAGTCATCAATGATTAGCATGAAATATCTATCACCTTGTAAGCTTTTAGTTCTAGCTGGACCACATAAATCTGTATGAATTAAGTCAAGAGCATTATTGGATTTTTCTGGAATACTTTTAAAAGATGCTCTAACTTGTTTTCTAAATTGACATTCCTTACATACTGGTTTGTGAGGTTTAACAATCTTAGGTAAGTCTCTAACTGCCTCAGTAGTACTGATTTTTACCATGCAATCAGAATTTACATGACAGAGTCTTTTATGTCATAGCCAACTTTCATCAATGTGTGCAATCAAGCATGTCTTTTCACTGTTATTTAAATGAAAGATGTTTCCTCTAGTTTGATTACCGGTTGCAATTTCCAAACCAGTTTTGTTCATAATTTTGTATTTTCCATTCTTGAATTGTAATTGAAATCCTTTCTCAACTAATTGACCAACACTCAAAAGATTATGCTTTAAACCTTCTACATAGTAAACATTGTCAGTATTATGCATACCATCAAGAGATATAGTACCTTTTTCTTTGATCAAAAAAGCTTTATCATCTCCAAATCTTACCAAACCTCCATTATATTCTTGAAAGTTCAAGAATTTACCTTTATCACCGGTCATATGATGTAAACATCCTGAATCAATGATCCATTCATCCTTAACTTCAACTTTAGCTGTCAAGGTCTACTCTACCAGTTGAACAGTAGGTGTCGGTTGATCTTCTGTTATAGCAACAAAAACCCATCCATTTTCTATCAGATCTTCATCAGAATCATCAGTGACTCCTTCATCAGCAAGATAACAAGATTTATCTTTATTCTTCTTAAATTTGTATCTCTGATATTTAGGGTTAGGCTTGTATGTTCTTCTAGCTTCTTCTCTTAGTCTAGCATGTTTGTCAAGGCATCTTGAAGCCATATGACCAATCTTATTATAGTTAAAGCTTTTAAAGGGTGTTTTACCTTCATACTTACTTCCAACTGGACTTTTAGGCATTTTCCTTGCAAATAGTTCTTCAAGTTCTTCAAATTCTTCATTTTCTCTCCTGCTTTCCTCAAGTTCTCTTGCATAAAAGGCTTTCCAATTAGATTTATCAAAAGATGGTGCAAATGATGTTGATGTTTTAAAGGCTAAATTTTTCTTTATAGTAGCAACAGGACCAAATTCCTCAATTTCAAAAGCTGAAAGTTTTCCAATCAATGTATCCCTAGTTACTGATGTATTAGGCATTGTTCTCAATTCATTTATAGCAGTAACTTTCATTTTATATGCCGGTGGAAATTCTCTTAACACTTTTGAAACAGTTTCATCTTCACTTAAGGTTCCTCCACAACATTTAATACCTAAAACAATTTTATTTACTCTTTCCATAAAAGCAGAAATCCTTTCATCTTCTTCCATTTTCAGATTTTCATACCTGACCCGGAAGCTTTCAAGTTTTGCAATTTTGACTGTGGAATCTCCTTCATTCTATCTTTCCAAATGATCCCAAATAGCTTTAGCAATTGATCTATCTGATAATCCCATGATTTTCTGATCTGATAATGCACTCAAAAGTGTTTCTCTTTCCTTGCAATAATTTTCCTCATCTTTAGCCAAGTTAGGTGGATTAGGTTGACTTTGAGTAGGAGAAATGTAGCCATTCTTTGTAACATCCTAGATGTCCTTTCCAATGCAATTTAGATGTGCCTCCATTCTGATCTTCTATATGCCACAGTTGGTTCCATCAAGTTTAGGACTATCCTTCCTGAAATAGTTAGTAGACATTGGATCTCCTCAAGCTGTTAAACTTCTGCAAAAAGAGGACTCGGCTCTAATACCAATTGTTAGGTCCTGGAGACAACTTAGAGGTGGGGATGAATCAATTGTCAAATAAGTTCAAACCAAAAACAACTTAACCAACCTTAATGCTTAATACTAGTAAATCAGACTTTATGTCGGTAGACATTTTATCAGTTAATTATAGTACCGGTAAAGATTAATGCATGAAACAGAAAGACAATAACATCCACTACACATAACACCAATATTTGTATGTGGAAACCCTGTAAGGGGAAAAACCACGGTGAGAAAGCTTACCCACAATCAAATGATACTACTGCAAATAGTATGTGTATACAAATGGGGTCTGCACATGCAGAAAGGCCAAGCGCCTAGAGCTCACTGCTCAAACATAAATAGGAGTCACACTGACTACAATTGGATGGTTAAATCCGATAATAATGTACTACTCAAAATAACATCTTCATATGTTGGATTCAGTACCAATTCAGTTTTGATATGCCTTCACAAAAACCTTGCTTCACCTTAAATGATTTTTGTGTGTATAGCTCTTCTTATTCTCGCATACACCTTCTTATAATTCTTTTTTTCAATCACCTATCGATCTTACATATATACCATAACCTAAGACCAATTTTAGTAGGTCGGCTCTAAAAGATATTACAATAAAATCAATTTACAAATAAATCAATAACCAATGCAATATCTGATTCAACATGTCGACTTAATGCATTTACAATAACAAAAAAATCATCTCCAAAGCGTGTCATGTTGATCTAGAATAGATAAGCCTGTCGGTGCTTAATCTGGACCTATTTGCCAGTAATAGCAAATATGTAAACACAAATAATCCAATGAACATATCTCTCAAGACAAAGTGTCCAAATGATGTCTTTGACATAACCAGATGTTTTCCATGTCATTCCAAGTGTCGGTGAACAATATAACTTGTTGGTATACCAGATACCGGTGACTATGCATAAAGTCGCTTGCTGGTGAACATAACCATTTCTCCAAAGTGCCAGAGTTGATAGGTGTTGACATCAATGACAAAACCATGCCAAAATACCAACACTCCTAATGTCAAAAGGTCACAAATATTATCATAGCCCATATCTTGATACTGTATCAGCTCAAATAGTTGTGTCACACCCTAGGGTGCGTCCATTTTTTTCCTTTCCCAGAAATAAGACCAAAGAAGATTGCTCCTCAATTGGACCGTTATCTTGGGAGATTTATGGTGAGTGTCTTGGGAGCATATTCTTCCCCACCCTTGCACTATGATAAAACAAGTGTCTGGTTACTAACTTGGCTTGGCTTCTAATTTCTATGGTGTTTAGAGAGGGTTCCGTTCGAGTGGTCACAATCAGCAGCATTTTACACTCCATTGAGGGAGGTCTCCTAGTCTGTAGAGGTAACAATCTATAGATTTTAATGCACTGTATAGGCATTGAGGGAGGTATAATGTCATTATGATAGCATGTAACACTCATCACACATGATTTTCATCACATACGCATTTGATTATAGTGGCTTGGATTACTTGGCTTTAGCCGTTGGCCACTTAGGTCATTCCCCTCTTACTGGCCTTAATGGCACCCTAAGGGCAACTCGAGAGGGCAGGCCTTCTAAAGGATTTAATTACATAAAACAAAGGAAAACATTAAAAAAGAGAGTCTGGTTTTTTGATCACCCATTGAATGGGAGAGCATAATACCTATCCCTTAGAATACACAAAACACAAGGTTCTTTTTATCTCTTCATTGCAATGATTTTCTATTTAAAGTAGAGATGTTGCTCCACGCAGACATGGTGTTCATTCTAACCAGCATAGCAATGATGGAAGTTGTTTTTGTTCTTTATTAAAGCACCAAAAAGAAGTGTTTCTAAGCTACCCCTGCAAAAAAATAATAATATTAGACAACACATGATGGGCTATCCAGCCTAATTTGTAGGTTACAGAGTTCTGTCTTTTTAAAGCCAAAGAGGTATTCTGGTAAAAACCAGAACTGTAATAAAATAGAAAACAGAAAACTAAATTTATCAAATACGACTAACCTACTAATCAAATGTGGCATGATGAACCATCAATTGCGAATTACTGAGTAATAAATTGTGACATGATGACTGGTCAATTACGATGTGATGTGATAGCAATTGCGACTTCTGAAAAAACAAATTATTTTTATTTTTTATTTTTTTAAAACTTTTTTCAGACTTTTAACAAAAAAATAGAAGGAAAAGATAGAAAATAAAAGAGTTATTCTACAATGATGTTGTTCCACACTACGTGATCCAACACATCGATTTCGTCAAAGAACTTGTACTTGGTTAGAAAGCGATGGATGGTTCTGTGATACTGAACGATTTCCTCTATTTCTTCGATTTCACGGAGCTCTTTTTCAGCCTTTAGAAGTTTCTGATAAGTTTTTTGTTGTCTCCTATTTTGCTTTGCCTTCCTTGCACCTGAAATTCGGAATGTCACATTTCTTGCCATTGAATTAGAAACATTTTATATGCAGAAATGAAATTTTCCAGAATTCAATAAAAATTCAAGGTTAGATGCACAATACAAAATCATGCAAAAATGACACAAGAAATTTTTAATTATCAATATTTTAGAGAAATTGTGATATCTTTAGGCAATTGCGACATCCTGTGCGATCAATTATGACATGCTATCAGGGTGATTGTGATATGATATGAGCAATTGTGAATTTCTGCGTATGCAATTGCGACGTCTAATTTCCTGTATCTATATGAATTTGCAAAACATATCAAAACAAAATCAAAGGTCAGAGTGCTTCACGTCAGGTTCACAATTTGTTTCTATGCCTAAATGTCATGAATGTATTAAGCTAATTAGAAAATAAGAATGAATCACCAATTCCTAATTAATTGACAAACAACAAACATAATCAATGAAAATCAATACGAAATAAGGAATGAATTTAAATAAAAGACTCCCTCATTCTGCATTTTTGCTTCCATTGTGCTTCTCCAATTTGAGTGGTTGGTGGCTCTCACGTATTGCACCAATTTCCTGCATACAAATGTTTTGAAGACTATGATTCTAAAAAAGCTAGATTGAATTGATGAAAAGAGGTTGAATTTATAGATTTTCAACACAAAGTGGGTGAGAACTAGAACTCAAGTGTTGATTGATAGATAACTGAAATTGATTGATCAGTGAACTCAATTGATTGCTATGTTTAACTCATTTGATTGAGTTGTGAACTGGATTGATTGATTAGTGAACTGGATTGATTAATTAGTCAACTCACTTGATTGATTAGTGAACTCACTTGATTGATTAGTGAACTGAATAGATGGATTAGTCATAAAAAGGTGATTGAGAGTTAAAAAGGATGATTGATGAGTTAACTGAGTTAATTGATTAAACAAATGATTTCGTCAATCAGTTCTGATTTTAGCATGTGTTGTAGGAATTTGAAATTGAATTTGATTTCCATTTTCAATTTGGATTTGAATTTGGTCATTCGAATGCTGAAATGCATATGAAATTAATTGAAATTTAGATTTGGGGAAATGTGAATTTGATGATATGAAATTAGATGAAATTAATTGAAATGATATTTAATTCGAATTTGGGGCAAATGAAATGAAATTGGATGGAATTAATTGGAATTATAATTTGGGGATTTGGAAGAATAAGTTAATTAATTTAAATAATTTAAATGAAACTATTTAAAATTAGGAGATTGAATTAATTAAATAATAAAGATTATTTAACTAAGGAAAAGATCATAATTAATTAAATAATTGATATTTAATCAATAATTGAGATATGGTTAACTGATTAAAATGATTTAACACATGAACACCAAAGGCAATGGGAGAGCAAGGAGGAGTAGGAAACGGCAATGGGAGAATTCAAAATTCAAATTCCTTGCAATGCGGGAACTCTAGTTCCAATGGTGGGAGTGGCCAGAACAATGTTGTTGTTGGTCCCATAGGAGAGAAGGATAAGCCTCCGGACATTCCGGAGGCTGCTGTCATACCACAGATAGGTGGTACTCTGCAAGAGAAGACAGTGGGTTCCTTTGGGCTTCTGGGGGAAGGGTCCAACGGGGGACCCATCCCACCTGATGACTCCTTGGAGAGTGGAAAAGAAACAAAAAAATGGTCTTCCCTCTTTGGAACTAGACCATCTGGTAAATCCTCTCTACCTCCTATCAAGAACATTTCTGATCCTTTTGGTGGAAAGTTCGCTATCTCTACCCCTGATCTGGTCCTTGATCATAATATAAATAGTATGTCAAATTCCTTGGTAGGCAAATTTATGGGCTCGCATCCTAATATTGAAGTTGTTAGGTTTATGTTAAACAAAAATGGGCCCTGAAGGGTAATGTCGAAATATCAGCTTTACCTAAAGGCCTTCTATCTTTTACTTTTTCATGTGAAGAAGATAAATTAAGGATTCTTTGTGGGAGCCCCTGGATGGTAGGAAAGACAGCTTTGGTTCTTCGAAAATGGCATCTGAACTTGACTATGAATGACTCTCTCTTGGCACAAGTTCCAGTTTGGGTAAAGCTACCAGGTTTGCCTCTTGAATATTGGGTAGAAAGCATCTTCTCAGGAATTACAAACTCCTTTGGTGAAATCCTCTCTATAGACCCAGTTACAACTTCTAAAAGGAGACTCACTCATGCTAGGTTATGTGTAGGGATAGCCCATGATGCATATATGTCAGAACAGATAGATCTAGTATCAAAGTTGGGAACATGGAAACAACATATTGAATATGAATCTATTCCCTTTGCCTGCTTCCATTGTAAAAAAGTAGGTCATTGGGCAAAATCTTGTCCAATCAAGCCTAAGGCAGAAGCCAAGCAGTCTAAACCCCAAACTGAAAATCAAAGGGCTCCAAAAAAAATGGTATGGCAAGTTAAAAACTCAGAGAATAAGGAAGATAACTCTAATTGTTTCAATCCTTTGGGGGAGTAGAAGGAAGTGCCCTCAACTTCTATTTCTATCCCCTTAACCCAGGAAGTATTGAGAAACGAATCAACCAAAGTCAACACCCCGGTTACTACTCAAACAGAGGATCTGAAAGATCAGACTGAATCTTCAAATGATATAGCTGAAGTAGTAGCTGACACTTATGAGGGAAAGGAAGTGCAAGAGAAAGATGACCAACCTAAGGAAAGGGAGATCCCTGACTCCCAAGAAGAAAATATTGACTCTTCACTGCTCATGCCAAGTTTTCAAATACAAGAAGTTCAAAAATGTGCAATCTTGGGTATGAACCTTTTGGACTCAGAACAGAGCTTAAAAATAGTTAACAATGAGTCAAATGCTTCCATAACCCCTAATTGGGGTAACGAAGAAGAAATCTCCAAAATCCTCAGCAACCCGGAAGCGGCTCCTAAGATAGATGCTGAGTGGAAAATACCAAAACATAGGAATAAGAAAGGAACTACTCGCTCGACTTCTCTCCTAAAAAAATCTAGCAAAATAGCTCAAGTTGATGTTGGGTATATCTCCTCTTCCCCAAGTCGACCCTCTAACCATAAATTCAGAGACAAGGAGGCCAGTAAGAACATTGCAGATGGGACCCAGAAGAATCTTAAGGAGCTAGGAATTGGTAAGTAACTATGAAGATTATTTCTTGGAATATAAGGGGACTCAATAATCCCCAAAAAACTTGACATCATTAGGAATATGATAAGGGATAGTAAACCTGATATTTTTCTAATTCAAGAAACCAAAATGAGTAGAGAAAAAGTTGAATCTTTGAAGTTTTTCAAAAATGGTAATGTTAGTGGTGGCAGTTTAGAAGGTGCTTCTGGAGGCATAGCTACCATCTGGAACCTTAATACTGTCAAAGGACATATTATTATTCAAGAAAATAATTTCTCTTGTATCAAATTTGAGCATTTAAAAGATGGTACTTCATGGGTTCTCACTAACATTTATGCTCCCAATACTTTGAAGGCTAGAAATTCCTTCTAGAAAAAACTTATACAAGCCAGGGACAGCTTTAGAAATCTTAGTTGGTTGGTTATGGGAGACTTCAATACTCCTTTGAGAGAGGAGGAAAAATTTGGAGGAAGTCCCCCTCAACTAGAAAGTAGGTTGGCCCTTATGGATTTCATTAATTCTCAGGCTCTCAATGATTTGGAAATACAAGGATGTAATTACACTTGGACTAATGAGAGAACTGGTAATGATCTTATCAAATTTCACCTTGATAGGACTCTCATCTCTAATGATTGGTATAGACATTATTTATGTTCTCTATCGGCCCACATTCGGGTTGGATCTGATCACTTTCCTATCACCTTCATTGCTGACTCAATTAACAGAAGGAGACACTTCCCCTTTATATTTGGAAAAATGTGGACCCTTCACCCAGATATCAAAAGTAACATTCAGAAATGGTGGAGCATACAAGTTAAGGGAACTGCTATGTATAGAGTTGTTAAGAAGCTCAAAAGTGTAAAGGATAACATAAGACTCTGGAATAAATCTAGCTTTGGGAATATTTTTGAGGCCAAAGGTAAAGTCCAAGAAGACCTTAAAAAAATACAGGCTCAAATCCAAAAGGATGGTTTCAATACTGTGTCCTTTGCTGATGAAAATGAGACTCTCAAAAAATACCATGATATCATTGCTAAACAGGAAACCTTCTGGAAGTAGAGATCTAGATGCATTTGGATTAAGGAAGGAGATAGGAACATGAGATTCTTTCATATGTTGATGATCAAGCATAAAGTTGTTAATAGGGTAACCAAACTAATGGTGGATAACGGGGAGTTGGTCAAGGAGGATGAAATAAGGAACGAAGCTAAAAGGTATTTCTCGGAACTGTTCAAGAGGGATCACAGATTGGATGCTGAAGCTCAATCTTCTTTTCTTCATAACATCCCTTGTCTCATTGATGGTCAAATGAATGTCTCCCTCTCTTCCATTCCTTCGAAATTGAAAATTAAAAATGTTGTTTTTTCCTTTGATGGTAACAAAGCGCCTGGGCCAGATGGCTTCCCCATGTTCTTTTTTCAAGATTTTTGGGATATTGTTGGGAAAGATGTCTCTAATGAGGTCAAGGAATTTTTTGGGGCTAGAAAATTTTTGAAAGAAATCAATGGTACTTTTATTGCTCTCATCCCCAAAACCCAAGGTGCTGACTCAATGGACAAATTTAGACCTATCAGTCTTTGCAATTCTTTTTACAAGATTATCTCCAAGGTTCTTACTTCTAGAATTTTGTTTGTCCTTCCTGCTTTAATTAATCACCAGCAAAATGGTTTTGTCCCTGAAAGACAAATTCTTGACTCTATTATAACTGTCCATGAGAAAATTCATTCTCTTGTTAGAGCAAAGAAATAGGGTCTCATCCTCAAGCTTGATCTCTCCAAAGCCTATGATAGGGTTGAATGGCCTTTTCTTGAGAAGGTTCTTTTGTCTTTTGGTTTCTCCTCTAGAGTTATTGACCTCCTCAGCCAACTTATCACCTCTACCTCTTTTGTTGTTCTTGTCAATGGTTCACCTTCACCCTTCTTCAAAGCTTCTAGAGGTCTAAGGAAAGGGGATCCTATTTCCCCCATCCTCTTCATAATTATGGCAGAATGTTTTGGAAGGACTATGGAAAATATGGTTTTGCAAGGCTCCTTTAAGGGTCTCCAACCTTCTTCTGTTGACCTTATATGTTCCCACCAACAGTTTGTTGATGATACTATTATCATGGGGGAATCTAGTATATCTAAAGCTAAAATCTTGAAGAGTACTCTTTGTAAGTTTGCCTCTGCTTCTGGGCAACTTATTAACTATGTCAAAAGTGAAGTTTTTTTCATCAATACTCCTGAGAGAAGACAACAGAGAATTAGAAAAATCCTGGATTGTAGGATTGCTGATCTTCCTGCAACCTATCTTGGTCTCCCTATGGGTACTGCACCTCCTGATCCCTTCTGGAGTTCTCTAGAGGACAAATTTCATAAAAAACTAGCTGGTTGGAAAGGAGCCCTTTTAAGTCAGGCTGGAAAACTCCAATTACTTAAAGCTTCTCTTCAAAGTATTCTGATTTATTCTCTAAGTATTTTCAGAATTTTAGTTAAGTATGTTGATGCAATCGAGAAAATTCAAAGAAGATTCCTATGGTCTGGGGTTGAGGACAAGAAAAGAATGTCTCTAGTGGCTTGGGACTAGGTTTGTAGACCAAAAAAGTAAAGGAGGTCTGGGCCTGAGGAGAATTCGAACCCTAAATGAAGCTCTCCTGTCAAAACATGTCTGGAGAATGTTTCATTCAGACACTGAATGGTGTAAAATTTGGCAAAGTATATACTCTCTTCTGTCCTCCTCTCTTTCTTCTTTTATCAATTCGAATCTCAGTATTAATGGATCCCACATATGGAATCATTCATCTAAATGCAAAGAAAGTATAGACAAAGGAGTGATCTGGAAAGTAGGAAATGGTAGGAAATTAAAATTCTAGGAGGATCCCTAGCTTTTTGATAAACCCTTGACTAAAATCAATGAATGGGTCCTCCATCCTCCCTCCTATATTAGAACTTTTGGCTCCTTAGTTGTTGAGTACTGGTCTGGTAACAAATGGTAGAACATTGAAAGCATTCACCCTAGCCTTTCTAAGCTCAAGATCCATCTGTCCTCGGTCTGGTTGAATTATGAGGAAGACTCCTTGATTTGGAAACATGAACCTAAAGGTACTTTAACTATTTCCTCTATCTATTGTATCCTTTCCCCCACCCCTTCTGGTAATCCTTATTGGTCTAAAGCCTGGATTAAGGGTCTTACCCCCAAGATTATTTTTTTCTTCTAGACCATCCTCCAAAATAAGATCCTGACCCTAGACAACCTAAAGGGCAGAGGCTTTGCCTTCCCTAATAGATGTGCTTTGTGCCATCAGGAGGAAGATTCTGTGGACCACCTTTCCATCCACTGTTCCTACTCAGCCTCAATCTGGGAAATATTTCTTAATTTTTTTTGCATTCATTGGGCGTTTCCTAACACTATCAATGATTTGTTTTCTTCCTGGAACTTATATTGGACTAACTCTTTTTTGAGATCTCTATGGAAGCTATTTCTTTCTCACATCCTGTGGGGACTATGGAAAGAAAGAAATAATCGTATCTTTAGGGATGTCTCTCTCAATTAGGATATTGTGTTCTAGAAAATTCACTGGGTGATTGTGGAAAATATTGGGATCATTGAGGGTGCTTATTTCTTGAACAACCCTCTGGATTCAAATATCTTAAGTGCATGGAATTTGAAGATTGCCGATAGTTCTGACCCCAATCACAATAAAAGACTTGAAGCTAGATGGAAAACCCCCCCTTATGGTTGGTTCAAAGTTAATTTTAATGGGGCTGCAAAAGGTAACCCGGGTCCTTCAGGTTGTGGAGCTATTCTCAAAGATGACAAAGGAAATTGCAAGGAAATGGTTGTTGTCCCTATTGGAACCCAAACAAACCATAAAGTTGAAGCAATGACAGCTCTCCAAGGTATTCTTCTTGCTAAAAAATGGAATTGCCCCTACTTATGGATTGAAGGGGACTCAAACAATATCATAAAATGTCTTAAGGGGATCTCAAAGCCCTCATGGTTGATCAATAATATCATCAATACTACTATAGACCTTATTAGCACTTTTTTAAAAAGTTACATATCCCATATTTACCGAGAGGCCAATGGCTCTGCTGACTAGGCTACCAATGTGACGGTTAACAAAGAGGAAATGTTTACGTGGACGGGAGAACAAGGACTCCCCGAAAATATCAGGAAAATCATTTTTAATGATCAATATAGAAGCACTCCAAAGATTTTTGATGGATAAGATAATAATGAAAAGGATTGATTGGAGTACTTTGAGTCGTTATAATAATGAGAGCCTCATTTATTATAATACCTATTTCATGAATTCCCATGCTTTCTGGGTAACTTTGATAGCTCCGACAAGCTTTCTGGTTAATTTTCTTTGCAAGTTTCAAAATTTGGCTCTGGACAGTGAGAACATGGATGGTAACAGACGATGATACAAACCAAGCAGCTGCAAAGAATGGAAACAGAAGGAGGAGGTCTGGAGCATCCTGCAGAAGGGTGGTTTTTCGAAATTCATGGAGAGACTCCATGGACGGGATGGCATGGTTACCAATTTTTTCTGCAAAAATTGGAGAAAGGGTATGCTGAAAATGGGAGACCAGACAGTTGAAATTGATGAAGATCTTATTGCCCAAGCCATGGGCCTCAGAAGAGAAGGTTGCAACTTCTATAGAGATAGGAAAGTTAGCAAGGAGGCTATTGAGAGATATCCAGAAACCAAGAAGGAGAAAAAATGACTGGTAAAGCTGAGAAAAACCTACTACCCTCCTAGGGCTTTTGGCAAACCTTGGTGGGAGGACCTCTTTGTTTTAATGCACTACATTACATTAGATGGTAGGTTTACAAAATTTTATGGTTACTATTTCATCCTGCTGAATCATTTTAGGCATGATGAAAAGGTTAATTTTTCTTATTTTCTGCTCTGCTCAATGAATGTCACTATTAAGGCCTACAAAGATAACCCAATGGGGGATACTACCATGCATCAAGGCCTAATGGTCCTTATTTATGACCATCTCAAGGCCAATCAAATAGCCCGTATGCAGCCCTCTGTAGAGACTGAGGAGGAGGGATCTGACTCTGCCTTCTCACTGGAGGAGGAGTCTTACACTGACCCCTTGAGTGATTCTAAGGAGAGCATGGATGTTTCGGTTTATGAAACTGGAAAGAAGAGGAAACACAGAAAAACAAGACCTTCTTCCTCTAAGGGTAAAAATCCTAAAGGCAGAATCCCCCAGATTAACCTTTCCTCAGAGGAGGACGTCTCGGAAGACTCGGAGGAGGAGAACCCTCAAGGGTTGCTGAAAAACAAGATAAAAGTCCACACCCAGACCAAAAATAAGCACAAATGGAAGGAGGAGAATGTTAAAGAGCTGGAGGTCTATAAGCAAGAAAGGACCTTGGAAGCCGAACAGAAACTAGAGAAGGTGACCATTAACGAGGTTCTTAGGGTTGCAACTACTTTTTGGGATACCCAAAAAAGGAACAGGATATCCCTGATAAGGCTGATCCCCCCCCAACCCTCCTCCAGAGGGTATGCAAGGTTTCATGGATACTATGGAGCGGCTTATAACTAGTTACAAGAAAGATGTCAATGACAACAAAAATCTCTACAACGAAATACTGATTTTAGAAACCATCAACACTGGGGAAGGGAAAACCATGGCTAATTACATAGAGGACCTGAAAAATACCATTGCTAAAGCCAAAAATATAAGAGATGCCTTCAACTCCAGGTTTGAGAAAATAGAGAAAGATTTGCTGGAAAGGAAAAATATTGCTGACGCTAATGACCAAACTATCTCGGATACTGTCAGTAAAGTCGGCAAAATTGAGGAGTGTCTGAAGAGCATTGCTGAATAGAGTTTAAGCATCCTAAAGGTTTTTGCTAGCAACACTAACACTCTCATCAGCAAACTGGATGAAGAAAAGGAAATACTAGATATTGACTCGAACACTGAAGGAACAGGGGAAGCTCAAGGTCCCAGAAACCGTACCAGAGGCAAAAAGAAAGAAAAGAAACCTAACAAGGGCCTGGAAGATCTCAAAGTTGTTGGGGCCACCTATGACCAGCTGGTGAAAAAGATGAAGGACCTATTGAAGACTGTAGCTGTGTAGTGCCTTCCTTGTTTCTTTGATGTTATTTTTCTTTGTTGTCTTTTTGGTTTGTTGGCTTTTTTCCAGTCGTTTTGTATATGATTCTTAAGCACTGGACTTTTTGGTGTCTTTTTTTAATCTCCTTTGCTAAAGGTTTTGAGTCCTAAAAACCTATTTTTCTAATTAATCAGAACTGATTAAAATGATTTGAGAATAGAAATAGAATAATTAGAAGTGTTGAAAGGCGATGATCAGAAGAAATAGTTAGTTTAATCAAATAACTAAAGAATTACTTAATTAAATAGATGAATAATTAGTGTAGAATTAATGAGACACTTTTAGGTGTCTACACAAAGCACTACCCACTTCTATTACAGTAAAAAGTAATTACATACAAGATATGGGATTTCATGTTTTGACCTAGCCTCTATTCAGGTAGCAATACAAATTACAAAACAATTTTGAAACATATGGATTACAAACACAATCAATCTGCACTTCAACATCCAATAGAACCATCAACTGACCATCATCACTTTGCAACTATTTTTCTAGAAGTTTATATCTCCTTCACATAAAATGATTCCATTCAGTTTTCATGGCTTCCAACCGTCTTTCCCACAAGCTATCGAATAGACACAGAGAACTCTCAATGAATCCCCAATGCAACAGCTTGGACCAATCATCGGCATCCAACTCAATAGAAGAACACCAGTCAAACATGGTCCCCACTAAGTCTCATGGCTTATTGATAAGATTTCCTCACCTCGACAATGCCTTAAAACTCAGAATAAACATATGCTCAAATTTCCAAAAGAGCACACTTCTGAACCATAAAGAGAATGATCAAACTCAACATAAATAAAGTTAAAGACATGGATAATAGACCATCAAACGATTATCATTAGATATCAAAAACCAGAGGAAAATAGATCTCATAAAACTATCAAACACTACACAACTGAATATATTTCTGGAGCAAAACATACAAAGCACAAATTATGGAGCATCCAAACTAGAATACAACAATCTTAAGTAATTTTCACTAACATACCCAAAATGTGTTGTCATATCTGCATTGAGACAAAAATATGGAGCACTACAATCTTGAGAACTATCAATTGAATACCATTAGACTACATTATCATTAAAGCATATACATATGGAGCATGAAATTGATTCCCACAACCAACACAAAAAATCAAACACTATGAGAAACATATCCATGCACTGACACTGCATAATTTTGGAGCAACAATCTACCAAAAGAGTATACCTGCAACATACTTACAACCACTGTTGACTATCTTTCATGCATGCATACCTATCTTCCACTGTTTTGCACTGTCTATACTCTACACACTCATCATACACTGCAAAAACTACATACTACAATATCCAGACCACTATGGATCACTGAGATCGACATCAATGACAACTAATGAAGTATTTCTAACAAGTCCTCCATGTGTTGATGTAACAACATGATAAATCACATAAAATCCATCATGAAATAATAATTCAAACATAATATGAAGATTCTTGATGTAATTTGTTGCTCCTTGAATCAAAAATTCTCTTGAGGAAGAAGAATTTCTCTTGAATTGGATGATAATGTGAGCTTAAGATAAGATCATAAAAATTAATTGAGAGGGATGCCTTTGGTTAGGGTTCTCACATGCATATTAAAAACATAAAACCACAAATAAATCCTAAAACATGCAAATGAGACCTTTATACCTTCTTCTCCTCCCTCAGATTGAGCCTTTGGTGAAATGGAGGGTGGAGATTCAAATAAGGTGGAAGAGGAATGAGAGGAATAGGTGTGGGGTTCAAGATATTTTCCATAAAGGAATTTCTTTTCTCCACATCCTAAAAGGTACATGGGGAAGAGATCCCCAAGTACATTGGGAAGGGAAAAGGGAATATAAAATTCCTTGGAGAAAGAGGAGAGGAATTAAAAATTCTAAAAAATGAGGGATACAAGGTAAGAATAAAGGATAAAGGAATTAAAAATTCCTTGGGAAGAGAGGGCATGGGGATGTGCAAAGGATTTGAAATCCTTTAACATGACCAAAATTTAGTGCATTTAAGGTTTGGAAGGTGTGAGGGGAAAGTCATTTATGGAAAATGGTTGACTTGTTCCTAATCAAGATGATTAGCGATGTGCAAATGATTAAGAGGAGTGATTAGGTGACTTAATGGAGTATTAGAGTGCAAGTGGTAAAGTTAGGAGGATGTGAGAATGAGTGGAGGAATATAAAATTGAGGGATAATCCTAAGCATGATTATAGAATAATTAATTAGGCTAGATGAGGATTAGAGAAAGTGATTAGTAGGAATTAAACTGGCTAGGTTAATTAATTAAATTAACTAACTAAGTGGAAATTAGAAGAAATAATGATTCAAATGACTTTAGAAGAATAGGGAAATAATTAATTTATTGAAAAATTAATTATTGGACTATAGTGATAAAATTAATTTAATTACGTAGAAAGGCTTAAATTAATTAAATGTTTAATTTAATTAATTTTAGATGTCTACATTTTTTCTCTCTTTTATGTAGCGGCAAAATTGGGAGTGGGTAAAAGCAAAAAAAAAAGGGATGCCTCGGCATGAAGACTTGGGTGGTGTATGCCCCCTCGAGAATTTCACTGAAAAAAATTGAATATTTTTTAGGAAAATTCTCGAAAAAGAAGAAAATGATATAAGAGATGAGAAATAAAGAAGAAAAAAAAGGAGATGCAGAGGATAATTTCAAAGAAAATAGGGAAAAGACTGAGAAAAGGTGAGAGAAGGGCCTAAGGAGGCATTATATAAGTCACACGAGGCTCAAGGAGGGGTAATTGTCACACACATAGTTCATGGAGCCCATAGAGAGTAGAGAGAAGGAGAGCAGTGACACACATTCCAAACCACGAGCACTATGCAGAGAGGGTCAACTGATTCCAGAGACCACCTGAGTATGGCCAACCAATATGTACCATATCCTTGGCTTTGTCTTTTGGTAGCTTAGCATTAATTAGGCATCATTAATGGGGGTAAAAACTTGGTGGGGTGCAGATGTTGATTGTCATTTTGGCATTTGCATTTCGATGATCATCATCTGGGGAGATGATCCCCATCTGCACAAATGTTGATCATTAGATCAACATCTGCGCTACAGGGAGAGGGGGGGCATAGGGTGGAGACTGTGAAATGTCATCTCCACCTTGTGAATCAGTGCATGGAGCATGGTTTTGGAATCTTCACTTGGGGAAACATCGTCTCCACTTGGTGGGGAAAAGGAAGAAAAAAGTGGATTGAGATACAGTTAAGGGGTGTTGACAACATGCCCCAGGGGTAGGATTAGGCTAGAATAGCATAATAAAGGGCTAATGGAGTGGTTGGAATGGTTGCAAGAGGATCCTAGGATCTTGGGGTCATGGGAGCACTTTCCTCCCATGATAGCACTGTGGAGTCAACTAGACGATATCGAGCGGACATTTCTATTCTGGTGTGGGTTGGGGTTCATCGCGCAATTGCCTCAGATTTGATGTCACGCGGCTATGATGATTGCATTGGTGGAGTGTTGGCACAGCAAGATGTACACCTTTCACCTCCCTATTGATGAAGCCAACATCACTCTCCTTGATGTTTGGTGGAACCTGAAGATCCCCATCAGAGGATTTATCCTTGAGTATAGGTTGTAGAACAAGGAGTTCTACCTTTATAGTGTGTGTTGTGTTGATGAATTGCCTATGGATTGCATACAAATGGTGTTGGAGAGGTTGATGGAGCCTCGTAGAGGGATTACCTAACTCATCTTATTCATATGTGGCCTCATCAGTAGAAGGATGATGCTTGAATTCAGTGGGCATGGATTCTCTATGGGATGGAGGAGATGCATCTACTATATGCTTGAAGATGGTGTGCAATATGTGTGGGGTGTTTTGATATTAGGGCATCTTTATCATGATATGCATATGTATGTCTACAAAGGTTATAAGAACCTTCAGACTGGTATTACGCTCTTGCATGTTTGGGCATGGGAGAATATAGAAGTCACCTGACTGATTGATGTACAAGACCAAAGGAGGAGGTACCCCTACATGGATAGATACAGGGGACTATTGCACTATATACTCATCAAAGCCTTCTGGTTTTGGAGGTGCATTTTTTATGAGCTTATGCAGTTTACATGGTGGCCTTACAAACATTACGAGTGATGGACTCACGATATTTTTCTTGCCTGGGTTCAGAGATAGTGTTTGTTATTTGGTAGGACTATCCATGTTATTGACCAGAATCTGCCTCATAGGGTCATGCAACAATTTGGTGAGCAACAGTACATAGTGGTGAAGAGTGCACCCACCCATGGATCACCAAAGAGAGGACCACCTATGGAGATACCATTGGGCCATTTGCAGTCTGCTTCAGTTGGATAGGAGCAGAGATAGTCTTGTGGCAGGAGAGGTCGAAGATAGTTCATTTGAGATGTACAGGTGCTTATTCTGCATGGTGGGAGGCCCATAGGCCAATTTGTATCACTGTACTAAGAGCCTTGAGGCTAATGAGATGATATCATCAGTAGATGAGATAGTGGGAGGGGAGGGGGATGCAGCCAAAGAGAGAGGAGTTGCAAGAGGAGCTAGGGGTAGGCAGTGGATGCCCAAGAGAGGCAGGAGATGATAGGTATGGGCAGCAGTGCTAGTATAGGTGCAAGCACTGGTATAGGTGGGAGAGAAAGACCTATAGGTTGAGGGACCATCATAGGTACAAGAAGAGCCTATGGATGTACATGTGGAGGAGGTACAGGTTCAGGGGAAAATCTCTTAGGCCATTTTGGATCAAGCCATGTTGGAGAGAGATACAGAGAGGGCTCAGGCACAAATCCTGGAGGATCATCTATCAAAGGAGAGGAGGAGGGTACATCAAGAGAGGGCCAAGGATAATATCTTGTAGGTAGAGGTAGACCAGGTTAGGAAGGAGGTATATTATCTGTAGAGAGACCTTGAGGCTTCCATAGCTGAGAGGGATAGTTATAGGACAAAGGCAGAGACTACCTTTGAGTTACTAGATGCAGCAAGGGGTGGGGAAGCCACAAAGGAGATGAGGCATATTGGGGAGGAGTTGGAGTAGATGGATAGCGAACTAGAGGCATTGAGGGCCTACTTGACTAGAGCGGAGGTAGATGTGACTTGGCTATGAGGGGAGAAGGACATGGCTCACCAAGCCATTGATCCTAGGTAGATGATGACTCTTTTTATAGAGTCCATGGATGCGTGCAGGGCTTCAGATAGATCTCTTAGGGAGGCTCAATACTACCAAGACTTGTATGAAAGTGCAGTACCAGGTGATCAGCAAGCTCCCAATTTTGTAGCAAGGACTCAATCAAGATAGACCCAAACACAGACTTTGGGCTAGTTGATGGGGATGAGACCCTTGAGACCACCACCAGCAGGTCCCTCAGGAGGTTGGGTAGATCCAGGTGTTGTAGATAGGGAGAACACAAGCTAGTTCTGAGCTATATATGTGTGACATTTTGACCCCTTAGGGATGTACCATTGTATTATGATTGGACACATTATTTTTTGATATATATATGAGTCATGATTTTTGGCGGTGATGTATATGTGTATTTGATTATGGATTTTATTATGGACTGTTTATTTCTATATGATGATTTATTATGGATGATTTGAGATGGTAGATTTATGATCTATCTAACATATTTGTGATGCAGATGCATGCATACCTATATGAGATGTATGCATATACTTATATTTTATGGTTGTTGATCAGCTGGATGGATGCATACCTATATGAGATGGTTGCACATGCTTATATGTGTTGCGGATGCAGGATGGATGCATAATATTTATGTGATGTGTTTTATTTTATATATTTCATGATTATGTCTAGCCTATGATGTATGCAGGATAGGATTTGAATGATTATGATATGATAAATTGATGTATGATCTATATGAGTATGCACTTATGACATGATATGGATAGTTAATTAATGCAACTACATGTTGTGTAACATTAAAATGAACCCCTCACATTTGGATTCGGATCTAAAACAAAAATGTGTATTTTAAACCCAAGAACCACTTACGTATGCTCTATTGTCATGTCCTAGTGGTGAAAATGAGTACACCAGAAATAAGTGGTCTTGTTTTTTTTTTCTAGGAGGCCTGCTTGGATATTTCATCACCCCAAGGGATGACCTCAACTCATGTGTTTTGACAAAGTATAAAGAGAGGGGGGTGGGGTGGATCTAAAGACAACCCTCTTGGAAGTGGAATCTTGTCAATCTTGGCTAAGCTCCAAAGAACTTTATACCTTCAAAAAGTGAAGGTGGAGATCGGGTTACAGTCTCCTCCCAGATGTTTGGCATTAATCTCTTTCATCTACCAATTTGGGCCTCATGTACCTTATGTATATAGAGGACACCCCCTATTTGAACTTGTGAAGCCTAGATAAAAAAAATTGGCCATCTTTTCTGCCTTGTGCATACAAGCATTGATAATCCCACTCAAGTAGGCTTGTTGGTGTGTATTATGTGTTTGAATGTTTAAACCACCTAATCCACTTGAAACCAAAAGGGGACATATCATCCAAATTGAGCCATAGGATTTATGTATTTTGCATCATTTCATTGTATGTTTTGATATTAAATCAAAAAAAATCCAAAAACATAAACAAGCCAAAAAAAATCAAAACATTTCAAAAGCCAAAAAATCTTTGTTAAGTCTAGGTGCCCTCCAAGTAAATATTTCCACATCATTTCCAAGCAAAATATTTCATCTACCAATCTCATCCTAATTATCTTCTTAATCATCCTAATCACACATCTTAATTCAGCCTAATAATCCCTAATCATCTGAATCATTATCTCCTAATCATCTTCCCAATCATCCTAATCATTAATCTTATCTTAATCCATCCCTAATCCATCCATTAGGAACCTAATCCTTATCAATTTTATTAATCTAGTCAAGTTCCTATTTATTATCCTAAACATCCTCCATAAACCCCATCAAAATCCACTTCTCCTAGTCCAATCTCATCATTCATCCTTTTCCCCATCCTTCATCATCATCTCAATCCAATCCCCTTGTCAACCTAATAGCATTCTAACCAAATCCTAATCCAATCCATCTACCTCTTCATCCAAAATCAATCACACATTAGCCATTCACATATCTTAATCAAGTTTCTAATCTCCAATCCTTAATAAAAAATCATCACTTTAACATCATCCCTAAACATCCATCATCCATCTTCCAAATTTTACCCATATTTAAATCCAATCCTCATCAAAGATCTCATTTAATCCAAAATCCAAAACCCATATCCAAACATCATGGGTTGGTTTGAAAAAATGTTTATGGAAGTTCAAGGATCTATGTCAAATATCATTCCTCAAACCATGCCTCTAGCTCAAACAACCTATCAATCATTCCCATGTAACTCATGCATGCCTCAAATCTATCCAAATTTCACCTATTCAAGTCTCCCACCCGAACCAAATTACCAATTCAATCCCATAACCTTCAGTGCATCTACCATATCTCCATCCATTCTACCTCAACCAATTCCATCCAATCCAAATCCATCTCACATTCCTTATCCTTCAGCTACCTTTGTCAAGTAAAATCCATCTTATCCCTCATCGATGTCCCCATCTTATCCCTCACAAACACACCCCTCCTAACTAGTATATATACCTCCATCTTCTTCCCCATCCACATCCCAAGTACCTAACCTAGCCAAGGAGATCCAACATATGAAAAACATGACCAAATACCTAAAGGAAGGGACTCGCAAGAAGACTTATACATCCCAATCCTTATCTTTTTACAACACCTTCACTCACCATCAAATTCCTTCACAACGTAGTTCTCCAATCCTTAATCCTAATGTTCCATCCAATCCTAAACCTCCACATAACCCTAAACCCCCACTACATAATCCCAATATTCCATCTAATTATAAACCTCCACATAATCATAATCCTCCAAAATCCACAATATCCCCATTCTTCTAGGCCATGAGCAAAAAATAATCCAAGAATTACAAGCAAAGGAAAAAAAATCCCCACCTCCAAACTTGCCCGATCTCCCCAATTTATACATCCACCTCCATCCCCTCAAAATCAAGACAAAACTCAATACCCTAATTGTTATTATGAGGATCCGGTAACTATTGAGACAGGGGGGTGAATCAGTAGTTAAACAAATCTGAAATACTTTATAAAACACTTCAAAAACCAGTACCGATAACTGCTCAAACATACTGGTCAGCAGATTTACCAACCACTCACATAATGTTCATCAACATGCAAATAAAGTAATGATATCAAATCCACACATCAACAATGCATCATCACATGAACACAAAGATTTTCCACGTGGAAACCCAAATGGGAAAAACCACGGCAAGAATTAGCACCCACAAAATATTTGCACTCTTTCAGAATGTGCCTGGTTAAAGGCCTGGCCTAGTTAGGAGATTTACAATATGCTCGGTTAAGAGAAAACCCTTTTAGGAGTCACCCGGTTAAGGGATTTCACCTTAGTCCTATTAGGATCTCTACCCTGTTAGGAGTAACCTTGTTAGAGGATTTTAAACTCAAGCTAGTGAGCCACCCGGTGAAGAGATTTTATAAATAAGACCTGTAAGGATCTACCCGGTTAAGGGGTTTCAAACTAATGTAACTATTAGGGAACAACAAGGCAAATTATCTGATTATAGCACTTCCTTGATTGCTAGTACAGATCCTTTTTAGCTCAATTCTGCTTCTCACATGTAGACTCTTCAATCTAGTTCAACACACTCTTCTTCTCAAATCACCAACAGAAAATCTCTTCTGAAACTGGACCTAAATATTGTTTTCAACTAGGTCGGTTACAAATATTAGCATTATGGATGAATTGATTATGTGTTGCATTGATGTTTTGTCATTGATGTCAACACTAGTTGTTATGGTTGGTTACTGACAGACAGGTTTTGGTTACCGGTAGATAGGTTTTGATTACCGGTAGAAGATATAGTGTTACCGACAGAAGAGACTATCTGTTGGACACTTCCGTCATGTTTGGATCAATCGAGTATGTTTGATTTTATGTGTTACATGTTTCTGGAGCATGTTTTGGTCAATTGGTATTGACTTGGTAATCAGATGCTATCATACACTCTTGTAAACCCATACCAGCATTGGTTTAAGATTTAACTGGCAGAGATTTCACTGAGAAATCTTGACATGATGCATAAGTGGTGTTGGTACAGGTTCTAGATGGATTTCAGGATGTTGAAGATGTTCTTTGATCATGCCTCAATTGCGTGAACACATTACTTTGGCATGGTGGACCCAGATTAGGTTCGGTGCCTATCTAGGTTATAGACCGGTATCATGATAACGTGTTCTCTACACGTTACCAAGATGATTTATGGATTGGTTATTGTTGTTTTGGTCTTAAGCCAACATGGCATATCATTGTAAAATGGATGTATGTAATGATCTTATTGTAATATCTTTTAGGTGGCCGACCTAATTGGTTTAGGCCTTAGGGTTGGTATAAAATGATGTAAGATCTCATTATAGATTATTTGTTGTGGTCTTAGAATGCAATATCATAGGCGAAGGATATTTGGTTGATCATAGGTGATAGAATTGGGATTAAGGAAGAGGTCAAAGGCCTCTAGTATTGAGCTTAACTAGAACTATAATCAGGCATGATAGATGTTATCTCTGGCAATTCATTATTCTGGATTGTTGTCCATTTATCTTGAGGTGGTTATAACCTCTATGTAGTCGGTGAGACTCTTTTTTATTGAGTAGTATGCTCTAGGTAGTGTGCCTTCCTGCATGTGCAGGCCCCTCATTGTATCACATACTTTCTGCAGAAGCATCATGTGATTGTGGGTAGGCTTCCCACCGTGGTTTTTCCCTTTCCGGGTTTTCCACATACAAATCATGGTGTTATGTGGTATGGTTGCATTGTGTTGATTATCTGTTTCATTGTTAAGTTTTATTACTTATCGGTATCTGTTTCTATTATTTTGGCACTTCATGTTTATGTGATCCAGTTAAAGGTTATTAAGTGGATTAATTGATATAATATGTCAACAATTGATTTACCCACCCCCCCCCCCCCTCTCAGTTGTTCACCAGTTATCCTAACAACAAAACCCTAGAAACATTCAAAATACATTGAATTTACATCAAGCAAGGCAAATAGTCTACCAAAATACATTATAGATCATTACAAAAAAAATTTAAGACAATTTCCACTGTTGAATGATCACCACACATCACCGCACGTCCATTTGATTAGCAATCAAACTTTTGTCATATTTTTCTAAGCACTTTGTTGTTTCCCAAGAAATCTGATCCTTGTACGCGCTTTAATGCAATCTTATCATCACACACAGTTTCTAACACATCATCACTAAGTAATGAACATGATGAGATCCACTGCCAAACCATAATTCATTACTGGTCAAAGATCTATTAATGGTATACATTCTTCTTCACAGAGTTTATGAAAGTCAATCATAACTCACTTAGTATGCTAAATTTGTTGATGCGGTTCCAATCACAGACTCATGCCAATGTTATAAACAGATGTTCCAAACTGCAATATCTAACTCCTCACCAATCGTCCATACCGGTATCTTGATCATCGCTATGTTCATGTTTACCTTGTAGTAAACCGGTTTAGCAGTTTTGTTGTCTAAAATATTCTTCTACTAGTCAAGATTTATCGGTAGGCCTAGATGACTCAGCATGGTCATCAAACAACTTACATTTATATCATCATATATATGTATCATCATCATCATATATATTCTTCTACATGGTCATCAAACAACTTACATATATATCATCATCATCTAGCCAACAATAACTTTACCGATTATCTTCTCATCTCATCATCATCTCCATATACCAATAACATCCTCATTATTGTCTTCATCAGATATGCCAACAATACACCAATACTAGCTTCATGATACTCCCATCCCCCCATCTACCCAGGTTGAACAATCCATATTCACCTCCATCACACCATCCCCACAACCCAAAACATGTCAAGACCTTTTTCCAAAGCATGCTAGCATAGAGTCCTCTCCACCTCTAGAGAAATCATCCCTCCATCTCATGATCCCTCTCCATCACAAAATATGAGTGTACCCTCCACTTCATCTAATGATCCCCTTCCATCTCAAGATCTAATTACCCCCCCTAATCCCATTCATGATCTCATTCCTAATCAAGATCAAGACATCCCTTTTATCCAATACAATGATTCCCCTCCATGTCAAGATCAAATCACTTCATCTCATAATCACATTACATTTCAAGAGGAAATTATCCCCTCCACTCCATTGCATGATCCCCTTCCATCTCAAGATCCAATAATGCCTTTCACTCCACCAAATTATCTCATCCCAATTAAAGATCAAAGAATTCCTTCATCTCAATGCCATGATACCAATCCATCTTATGATCCTAATATTCCTTAATCTCCCACATAATTTTAATCCGCCACATGATCCTAATCCTCCCCATGATACTAGTCCTCTACAAGATCCCATCATCCCCTATCCAATCTATTGATGAATCTCATACCTATCAACTTGGCTCTTCCACCTTCATCCACTCTAGTTTCCTCCAAGAGGTTACAATCCCTTCCACATCCGATCCCCCACAAAATGGCCTTGCATCTTGTTTAAAAAATAATAAGTATCATATTAGAAAAAAAATTGTCAAAAAATGAATTACCAAGGCAGAGGGTTAGGCCTCCATGAATAAGGCATATTGGAACCCCTCCAAATCAAACAAAATTAAAGTTCATATGGCCTTGGCTACAAAGCTCATGCTCAATATATTGGTATATCTTCCATCCGTCATAAATCCAAAATTCCTTTGTATAAATCAAAATCACACCATCCCCCATCTTCTACATCCATGTTGGGCCCTTATGTCCTAAATTCCATTCCTTCCTCATCCACATTCATTTTGGTTCCTTATGTTCCAAATCTAAACCCTTCATCCTTTCCATCCATCTTGGGTCCTTACATCCCTCCATCTACCACTCCATCACCTCAAATGATCCCTAAGAAAGATCAACAAAGGTTCACATCCTTGAATTCCTTCCAACATTATCCCTCCATCATCCCATCCATAAAATCTCCAAGACATTTATCCTCATGCACACATACCATTGCTATTGCAAACAATTTGGATGTCAAATCTAAAATGCATAAAGCCAAAAATCCACAAAAATCCAATGATCAACATATCCCATCAAAAAGACATGCTCAAGAAAAGAAAAATATCATCCAAAAGAAAGAAAAACCCAAAAGGTCACAAAGGCCCAAAAAGAAAAAATCAAAAACCATGTGGATTCCCAAGCTACTCATAGAAGCAATTCACCTCAAATAGAAATCAAAAATTGCTAATCTGAAAGCTTCCTCCACTCATAAGTCCTCCAATCCTCCATCTAGAGATCCCTTATCTTCAAAATCCATTTTGGGCTCTTATGCCTCAAAATCCACCATCCCAAGTCCATCATACTTTCCCATATTTGATCTTGACTATCCCATCTATCTCATATTCCCTATCCTATTCATATCCTCCATCTTATATTCCTTGTCCTATCCAAACCCATCCTTATTTCCTATCTTTGATCTTGATTAAAAAACTAGAAGCATAATAATAAAAATAAATGCATACTTTCAAAAATCCAAAACTTAATTCCTCAGTTGTCCATATCCCTTACACATTATCCTTCCATCTCATACATCTTTATCCACCATCCTTACATCCTTAATTCCACTACCTCTAGTGTGGGGCATTACACTCCTTTGCAACATATTCCTTGGATCCTCATACACCTATCCTCCATCCTTTAGTCCTCTATATCATATCACTATCTTCTATCCAAGCAATATCTCCATCCATGCCTCCTTTTACCAAGCCTTGGTTCTCCCTTGTCATTTGTCCCAATCCATTCATCCTTTATCCACCATACAATCTCATCATATGCAATCATTTATCCACCTCTTATCATATCTAATCATTTGTCCTCCTCCTATCATACCTAATCATTTATCCTCCTCCCATCATATCCAATCATTTATCCTCCTCCAATCCTATCCAAACCCCTCTAATCCAAAAAATCCAAAATCAGTCAATCAAATGTAATGAATCCTAATCCATGCAATCCAATCATGTAATATAGCTCATCATCCTTAATCAATCCATCATCTTGATTCAAATCAATTGATAATATATTGATCACCTTTAATTGAATCATCTTTTGGGGATGTATACTTCCCAATCCGTGGGATATGCATTGTTCTTATCATTAACATTTCTTGTTGGAAACAATGCAGGAAATTGAGAGGGGGGGTGAATTAGATTGCTCACAAACTCAACACAACTCAAACTTAAATTCAGATTTGATTATCAACAATGAAAACGTAAACCAACACCACATCAATAACACACATAACATGAAGATTTTTGATGTGGAAAACCTAGTTAAGAGAAAAAAACACGATGGGAACCTACCCACAATGAGATAATACCCTGTTAGGAGTAAATGTAAATGATACAATAGGGAATGCACATGAATTTAGGCACATTTTCTAGAGCTCACTGCTCAAATACAAGAAGGGATACAATCCTGAGGAAGACTCATTGTCTTACAAAGATCAAACAACAATCTGAATTACATGAACTGTGAAAATAGCATCTCCCAATGCTTGGTTACAGTTCTGGTTAAGCACATATATTCAAACTCTTCTCTTCCCACTTCTTCACACTCTTTTGCACTCTTTTTCACTTCTCCTCTTCTACTGAAAGATCAATTCAATTTCCGTACATGCACATGCATCTCACAAATGAATGTTGCATATATTTATACAAATCATCAACCTATATTCCAAGGTCAGCTAAATTCTCAATAGAAATTACAAAGAAATAACCTCACATGCTACAACAATACATGCAGACCAAAATAATGTTGGCTAAGACATGATCTAGACCCAAATCAATACCGCAAATACGGAACACCTCCAACAATTACACCTCAAACATCTGCAACACGCTACAATAATCATGAATTTCATATAACACGAAGAACACCACCGAATCAAGAGAATGATCAATAATGTGCACAATGATCAATGTGAAACATCAACATGGATATGACCCAATCTAGAAACATCCACAAGAAACATGAATCGCACCAGAAACAACCGCAACATCACCACTTACTAGAATCTTCATCATCGATATACCGAACCTCAAGAACATCAACTCAATTGACTGACAAACTAAAAGATTCACTTACGGACTTCCAAATCATGAACCATCTGTATTGAGGACACATATGAACGTCCCAAATACTCTGCCAAATCTGCAAACTAAGATATAGCAATTCCAGAGCAATGTGGAGTACAAACCAGAATAGTGAATAGTATGAATAACTGAATATCAACCACAATACCAAATCTCATAAATCGATCAAATCATCATGTGGATCAAGGAAACTTCTACTGAATCAACTAGAGATAAATATCTCTAAACCCATTAAACCAGAACAACTCAAATACAACACACTAACCAAGCCAACTCATCCAATCTGATTGCAACAATGGAATACACAGAAAAATATTTTGAACACATCATTCTAGCAAACTTCTCAGCAATATCCAACAATATCCCCCTTTGGCATTGATGGCAACATTTGAATGTGAAAATAAATCAATGCAAAGAAATAAATCAACAACCAACAATCTCCCCCTAAGATCATGCACATAGCTCAACATATCTCTCTCCCCTATAGGGTTTTTCACATGTTTCTCCCCCCCTTTGACATCAATGAAAAAGGAATAAACAACACCAATCTTGATTCGCTCCCTCTTTGACACACACTCTAACACTTTTGAACATTTGAAACACACCACTAACTACTCCCCCTGAGTAGTAGCCTCATTCATCAACTTGGATCACAAGATATCTCTGTGAAGTCCATCAGACTGACGCAACTCCATGCATCTTAGTTCTCATCAGGAGGGGCAATTACCCCTAGATTCTCTCTGAGATACTCAAATGAATATTTATTCAAAGGCTTTGTGAATATATCTGCAATCTATTCCTTTGTAGATACATATTCCAATCTGACTTCCTTTTCATTCACCTTCTCTCTCAAGAAATGAAACTTGATTGATATATGCTTAGTTTTAGAATGCAGTGCCAGATTCTTAAAAATATTGATAGCACTATAATTATCACAGTATATAACAGTAGACTCATCAAAAGTAACTTTGATATACCTCAACATCTACTTCATCCAAATCACCTGAGTACAATTGCTAGCAGTAACAATGTATTCAACTTCTGTAGTAGACAAAGATATAGAATTTTTCTTCTTACTCATCCATGAAACCAATCTCTTACCCAATAAAAATGAACTACCAGTAGTACTCTTTTTGTCATCAACATCACCTACCCAATCAGCATCAGTAAAAGAACTCAAAGTAAAATCATCATCTCTAGGATACCACAAACCAAAATCAACTGTCCCTTTCAGATATCTAAAAATTCTTTTCACAGCAACAACATAGATTCCTTAGGATCAGCTTGAAATCTAAAAACAAGACACACAACATTCATAATATCAGGTCTAGTTTGATTCAAATGCAACAAGCCACCAATCATAGATCTGTATTGTGAGAATTTTCTGAAAATAGCCAAGATCAAGAGCACATTGAATAGCACAAAAGAGAGAAAATATTTGATAAGAATAAATTGTATTCTAATCAAGATGCAAAATACTGATCAACTAGATCATCAAGAAATTAGATACAGTGTAGATGAGCTTTCTTATAAAGGTAAGGCTAAGAGACAAGAGAGAACACAATGATGACATGTGGCTCAATGAGATGCAAGGGTAGGTAGCAGAAATAGTAAAATATTCCACATGAGGTGGATCACCCACCGAAGGTGAAATTATCACTCCACAATAAGTGGATATGATAAAGTAATAAGAAGATCATACCATAAAAGGTGGAAATTCTCCTACATACACACTCCCACTATATGCACATCTCCCTAAGTGTCTCATATGCAAACTACTATGTTATGCATGTACCTAAGTAAACTTAAGTAAAGTGTAATTATATCCAACATGAATAAATAATTACACCAATACCCCCCCTTAAGTGCAACTTAGGGGAATGCACTTAAGTATACAATGCAACTAAGCAATACAAGATGGGTCTCGGCTACAAGGCCATGTTAGGTACCCATGTACAAATACAAAGGCAATCTCCCATAAAGTGGGGAAAGAGAGAAAAACCCAATGGGAAAAAACCCTCCCCCAAAAGAGAGATGAAAACTATATACAAAGGAACTCTCGAAGAAGTATGAGAAGGACAAAACCCCATGTGAAGAAAAAGTTACCCCCATATGAGAGAAGAAGAGAGACCAAGTAGCCCCCCTCAATGTAAAATCTACACCAATGGTAAAAACTCAAAGATAAATGAAGAAACTACTCCACAAACATCAAACAACATTCCTCCCCTTGGGAAGAAACAAAACCAAAGGTGTATCCATTAAGGCTCCCCAATCATGAAGGGAAGATGTAGGAAAAAAACTCATGATGTATGGAGTCTCTAAAAACTGCTCAAATGTCCCCATGTTGATACCAAAAGTTACCCCCTCCAAAGGTGGTGTATTGATCCACACTGTTGAAAAAGGCACTCCAAGATCTAGTGGAGATGAATGTAGAACAATATCCAAAGACTCACATGTCTCCTCTAAGGATAAAGAGACCTCCTCCAACTGTTGTACATAAGTAACCACAATCATGTCAACCTCGAAAGAATGATCATGTAGAGAATCAAAAAGAGGGTCAAAGTGTTCCCTCGCAACAATCAAAGAAAAATCATTTTCATCAAAGAGAAGATGAATGTCATCAATGATGTCTCCCAAATCTGCGATGTAAGACTCCACAAACAAACCTGCAATGTCTATCAAGTAGTCATCCCAATGAACTGAAGTTGAAAGACAAGGAATATCCTACTGCACTGAATCACAAGAAGGTAAAATTGTCACAACATCTACATCAACAAGTACGATAGGTGATGTGATATCAAGAAAAGGATATGAAATGAAAGGCACAAGAACGGGGTCACATGTGAGAACACCCAAGTTCAAGTAACCAAAGTTCTCCTCAAAATCTAAATCTATTAGACAGTTCAAATAACCAGAAGACAACTAAGAGGTGGGGGGTGAATCAGTTGTCATAGATTACTAGAACTATTAGCAATTTAAACTTTAATATCGGGGCCCAAAACAATAATACTGGAATAGCAGTTAAACCAATTAAGCATCAACAATAATCACAGAATAAATACCATCCACATGACACCAAGATTTGTACGTGGAAAACCCAGTAAAGGGAAAAACCATGGTGGGAAGCCTACCCACAATCAGATAATACTTCTGTAGTAATTATGTGAATTACAATTGAGGGGCCTGCACTTGTAGGAAGGCCAACAGCCTAGAGCGCACTGCTCACCACAAAAGGAGCCTCACTGACTACATAGAAATCCAGACTACAATTCGGAGAAGTGTTGAACTGCAAAAGATAGCATCTTTTATGCCTGAGTACAGTTTTGGTTTAAGCTCAATACTGGAGGACTAAATCCTCTTCCATAAACCCAATTTGATCTCTAATGATCGATCAACTCCTCTACCTGAATTATATTAAATTATTCACACATTACATTCCTTGACCATGACCTCTAACATAACCATAATGATCTACAATGAGATCTTACATCTATATATACAAACCCTTGACCATAAACAATCAAGTTAGACACCATACAATAAACCAATTACATAATTACAAACCACGTCTCCCTTAGACCACCATACAATAAACCAATTACATAATTACAAACCATGTCTCCCTTAGACCAAACAAATAATATCCAACACATAAGACATCCCAGAAATACATCAAGAGGTCCAATCCACACGTTATATTAAAGTCGGTCCATAACCTAGATCAACCGAGACCCAGTATAGGTCTACACGCTATATCAATGATCTCCATCCGCCAAGTCTCAAACATGATCACCAACAACATCTTGGAACTCCACCAGAAGCTGCACCAACACCACTTATGCAATTCATCAAAGATCTTCATCAAAAGCTCTACTGGTCAAACCCTTGCTAGAACCAGAAACCAAGCTTCTAAGTAAGTAGGATAGCATCTAATCACCAGACCAAAACCAACTAACCAAATATGATAATGAGTATCATGAACAAGCCAATTCCATCACCAAACTATACTGGAGCCTACCGGACCATGTCAGATCCAAATCAACCAAAAACAACTCAACCTATCGGGACCAGAAAGGTGTCGATAAAGCATCCAAACAAGTAGTGTTGGCATAAATGACAAAATATCAATGCAACACATAATAAATTCTACCAAATGGCCAACAAAATCATCATGTCAAGAATCAACCTCATCAATAGGACCAAAATGTGAAAAGGAGTACAACCGAGATGCATGATCAACCACCCCAGTTGCAATGATAGCTCTACTCTCCAAGTCTCTAATGATAACTGAATCAGGTGTGAACTCCACAGTTTTCCTTGTTGCCCCATGTGTGATTTGATAGATGGAAAGAAGATTGTTTGTCAAAGGGGGTACACACAACACATCATTGATGGACTTATTCCCAATGGTAATAGATCATTTCCCAATCACATCCATGTATGTATGATTGCCCATCAGAATTTGTGGCATGGTGCAAGGCTCAAATGAAGAGAACATATACTGCGAAGATGCCATATGATGAGAAGCCCTTGAATCTAGAAGCCATCTCCCTAAATCATGACTTGTAGTAGCACAAAGAGCTTGTCCCTTTCCTTTTGACTCAAAAGTGTGATCCTTCCCTTTATCCTTTTCTTTGGAAGAAGAAGACAAAGTAGACATTCTATAAGGCAAACTAATTTTGTTCTTCTCAAGATGATGTTTCAATTCATCAATATCCTTCTTGTAACAATGTTGTTCATCATGTCCTAATTTCTTACAATATGCACAAAACATATTGTCCTTATATGATTTCCTCTTAGGTGAGGATGTAGAATCACTTTATTGTGGAGAAAATGATTGTGCTCCATCTTGTTTAGGCTTAGGTTGCTTTTGGTTCTTGCCTTTTCCTTGATTCCTTTGATTCCCTTTATTAGCCACCAAAGCTTGTGACTTTAAAGATTTGAGAATCCCCATCTCAGTCACTTAGATTGCTCAAGAATCATCATCTTTGTGAATGAATCAAAGGATATTGGAGTGTAGGAGGCACCTTGATCCAATCGATGGGTGTGAAATCTAGAGACAAAGGCTACATACTCTGATGGAAATGTGTCCAACAAGTTGTAAACCAATTGAGCATCCTTTTAATCAATGCCACAATCCTTTAGCTTTTCTCTTAGCTCATTTTATTTTGTGACATAATATTGGATTGTATCAAAATCCTTGGGATCTAATGTTGTGAGTTCACTATCAATCTTGTAGCCCTTAATCTCATCAACTTGACCATATAACTTCTCATAAATAGCTCAAGCCTCTTTAATTGTTGTACACTTCTCAATGTGAAAAATGAGGTCATCTAATACATACTTTCTCAATATTCCAAGGGCCATAGAAATTTTAGTGAGCCATTCAACTTGAGCATTAGGATCAGCCTTAGGATCAGGTGTTGTTGTTATTGTTCCATTTACATAATGAATTAGTCATTTTTTCATTAGTTTACTCCATGCCTTAATCTTCCATGATGCATAAGTATGAGGAGTTAAAAGTGTAAATTTAGGAGAACCCATAGCACCAAAATGAAAAAAAACAAGATAGAGAGAGTCACAATCACACAAAACACACTGCCCCAAAAAAAAAAATTAATCAATCAAGAAATTTGGCACTTTATACTTAGTGCACGTACAATGACTAGTTGCAAAACAAGTCAAGATGGGCTTCTAATTTCAACTTTACAACTACCTCAAATAGGCTGTAAGAGACCTCAACAAATATTGCAAGTGATCTAAATTGAGATCCAAGAAAAATATTGTATGCTGGAAAAGCGGGTCAATGAAACTTAAAATGTGAAAAGTGAAGCTCAAAGAGACTTGTCCACACACCCACAAGACTTCTTGGTGCAATTTATGGAGTCATGAAGAATGACTCAACTTCCCAAGGTTGGTTCCATAGTTCTCTATCTCACAAGGTCCCTCAAACCAATGCCTTTTCTCTTAGATCATTGAGCAAAGTGGTTTAGGGATGACAAATGCAAGAATGAGGGATGCTTTTGATTGATTTTAACATGAAAATGCATCCTATCTATGCATGATTCTATAAAATGAAATAAAATAGATTATAAGATGACAATATTAGTTTAAATACTATCCTAAGATGATATACTAGTTTAATTATTTAAGCTAATGATAAACGAAATAGTCTAAAATGTTTATTAGATTAATTCCTATTGCAAAGAGAGACTAGATGTGCTAAAATGAGCATAAATGAGATACTAAAAGCTTGCATGGATTGATAGATAGATAGCTTGGATTTCTAGATGTATAGTAGATAATAGATTTCTTAGATTCATGGATGTTCAAAATGGAGGAAAGATAGCTCTATTTATAGTTGAAATAGGGCAATGGATGGCCAGGATTGAAAGAGTTACTCAAGGGTCAAGATTGAAAGTTGTCAATCCATGTTTTCAATTTTCACCAATGAAATGGTGACAATTGTCAACATAAGGTTGGTTGAGAGGAGAGGTAAGAAGCATTAAATTCTTTAAAAGACCTCATGGTTACCCTAGGAGGTAAGGGTTAAGGTTAGGTTAGGGTTATCCATTGGATAAAGCTTTTACCCAAGGGGTAAACTCTTGTGCAAAGGTTAAAGGAATAATCATGGTCAAAGCAATAAATGTTTGATGAGACCCTTGGGTTAGATGGAGGTTAAGTTAGTCAAAAAGTCTCTAACCATGTCACTAAGGGTTAGTTAACCATTAATGGTTTGAAGACTTTGGGGACAAATTTGTAAGAGTCCTTCCAAATTTGGGGGCATTCAACAAGTTAACTTGTTAAATGGATAAAGGCTTTAATGCCTTTTGAAGACTTTACTCCAAATTTGAGAAGTGACCTCCTCAAATTTAGGGAAAAGGGATAATGGATGGGTTTGGGGTTAATTGATTAGGATTAGATGGATTCTAGAAGAAATTAGGAATAGGGTTTAGGATGCAAGTGGGAGATGTAGGAAAATGCAAGTGGGTGAGGGAAAATAGAATTAATTAAAATAAATGACTTTATTTCAATTTGGTTGCAACTTGCATTTGTAGGATTTTGCAAGTAGGGGAGATTTAATTAAATGTAAATTTAATTAAATGGGCTAGAAGGGGGATTTTAATTAAATGTGAATTTAATTAAATGGCTTAGATAGAAGAAGGGTATATTAATTAAATCTTAATTTAATTAATAGGCGATTAGAAGAATAGGGATATTAATTAAATCTTAATTTAATTACTTGGAAGAATTAAGAATAATTAAATGAATAAAATTCACTTAATTCATTGTGCAACTTTTAGGTGTCTACAAATACAAGTACCAAATAGGCCAAAAATGACCAAATACTGAAAGTAGAATTTCTACTCAAAATCACTACAAACAGATGGTAGATTATGAAGTACACAAAAAATTATGCACTTTCAAACAAATGGCACCTGAAAAGGAGGTCATATGACCCCAAACAAAGCCTCTGAAGTTGCAAAATTGAGTATCTGATAGGTACAGTCATCAAAAACTGCAAATTGTGAAAAATATGTCCATCAAAATCATAAAATTCCTCCACCATTGCGAAGAGCATGAAAAAATAGCCCAAATCAATAAAAATTGCATCTAAAAAGGAGCTAAAATGAGCAAGATATGGCCTCTTGACGTCAAACTACAAAATCAAAAATCCAAATGAGAGGGGGCTCCAAATTTTCAAAAAAAGTGTTAACGCAGTGTTGACGTCAGCATTCGGTGAGATTAAATTTGATGCCCATCTGGTCGTCACAAGAACTTCACACCCCCTACATGAGTGTCTATACCATACAGACATGATGATGTGGACGAATGAGAATCTGACACATGGCGGTATTATCGTATGATGGGGTGACTTGGTCGCCAATTGTGCATACAGATCTGCCAACTTGGCTGAGTGATGTGGCGATTCATATAATGAGGTGGCAGTACAGACAATGATTGTATGTTTGTATGATGATGTGGCAAGATCTGAATATAAATGTGACACATGGCATGGTCGTACACTGATTCACAAGCGGACTATAAAACCTACGTGGAGCCGATGTGCGCCATGTGGCGTCGAAGCAATTGACGGCAGCTGGGAAACCGAGAAGCTGAACATAGCAAGGAGGGAGCAGTGTCGGTCATTGCAGGGTCGGCCAGGAAGCGGTGGTTGGGTGGGGGTCAGAAAAAGCACCCCAGCAGAATGGAGCAAGACGGAGGAAGTCGGGCGAGCGTCAATCAATGAAGATTTGTCGGGGAGAAATGCCGGGTTGGGGGGTTGGTCAGAGACAGCTGGAAAATGCAGCAAGCGCCAGAAAGTTGGAAGTCGGTGGGAAAATCAACATAGCCTGGGACAATGCGGAGGTGGTTGAGGAGTACAGTCTACCCTGCAAAATGCTACAAGGTAAGTACAATGGCAGGGGGGATTAAACCCCCTCGTAAAAACAAATATTTTTATTTTTATTTTTTTGATTTTTCAAATCAATCTTTTACATTCAATAAAAAGTACGAAAAAGATCAAAATATGGAAATTGAATAAACATTTTCATAGAAAACATTTTTTAATATTTTTTTTAAGGAAATCATACTGTACAACCTAATAGGCTAAATTTTTCCTCTAAGCCCTAAAATAAACTTTCTCCAAAAATAGTCAACTTTATACTCAAAATTCATGGAAATGGCCTCCTGTACGCAACCGTGAGGTCCAAATCTCCATAGGACCTCTCCAAAGTGTGTTTCTCCCCAAATCCAAAAAAGAAAAGCTTCAAAATCTCTCAATGAAGACTAATCAATGAAGCCCCAATGACTCTGATACCATGTGAGAATTTGTTGAAAATAGCCAAGATCAAGAGAACATTGAATAGCACAAAAGAGAGACAAAATATTTGATAAGAATAAACTGTATTCTAATCAAGATGCAAAATACTGATCAACTGGATCAAGAAATTACATACGATGTAGATGAGCCTGCTTATAAAGGCAAGGCTAAGAGACAAGAGAGCACACAATGATGACATGTGGCTCAATGAGATGCAAGGGTAGGTAGGGGTAGGTAGGAAAAATAGTAAAATATTCCACGAGGTGGATCACCCACCGAAGGTGGAATTATCACTCCATGATAAGTGGATATGATAAAGTAACAACAAGATCACACCATAAAAGGTGGAAATTCTCCTACATACACATTCTCAATGTATACATATCTCCCTAAGTGTCTCATATGCAAACTACTATGTTATGCATGTACCTAAGTAAACTTAAGTAAAGTGTAACTATATCCAACATGAATAAATAATTACACCAACATGTATCTAGTTTGATTTTCTTTCGGATAATCATCATCCTTTGTCAACTTACATCCGGCCACCATGGGTGTACCAACAGGCTTTGCATCATCCAAACAAAACTTCTTCAACAATTCCTTCACATACTTAGATTGAGATATAAATATACCTTTATCCAACTGAGTAATTTGCAATCCCAAAAATAATTTCATCTCACCTATCATAGACATCTCAAACTCATTCTGCATATCATCAGCAAACTTCTAGTACAAGCCATCATTTCCACCAAAAAATAATATCATCAGCAAAAACTTCAATAATTAAGATGTTATCATTATCAATATTGAAGTATATATTATTGCCATAAATACCTCTATTAAATTCAAGCTTCATCAAATACTTCTCCAATCTAGCATACCAAGCTATTGGAGCTTGCTTTAATCCATACAATGCTTTCTTCAACCTGCAAACAATATCTTTTTGATCTGTCAACTGAAAACCATCTGGTTGCTCAAAGTATACTTCTTCTTCCATCTCACCATTAAGAAAGGCTAACTTAACATCCATCTAATACACTTTGAAATATTTGTAAGGATCATAAGCTAGAAATAATCTAATAGCTTCAATTCTAGCTACCAGAGCAAAAGTCTCCTCAAAATCAATACCTTCTATCTAAGAATAACCTTTACAAACAAGTCTTACTTTATTCCTAACAACTTCACCTTGATCATTCAATTTATTCTAAAACACCCATTTAGTTCCAATTACATGCTTATCCTTAGGTCTGGGAACTAAATTCCATGTATTATTCTTCTCAATCTGATTTAACTCTTCTTCCATAGCCTTAACCTAATTTTCATGTTTACAAGCTTCATCAACACCTTTAGGTTCAATTTTAGAAATCAAGCAATACACTTCAAGAACTCTTCTCCTAGTCATCGCACCTCTATTCTTATCACCTATAATCTAATTTTTTTAATTATTTAATCTTACATACCTAGGAGTCTTAGGATTTTCATGATTCTCAGATCTTGAAGTCTTTCTTCTGCACTAGATTCTCCTTCATTTTTAGTCTTTTTCAGAGCAATCTGAACTTGGTTCTGGGTCTGCACTTGCTTTACTTTATCTATAATAACAATCTGATCATCTGAATCATATCAAGAGTATCTAGGTTGATACTCATTTCCTTCACCCACTTTCACATTAGCACTTTCAAGAATCTTTCTCAATCTCTTATTATAACACCGATAGACCTTGCTCTTAGTAGAATAACCAAGAAAGATTCCTTTATCATATCTAGAATCAAACTTCCCTAGATCTTCATCTCTTCTGATATAGCATTTACTACCAATTTTTTTGAAATATCTAATTGTAGGAGCATGACCAAACCATAACTCATAAGGAGTCTTACCAGTATCACCTTTAATATGCACCTGGTTGAGAGTGTATACAACAATACTCACAACTTCTCTCCAATAAATATGTGGAACATTTCCTTCAACCATCATGGTTCTAGCATCTTTCTAAACTATCATGTTCTTCCTTTCCACAATACCATTCTGCAAAGGAGTCTGCAAAGCAAATAATTATCTCTTCACCCCATGCTCTTCACAAAAAGAATTGAACTCACCGAAAAAAAATTATCCACCTCTATCAGATCTCAAACACTTTAGCTTCTTCTAGTCTCAATCTCAACCATGGCTTTGAATATCTTGAACTTCTCTAATGTTTCATACTTCTCCCTTAAGAAGGTAACCCACATCATCCTTGAATAGTCATCAATCAGCAACATGAAATACATGTCACCCTACAAGCTTCTCACTCTAGAGGGACCACATAAATTAGTATGCACAAGATCCAATATCCCATTAGAAGTATATTGTTTTCTTTTGAAATAAACTCTTGTCTGCTTCCCTAACTAACATTCCTTACACACCGAGTTAGAAAGCTTTACAATCTTAGGAAGATATCTTATAGCTTGAGTGGAACTTATCTTAACCATGTAGTCAAAATTTACATGACACATCCTTCGATGTCATAACCAACTTTCATCAACCTGAGCAATCAAACAACTTTTACTGCCAGCATTCAAGTAAAAGATATTACCTTTAGTCTTTGCACCTGATGCAATCTCTGTTCCGAAGCTACTCAAGATCTTACATCTACCGTCCTTGAATTTCAAATCATATCCCTTATCAACCATCTCTCCAACACTCAAAATATTATGCTTTAGACCTTCAACATACAAGACATCATCAATGTTATGCTTACCATCAAGAGAGATAGCACCTCTACCACGGATTATAACAGCTTTTTCATCTCCAAATCTTACTACACCACCATCATACTTTTCCATACTCACAAACTTACTCTTATCACCTATCATATGATGAGAGAAACCACTGTCAATAACCCATTCATATTTCTCTTCAACTTTAGCAGTGAAAGCTTTCTCTTCAACAATGCAACTAGTAGAATTAACAGTCACCGGATCATCTTCCTTGATAGAAATAAACACCCACTCATCTCCTGAATATCCTCTCAGACTCATCATCTGTCACACCTTCATCAGCAGTAAAGTAGAACTTCTTTGGATATTTAGACTTATAAGACTTAAATGGCTTCTTATAAACTCTTTTCAGACACCATGAGGCAAAATGTCCTATCTTATTGCATTAAAAACATTTAAGAGGTAACTTTCCTTCATACTTACCAGTACCTTTAGGCAATCTTCTTGCAATCAGGGCTTCAAGTTTTTCAAGCTCTCTTTCATCTTTTTAAAATACTTTCATATCCTTCTCATATCTGGATACCCTTATTGAACTTTCTCCTAAATTGTATTTCTTCTTCCCGGATACAGTAGCCTTAAATCTAGACTCAAAATTAGGAGGAGCTTCACTAAATTTGCTCAACTCAAAAGCAGCAAGCTTTCTAATCAGCATATCTCTAGTCACATCTGTCACACTCTAGGTCTCTTCAATAGCAATAGCCTTATGCTTGTAAGAAGGAGGCAAGGATCTCAACACCTTAGCAACAATATCAGATTCTTCCAATACTCAACTGACATATCTGATGTTCAACATAAGCTCATTTACTTTCTGCATAAAGGAGGTAATGATCTCATCTTCACCCATCTTCAGCATTTTATATTTTCCCTTCAATCTCTGCAACTTAGCAAATTTCACATGACTATCACCTTCATACAAAGTCTCTAGCTTCTTCCATATCTCATAAGCAGTCTATAAATCAATCATATTAGTCATATCAGAATTAGACAAGGTACTCAACAATTCTTCCTTAGCTCTAATATTGAATTCAGCTTCCTTTATCTCATCCGAAGGGGTAGGACCATTCTGAGGAGCATTATACACATGCTTGGTAATATTCCAATAGTCTTCACTGATGCATCTCAAATGACATTACATCCAGTTCTTCCAGAGAGTGTGATTCATTCCATCAAACCTCAATCTATCTTTCTTAAAAGAAAAGGTTGTCATCTCGGATCTCCTCAAGCAGTCAAGCTTCTTCCAGAGGATCTAGCTCCGATACCAATTGTTGGCAACAATGCAACAAACTGAGAGGGGGGTGAATTAGTTTATTGACAAACTCAACACAACTCAAACTTAAATTCAGATCTAATTATCAGCAATAAAAATATAAACCAACGCCACATCAATAACAGACATAACACCAAGATTTTTGACATAGTAAATCTGATTAAGGGAAAAACCATGGTGGGAACCTACCCAAAATGAGATAATACCCTGTTAGGAGTAAATGTAAATGATACAATGGGGAATGTACATGCATTCAAGAATACTATCTAGAGCTCACTACTCAAATACAAGAAGGGCTACAACCCTGAAGAAGACTCACCATCTTACAAAGATCGGACAACAATCCAGATTACATGAACTGTGAAAATAACATCTTTTAATTCCTAGTTACAGTTATAGTTAAGCGCATATATTTAAACTCTTCTCTTCCCACTTCTTCACACTCTTTCGTACTTCTCCTCTGCTACTGAAAGATCAATTCAATGTTTGCACATGTAGATGCTTCTCACAAATGAATATTACATATATTTATACAAATCATCAACCTATATTTCAAGGTCAGCTAAACCCTCAACACAAATTACAAAACAATAACCTCACACACTACAACAATACATGCAAACCAAAAAAATATTAGCTAAGACATGGTATGGACCCAAATCAATACTAAAAATATGCAACACCTCCAAAAATTATGCCTCGAACATCCACAACATTCTATAATCATTCATGAATATCACATAACATGAAGAACAACATCGGATCAAGAGAATGACCAATAATGCACACAACGATCAATGTAGACTGTCAACATGGATAGGACCTGATCTAGAAACATCCATAAGCAACATGAATTGCACCAGAAACAACCTTACAACATCACCACTTACTAGAATCTTCATCATCGATATATTGAACCTCAAGAGCATCAACTCAACTGACTGTCAAACTAAAAGACTCACTTGCGAACTTCCAAATTATGAACCATCTAAATTGAGGATACATATGAATGTCCCAAACACTCTGCCAAATTCGGAAACCAAGATATAGAAATTTTGGAGCAATGTGGAGCATAAACCAAAATATTTAATAACACGAACAACTAAATATCAATCATAATATCGGATCTCATAACTTGATCAAATCATCATGCGGATCATGGAAACTTCTGTTGAATCAACTAGAGATAAGTATCTCTAAACCCATTAAACCACAACAACTCAACTACAACACACTGACCAAACCAACTCACCTAATCTGACTACAAAAATAGAATACACAAAATAATATGTTGACATTAATGACAACACATCATTCCAGCAAACTTCTCAACAATATCCAACATTTTTTATCATCTTGATCAATCAATGAATCACTTGGTTTTTAGCTTTATTGGGGGTAAAATTTTGGTTATTATTTGGTTTGTTGTGCACGCTTGCTTGTTGCTTGTGTGTGTTATCATTGTTTTCATTTATCATGGTTTTTGCATCCTATTGGCATACAAGCATCATGGTCTTCTATATCACGGTGTTCTAAAGCATATGTTCACACTTGACCTTTTTTTATCATGTACTTAACACAGTGTCATCTCGGTTCCTCATACCTGAATGCATAACGTCAAGTACAATATCAAATATAGGTTGCTCATATCATTGCAACATGATTCTCCTCCAAATCCACTTATCCACTTCCTTTGCAATCTTATGCTGCTAATTTTCTTTCATATCAACTCCATTTGGCATCCTTATGATGTCCATTTGATAACCCAATCCATCCACCCTACTATCATAATGCCAAATAATCATTGCAATCCTTCATCATAATCCTATCATCCACTTGATCAACTCATCCAATTTCTATTATTTTGTAACTTGAACAACATTCCACATTCAATCCAACAAGAGAAAATCAAATGGAGCACGGGCGCATCCGTTTCTAGCTCTATCCATGGAGCATGAAAGGTACCAATTAGTTATATTTGAGTGTTTTGCATTGTTTTATGTATTTGGCGTGTTTAACTAGCTTGTTTCTTTTTATTGCTTTCATTTTGTAGACACCTAAATTTGTCCATACCCAACCACACTTGACTCATCCAATTCTAGCCAATTAAAATAATATTTATTATTTATTTAATTAATCCTCTACCTTTATCCCTCACCCTTAATTAAATAAATTTATATTTATTTAATTAACTTTAGCCTTCAACTTTAATTAATTAAATTTACATTTATTTAATTAAGTTTAGCCTTCATCCTTAATTAAATAAATTTACATTTATTTAACTATGCCTAACCTTGTCCTACAAATCCTCCTACTAAATCAATTAATTAATACCTACTTAATTTATTTATTTAAGCTAATTAACCCTCTGACCATTTTTCCTAACATTTAATTCCACCTCACCTATATCCTAGCCCTTGAATCCATCTACATTGATCAATATCTATAGTTCTCATCATGTGACAAGCGTCCCTACCCTCCTCTTTGTCACACATGTGTGAGTATTAAAGGCCAACTCATAGTCAACCTATCTCTTGCACATGTCATAGACATGTCATATTCACAAATCCTTTACCTTTTACACGTGACTTTCCAAGTCAACCTATATCTTACATGTCATAGACATGTCCCTTTCATGAGCTTCCCCATGTGTTCTCACACATGTGAGCACACTTACCCTTACACCTCACTTCTCCTTGTGACACTTGTCACAAGGATACACCTTCAAATATTGGACCACACTCCCATTCAATCCTAACCATCCAATTTAACATTGAATCTTGGCCCTTGATTTTACTCATGAAAAATCTATAAATTGAGGCCTCTTCTCTCATTTTTAATCATCTCTTCATATGCAATCATCATGTTGTCCATTTTATCATTCTTCATCTATCCTATCCTTATTTTGTCATTTCTTCTATCCAATCTATATTAATCCTAACATCATGTTGTTCATTTGCGAAACCATATTTTTCCCATCAATAATCTTACATGAGCAAATCAAATGCATAGGGGTGCATCCATTTCAAGCTCAATCCATGAGGCATGAAGGTATATGTTTTGTTTTACATTTAGTTTAATGTTTTACATGTTAGTTTCCATATCACTTTTTATATCTTTCAACAGGTTATGCAATAAGTGTTACTGTCAAATGATGCATGACAAGGTCGGGATCCAACCCCGACATATCTATGTAAGACCATGCAAAGTTAAATTTGTGAAGAAGATGAAATTGGGTTGTTCATGTTTTGTTAATAACTTCACAAGATAAATGTTATGTTATTCTTTTGTTACCCTTATTGGCAAGAGACACTACATGTATGTTGGGATGTTGCCATTGATGGAAACTCATATCAGTTTTAGCATTCGCGCTTCATTTTTTCATCATTCTATAAGATTGATTGGAGATTGATCTAGTATTGGTGAGGGGTGAAGAGAATAGGATATTCGACAAAGTTTATAGTGTTTTAGTTGGTGGATTATTTTGGTTGAGTATTATGCTTTGTGGATTTCGAGGAATGTTTGTAGATATGCAATTTACCTTATTCCAGTTTTGTGGCCTTTGGTGATAAGTTTTGTGCAAGTTAGAAGGTCTGGTAATAATGTCTTTGGTTATAACAGTGGTTATCTATGGTAATGTGTGGTAATTGTATTTGTGGATCTTGCGGATCAATTTATGTGGTTGATTGTGTGTTCAAGGTTGGTAAGTTTATTGGCATATGATGAACCGGTATGATGATATGATGATAATGTATGTTGTCATTGATGTCAATAAGTGCAAGTGAACCAGTATGAATATTGGAAGAAATTGGTGAACCAGTAAGAAGAGATGTAGTGAACTGGTGTCAGGGTTTCACTAAGTGTGACTACTAGTTGGTAGTCTCAGCTCTAGGGTTTCTGGTTTGGCAATCTAGCTTGTGCGATGCAACCAATGGTATTATGTGATGAGTTAGCTAAGAGATGAGGATGAGATCAAGATGCCACATCAAGTTTGTGCATGTGAAGGATTTCCTTGAAGATCTTGCATATGAAGATCGACTGCATTAAATGTCTACCTCGGGAATCAACATTCTTCTTAGCGGTATGAGAAGAAAGCATGATGGGTTACTGATTTCTATGTGTGGTGAAGAATGGATGATGCAGAATGGCTTATGATCTATTTAAGATTGTTTCAATCTATGAAAACTGTTTGGATGGTCAGGATTGGACCACTTGTAATAGTAAACCTAATATGCTTAGGGTTTAGGGTTTACGTGACCGACCTAATTGTTGTCTATAAGGTCGATGATGTTTGTTATTGTGAGTTGTTGGCAAAAGTTATGTATGTATCCAAGTGATGAGATACTTTCTAGACTAGTGAGTGAAAACTGTAGAGTAGAGGAACTAAAAAGGATCTGCCTTAACATATAGTGTTGTTATCAGATCAGAGTTTTACCTGTTATCTTCTAACCATTTCAACAGAAGGAAAATCCCTTTGCTGGGTAGCTTTAACAGGCTTATTATAAATCCTCTTACCAGGTGACTCAAGTTCATTGAATTCTTTAAATCCTCTAGCAAGGTAACCTTTAACAGGGTTTCAACCTTTAACAAGATATATAGCCATCCCTTAATCGAGTGATCTTTAACAGGATCAGTTCCTAGCAGAACCTTGTTGTAAAGTCTTTAACCAGACTAGGCTCCTAACAGAGCGAGCTTCAAAAGAGTTCAAAAAAATCTTGTGGGTATTCATCCCCACCGTGGTTTTCCCCATTTGGGTTTCCACATGAAAAATATGTGTGTCATGAGTTGTGAATTTTTCATGTGATGGTTAAGTATTCTTTGTTTGAGTGATTATGCATGCTGAGCTAATGGTTATGGTATTTCTGATATACCACATGCATATGTTTAAGGGTGAAGTAGTTATCAAGTATTGAATGTATTTGAAGTTTTCAATTTTACTAGTTTATGTTGTCAAAGTCTTACTGTGTTTAACCGGTATTGTCATGGTTAAGTTCAGTAATAAAGACAACCGGTTAGCATTGCTTTAACTTGATAAGTTGTAGAGAAGTTTTTGTATGTACTGATTCACCCCCCCCCCCTCTCAATACTAGTTAGGGTATTTATTGTTCATCATTATTCATCAAATTCAACCTGTGGGAAGCATGTGGACATTTTGTTTTGGTTCACTTAATTGTTTTTGGATCGGTTTGAGCCGACTTGAGTAACACGTTTCATGTTGCATGGTATGCAGTTTTTGGGCCGACGTGGTGGTAACCTAAATTGGTGATGTGGATATATAAGACAAGTTTATTTTATCATTTTGGTATTCGATGATTGCATGGTATGTGTGTGTGATTGATTGTGCACAATTTTGTGTACGCAAAGTGAATATTTGTGCTCTGGTATGTTGCAAAATATCAAAACAGAGCAATATTGCAAAATGGGGTAGGAATATGTTGTGTGATTAACCGGAACTATATCCAGGCATTTTTTGATGCTACTTCATAGTTCAAACTTCATTGTAATCTCTTACAAAATTTTGTAAGGTAGTTATCCTTCCAGGTTGTAGCTCTTATTTGTAAATTGACCAGTGAGATCTAGGCAGTGTTCCTGAATGCATGTGCATTCCCTCTATGCAATATTTTTATTCTTTTAACAGAGTATACTAATATTGTGGGTTTGAATCCCATCATGGTTTTTCCCTTAACCGGGTTTCCACGTAAAAATCTTTGTGTTATGGTGTTGCTAATCTTTGCTTTTTTTTTCTACACTTTAATTTCTTTCATATGCATTAAATGGTTTAAAGGTCAGATTGTCAAAGTAAAAAATTGTAGAATATTGATTCACCCCCCCTCTTAGTGTTCCTTGATTCCAATAATTGGTATCAGAACCTAGTTCCTTGGAAGAATCCTAGCAGCTTGAGGTTGATCCAGGAAGGTGAAACAATGGATTCTGATAGTCCTATAAAGCAACTAGTTGTTTCTCTTGAAGATCTTGATCATGCACAAGATGAGAACCGACAAATGAAAGCAAATCTCAGAGATGTTGAAGAATACATTGAAAGATTGAAGGATCAGTTGAACAAATCAAGAGAAAAGAGAAAGGAACTTGTTGATCAGGTTAAGAATAAGGAAATCCAAAGCATTGATGAAGAAGCCTTGAGAGAAAAGACAAAAGAATATGATAGACTAGCTAGAGAGAATATAGTCCAGAAGAATGAAATGGAAGCTAATGTGATGAGATTGATAAAAGAGATTGAAGAAAGGAAGAAGAATGAATAAAAGCTTGCTCAGTTTCTGAAAGACAATTTTGAATAATGTTGCAGACTTGAGAGTGAGAATGAACAATTGAAGATTGACCTACAAGAAGCTAGACAACATGAGAAAGATCTTGAAAGATAAATCATTCTTATTAGATATGATCTTGATGTTGCAATTAAATACAAGGAGAAGTTTTAGATCAGTTCAGCCAAGCTTGATGTATTTTTTGTAAGTCAGAAGAATCCTAATGACACTCAAGGTAATGGATATGAGAAAGGAAAAAGCTTTTGGTCTAGTCAAAGCAATCCTAAGACTCAATAGCAAAAGAAAAACTCAAGAAAGCCTCCAGTAACATAGCCTAATGCTCATAAATTCAATGACAATTATTTTATTTCTAATAAATTTGGTCACATGACAATTCAATACAGAAATAGAATGATCAATAATGGTCCATATTTTACCGGTCAATGTTTAAAATGCAATAAGTATGGTCATAAGGAAAATGTATGTAGAAGTATGATGAATAACCTTCAAGATAAGATGAATGTCAGATGTTATGCATGTGGTATGTTTGGACATATTGCTAATTAATGCAGATCAAGAAGATGAATTTCAGACCTATGCAAGGAAATATTGTTTTATATGCTTGCAACAAATCCAGTCACATTGCTAAGTATTGCAGAAGCAGAAATGTGATTAAGAGAGCTCCAGAAGACAGGAACAAGAATGAGAAGCCAGATGAGAAGGGAAAAGAAAAAGTTAAGCAGATTAGAGATCAGATGAAGAAGACATGGGTTAAGTAGACTAATTCAGAGGCAAGAAGTGGATCTGCACCTTATTTTGGTTCTAGAACTGCATTTGGTAACCAAACCTAGGCATCCGACCTTGGGGGAGTTATAATGAAAACCTTTCAAACACCCTCTTTGAAGATGTGTGCTTGTTTTCAGCAGGTTGAAAAAGTATTTATGATTGCAGATATTTTTGGTGGATTTCTGGAAGATTTGAACCTATTTGAAGATCCGATGAAAAATTTCTAACAGATATAGAGCATCCGGAAGAATTAGGGCAGAGTGAATTTATTGGAGTGAAAAGTTAGGTTTGTAGTGAATAAAAGGTAAGTTTTCCTCTTCATTTCTCACTTTGGGATTGAAGAGAGCTCTACGAAGAAGGTGATAAAACAAGATTTGGTGCTATCGATTTTTGAAGAGATTTGGTGAGTAAAACCTAATCTAGCATCCAAGGTATTATTAGTAAAAACCCTCTTTCGATTGAAGTTTGGAATTTGAATATGTAAGAATGGTTGCATCTAGTACCACAACCCCTATGGTTGTCAATATCACTGAGTGTGCTCATCCCAATTTTAAAAATCACCCATTCATTTTGATGGAGGATGACCCTAAGAGTGATTTTTCATCTGTACCCCACAGAATACTACATAATGAAGATATAAGGATTTACACACATTTTTTGATGGAAGAATTTGGAAGCTCCCAATTGGTGGATCTTTTCAACAACAAATTATCCAATCAAAGTTCCATTTTGAAACCTGAATTTTGGGAATTGGAAAACAAAGGTTTTGCATAATTTGTGAAGTTTCTGATGGTGTACAAACATGAGTGGATCCAGTACATCCTGTCATGTTCATGATGAATTTATATTGTTGGATAAGCCGCACAAGATCACTAAAGGTGTGATTTAGGTAGTTGCGGGGTTGTATACATCTGGTTCGTTATCATCTCTGAAAATAGTGAAGAATGACATTGTAACCAACACAACCAGATCAAAGTTTGATAAACGAGCAATGACTATTGATGACATCTTGGAGGATAACATCCAGTTTGCATCTATGGTGATAGGCTATAAGATTTATTACTCCAGCCGAATGAACTTTGTATCTGGTATTGCAGTGTATGTTTCATATGAGATGTTAAGAGAAAACAAGAAATATGATCTTTGCAAGTTGCTCCAAAGTGAGCTCATCAATAATATGAAGAAGGTCAAAGGAAACAAGAAGCACCCCTTTAAATATGGTACCCTACTTTTTTGCATATTCTTCTATTGCAAGAATGAGATTCTGAGAGTTGGTTTGGTACAGTGGGCATTTGATAGGCCTGTGGGAATGCAGATTCGAGAGTATCTTTGCATCTCTGGTGACTCCAAAGCCTGAAACAAGAACCTATGGGGATATTTCAATAACTTTTAGATGCATGAGAGGGAGAGAATCCCTAAAGCTATTGTGGAAAAATATGCTAACACTATATGTTTCATGGTTGACACCAATCAGTGCTTGATGGAAGAGATGGAGCTTTGAACTTCATGGATTCTACCAATGGGGTATGAGGTTGATGAAAAAAATTTGGAACTATATGCACAACATTTGTTGAGCCAACCGATGGATTCTAATGAAGAAAGGTTTGAAACATACAATGAGAAGAGCCTAAAACTTCATCAACAATTTAAGAGACCAATCATTCAGAAGAAGGTTTGAAAAGAGGTTGAAGCTTTTGCAAAAAGCATGGGGATATAAAAAGAGGTTGTTCATACTTCTGAAGGGCAATCAGTAAGAGTGAAGAAGGAACCGACAACAATCCCTAAGACAAAAGCCAAAACCAGAAGTATTGCTCCTTCCAAGCCTAAATCATCAGTTAAGCCATCTGGTGGAGTGCAGAAGAAGAAATTAGTCAGATTTGTGGTGGTTGATGAAGAAGAAACTAAATTGGATGAGGAACTAAGAGAAGTAAAGGAAAAAGCTTCTAAGGCCATCGATTTTTCTAAGGAGAAACCATCTCGCAGAACAAGATCCAGCATGAAACCAAAATCTAAGCTTGATGAGGCATTGAAGTCAGGAAAACTTCAAGGTAATTACACTATTGTGTCACTTGTTACATTAGAATAGATTGCCAATTCAGTTGTCAAAGATGGTAATTTGAAACCACTATCTGAGAGGTATGAAAATTTTGATGAAAGTGGGAAAAGGTCATTAGAAGAAGCAGTAATTGAACATATAAATGTATATAGTAAAGCCTTGATAGAGTTATCATCTATAATTTTGAAGAGTTTGTATGACATTTTGGATACTCAGAGACTAACAACAAATAAAGAAGATGAGAAATTGCAGGACTATATATATTAGTCAATTTATGTTCAGTTATTACTAAGGAAGAGATAGATAGATTACTCCAGTTAGCCAAGGATAAATTTTGAAGTAAGCACAGAGTCAACAAGATCATGTTCAGTAAGATTGATGAAGTGGCAAAGGAAACCAAGAAGATTTGCACAAAAAATTTGCAATAAAATCAATATGAAGTCAATTCGGCAAAGGAACAAGATGAAACTCATTCGGAAATTGAGAAGACCAAGGTAGATACATATTTAATTTAATAAGATCCTCTAGTTGAGCAAGAAGTATGTGATACTTATGTTTCATAAGTTCAATCAGCAAATAATGTAGAAGCCAATATTCTAGAAAGAAGTAGAGTGGATAATGATGTAGGTGTGGGTGAAGCAGACAAGGTTGAGATCTCTATGGCACCTGAAAAGAAAGTAGTTGTAGAAGAAAATGTGGAGAAGATAGAGGTCAAGGTTGAAGTTGGAACTGATACAAGAGACATGATAGAGACGGTGAAAGGTAAGTAGGTCATTGATGACCCAAATTTTATACAAGGACCAATCAACCTTGCTTCCCTATCTCCCATAAAAAACTTCAATTGGCATCATTTGCTCAAGCCAAAGCTAGTGAAGATATTTTAAAATGTCACACTGAAGGCAACTTGTTAATGAACATTGCAGTTAGTACTTTGGAGAATTTAATGCCCTCATTCCATAAAGATACATCTAATACTTCATCCAGGCAATTGAGAAGCGTAATTCATTTTGTTGATTCCCATTTTGAATCTTTTAAGAAATCTGCAAAGGTAAAGGTTAGAAGTGAATTTGATGCTAAAAGGCTTTTTACTTTGAAGAAAATGATCTCAAATGATAGACCATTAAGTAATTGTGTGAAAATCATGCAAGATGCAATAACTGTGGGTGGAAACTTGTATAATCATGCTTATCCTTGAACAAGTTCACTGCGGATATTGAGAAGAAGTCTCAGGAGTACAAGGATCAGTTGGAAAGCATATCTAAGTTAGTTGATCTATTGTCAAATTCATTAAGCTAGCATGAAAATCAAGCAACTGCTTTGCTTGAGAAGATTCGAAGTCTGAGTTATGATCGGGAAAGGATAATTGGCAGAGCTGGAGAACTTAGGAGTCATATTGTCCCTAAGTTGGATGTAATGCTAAATGCTCTTCAAGTTGCTCAGAGTCTTATCAAGATAGGTGATACGGATGATCTCAAGACCATAGAAAGCAAAGTATTATCTTCTCAGTGGGTTCATAACAGTTTTTGAGAATCTGCAAAAGGGTTGGGATAGTCACTTGGACTCTTTGAAGAACCTGTATGTGGATATCTTCAAATTTTTGTGAAGATTGTACAACATTTTTGGCCTCAATTCTTGATTTTTGGCATCTTACCTTTTTCATTAATGTCAAAGGGGGAGTGTATAGGAGTAAAAAATGTTGATCTAAGGGGGAGTTCCTTGATTCTTTGATTCTTTGGAATCCGGTGATCAGATTTTTTGTTGCAGTGTATATACTTTGGTTTTAATCTGACACTTAGTCATTTTTCACTAAGTGTTACCATCAATGCCAAAGGGGGAGATTGTTGGCAAGAAACACTACATGTATGTTGAGATGTTGTCATTCATGGCAACTCATATCAGTTTTGGCATCCTCACTTCACGTTTTCATCATTTCGAAATATTGATTGGAGATTGATCAAGTATTGGTGAGGTTCGGTGAGAACAAGATATTTGACAGATTGTATAGTGTTTTGGTTGGCGGATTATTTTGGTTGAGTATTATGCTTTGCAAATTTCAAGGAAAGTTTGTAGATATGCAATTTACCTTATTCTAGGTTTTTGGCCTCTAGTGATAAGTTTTGTACAAGTTAGAAGGTTTGATAATCATGTCTTTGGTTAGAATAGTGGTTATCTATGGTAACTGTGATAATTCTATTTGCGGATCTCGCAGATTGATTTTGTGGTTGATTATGTGTTCAAGGTTAGTAAGCCAACCTGTGGGAAGCATGCAAACATTTTGTTTTGGTCTGCTTAATTCTTTTTGGATCGATTTGAGCCGACTTGGGTAACATGTTTCATGTTGCCTATTATGTGGTTTTTGGGCCGACATGGTGGTAACCTAAATTGATCATGTGGATATAAAAGATAGGTTTATTTGATAATTTTTCTATTTGATAATTTTTCTATTCGATGACTGTGTGGGACGTGTGTGTGATTTATTGTGCGTAGTTTCACGTGCACAAGGTGAAGATTTGTACTCTAGTACATTGCAAAATATCAGAATAGAGTGGCATTGCAGAATAGAGTGGTAATATATTGTGTGCTTAAATGGAACTATATCCAAGCATTTTTTGATGCTACTTCATAGTTCAAACTTCATTTTAATCTCTTACAAACTTTTTTAAGGCAGTGAGCCTTCCGCATTGTAGCCCTTATTTGTAAATTGAGTAGTGAGCTCTAAACAGTGTACCTAAATGCATGTGCATTCCCTCTATGCAATATTTTTATACTTTTAATGAAGTATACTAATATTGTGGTTTTCAATCCCACCGTGGTTTTTCCCTTAATTAGGTTTCCATGTAAAAATATTGGTATTATGGTGTTGCTGATCTTTGCTTTGTGTTTCTGGGATTTAATTTCCTTCATATGCATTAAATGGTTTAAAGGTTGGATTGTCAAAGTCAAAAATTGCAAAACAGTAATTCACCACCCCCCCCCCCTCTCAGTGTTCCTTGATTCCAACAATCCCAAGATTTGTATGTATTATTTCCTCATTCAACATAGATTACTTCTCTTGATATGATGCTATGGGGAAAGTGTCAAATCTTCCATCCTTTGGCACCTCATCGAGGTTTTCATGATCAAATTCATCCTTTATTTTTACTTTTTTGTGGTCTAAAATACCACAAAGAGGTTTTCACTAGAAGGTCGTTCATTTTTTTTATTTTAATATTTTGTGACTAGAAGGTTTGGCACCCTCTCCAACGTATGCCACACTGTCGATTCAAATGATGTATACTGCTTTATGGTCCCCAAGAAGGAGATCATCTCTTATGCCAAGGTAGCCAATAAAGGCCTCATTAATTTGGAAAGTGTCAAACTATAGAGGTCCTTGTTGGTCTCAATCTATGAGTTGGGGGTGGATTAAGGAAAGGCCATCATTATGTTTGAAATCAAAAGGTGTAAGGGTAAAGACATGAGAGTCCTCATTTATATAAATGAAGTCATCAGGATCGTTGTTTTTTTTCTCCTCATTAGTCTTGATCTTAATGGAAGCTAAATCAACATCACTAGAAGGACACTCAGCAATGGGAGTTCTCACTTTTCATAGTTTTTACCTAGAGCTTTGAGACATAGAGGGTTTAGATCCCAAAAATTCTTTATCCATTCTTCACCACTATCTTTCTTATCTTTGGGTGTAGAGCTTGATGATGCTTGACCAGCTTTGAATAAATCTATAAAACTTTACTATGTTGTAGGTTCACCTAGTTCTCTGAGAGTCTCTTCAAGCTATGATCACTACATGATCTATCGGACCCCCATTCCCATTCATTTAAGTCTATCAATAAATGACTTTCTTTAGGTCTGGGTGAAGTGGGAGGACCAATTTTTAGTGTTTCTTGAGATCCAAGGCCATGTAATCGCAAGGGTGCAAACGCAAGTCCCTTTGTTCTTTGTTTCTTTGGTACTAACTCAAGTTGTAGTGGTTCTATTATGCCTTGTTTTTGCAACCCAAGGGGACCTTTATCATCATACCCCATCTTTTGTAAAAACTTGAAGCCTTTTCCATAATTTTGAAAGTGGTATTCTGATGTGATCTTGACTAGGTTGTTCCTTTGGATCTTTATAAATAATCTTGTAAAGGTCTTCTTCTTCGATTTCACCCCATTTAGTGAAAGTCGTGGGATCCCATTTTATGATTATTGTCAATATTTATTTTGATAGTTGTGGTATACCATAAGTTTTAGGAGAGTCCATTAATTTTGTCAAGTACATGGTTTAATCAAGCTTATACTCTCCCATTCCTTATTCTTTGAAATTTCCCTTTATCTCAACTTGTTTTGAATTGAAGCCTTTAGTGATTTGGGATTAATATATGTTGAAGATGGATTAGCTTCCCGATTTATAGGTATTGTTGCTTCAAGTCTTGGGTAAATATTGTTGCAATACAAGTATGGATTGTTGGAGATTGTTGGAGATTGTTAGAGTTTGTTGATAGCATGAGCTTTTATGGTTTTCATTGACATAAAACCTAGTTAACTAGATGGATGGTGGTCTAGATATGCTTTGTCAAATTATGGTTATCTAGATGGATGTTGGCTTTTGGTGTTAGTTGTGTCATCCTATATTCAGGATGGTCCAAAATGCTTTTGGTGACCTCCAAATATGTTATAAATTGTATTGAGATTTAGTTGATCATATTCTTTTGGTTGAGATATGTGTTGGAAGATGTTTATTTGGGTCTCACCTTGGTGTGTGGAAATAAGCATGGAGTATTTTATATTGAAAGTGGTTATGTGGCCGACTAGTTGATTATGTCTAGATGTTATGCTTTGTAATGCCCTTCGGAGTATGTGTTAGTGTGTGCAAATTGTTGGATCAATCGAGGAAGGATGTATTGTGATATATTTTGGTTCCCTCTTTCTCTTGGAGTGGACCGATTTAAATATTTTAGGTCCAGGTGGCTTATTTTATGTAATATTGCTTATTCTAATTTGGCTAACCCTTAATTAGGTTTTTAATGTTGTATCTCATATTTAAAATGTGTGGATGGATTAATTATGTGTGGATTAGAAGTATTATATGTGAGAAGTGTATGTGAATGATTTGCAAGCAGATTTGAGTTTGTGGTGATGCGAAAGTCAACTTGAGAAGAGCTTTGAAGGTGATATATTTTAAAAGACAGTTTGTTGTGATAGGGAAGAATATTCAAATATTCTTGCCATGATATTGGTCACTTGATTCAGTTGTTCAAGGATAATTTTATGATCTAGAGAATCCTTCTCAATTTCAACTCATCTATTTTATTCGTTGTTGATTGACAGTGAGTCCTTCGGCAACAATTTGTATCTTGTCCCGAAGAAGTGGTTTTCAACTATGCAAGTCCTCTTTGTATCTTGCCTAAGGTTGTGCTCCTTAGTTCTACAAGTCCTTCAAGTGTTGGTACTCCTTGGTTGTATGCATAAAATTTTGTAAACATTGTTAGTCATATTGTGAGTTAGATTCTCACTGTGGTTTTTCCCTATTTGGGTTTTCCATGTAAATTTTGCATTGATGTATTGATGTTTGATGTTTATGTGTTGATGGTTAATGTGTTATTTCTAAATAATTTGATGTTGCTAATTAATAATTGATTTTGAAGTTTTGGACAAATTCACCCCCCCCCCCTCAATCCTATCAAGTGTTCAACATGGATTTGATTCACCTTGAACTATGACTTTGGTTCCATTGTGTGAGATTTTGATACATTAATGATAGGTTAAAAGAACTACTTTCATTGCATGTATCCATGGTTTCTCCAAAAGGATGTTATACGTGAGATCAAGGTCAAGAACATGGCGAACCACATATCTCACTAGTGCCCCCATTCTAAGTGGTAGAATGACCATTCCTTTAGATGAGTGTTCTTCATTATCATACGCCTTTATAGTGACCTTCTTCCTAGACTAGTCCACATCTTTTTTAGATAATTCCAATGTTAAGACAACTTTAAAAGTGCAAATATTGAGACCTACTCCTCCATCTATCAAGAATCTTTGTATTCGGTGTTTATGGAAGAAAGCTTCAATATGAAGTGGTGCATTGTGTGGTTGGTGTGGAGATGCATCATCTACTTCAATGAATGTTAGACTATGAGGGGTTGAAATTTGTCCCACCATCATTTGAAATTGGTCCACCTTTAAATCAGTAGGCATAGATGTCTCTTACAATATTTTAACTAAGATTTCTTTATGCGAAGGTGAAATACACAAGAGTTCAAGGATTGATATGAGGGTGGGTGTATTTCCTAATTGGTCTACAAGGTCATATTGGTTATTGGATGATGAAGTTCTTTTGGATGTATCACCTTGTAGAGTGACTTTACTCCATCGAGTAGTGGCATTGCATTCAGGGGATTTGCCTTTTATGGTTATGGTAGATACATGAGGGTCCACTTCATTGATATGATCCATGGTGTATTCATAAGTCGTGTTAATGTAATTAGAATTATTATATGTTTAGGGATTTTTTGAAGAATACTAAGAGGGGAGGGTGAATTAGTATGCCAAAAAACACTACACTAAAACACTTAAACAGTCTAAAGATAAACCGGTAAAACAGTTTAACAGATAGACCGGTTATCACACATGCAAACCAAAATGCAAATAAAGCGGTCACCCACAAAAGCAATACAACCATAACACAAGATATTTGACATGGAAACCCAAATGGGGAAAACCATGGTGAGATGGAACTCAGAAGTCACTATCTGCAGAATAGAAACCAGACCCGTTAAGGTCAGACCGGTTAAGATCTTACAATGTTCTTCACCAAAACAGATCCTGTTAGGAATCTCAATCTCTGTTAGGAGATAAGTCCGATTAAAGACTACCTTGCTAGAGGATTTTAGATTCACAGAGGTGAACCACCTTGTTAGAGGATTTTACAAAAGGCTTTTGGGCCTACCTAGTTAAGGGCTACAGACTTGTCAAAGATGTGAGTAATCAACAAGTGTTTGATCTATCTAATAGCATGAACTGCTCGGTTAGATCCTTGATAGCTCGTTCTTAATACACTCCTGCATTACTTCAGTCTTCTACACATTCATATTCTTTTCAACTCCTCAACCACCTTAAACCCTAGTCACAACATAAACTCTTTCAGCAACAACCTAAAACCCTAGACATGATGTCCTTTTAAAGGACTATGATTTCATGTCGGTCCAATAGGATTACATTTCAATTTCCTAGGTTCAATGAATCTAGACATACTCAGTAACACGACGCAAGAAGCACCGCCAATGTGTCGGCACCATCAAACAATCGGTGGATTGATAACTCATCACAAAATGTCGGTTGGTAACTCATCACAAAGTATTATCGATTCATACAAAATACCAGTTGTCGGTTTGACAAAAATGAAGACTAGTCAAAAATGTGTTATGCCGCTTTAATCCCTTGTACCACTTGAGATCTACAAACCGCTTGGGGTCGACATGCCGCTTCAGACTGGGAAACACTTTCTGCAAAATCACCAATAGTCTAAAGACTAGAATACAACATACTGGTTGGAACAGATACCGGTTGAGCTCTAGCTCATACATATAAAGGGGATCTCAATGCAAGTGTGTGTCCATCAATGACAATCACAACATAAACATACAAAATGCCAACAATCTCCCCCTTTGGCATTGATGGCAACACTTAGGAAAATAAAATTTTGACATCTAAGTGTTTTACAACAAAAACATGCCATTAACAAAATTGCTCCCCCTAAGCATATACACAATCCCTTAATCAATACAATGTATAGAAATTTTGCATACAGAGCATAAACATTGAGATATCAGAGCATATAGCATATATCAAAGCATATAGAAAAATTTTAAAGCCAGATACTTCTCCCCTATACTTCTCCAAAATAGATAGAGTACTTCTCCCCCTTTGCCAACAATGACAAAGTACCGCTGAACAACCCTGTTTCCATTTGATATTAAAATAATAAAAGTTTAAGATAACAAGGAATAATACTTGTCAAAAACCGATTTATAGTCTTGCAAAAATTGTTTCATTGATAAAGACCAGGACTCAAGTAGGGAGGTGGCCACTTCTTTCTCTGTTTGCATCTGGGAGACATGTTCTTCCATGGCATCAACTGTGCTCATTTCCTATGTAAATGTCAAGGCATCCAAGTTCAAATAACACTTCTGAAGAATTTGCAGATGTGGAAGTAAAACTAGTTGTAGCTCCTACAAATCTCTAGACCGTGTGCTGATCTCTTGCTCCATTTTGGCTAACTGGATGTGAAACCGGTGAACAGTTTTCCCATAAGTTGCAAAGGAATCATAAGGTGGCTTAAATGTGCTCAAGTAAGACTGTAAGTCCATTTGAAGCTTTTGCTTCTGAGCTAGCACACCATTGTAGAATAGATGGGGTTGATAGATTTTGCTTAGTAGCAAATTTCCCTCATCCAAAGCATCCCTTATATCCTTTTGGTCTTTCAGTAGTTCAGACCGGAGTTCATTCAACTTCTTCACCAAAGCAATGTTAAGAGCCTTTTGATGCTCTTTCTTGACATTTGCCTCAGGTACTTCTTCCAGGCTCTGCACCTGATCATCCACTATTGTACATAGCAACTTAAGCTTTGCTAGTGATGATTCAATGTTGGGAAGATTGGTACCGGGGATCAAACCGGTAGCGGTGTCTATAGCCGCTTGAATTATATCTTGCTCCTTTTTCTTTTGAATGATTTCAAGGCGCTCTTGAGCAACCTTGATGCTCTGCATTCGCTCCAATTCACTTGCAGACTGGAGATCGATAGGACTGGTGATATCAGCTGGTTTGGCTTGACTCCCAGTTGCCTTTGGAGTCTCCATCTGTGTGTTCTTCACCGCTTCCACTGCCTTGTCCTCTTCCGCTTTCTTTTTCTCCGTTGCCTTGTCTTCTTCTTCCTTCTTCTTTTTCTCTACTTCCTTCTTCTTTTCTTGTTCCTTATCTTCCTCTTCTTTCTTTTTCCTCTCAGCTTCCTTCCTCTTCTCCTCTTCTTTCTCTTCCTCTTCCTTCTTCTTCTTTTCTTCTTCCTTCCACTTTTCCTTTTCTTTATCTTCCTCTTCCTTCTTCTTCTTTTCCTCTTCCTTCTTCTTCTTTTCTTCCTTATCCTCTTCTTCTTTCTTTTTCCTCTCATCTTCTTGCTTCTTTTTCTCTTCATCTTTTCTTTTCTCCTCTTCCTCTTTTCTCTTCTCTTCCTCTTTCCACTTTTTCTCATCTTCATCCCTCTTCTTCTTCTCTGCTTGTTCCTTAGACGCTTCCTATCTGTCCTCAGCTTCCTCACTGCCCTGTTTGGCCTATTGCACCTATCCTGTTCCCTCAAAAGGTATGTCCTGAGTGAAATCTTCTACGTCCAGTGCATCGACATCAATAGTGTCGATTGGTTCTTCAACCGGGTTTCCTTCTTCATCAAAAACTTCATCCGGTTTGGATATAACCAGTTCTTTTTCCGCTTGCAGGTTGGCCATATGACCTTTGTGAGCATGGATAGCATGATCCATATACTGATGAGTGTCTTTTTCAACATCATCAACTCTTTCGTCTAACAGCCAGAGTCTTCTTTTCCTTGTGAAGAAGAGTCCTTTATTTTGGTCCAAAACATCAAATAATTCTGAGTTTAAGAGGTTGGGAAATTACTGTGCAAAGACTTTCTCCCTAATCTCCTATTCTTTTTCTATGGCAATGCGCCATTTATTATCTAATGCCTTATATAAGGAATCCGGTATCTGAGATTTAATCTCTAATGGCGACCAGTCATTCTTACACAAATAAATAATAATCTCCTGTAGTACTTCTTCTTTCTCCTCATCACTAAAATCATCATAATAATCTACTAAGTCATGAAGTAATTTTCTCCTAATATTCTATATTGTTCTTTGACAATGTGTCAAAGGTTTATATAAGGAGATATCAATATTTACTGGTGCAGACGCTGCGAGTTCATTCTTCTTCATCTTCTTTGTCTGTCTGGCCTTCTTTGGCATCTCCTTAGACTCAGTCTCTTCAGAGTCTAGTTCATTTGACTTAGTCTTCCTTTTTCTTTCAAAGACTTTTGTCGATGCCACTTCCGGTTTCTTCTTTGTAGGTGACTGCTTGGTCACTCTTGGAGTTGCAGTAGTAGCCGGTGTCGATGCTGCAAGCACTGCCTTTGCCTTCTTTGCTGCCGGTTCTTTTCCTTTCTTAACAGAGGGTTCCTCGACTGGTGTAATCCTTTCCAGATAGGTTCCGGTCCTCTTTTCCTTAGGATCAAGAGGTGAGGCAATAAGGGTTGAGGCATACCCTTCTAGCATATCGTACATCACCTCATAGCCCATTGGCTCCACTTCTTCCATTCTAGGCTCAACAACCTCCATTAAGCATTTGTCCACCTAGATGGTGAAACAGATGTCATCTTCATATTTCTTGATGATGTCACCTGAGATCCTCATCCTTTGACTCATTTTCTGTCTAAACTCATCAAAATACTTGTTCAACACATCAGGGTAACTGGTTATGATTGCTTGAATGCTTTCCTTGATCTGCTTGGTTACCGGTTGGTCAGGAGACCACTGGACATCCCCTACTCCAGGAAATTAGCCTTGGAAATAGAAGAACAACCCAACCAATAGTTGTTCGAACTTGAATCTCAGTGCATTATCCTATTTGATCAACTTCAAATTAGACAGGAGTTGCCTCTGCATACCAGTGCACAGGTCAAATGATGCATCCTCTTTAATCATACGGTAAGTGACATTTACCGCTGCAGCAGATACAGAGTTAATTCTGCTGGCAGAGAATGCTTGGTAGCCTATCACCATGCAGGCATACTTAACCAGATCATCCTGTAGCATCCTAAAATTGTGACACTTGCAATTTCAACTGCATTTTGGTCTTCACGATGGCGACGCAACACGCAACCTGAATGGAGACCCCAAAACTTGCTCACGACACCAAAAACTGCATTTTTCAAGCACCTTGGCCTGAATCTCCTTGCACCCCGCTGTCCCGGAGGTGGGACCAAAGCGCCCAGCGCCCTGGTCCCTGGGTCCTATTTTGGGCTCGGTTTCCTAAGTGATATCGGGTCTTTTTTATTGCAATTTGGAAATATACTTCCCTGGTCGGCCTAAGGTCGGGAAAATCAGTCTATCAGCCCTAATTGACAAGTATATAAACTACATTTTCCTCTCTCATTTGATGGATGGAAGGTAGATGAAAAAAAGGCAGAAAGCAAGATTCAAACATTCAAGCATTCAAGCATTCAAGCATTCAAGCATTCCTTCTAAGTCTCCATTCAAGGCTAAGTGTTGCATTCAAGACAAGGATTCAACCATTGAAGAGGAGATCACTTACTACATGCTACATACAACATACAACATCTAAACCTTCGCACATAAGGATACCAACATCCTTAGAACAAGGTATTAGTACTTGTTTACATTACAGTCATTTACATTTACAGCTCTTGCTCATTTCTTGGTTAATTCCAAAACCGGGGTTTGACCTAAAGGCAAACCCCTAATCCCTAACCCCCCAATCGTCTTCGCTTTTCTGTGTGTAGGTTGCAGGTACGCGGCTGAGATTGAAGATCTGGAATCCTTGTGCAGAGACGAACCGATCCCCCTTCGTTTGACGGATTTTTCGGAGGACCGTGGCGTCGGGCGCCATCGTCCCGACAACTTTTGCTCAAATTTGCAGGACAGCGCCGTATCGACATTTTACTGCTAATTCCAGGTCCGCAGCTTCATCCTATAACCTAAACTCAGTTTATAAGTGAATCTTTATGACTTTCTATGCATGCTTAGCTTAATTCTTCTATGCACATTCTTTACAAAAGAGGGTAGCCTTGCTTTCCTAACCCTTGAAATTCATTTAGCATCCAATCTTATATTGTGTGGGATTGAATCTTATGAGTTTCAACCCCCTCTTTTGAATGTAAAGTCTTCCCCCTAAGTGAAAACCCATCGAATCCTAGCGAACCTCCCTTCTCTCTCCTCGGAGTCAGAAGAGGGGAGAACAACTAGGGTTCGACCGCGATTTTCCGCTTTACACATCCTTGATGGAGTTGAGTGTCATGCCTCATGAATCGCTCACTGAACTGGTAAGCCTTGACATTTCCATTTTGCTTATTGTCCTTAGGGCTGGCACTTCCCCTATGTTGCAGAAACTGGTGACTACATGAATTTCCTATGGCATGATATCATGCATCCTCTCCAGGTACATCTTGTCACCATGGAGTCTGCTCAAAATGATCCTAAGATGATCCTCTGTAAAGTCTTCCAGAAAGTATACAGCATTATGGAGTTTCTTCTTCTCTAAGATACTATATTCCGGTTTGATTTTCTTATCCTTTCCACAAAGCAGACCTAGTTGTGAGTGGATGGCTAGAGACCCTAGGTCTTCAATCTTGCAATCAATATAGTCAGAATTCCCTCTTCTACTATCACTCCAGCCGGAACTTGTGATAGGGCATTATACTTTGACTTCCTTTGAATGAAACTTTCAGACTCAATGGATGCACTAGAACTGGTATGAGATGCGGAAGCCATTGTAGAATATTTTAAGAACTCGAGAAATACCTTTAAAATGTGAATTTAGGGCTTTCTGATTCTCCTTCACTCCACACTCCATCGGTTGCTGAATCACTGCTTTGTGTTCTCCACTTGACCGTTTACAATTTGAATTTTAATCTCCTTCGCGATTTGTCAATTTCTTGAAATCTCAGCTCAAATTGCCTTTTCTTCACTCTGCTCTTTGAAAAACTTTTCTTCGCTTGAAAACAGATAGTGAGAAATGATTTGAAAAATGCTTTTATACATGTCTCTCACCTATCGCCACTAATGCTCCTCTATTAGGGCGTAAACCCTAATTTGCCTTTTTACCATTTCCAGTCTTCTACCAAGCGACAGGTATCACATACCAGTTAAGGTCTTTTATCGGTGTAAACTGGGGGTTTGAAAACATTTCTATGTTTGCTCCCCCTAAGCCTTTTGAAGCTTAGTTTGTCGGTTCTGATATTTCCACACTAGGTGCAGAAACCGGTTCCTCTTCCAACATTGTTGGTTTCTTCCTCCAAGTTTTGTTCATGTCTGCTTGAACTGTCTCAACATCAATTTATCCTTCCGGAGTGACCGGTATATCATCAGATACACTCTTTCTACTTCTACAGAATCTTGCCGCATGACCCGGTTTGTTGCAATGATAGCAAATCATTCCAGGTGCTCTCCAAGGTCCATTGTTCATGTTTCCATTCTTCCTTCTGCATGTAGCAGCAGTGTGAGCATGACCATGACAAACCCAATAGTTTTCTCTCCATCCGATTGCCAGTTGATAGCCATTGCTTCTTGGCTAATGATTGAAGACATTAAACCGGTTCTGGTTCTGGTTCACAAAAGATTCCAGACTAGCTCCTTGGGTCCTCTGAGGATATCTTCCGGTGTTGTTCATGACAGACCTGCATTCAGATGCTCTATGCCCAAACTTGTTGCATGCATAACAATGACCATTGAACTTATTGGATCTAGGTGCATTGTTAATAAAGTAAGGAAAATTATTGTAGGCTTTGCTCCTACATACATTGGCAGTGTGTCCTTCTTTAAGACAGTTAAAGCAAACAGGTTTGAATTTTTGCTTACCTTTTCCTTTGAATGTCGGTTGCTTCTTTGATGTTTCAGCATTTGTTCCTGAGAATTCTCCTTCCTCATGACTAGAGAAACCAAGTCCATTGGTATTCTTTTCTGGTCTGGATGACTCAAGCTTTTGCTCTAGCTTAACAGTGCTCTTGTTGAACTTAGCAAGTATTTCCTTTGACTTAGAGAGTTCTTTGGAAATAGTAGTATTTGTCTCCATTAGGCTTGCATTTTCAGAGATGGCTATGTTCAGTTCATCTTGTACTCCTTCTTTTTCCATTCTGCTCTCATGAAGGCGAGCAGTCAGTGCACTACTCTCTTGTTTCAACTTGGAGATCTCATGATCTCTGTCCTTCACCAGATCTTCAGCTTTCCTCCGGTTCTCAAGCTCTTGACTAAATCAGATATTCATTCCTTCCAACTCCTTTCTCAGATTGGAGTTTGAATCATTCAACTTATTTACTTCTGCTATCATGGCTTCCATATCTGCTTCATCTACATAACTATTTTCAGATAGCTCCATTGGCTTTTCTGCATGTTCTCTCCTTTTTGCTTGAGATGCCTTATATTTGACCATAAGATCATCATAGGCTTGCTCAGATTGAGTGAGTCATTGAGTAAGTTCCCTCAAGGTGTATTCCCCCATATCTCTTTCCAAGTGGTTAAACTTATAGAAAGGTAGGCTTTGATACCAATTGATGAATACTAAGAGGGGGGGTGAATTAGTATGCCAAAAAACATTGCACTAAAACACTTAAATAGTCTAAAGATAAACTGGTAAAACAGTTTAACAGATAGATCGGTTATCACACATGCAAACCAAAATGCAAATAAAGTGTTCACCCACAAAAGCAATACAACCATAACACAAGATATTTGACGTGGAAACCCAAATGGGAAAAACCACGGTGAGATGGAACTCACAAGTCACTATCTGCAGAATAGAAACCAAACCGGTTAAGGTCAAACTGGTTAAGATCTTACAATGTTTTTCACCAGAATAGATCCTGTTAGGAATCTCAATCTCTGTTAGGAGATAAGTCTGATTAAAGACTACCTTGCTAGAGGATTTTAGATTCACATAGGTGAACCACCTTGTTAGAGGATTTTACAAAAGGCTTTTGGGCCTACCCGGTTAAGGGCTACAGACTTGTCAAAGATGTGAGTAATCAACAAGTGTTTGATCTATCTAATAGCACAGACTGCTTGGTTAGATCCTTGATAGCTCGTTCTTAATGCACTCCTACATTACTTCAGTCTTCTACACATTCATATTCTTTTCAACTCCTCAACCACCTTAAACCCTAGTCACAACATAAACCCTTTCAGCAACAACCTAAAACCCTAGACATGATGTCCTTTTAAAGGAGTCTGATTTCATGTTGGTCCAATAGGATTACATTTCAATTTCCTAGGTTCAATGAATCTAGACATACTCAGTAACACGACACAAGAAGCACCGCCAGTGTGTTGGCACCGTCAAACAATCAGTGGATTGATAACTCATCACAAAATGTCGGTTGGTAACTCATCACAAAGTATTACCGGTTCATACAAAATACCGGTTGCCGGTTTGACAAAAATGAAGACTGGTCAAAAATATGTTATGCCGCTTTAATCCCTCATATCGCTTGAGATCTATGAACCGCATGGGGTCGACATGTCGCTTCAGACCGGGAAACACTTTCTGCAAAATAACCAATAGTCTAAAGACTAGAATACAACATACCGGTTGGAATAGATACCGGTTGATCTCTCGCTCATACATATAAAGGGGATCTCAATGCAAGTGTGTGTCCATCAATGACAATCACAACATAAACATCAAAAATGCCAACATTTTTCCCTTATCATTTTTCAGAAATGGGTCCTTAAACATTTCTTGTTCTTCATTGGAAGAGTGACCTTCAACTCAAATTGCTTCATTACCAATAAGGTCTTAAATGAGTTTCTTCAATTTACTGCAATTTCTAGTCTTATGACCCTTGCTTTTGTGATATTCACAAAATTAGTTTTCATTTTGCCATGAAGGTTTTACTCTTGGTTCAAATGGTCGATTATCAGGCAATGTAATGAGATTATTAGCAACAAGTTTCTTCAATGCCAATTCAATAGGTTCTACCAAAGGTGTGTACTTCCTTGGAGGTCTTCATGCCCTTTGTGTAGAACTTGATTATTATATGAGCTAGCATTGGGGAAACTCATCGTCAATTTGACCATATTTGCATCAACAACCCCATCATTGATGGTGTTCTTATTCTTGTTCTAAAATCGAGGCTTTTCTGTTGCATTAGATTCATCTTGTTTTATTTTAAGAACTTGATAGTGCCTTGCTCAATGAGAACCTTTTCAATAGATAGGCCCTTTTCAATGACTTCTTGGAATGTAGATAAACATGCTTTGTGAAGTTCATATCCAATATCCTTGTTTACATTTTGTGTAAAAATTTCAACCATTTTCTTTTGTGGAATGTGGCAAGGGCGTCAACTAGCTAAACTTCTCCATCTTTACAAAAATGATGCAAAGGATTCCCCATTTAATGTTGTCACTAAGACCTCATAGTCAATGTATAAAAAATGTTAGATAAATGCTTCTACCAATTCACCCCATGACTTGATTCTAAGTGGTAACTGCGAAAACCATTTCATGGATTGTCCACCTAATCTTCATGGAAATAAACACATTAAGTAAGAGTCCTCTTGAGTCAACTCTATGCAAGCCGTGAAAAATTCTCTAATATGCGTCTTGGATCTCCTTTTCCTTTATATTTGTCAAATTTAGGCACCACAAAGTGTGAAGGAAAAGGTGGCATAGGTATGCTTCTCTCAAAAGGATAAGGACAAATATCCTAAATCGTGTGTTTCTTTGTAGCATTCACATACTTTCCATTTATTGTTGCAATTCCTTAATTTGTTGTTGCAAATAATTACTAGGTGGTGCCCTATTTAGTTGATTTATCCCTATGCTTGAGCCACTAGGAGGAGGCACGGGAGCTTCATTGGCTAGGCAATATTATATAATGTGAATTCATATTAGGGGGTTTAATATCCCAAAAACTAGGGTACATTATATTGCCTATCGGTAAAAATAGGGTATTTTTTAATTCGGGCTATAAAAAAATACAATATTTGGTGAAAATAGGGGGGCTTTTAATTCAGGTTGTGTATTGGGAGAGGGTGACAAAAAAGGAGTTATAAGCCATGCTCACTAAGTGAATCCCATGTGGGAGAAGGAGGGATGTATTTCATATAAGGATGATATTGATCATATATATCTTTAGGTGGTGGAGGTGGAGGTATGTAATCATTGTATGCGTCACTTGGGGCCTTCGATGAGTGTAAGTATCATACCCATGTGTATAATTGGTATTATAAGTGTTCTCTTGGGTATGATCATCAAATATAACATGAGGTCTTATAGCTTATGCATTATCATGATTAGGACCTTGAGTGACACCTTGTTATTGGGTATATGCACTAGTATTCCTTCGGCCATGAAAAGTATGTGCACGGGATTGTTCATAAGTTTGTCTAGCATAGTTTGCATGAGTATGTGCATTAGGTATGTTGAGTTTTAAAAAAGAGATGAAGGTGACTCAGGCACAGGGATACACTCGTGTCTATATCCACCATTGTTACCATTAGGTTGATTTGGATTTGCTTCTAATATTTGTGCAACATTGAAGTAATGGGGTAATCTTGCTCCTTCTTCAAGTAACATGTATAAGTACCTTTATGGATCTCTCTTCAAAACTATTTCAAGCACTTTATTAAATCTTGTGTCAGACATGCGATCTTTAATTTCTTCCATTGTGAAGGACTCATAATCAAATTCTTGCTCATTGTGTGGAGTTTCAAAAGGTTGTGGATTGTAAAATTCGTCATCATCAAACACACATGTCCATGTTTTGAGATATTTGAGCTTCTTCAGCTTGCTTTCTAGACCTTTGGGATCAAGTTTCAACCATAAAAATATTTGACTAAGATGGAAAGTGGGATAAATGATAAGGTTTGATTAGGCAATATGGAAATGAAAAATAATCTAGATTTGTCTTGTAAACAAGGTGTGACTTCCCAAGATATGATAAATTCCAATAGGTAAGTTGACCTTAACTCAAGATGCTAAATGGTACCCAAGATGACAAATCCGATGTGGGAACCACTTAGTGATTTCTATGATGTCTATGATATGTTTGCAAGTTAATGACGAGGACAAAAAATAAATCTTTGACTAGTTTGAAAGTGTAAGTGACTATCTGAAAATGAATGAAAATGTTTAAGAAGATGATGGTTGACTAAAAGGAGACCTATGGAATCATCCTTAGAAACTCTTTGAATCTCAAAAACTACAAATATAGTATTAAATCCACAGACACATTATAATGTCTCAAATACATATTAACAGAGTCCAAAAACGTGTTTTCACAGTTGTCATTTTTTTTTAAAACTTGTCTAAATGTGCAATAATGTTTCTCAAATATGCATTAGGATATTGCATAAACACAATAAGATGTCACAGAAACGCGTTTTCACAATCTAAAATGTTGATCCATGTTTTCATTTGTATACATGGTGGATGTTTGAAAAAATATAATAGGATGTCTCAAAAACCCATTGGAAATGAACACAAATGTGACTAGAATGATCATATACGCATTGGAAAGTGTCACATATGTGTTTCTAGTAAAAAAAGTTTTTCCTCTCAAGTCTGTCTGAAATTTTTTGAAGTTGTGAAATGTGACTAGATTTGAATGTTGATGGTTTTGTGGCAAGAAAACACAACAAACAAGAAGACTCAATTTCTATAAGTGTTCATTCAAATATGATCATAATGTGTATGTTCAATAGGTTAAAATCAACCCAATTTCCACGGGTCTAAACACAAACAAATGCACTTCAAACACCTCTTAGCCCTAAATTCAAGGTCTCATGGCAGTAACTCCAGCCCACAACTTGGAATCTCCATTGACTCAAATGTAGGGACACCTAAAATGGGTGTATACACTATTTTGTCTTTTTGAGAGTGGACGGGTAGGGGCCTCAAAGACTAGAAGGATGTGATGATATGATGAATCAATAATGATCCAGTCAACTACTGAGAGGGGGGGTGAATCAATGGATATAAAACAAAATAAACTTTCACCAAACTTAAACCCAACTCACAAACAACTTCTAAACTGACCGGTTTAGATATTGAACCATAAATTATTACTACACTGTCAAGCTTACCGGTTGACTAAGATATCAATATAAAAGTGTAATCAGATATGTAACTTAGATACCTTTTATCCAAGACATCAAAACACTTTACTACCATTAGTAATAGCTCATTTCATATCACTTTTGGTCATCTAAACATGTCTTAGTGGTTTTACCAGTTAAACATATTAACCATATCAAAAATATACACAAAATTATTCACCACTTGACACAATGATTTTTGACATGGAAACCCAAATGGGAAAAACCACAGTGGGGATGAACACCCACAAGTATTCTGAACTCTTTTGAATTTCACCTTGTTAGGATCCAAGCCTTATTAGAAGCTTTACAAAAATGTTCTTTTAGGAACAGATCCAGTTAAGGACCACCCGGTTAAGGGATTGAATATAATACCCTGTTAAAGGAAATACCTTGTTAGGAGTAACCTCGATAGAGGATTTTAAATCCAAGCTAATGGATCACCTGGTTAGAGGATTTAGATAGCACCAAGCGTGTTAAAGCTTACCCGGTTAGGAGATTTAACTGTTGTAACTGTTAGAGAACAACAGGGTCTTGTTGATCTGGTAATAGCACTGCTCTTCTTGATCATATCCTTTTAAGCTCCCATTTGCCTTCAAAATATTCTACAGATACTCCTTTTGGTTTGGTAACAATTAGACTAACACACATAACCAAAATTTCCAACACTATTATAAAACAACTCATCGACCTTATAAGCAAATACAACAGGTCAGTAACACATCACAAAACCTAAGATCTCATAGAGATTACAAACTATCGATTCAAATATGACCATTATATTACATAGTAATCATTTGCACATTTTTCTAGACAACCTCAACGATTCCTTGATCACCGCTCATCAAATCTTGTAACTCATCACGTGGTTTCCACTTCATACTAAGCACTTGCTTATTCTCGAGATAAACAATTACCTTCATGCACTAAAATCACTTTGAAACTCATCAAGTGCAACATGCATATATTGCATAATCATCTCCGATCACCATTCGATCATAGATCATCATAACCGATTCTCCAAGCTCCACCAGTTAGGGTTCAACTTATCAACAGGTTAGCGTTACCGATTGATCACTTTGCTTGACATACCAATACCGATTGCAAAAATGCATCACTACCGGTTGTTATAATACTACATTATTGATTATTATTGATATCAATGACAACACTATAGTTCATCAATGCAATCTTCATACAATGCCAACATGATGACCCAATCGCCCTCTCCTCGGAAAGCTACAAGTAGCTTATGCTAAGTCAGGGATTTTTGTCTCATCTCAAGGAATTCATATGGTGAGTATCTTGGGGGAAAAACTAGCTATGCCCTTCCACTAAAATTACCATGATGTTCAGTCAAAAATAGGGTAGGCCACTAAAAAGGTTTCTAGTCACAATTCAAGGGACCAAAACCTTGTGAGTGTCCAAACGTCACTTAATATTTTAATCAACCCACTAGGAGCGTAGGATACTTCTCATAAATGTGTGGTATTGAGTCTCCTTTCAATTGGCTTTATACGACAAAGGCTAATGTTGGTTAGGACTTGACTTTTGTCTCAACCAATTTGTATAGTGGCCTAAAGGAAAGATCCACTTTAGGATCAATCCCTTGTTTCCAAGGAAGGCCCCTCTAAAAAAATAAAAAGAGATGTTTAATGATTTCTCTTAAACCTAAGATCTGTGAAGGCAAGAGGAGAGGATATAATTTTCATCAAACACCTAGGGTTCTACAATAGATTATGCAAGTGCACTAAACACTTCAAACAAAATGCTTTTTAAAAGCACCAAATGGAAGTGTGTTTTAATCTATTAAAAGAAAAACACTCTCCTATGCTACGCCTACAAGGACAAATGCATTAGTAGTTTTAAAAATTACCCCGACTTGCAACCAAAGATATTAGCACATAGAATTAAATCAAATGGGCCTTCTACAATCAATTTTGTATGTTTAAAGCCTTGGCCAACCTAAAAAACACAAACAAAACAAAACAAAGAAAAAATGTGTTAGGAGTTAGCAGAAATACAAAAAGAATAGAACCCTATACACCATTTAAATAGTCGTAGACACAACATAATATGACAAAAAATGTGTCAAAAATAGAATGGAGAAATTGAGCAAAAATATTAAAAAATGTGGCAAGGACAATCAAAGACGCATAAGAACTAGCCAAAAATGCAATAGAATAAAATAATGTTAAAAATCAGAAGAAAAAAACCCTAACAAAACATAAACACACCAAAATTAAGCAAAAATCTGTAAGGACCTAACAAAAACATGCTAGAAATAACCGGAAATGCAACAAAACATAAAATTGCAGAAAAGCCCTAAAATTCCTAAAAACCCTAGATATAACATGAATAAACAAAAATGCGTTGAGAACCTGCAAAAACATATTAGGAACCTGCATAAATGCATTAGAAAACAGATTGATTTGATAAGACCAAAACACGATAGAAACTGGCACAGATGCATAATCCCCTAAAAATTGTCGCAAATTATGGACTTGTAAACCTAAAAATACTAAAACAACAATAAAATATTAGAAAATAGGGACTAGGGTCCCATCGACCATGCCAAAATGTTTATGTTGAAATTGGAAACTAAAATTATTGTAAAACCTATTATGATTCAACCACTAAACCTAGTTCTACAATGAATCCAACAAAAAACCAAAGAGAACCTAGATCGGGCAAACATCAAATAAGGAAATCTATACCTTCACATGCTCCTATGGTTTGATCTCCATTGTCTTCCTATCTCCATTGATCTTGCTTGATATTATGGTTGCTCTCAGTTTTTGTGTGCACAAAAGCTAAATAGAGAATGGATAGTGGTTGTGTGTGCAATTAAACAAAGTGTACGTGCTTGTACTTGAATTCTATATGAAAGGGAGGGAAAAAGATATCTTTTATAGAGAAATCCCTAGAAATGGAGGGCTAGAATTAAGAGGTAGAAGGATAAATGGTTGACTTAGATTAGAGGGTAGATATAGGAAATAGGAAAATATTAGAGATGTGGTTAAAGGTGAATTAAGATATGAATGACAAGTGCCATGGAGGGAAAAATATAATGAATTAATTAAATAAATAAATATGTATTTAATTAATAGAAGAGGTGTGGCCAATTAAAAATAAATAAAATATTATTTAATTTAGGGAAAGGATTGTGTCGATTTGAATTTCATCTTCAAAATACTACCTGAAACATATTAGTTTCACAAAATACAAAGGAAATACTATAGGAAATCCAAACTCAACCAATGAAACTACATGAAATGAATATAAAATGAAAACAGTATTACCTTCATGATTTATGTCTCACTATGTCCTAACTCCACTATTCCTGGTTGCAGATGATTTTCTCTCAAACAAGCACTGGTAGCTTCCAAGATGGCATATGAAGAATGGACTGATAGTTAACTGATACTATGATAATGCAAATGATATTAAGCTAAAATGCTATGAAAATGATTTATGCTCAAAAACTCTAAAATGCTATTTGCTTCAAACTCAAACTCACGGATGCAAAATAAAGACTCCTAGAGGACTATATGATTAACTATTAGTCAATTTTTTTATTAGTTTCAAAATGGCTTAGGAGACCTCTTTTTATAGATTTTTGAGTACATAAGCTTAGGTGGTAGAGATCAACGGTCATGATCAAATCTTGCAGATTGGATGGCTATGAGTAAGAAGCTGAAGGTTGAGAGAAAGGAGGAAGGAGAAGACAAGTGTCACTCATCTCACCTTGACTGGGGGGAATACTTGACAGAATATAGGATAGTTGGAGAAGATGTAGGAATGAGAGAACAAGTGGACTCAAGTCCTCCTAAGATATAGAGATATTGCAGAGAATATAGAAGAAGGTTAGGAAATATGTGTACGTACACAATATTTCATTTATTTTGGAAGTTGGAGACAAGTGGCTAATAAATGTTTTATTCATTTAAATTTTGTTGAATTAATTTAGCCACATGATGGATGAGTTGGGAAAGGAAAGATGAAGTGGAGATGGAAGGATGAATTGGAAAAGGGATTAAATAACTAAGAAAATATTTAATATTTGAGACTATAAGATAGAAGAATAATTAAATATTAGATATTTAATTGATTGATTAGAGGAATAATTAAATATTAGATACTTAATTAATTGATTAGAGGAATAGGATAATTGAATTAATTAATAAGATGTTTCAATTAAATTAATTAATAGAAGGATATGAAATAAATTAAATAAATTAATCTTTTCAAATTAACTATTTAATAGAAAAATAATTATTAAATAAATATAAAATATTTATTTAATTGCTCATAGCCATTTTTATATGTATACATTTTGCCCCTCTTTGAAATGATGTTGAGACAACATTGTTTCAAAAATTAAATCAAGTCTCGATAATGCACCTGATAGAGATAAAAACCCTGATTGTGTGCCCCCTCAGGAGATTGATTGTGAAATTGTTGAAAAATTTGGATAAGCGATCAATCTCACGATAATTGAAAAGGTCCTTCAATTAAATTTATTTGTGAAAAATAAATAAAATTTCCCCACTTAAAAGCATTAATTACCCTTTCGAATGGTAATTGTATATGGTGAAAATGGATAACAATAATAACGATATTGAAAGGCTAAATGAATTCAACCACAAAACCCTAGCCTAACAACAACAAAGATCCACCATAACATATGAAGATTACCTAAGACAATGCAAATCAAATGAAATCACAAAGATTATACCATCACATGTCCAATAGGGTTTGGATCTCCATTCTTCCTATCTCCATTGATCTTGCTTGATATATTTGCTCTCAGATTTTATGTGCAGAAGAGCTCAACAAAGAACGAAATGTGGTTGTAAGTAAGATCGCATATACCAACTGTAGTCAAGTGTACAAAATTGATTAGAATGATTGATTAGAATCCTCGATTAGGGTTTGATAATGAAAGAAGCATCTCCTTATATAAAAGACACTATATGAAATGGAGGGATAAGATTGAGAGGTATAAAAGGAGGTCGGCTATGATTAGAGGGTAGGTAAAAGAAATAATAAAATAATGAAAGGAGTAGGTAGTGTATGAATTAAGAGATGAATGACATGTGTCATGGGTAGAAAAGGTTAATGAATTGATTAAATAAATAAAGATTTATTTAATTAATAGAAGAAGTGGGATAATTAAAAAATAAAAATATTTATTTAATTTAGGAAAAGGATAATTTAAATAAATAAATGTATTTATTTAAATGAGAAATAAGGCTAGAAGAGGATAAATGAATTAATTATATAAATAAAGATTTGTTTAATTAATAGAAGAATTAAACTAAAGTAATTAAATAAATAAAGATATTTATTTAATTAGACATGAAAATTTTAGGTGTCTACAGTAATTATAAAATTAATCTAGGTTAATTTTATCCTCATTTGTATCCTTGTCAGCTTGTGGAGTGAAAAGAATTTTCTTCCTGAACTGGCAAAATGGTGATTTTATTCAAGAACCATCGATTTGAGAATGTACGACATTATCAGTGACCTCCTGAGTATGGTTATCCGATATGTACCTTATCCCAAGCTTGTTTGCAACTTTTCGTACCAATTTCCTTGTTTTTCGGCACGTTTTATGGTTTGTTTTTTATTTTTTCAATTTTTTGACTTTGCGTTTTAGCGCTTTTTCTCTGTGGGTTTGGGCATTTGCTAAAAAGGTTTTTGCTTTTGTTAATTTAGTACTGATGCTCTGCAAAAAGGGCAAGTGTTAGATCAAAACCTGTGGTAGTATAACAAACAAACAGCAAGAAACAAGTGTTAAGGTTAGTGTTATTCAACCAAAGATCAACCTAAGCAGGCATATCAAAAGAGACACCAAGAACAAAGTAAAACATTTAACTACGAATGTAAATGCAAGAAGACATCTCCAAATGCCTTCTACCATACTCTTGGCTCCTTCTCCTTTGTTCCTCTCCTCTCCAAGTTCCAAAATAGTGTAGCTCTCAGCAACTTTTTGCACTATGGATGCTTATCAAGGTTTGAGATTGAAGTATTTGATCTAAATGTGAATAAAAAGCTAATAGTATGCTATTAATACTAAAATGATTTATTTTAACCAAAATGACAATATATGAGTTGATTATGCTAAATGCTCTCTAAAAATGCCTATAGCTTAAATGCATACAAGTTTTCAAGATCTGGATTATGAAGAAATGGGCTCTATTTATAGGGAAAATGGAGCAATGGATGGTTGAGATTGAGTAATCTCAACAAGGGTCAGGATTGAAGGTTTTAAGATCCATGTGAGGGCTTTCAACCCAATCCTAGGATGACAAGTGTCAATGTGAGATAGGTTGAGAGGAGAGGGAATAAGTATTAAATGCTTGACATGATTTTGGGAGTTAACTTGGGGGTTAAGGTCAAGGTTAGTTGAATGAATAAACTCTTTATTCAAAGAATAAAGCTTTTATTCAATGGATAAACTCTTGTGCAAAGGCAAAAGGGACAAACATGGTCAAAGCAATAAATGCTTAAGGAGACACATGAGTGCAAGTTGAAATAACCATAAATGGTTATGTAAGAGCCATTAATAGTCATGTAAGAGTCATTAGTGGTTTTGGAAGACTTTGGAGGTTAAATTGTTGAACACACAAAGCATTAAATATTTTTCAAAGACTTTGAAGTCTTTGAGAAGTGACTCCATGTTGCTTAGGAATGTGACAATAATTAGGGAAGGGGTTAGAAGAATCTAGAAGGGGATTAGATTTGCAAGTGGGTTTGGTGGGTGAAGGAAAAATAGGATTTTAATTAAAATAATTTAATTTATTTCAATAAATGTGTGCAAGTTGCATTTGTAGGAAAATGCAAGTGGGGGGGATAAATGATTTAAATAAATGTTTGATTTAATTTATTTAAAAGAGGAATAGGGGATTAAATGAAATAAATATGATTTATTCATTTAATTGATTTGAATTTGGTTTAATGAATTAATTAAAATAAATTGAATAATTTATTTAATTAATAGGAGAATGTTTTGAAGATGAATTAATTAAATATTAATTAATTAACTGATGGCTAGTGGATTTTTAATCAAATAAATAGGAAATATTCATTTAATTAAATTGGACAGATTTATGTGACTACATTTGCCCCTCTTTGAGACAGTGTGGTTTATCGCATCATTTCAAAGAAAGAGAAATAGGTGTGAAGAAATGCCCCATGAAATGTAAATTTAATGGGTGGTATGCCCCCTCGAGAGATGGGCCGAAAAGTTTCAAAAAATCGGGCGATCTCCCAAAAAATAATGAAAATTGGCAGGGTGGTAGAAGAGAAGAAGTTAGCAACGCGGGTGAAAAATAGAAGAAATCAGAGGTAAAATGGAGAAATGGGAGGCTCGGGAAGTTTACGGGGACCATGGCGATGGGCGGGGGAAAGTTACAGTGACTGCGAAGGGGTTTAAATGGGGAGAAAGGGGTGAAAACAGGATCATTTGTTACCGCAACCAGCGTGAAACTAGAGCTTTGATAGTGACTTTTGAGAGGAGCAAGCAGCAGTCAGGATGTCGGTACCTATTACAGAGCACCGTTTCGAGCGAGTCCGTCGGTTCTAGCGGCTAGACGACTACGGACCAACGGTATGCAATTTAAAATTTTGAATTTCATGCATTTTTTATATGTTTTTTGCTAAGTCCAAGTTGAGTTGGGATAATAGTGTTGAAACTATGTTTTGGCACTTTTGTCCCATGAATTAGCGCTATTGTGCCGCAATCGCGCTATTGTGTTGCTGTTTGAGCGCTTTTGAAACAGATTAGCACTATGGTAGGCATGTTTAGGCGCTATTGTTTGTTTAACGCTTATTGATGGGTCAATTGAGCGCTTTTATTTTTAAGCAATGCTATTGTATAGTTTTTGTAGCACGTTTGTAGTTTTAGCGCTTTTGCATAGCTGATTAAGCGCTTTTGTTAGGGGTTTAACGCTATTATAAAGAAGTAGCACTTTTATGTGCAAGATAATAGATGCCCCAATTTGTGTGAAAAAAAATCTCTCGATGCCAAGGATGGATGGGTAGGGATGTGAAGTGGGAGTTGTTTTGAACCATACCAGCCTAATGAGACTTAGGTCATTAAGATAAATGTATGTTGAAGTCTAGGTGTGCCATGATTGCTTACCTATTGAGACCCGAAGATACTTGATCAAAGTATCTGTTGATAGTTTAGGTTTAAACTTAAGAAAGTTTGAAAACAAAACAACTAATGATGATTGATTGATGCCCGTGTGTAGGAGGATCTACGCGTGTTACAGTTACGCGAGAGACATCCAGCGACACAGGGGTTGCGGGATTTGTTGATAGAGGCCGAGATTGATTGTATTGCAGCGACTGGACTGTACGATGTGATGCACATTCCCATGATTCAAATGAAACACAAGTTGATTACAGCTTTAGCAGAGCGCTGGCACAGTGAGACATCCACATTTCACCTTGCATAGGGGGAGATGACAGTGACTTTGGAGGATGTGTGGCGTATCCTTCATATTCCCATTCAAGGTGAGCTAGTCACCTATGATAGAGCATGGGGGACTATAGCAGTTCAACAAGTCTTTGATGAGGACATTTTTATTGATGATGGTCCCATAGCGTGGGAGGATATCGCTGCATTATACGAGCCTCTACCGGTAGTTTTGTCAAGCATTGTGGGAGGACTACTGTGTCTAGATAGGCGATCACATGGTCTGGCCATTGGTTAGGGGCAGGTGATCGAGATGATGATGATAGAGGGGACCCAATTTGCCTGGGGACCGTGCGTGCTGGCACACTTATATCAGGAGCTACATGAGGTGGTATATCGCGGGAGGGGTTCATTAGCAGTGGGAGTGACGCTGCTGCACATTTGGGCGTGAGAGCACTTACCAGTGACCCGACCAGTGAGTTTGAGATTTTGGGCAGTCGACCAGCCCTATATGTTTATGTACAGTGGTATGATGAGTCAGCCCCACCTGGGAAAGTTAGAGTGGTGGCGGCGGACATTGGATAATCTGGATGTCATGATTTGGAGACCTTATCTAGAGTGCGAGCCCTGGGAGGATGATGCAGAGGCACTACCATATGTTTTTATGACCCGATTTCTCATTGGGAGGACATCTTATCACGTAGAGAGATAGGTGTCAGGAAGGGTTCTGAGGCAGTTTGGATGACAGCAGGGATTGCTGAGAGGATCAGGAGAGTATGCGAGAGTGGTCGAAGAGAGGTATGCATGGGGCCAGTACTTCCATATGATCAGGCATTAGCGTAGTTTCGAACGCTTCAGGCGAGGCCATGGGATATACGGCCAAGGGTGGTGGATGCGGGGGTGTCAAATGAGTATACACAGTATATGGTAGCTCATCCGATTCTTTAGATATCTGATCCAGCAGAGCCAGTTCCTGCTTTTGAGGATGAGAGGGGACAGAGACGGAGGAGGGGAGGAGTTCGAGGACCAATAGCAGGTGGAGGAGGGAGAGGAGATGGTGGGGGTGGAGGAGGAGACGGTGGAGGTGGGGGAGGAGGAGGAGGAGGAGGAGAGGGTGGAGGTAGTGGAGGTGTTGTTTAGGTGGCTTAGGTGGAGGAGGAGACGGTGGAGGTGGGGGAGGAGGAGGAGGAGATGGTGGAGGTGGTGGTTTAGGTGGCTTAGGTGGTTGGGTCCAGTGGAGAGGGAGAGGTGGATTGCCACTGCGGATATCACAGGGGCCATTGGTGCCGAGAGGAGTCAGATTAGGTGGTCGTGGTATGGAGAGGGAGATCCTGATGGACAGAGGGGAGGGAGCTACTGGAGAGGCACCTATGGAGATAGGGGAGGGAGCGACAGGGGGTGGTGATCCTCGGGAGTATATGCTAGCTCATTTGCATACTCGACTGACAGCAGCTGAGACACGGGTGGAGGATCTGGAGGCAGAGGTTGCAGCGAGAGATGTGCAGCTATTTGCATGAGAGTCGGAGCTGACTGTAGTGTTGCGGGAGAGAGATCAGGTTGTTGATAGGGTGGTCCAGTTGCAGGAGAGAGTGAGGGTTTTGGAGGGAGTATAGGGATAGGGGCCATCTATGGAGGCATTGGCGAGGGAGGTACGGAGAGCAGGTGGAGAGGTTGATTATTGGTGGGGCCTATATGAGCAGGTGGTGCCATCTAGTCAGCGAGCATTGAGCTATTCACAGATGTGACAGGCTAGATCATAGCGATCCCAGAGGATGTAGAGCAGTGGGGGTGTGATGGGTCCTCTACGGAGAGATGGGTCAGGGGGTGTAGGAGCTAGTGGGGGTTTGATGGAGCCTCCACGGAGAGATAGATAGAATGGTGTAGGGACTAGTGGGGGAGCAGGTGGCGATGGTGGTGCAGCATCTGGTCAAAGTGGCATCTGAGAGAGCATTTTGTATGCATGTATTTGTATTGTTATATGGGACTATGTCTTGGATGGCTCTTGGTAGCCGATTTTGTAGACTTCATTGTACTCTGATACATGAGATAATATATATGAGGAGATCCCATATTTTGATTATATGCATTTTGTCATGTATGGATGCTATGTAGGATGGTGTTTTTATGAGTTTATTGCTTAGATGGATACGTGTATATGTTATGCATTTATGAGATGATTTCTATATGCATATTTTTATGATGGTTAATAATGTTGGATACTGACATATGAATGCAGGTTGATACATGTGTGCATGTTTTGTTTGATGTAATGTTGTATGTATGTAATGCCATGATGATGATGTATGCTTATGATGATTTATGAACAGGGTTTTGGTGTTTCATGTTTGATACAATGATGAGATAATGATATGCAATGATGTTAATGTAAAGAATGAATGGTTTATGTATGGATATGCATCTAGATGTTTTTTAGATGAATGTAATATGGATAAACAAAATGTAAAGTACAAATGTTTATATGATGATGTCTAAATGAATGCATATGTATAATGGATATATAAAATGATATGAACCAATGTTTGAGACAAATGGTTTTATGATTTTAAATGCCTAAATATGATTAAGTAAAAATGATAATGTGATGATAATGCAACTTATGGTTTAATAACTGCACCTTAATGCAATTTAAAAAAGGATAATGAATGCAATGTAAATGAATCCTAAAATGAGCATAATAAGACACTTAATAATGGATGAATGAATACACCTTTCAACTAATAAATAGATAAATGAATGTATGCAATGGTAAATGATAATTGATAATAAAATGATAATTGATAATTGATAATTGATAAAGCAATATGATAATGGATTAACTGATAAATGAATGGATGCAATGATACATGATAAAGGATAATAAAGGATGATAATATGATAATGGATAACTGACACTAGATGAATGCATAGTAAATGTTTAATACAATCAAGGACAATTTGATCATATGAATGAATCTAACCATCATGTTTATGCAATGATGCAAATGATATAAGAAGACTAATGTCAATAAATTAAATGAGCTATATTTTTAAAAATGACATGAATGTACTTGATGCAAAATGCAACTAAATGTAATGATGATATGACCATGATGAATGCAAGGTTTTTGAGACTTTGCATGATGCATTGATGATGTATCAGAGTACTTGGTCGTGATTGTATCCAAGACCAGCTTAATTTGCACATAACTGTCCATATTAACCTTGTTTATATTTGCATACAAATCATACATATGAATGAGTGAATGGATGTGTGATATGTAACGGAATGCAATATATAAACAGATGAGATGAAATGACAATCCATAGTGCTCTATTTTCATGATTGAGCTTTAAAATGTTGTAAGAAAATACAAGCATCTTGACATAATGATTCAAGATTACCAGAGTAGTTCTTACATGGATTTTGATATAGCAAGTTAATACAAACGACTTGATATAATAGGTCAAGTCGACCAGAGTATTGCTTGCAGAACATACAAGGATCATCTCCATTTATGCATGACTTGGATAATCCTCCTTGATCTTGAATTGATCATATCTTGAGACAAGTTCATACCGTAATAAGAGATAAAACCTTTATCCAGTTTGGATGAGGTAGGAGGAACCAAAGAAAGAGCATTTGTTCAGTAAGCAAACCGTATGTACATAAAGAATAAAGAATATGGATCCTTGGTAATGGTTCATGCTCATATGGTCGAGGTATACGTTGTAGTTAGCAAGCCATAGTGATCTATGACTGCATTTTGCATAAGATCACGTAGCTTAGTGAACTTCCCACGTAGACACCATTAGTACATGCCCCAGAACTTCATTGGAATAAAGCATCGAAGATACACAAACAATGCTATAAGATCCTGATATAGATAATCAAATGAATTACTCACAAATCAACCAAGTATTTGACAGCTTAACACAGAATTTTCTTGTCAAAGAAAATGTCATTTTGTCTTTGTTTTGGTAAGGAAGGATTCATCCTTGTTGAAGATAGTTGGATTGTTGTTGTTGATTGTTTGGTCGATGCTTTGAGAAGTGATCATCGTGCGAGTATTTTGCAATGCTTGTTTGGTATCTGCTCGGATGAGTATGTACAAGGTTGTTGCCATGTGTTTGATTGATTTTTGATGTTTTCTGATGTTTTTGGATTTTGTGATGATTGTTTTAAATGTTTTTGGTATTTTGATGATTGTTTTGAATGTTTTTGATATTTTGTGAGATAGTTTTGAATGAAGAACCAAACAAATCATAAGAATAATGTATAATCCACTTCAATCAAATTAGATTAAGGGCATTGCCCCTAGTTTAGACATGACTATGAAAAAGCGGGATGCAAGATGCATGAAGTACTTTCTTGATTGCAGATTTATAACAAGCCATGGTTTTGGATGGATGGATGTATGTATGTAGTAGATGTGATTACAACAAGTCTGAAAGACAATGGAGCCATAGCCTTACGAGTGGCACCTGTTTGCCAGGTTTTCACCATCGCACTTACCCAAGGTGCCACCGGAGTGGTTGTTCACCGTTTGGATGTATGATTTTTCTTTACTATTTTGATGTTTTTGTATTTTCTTCAGGACATTTTTTTGGATGTTTTTGGATTGATTTTCTAGCATGTATGAGAGCCTGATGCTCTGTGCAGCTTATGTATAAAACCTTTTGAGTTGCATGTTGTTGATCGAATCTGCTAGCAGTTCTCCTTCTAAAGTAGCCAACTGATATGCCCCAGACTCAAATACAGCAGTGACAACATATGGACCTAGCCAATTTGATTCAAACTTTCCTTGATGTTCTCGGTTGGGTTGGTTACGAGGATTTTCTCGAAGAACAAGATCACCTACCTCGAATGTACGAGGTCTAACTTGATGATTATAACTTCTGCTCATGCGCTGCTGATAGGCTTTGAGGTGATTGTATTCAGCTTGTCGCTTCTCATCAAGTAGCTCTAAGTCCTGAAGATGGGATACTCTATATGCTTCATCATCGATGAGATTGTGCAAGGAAACCCGCAGTGATGGTATCTCAACTTCAATAGGTAAAATAGCTTTTGCACCATAGACCAATGAGTATGGAGTTGCGCCTGTAGGGGTTCAAATGCTAGTTCGATATGCCCATAGTGCTGGATTCAATTGCACGTGCCAATCATGACCGGCATCATTGACTATCTTCTTTAGGATCCTCAATATGTTTTTATTCGATGCTTCAGCCTGACCATTGCCTTGTGGGTAATAGGGAGTGGAAAAGTGGTGTTGAATGTGAAATTTCTCACAAAGTTCACGGACATCCTGATTCTTGAAAGGAAGATTGTTATCTGTGATGATAGACATGGGTATACCATACTGGCAGATGATGTAATTGAGGATGAATGAGGTGATCTGCTTGCCGGTAACTTGGGTAAGTGGAACAACTTCGATCCACTTTGTGAAGTACTCAATGGTGGTAATAATGAATTTATGGCCGTTGGATGAAGATGGATGGATTTTACCCACAAGGTCAAGGTCCCATTGACAAAAAGGCCATGGTGTCGTGATTGGTTGCAATTCTTGTGTTGGTGCATGTATTAGGTCTCCATGAAGTTGGCATTTCTTGCACTTCCTGACAAAGTAGTAGGAGTCTTTTTCCATAGATGGCCAATAGTATCCATTGCGCAAGAGTTTCTTGGCTAGTGACAAACCACTTGAATGAGTTCCACAAATTCCTTCATGTACCTCTTCCAAGGCCTTTGTTATCTCATCTTGTTCCAGACATTGAAGAAGAGTACCATCAAGACTGCGTTGGTATAAGGTTTTGACAATAATGGTATATCGAGCAGTTTGGCGAATGAAGGTTTTTCGTTGGTTATTTGATTGGTTAGGAGGAAGGGTGTGATCACGGAGATAGGTGTAGAATTCACCGTACCATGGGGATTCAGAACCGACAAGGCAACATATCATCTCAGATTCGGGGATATCATAAGCGGGAATCCAAAGTTGTTCTACCAAGAACTCGTAGCGTGTTGAATTTTGTGGAAGATCTAGGAGAGATGAGATGGTAGCCATAGCGTCAGTAGCTCAATTCTGATCTCTTGGTATCTGTTCAAAGGTGATAGTAGTAAATGATGCCTTTAATTTGTCCACCATGTTTTTGTATGGCATGATTTTATCATCCTTGGTCTGATATTCATCAGTTGCTTGTCGAATGACCAGTTGGGAGTCGCCATATACTTGTAGTTCTTGTAATTTCCATCGTACAACCAGCCTAAGTCCTGTGATCAAGGCCTCATACTCTGCTATGTTATTGGTGCATGGAAATGTGAGCCTGTAAGACTTTGGGATGCTGTCACCTTGAGGTGTGATAAACAGATTGCCTGCCCCTGAGCCATGCCTAGTGTATGAACCATTAAAGTATAGTTTCCATTGTTGTGCTTTAGTGATCATGAATATCTCTTCATCTGGAAATTTGGAAATGAGAGGATGATCGCCTATGAGTGGTGCATTGGCCAACTGATCTGCAATAACTTGTCCTTTGATAGCTTTATGGTCTACATACTTGATGTCAAATTCACTTAGAATCATCACCCATTTGGCCAAGCGGCCTGTCAATGTTGCTTTGCTGAGTAAATACTTGAGTGGATCAATCTTTGCAATGAGTTGTACCTTGTGTGTTAATAGATAGTGCCTCAGTTTAGTGGCAGCCAAGATTACTGCTAGGCAAGCTCGCTCAATAGGTGTGTAATTGAATTCATAGCCCACCAGTGTACGAGAGATGTAGTAAATAGCACACTCTTTCCCTTATGCATTATTTTGTGCCAATAGTACACCCAATGATGTACTTGTTTCTGATATATAGAGTAATAGAGGTCTACTCGGATTTGGTGGGATCAACAATGGCGTATTCATGAGATAATCTTTAAGCATCTGGAATGCTTGTTGGCATCTGGCATCCCATTGAAAGCAGATGTTTTTGTGTAGCAGATGTGTAAAGGGGTGACACTTATCTGCCAATTGTGCAATGAATCTGCGGATGGATTGTAGCCGTCCTTGTAATGTCCTTAGCTAACTAATGTTCTTTAGAGGTGGTATGTCCATGATTGCTTTTACCTTTGTTGGGTCGACCTCAATGCCTTTGCTTGAGACAATGTATCCTAGAAGCTTCCCGGAGGTTACTCCAAAGACACATTTCTTTGGGTTGAGTCGAACATGGTATTGTTCTAGTCTATCAAAGATTTTATCTAATATGTCGAGATGACCTTCTCTGGTGAGTGATTTTGCTAGTAAGTCATCAACATAATCTTCCATCATAGTATGCATCATGTCATGGAAGATGGTGGTCATTGCTCATTGATAGGTCGCTCCTACATTCTTTAGACCGAAAGGCATTACATTCCAGCAGTATGTGCCCCATGGACATGTGAAGGTTGTCTTATGTTGATCCTCTGGTGTTACCTTTATCTGATTGTATCCTGAAAAGCCATCCATGAGTGAAAGCATGGCATGTCCTATTGTTAGGTCCACTATGATGTCGATGTTTGGTAGGGGAAAGTCATCCTTAGGACATGCCTTATTTAGATCTCTGAAGTCAGTACAAATGCGGATGCCCCCTTTTGGTTTGCCGACAGGAACAATATTGGAGATCCAATCTGCATAATCAAATGGTCTAATGAAACCAACATCTAGGAGTTTCTTGAGTTTTGTTTTGACTAGTACTGCAATCTGAGGATGCATCTTACGAAGCTTCTGCTTGACAAGCTTGGCTCCTTCCGCTACGGTGAGGTGATGCATGACTAAATCAGGATCAAGCCTAGGCATGTTTGCATATGACCATGCGAAGTTAATCTAGTGCTTCTAAAAGAACTCTATGAATTTAGGTTGTTCCTCTGGAGTTAAAAGAGATGCCAGATGTATGAGGTGAGGAGTTTCAGGAGTCCCCACATTGTATTCTTTGGTTTCCTTGATGAGAATCATTGATCATTCCCGTTGTGTGCTGCAGGGAAGGATGTCAAACCTTTCATCCTCAGGCGCCTCAAAGAGGTTTTCACCGTTGGATATGCTCTTTCTTTTTACTTTTGTTGAATCAAACAGTGCCACGGTGTGGTTTTCACTAGAAGATCCATGTTTTATTATTATATTTTTGTAGCTGAAAGGTTTGGCATCCACCCCGAAGTATGCTACGCTATTAAGTTCTATGGCGAATCCAGCTTTGTGATCCTCGCTTGGCAGCTTATCCCTTAATTCCAAAAAGTCAATGATGGCCTCATTGTTTTGGAAGAGGTCAAGACATGGGGGATTTGGTTGGCTCCATTCAATGAGTTCAGGATGGATAATGGGCATTACTTCATCGATTAGGTTAAGCTCGTTAGATGTATCAGTGAGGGTTAAGATGTTATGGTGAAGGTCATTGATGGTACTCTCCCTATCAGAATTAGGCGTAGTATGTGACGTAGGGTCTATGGAAGAAGCTTCCAGTTCAAGAACCCAAGAAGTCTTTATCTATGCTTCTCCATAAATAGGGATGTCTTTGCGGGGTGGAGGTGGTGATGTGTCTTCCTCATTTGAAGTGTTAAGCTATATGGAATCAAATTCCCACTCATGTGAGTCAGTCTCTGAGTTGCTTTCCAGCATCCGATTACTATACCATACTGGGATGTCCTTTGTGTTAAACACTGCAGGTGTGATCGGTTGATGTACCTTTGTAGATGAAATGATCGGTGCTACAGGAAGAATTATGGGGATCAATGAATCCGATATGGGGAGTATCGGTAATATTGACTCAGCTACTTCTGCTAGAACTGTTGGTGTCATAGATACTGCTATGGGTTCTGATATAGTTGTTGTTGCTAATGGTGCTATTGATGTTATTGCTGCTGGTGGTGGGATTACTGGTTCGATTGGTGGGACAACTAGCGTTGTAGATGGTTGTGTTGGGATTTTGAGCCTCAGTGGGGCAATTGCGATGGTGTTTGATGTTGCTTTGATAATAAAAGGTACCCTCTTTGCAATAGGTTGATATAGTGGTTTGTTGGGTTTTCCTTTCAATCGGAGCTTAGGAAAGATCTCCTTTTCAAAGCCTAGGCCTATATTACATTTGGGCTTTAATTCTGGCAGCAGTGGTTCATGTCTTCCTTGTTTGCAAGGTCCCAAAGCACTCTGACCATCATAACCCATTCTTTGCATAATGAGTAGGCCTTTTCCATATTGATCAGTGGGAAGTGTAGCTTGCCGCATATCAGTGGTGATGGGATCTTTATAGATCCATTCTGCTAAGTCCTCATCTTTGGTTTCTTCTTCTTGACTCTTCCCAAGGATGAAAGGCGTCAAAGCACATGCTGGCGTGATCAGTGGTTGATGAAGTAATTGTTGCGGTTTGCCATGTGTTCTAGGAGAAATGGGCATTTGTCCCACACAAAAGAGTTGACTTAAGTTGTATTACCTAGGACCTTCCTTTGCTATTTTCATCTTAATCTTTTCTTGCTTGGGTATAGTGGTGTTTGAACTGGCAAGAGAGGCTGGACTTATATATGATGTGGAGGAAATGGCTTCTCTATTGTTAGGAATGGTAATCTCTGGTTGATGACTGATATTATGACAATATGCAAAGGGATTTGCATCACCCAGGATTGTGATCTCTACACCGTTATGTGGGAACTTGATACATTGATGGTAGGTAGATGGAACGGCTTGCATGGCATGTATCCAAGGTCTTCCTAACAATAGATTGTATGGCAGAGGAAGGTCCAGAACCTGACAGATGATGTGCTTCACCACAGGGCCCACTCGGATTGGTAGTACCACAACTCCTTTGGATGAATGCTCTACATCATCATAGGCTTTAATTGTGATCTTCTTACGGGGATCCACTGATTCTATTGCATATCCCAAAGTGGTGACCAACTGCAGTGTACAAATATTTAAGCCTAATCCATTGTCGATCAAGACTCGCTTGATCCTATGTTGGTTGATAAAGCCTTCAATGTGTAGCGAAGTGTAATGAGGTTGCTGAAAGGAAGATTTGTCACTTTCGGAAAAAGTGAGACAAGGTGATGACCTTAGACTTCCAACCATGGCTTGAAATTGGTCTGTATTCAAGTTTGCAGGGACTGACACCTCTTGGAGAGCTTGATCCAAAATTGTTTTATGAGATGGAGATAGACGCAATAGCTCTAAAATGGATATAAGCGCAAGCATTTTGCCTAATTTTTCCATAAGATTGTACTAGTTTGGTATGGAGGTGATGCCTTGTGGAGCTTCCTTTATGGTAACCTTGTCGCAACGTGTAACAACATTGCAATTGGAGCTGGGATTTTTTATGGTTATAGTTGCAATTTGCTCACTAGCATCATACAAGTGATTTACAGTATAATTATACGCAGCCTGTGTATAATCAATGGTAGTGCCTCTCCTAGAAGTGGAAGGACCCCTTTGATCTTGTGATGGAAGTGGATTTTTGAACATAAGATGATCATTGTTTGTTGTTTTTGGGTCATGCCCTTCGATTTCAATTTCACCTCAGTCAATAAGATCCTGAATAAGATCTTTCAATCTGTGACAATTACTTGTCTTGTGTCCTCTCCCTTGATGGAAATCACAATATTCAGTATCCCTCCACCATGCAGGTTTGACTTGAGGTTCATAGTTTGATGTTTTAGGTAGAGTTACCAAATTTTGAGAAACCAGTTGTCGCAACACTGTTTCGATGGGTTCCCCTAAGGGAGTGTATGTTCGTTTTTGTTTTTGTTGATGAGGTCTAGGTTCATTGTGAGATGTGATGTGACCTTGATTTGAAGGAACAACTATGTTAGTATGAGGTGGGGGATTCTGTCCTGCAAATCGAACTACAGGTTGTGCACTTTTGATAGTTCTTGCATCCACAACCCCGTCATTGACAACATTTTTGTTTTTGTTCCAGAAGTTAGGCTTGTCACTATTGAAGCATAGGCAAGGACCATCCTTTGGTTCATTATAGATTTTGATAAGTCCTTTCTTGATGAGAGCTCGCTCACATTTTAAGCCCTTGGTGATCATGTCATTAAAAGAGTATGTGTCTTTGACATCCAGGTGAAACTCCATTTCTTCGTTTAAGTTGGAAATAAATATTTCCACTAGTTCTTGTTCAGGTAACTGAAGAGAATGTCTGCTAGACATTTGACGCCATCGTTGCAGGAATACTGAGAATAGTTCAGCTGGTTTTTGTTTAGTGTTACATAGATCAACCATGGTGATTTCACGTTCAATGTTATGAGAGCAATGTGCCAAGAACTTCTGAACTAGCTCTTCAAAGGTCCTAATGCCACCTGGTAGTCGGGAAAACCATGATGTGGTTGTTCCTCCCAAGCTTTGGGGAAAAAGTCACATTAGGTATGTGTCCTCATATGCCACTTCGAGGCAAGCTGAATGAAATTCTCTGACATGATCGGGAGGATCTCCCTTTCCTCTATATTTTTTGAATTTGGGTGTTTTAAATCCTCGTGGAAAAGGTGGCATATAAAGATTCTTATCAAAGGGATAGGGACAAATGTCATTGAGTTAAAATTGATTAGTCTTTACACCACTATGAAGTTGTTGGGCAAGATTTTCAACTTGTTGCCACAACATCTCTATTTCATTTGGAGGAGGAGGTGGTCGGTTACCTCAAGGAATGTTATATCTGATGGGATCTCTTCCTCTTTCTTCTTCATGGCGACTTTTTCATTCTAAAGCTTGTCTTAATTGGGCAAGATCAAAGTCAGAGGGGAGCTTGGCTCCTTCTTGAGCGAGCTTCAAAAAGTGAGCATCCACAGTGCTCCTGAGTATTTCATCAAAAAGTTTGTTAAAGAGAAGGTTATGCTGGGCCCTTTCTATTGTTGCAGGAGTAGGAGTACTTGGGTTCTTGTCATTCGCATTTCTTCCAAGTGCTTCTTGAAATTCATTGATATTTTCCTCCTCTTCTTCTTCAATTTCTATTTCTCGTTGCCTTGACTGTGATCGGGTATGAGCCATTTTGTTTACAAGTTTTTGTTGAAGTTGGGTGAAAATGATGATGAGTTGTTGATGAAATGAAAGATTGATGGTTGGTGAATTGTTTTGCATGTGGATCTCTAGCACTTAAAGGTAGATGTGACCGAAATTCTTTTTTTGAATTGCTTGTTTGTCTTTGATAAGGTTTGATGTGATAAGGTTTAGAGAAATCTGAGATGTGTCTCTTAGGATGAGCTTATCCTAGATGTAGAAACAATCTAAAAAGTGATGGGATGTGTTTGATTCAAGCAATATCCAAAAGAGAACTTAGGACAAGAACCTCTTAATGTTTTGAGAGTTCAACGGATTGATGATGAAGGGATGATGTATGTGTTTATGGTGAAAATGGATAACAATAATAACAAAATTGAAAGGCTAAATGAATTCAACCACCAAACCCTAGCCTAACAACAACAAAGATCCACCATAACATATGAAGATTACCTAAGACAATGCAAATCAAATGAAATCAGAAAGATTATACCATCACATGTCCACTAGGGTTTTGATCTCCATTCTTCCTATCTTCATTGATCTTGTTTGATATGCTTGCTCTCAAATTTTTGTATGCACAAGAGCTCAACAAAGAACGGAATGTGGTTGCAAGTGGTATTGTAGTGTAGCCAAGTACTCCAAAATCAGTCATTAGGGTTTGACAATGAAGAAAGCATCTCCTTAAATAGAAGACACAATAAGAAATGGAGGGTTAAGATTGAGAGGTGTAAAAAGAGAGGTCGGCTAGGATTAGAGGGTAGGTAGAAGAAATACCAAAATAATGAAAGAGGTAGGTAGTGTAGGAAATAAGAGATGAATGACATGTGTCATGTGTAGAAAAAAATAATGAATTAATTAAATGAATAAAGATTTATTTAATTAATAGAAGAAGTAGGACAATTAAATAAATAAAATATTTATTTAATTTAGGAAAGGGATAATTTAAATAAATAAATGTATTTATTTAAATGAGAAATAAGGCTAGAAGAGGATAAATGAATTAATTAAATAAATAAAGATTTATTTAATTAATAGAAGAAATAGGCTTAGATAATTAAATAAATAAAATACTTATTTAATTAGACATGACAATTTTGGGTGTCTACAGTATGAATGAGATAATGGATGAAATGTTTTAACTTCAATAAAAGCTTTGTGTCACAAATGGAACAAACTCTACCTCTTCCCTTTCGGGCGTTGGTGGCGTTTCTCGAGCTATGTTGTATGTGATACAAACATTTGGGAAGAAGTTGGGATTAATCTTGCCTCCTTGGTTTTTGTGATAACTCAAAGCTCTATATTGCATAAAAGCTCTGCGGTTTAATGATTCTAAATCAAATTCGTTTGTTTTGCCTTCAAGGTAGAGACGCATGTGACGTAGAAAAAATCTATGAGAGACAAAGATTTGTCTATTTAGATAGAAGAATTTCCTCCTTTTGATCAAAGCCTTTGAGCTCAATGGTCTTCTTTTCAACTTGATGTTCTGATGATGATTCTTCTTTTTCAAGATGTGAAGAATGGTCATAAAGTTTGATACTTTTCTTTGTTTTTAATCTTTTGGTTGTTTTTGAAAGATGTTTGGTTGGATGAATACTTTTTTTGATTTTTGGATCTTATGATGTTTCTTTGACAAGAAAACAAAGCAAGCACACAAACACAAGAATGTTGCCTTAAAAGGCACAAATGAGTATGGGTCTAGATCAACCCAATCCTTGGACTTTTCATGACCCTTGTATTTAAGTGTATTTTAGGTGTTTTTCATTCCAAAGCTTGAAGTCGGATCAATTTGTACTTGGTCTTGACTAAAACGAAAACACTTCAAACACTTTGTATCCGTAAGGTCGAATGGCCAGTTGTGATAAATTCAGCCCACATCTTGATATTTCTTCGACTTTGGTACTACATACCTTATGAATCCCGCAGTGGCATGTAAGGATGTGATATACTAAGTCTTGCGCGAGCATAACAAATAGATGATCCCTATGATGGGGGAGTCACCACTTTCGTCAAGCCACAAGTGACTTTTCAAAAAGCTATGTTTCTTCTCAAGGAAATATGTACGGTGAGTATCTTGGGAGCAAAACCATCTATGGTCTTGCACTGAATTATATCACAAATATCCTCAATCAATAGAATGGGTGGGCTACTAATTAAAGGTGTTTAGTCATTTTCGATGTCTTTGGACATAAGTTCATTCTGCAGTGACTCACTTAAGAGCCTTGTAACTTGTGGTGGGGCCCATTTGTCCTTTCAGCAAGTTAAACTATAGGAACAACTATAACCAAGGCTACAACTTTCTCTCTCACCTGATTTCTATAGTGGCTCGAAGGATTTACCGCGCGAGGTCATTCCCAAGAGTGATGTGTCTCTTGGCAGGACTCTCTTAAAAAGATAAAATTTTGAGTCTTACTAACACTTTTCTCTTGCACCTAGGACCACAAAAGCCAAGAGAGAGGATAGTGTGTGTTAGAAGTAGGACCACTCAACCAACTCTTTTGCACAAGTGTGCCAAACACGAAATGCACTTGTTCTTTTTAACTTGCCATCGCAATGTGTTTTAACTATTTGGAGATGTTGCTCCAACAATCATGGTGTTCTTTTTAACTTCAAAATGCAAAGTGATTGAGTAAACTAGAACTTTGAAAATCCTGGTCAACTTAATTTGAAGCATGTATGCATGAAGGAAAATCACTTTGCAAAAATTGAAACAAGTTGATTGTGAGTTTCATTTGCACCAAAATTGAAGTGTGGATTGTAAATTTTTGCTTAAATTTGATGCTAGAAATAAATTTGTCTTGTTAATTTTAAGCACCAAATGAAAAATTGAGCCTAAAATTGCAATAAACAAAGTTGTTTTGTTCAATTTTAGAGCACCAAATACAAAATTTGATCCTAAGCTTGCAAGAAAGCAAATTTTGTTTTGTTCAATTTTTAGAGCACCAAAAACAATTTTTTGATTTTTAAGGAAGTTGGCTTTAGACCTGCACAAGAAACGAACAGTTAGTAAAAACCGAACCTATGGTGGGCTTCTACAAGCCTAAGAATTTTCACTCTTTCAATTACAGGGTCTTTTTTACAACGTTCTATTACAATAGCGCTACTCTGTGTTTAAACAAAAGTGCTATTTAACACAAACACGCTAATAAAGACGCAACTTTTCGTACTAATTTCCTTGTTTTTCGGTACGTTTTATGGTTTGTTTTTTATTTTTCCGATTTTCGACTTTGCGTTTTAGCGCTTTTTCTCTGTAAGTTTGGGGATTTGCTAAAAAGGTTTTCGCTTTTGTTAATTTAGTACTGATGCTCTGCAAAAAGGGCAAGTGTTAGATCAAAACCTGTGGTAGTATAACAAACAAACAACAAGAAACAAGTGTTAAGGTTAGTGTTATTCAACCAAAGATCAACCTAAGCAGGCATATCAAAAGAGACACCAAGAACAAAGTAAAACATTTAACTACGAATGTAAATGCAAGAAGACATCTCCAAATGCCTTCTACCATACTCTTGGCTCCTTCTCCTTTGTTCCTCTCCTCTCCAAGTTCCAAAATAGTGTAGCTCTCAATAGCTTTTTGCACTATGGATGCTTATGGAGGTTTGAGATTGAAGTATTTGCTCTAAATGTGAATAAAAAGCTAATAGTATGCTATTAATACTAAAATGATTTATTTTAACCAAAATGACAATATATGAGTTGATTATGCTAAATGCTCTCTAAAAATGCCTATAGCTTAAATGCATACAAGTTTTCAAGATCTGGATTATGAAGAAATGGGCTCTATTTATAGGGAAAATGGAGCAATGGATGGTTGAGATTGAGTAATCTCAACAAGGGTCAAGATTGAAGGTTTTAAGATCCATGTGAGGGCTTTCAACCCAATCCCAAGATGACAAGTGTCAATGTGAGATAGGTTGAGAGGAGAGGGAATAAGCATTAAATGCTTGACATGACTGTGGGAGTTAACTTGGGGGTTAAGGTCAAGGTTAGTTGTATGAATAAACTCTTTATTCAAAGAATAAAGCTTTTATCCAATGGATAAACTCTTGTGCAAAGGCAAAAGGGACAAACATGGTCAAAGCAATAAATGCTTGAGGAGACACATGAGTGCAAGTTGAAATAACCATAAATGGTTATGTAAGAGCCATTAATGGTCATGTAAGAGCCATTAGTGGTTTTGGAAGACTTTGGAGGTTAAATTGTTGAACACACAAAGCATTAAATGTTTTTCAAAGACTTTGAAGTCTTTGAGAAGTGACTCCATGTTGCTTAGGAATGTGACAAGAATTAGGGAATGGATTAGGCTAATTAGGAAGGGGTTAGAAGAATCTAGAAGGGGATTAGATTTGCAAATGGGTTTGGTGGGTGAGGGAAAAATAGGATTTTAATTAAAATAATTTAATTTATTTCAATAAATGTGTGCAAGTTGCATTTGTAGGAAAATGCAAATGGGGGGGGATAAATGATTTAAATAAATGTTTGATTTAATTTATTTAAAAGAGGAATAGGGGATTAAATGAAATAAATATGATTTATTCATTTAATTGATTTGAATTTGGTTTAATGAATTAATTAAAATAAATTGAATAATTTATTTAATTAATAGGAGAATGTTTTGAAGATGAATTAATTAAATATTAATTAATTAACTGATGGCTAGTGGATTTTTAATCAAATAAATAGGAAATATTCATTTAATTAAATTGGACAGATTTATGTGACTACAAGTACTTTTGAATGTTTTGTTACCGCTTTTGTTTAGAATGTTAGCACTTTTAAAGACTTATCGCTTTTAATCCATGTGTTCATGCATATGTGAAAAAGGTTAGCGCTTTTAACTGTTTTAACGCTTTTGACTTGTGTATTAGCGCATATGTTAAAAAGGTTAGCGCTTTTTTATGATTTAGCAACTGTGGTCGATAGAATAGCGATTTTGTCTTGAAGAATAGTGCATATGCTTTAGATGAATTTTTTTGATTTTGTTCATGTTAAAATTCAGTGAGATGATCTGATTTAGGAATTTTGATGCACAAATATGATAGAGAGGTATTCAATTGATGTCTTGATTGATAGAAATTTTTGATAATTTTGATTGATAGGATAAACGATCGATTGATTTGATTGGTAGATTAATAGATTATCTCTAAGAGACTGATCCAGTCTCTGATAAAGAGCATAATAGAGTTTGATTGAACTCATTGATTAATAGAAAACCATGATTGATAGTTTTAGGATGATTTTGATAGCCTGATTTTCTTGGTTGAAAATATTTGATCGATTCTTGATGTGATAGATCATTTGTTTGATAGATTAGTGATCTCTTAAATTTGATAGATAGATAATTGATAGAGATCAAATTCTCTTATTAAACAAGAGAAGCTTGATATTCTCCAGTGTCGAGAGAAATTCCTGGACATGCGACATTTAGTGTCAGAGCTTACACGGGCTGAGATTAGACATATAGATGCTTGCGAATTACGCCATTTGTTATACATGTTTGATATTACCCATAATAAGGGATTGTTGACTGCCTTAGCAGAGAAATGGAATAGCGAGCATAACACTTTCCACCTGCCCACTAGTGAGATTAGTGTTACACTCGAGGATGTCTACAGGATTCTTCACATCCCCGTGACTGGTGAGTTAGTCCAGTATGGTTTTTCAGGATCTTGGAGGGACAGAGGCTTGCAGAGCCATATTTGGTTATGAGAGCATTTCCAAAGGAGAGATCCGATGGGAGGATATGATCATGTACTACGAGACTCTCCCAGTGATTCTTGTAGGTTTGATTGGTGGATTCATCTGTCCAGACAGGAGATCTCAAGGTTTCATTATTGGTTGGGGTGAGATTCTATAGAGAATGATGCAACATCAAACTAAATATGCATGGGGTGTTTTCATGCTTGCTCATTTGTATCATGATCTTCATCAGGTTGTTTTCGATGACAATGCTAATCTATCTACAGGATGCGCACTTTTACAGATCTAGTGTTGGGAGCATATTGTTGTTACTTGGCCTATCCATAATAGATTTCATGGTGAGAGGCAGCCATATGTCCATTTATATGTAGGTATCCTTACTCAGTATAAGCTGGGTAAGATGGAGTATTGGCGTTCGATTCTAGATTCATTAGATAGCATCATTTGGAGACCCTATATTGATTGTGAGCCATGGATAGATGATGCACAGACATTACCATATATTTTGCAGAGTAGATATTTGATTGGTCGTACTCCATACATTGTTGAGCAATAGTTGATGAGTCATATTTTGAGACAGTTTGGTATCATTCAGCACATGCCTATTGGTGTCACTATATATGCATGACAGTACAAGGATGGGTGAGATTGGGGACCTTCTTTGTCATTTGAGATAGCACGCATAGAGTTTATGGCTACTCCTAAGGTAGCTTGTGATTTGAGATTACACACTTTAGATCATGGGGTCACTAAGGATTATGCTCAGTACATGCTTGCACACCCTTTTCCTCGTATTACTGATCCAGCAGACCCTCCTCCTAGCTCAAGAGATGAGGAGGATGATTAAGATGATCCCATCATTAGGAGACGGAGACAGAGACAAGATCTTAGATATGCTCAAGAGGCCAGAGGTCAGGGAGATGAGGAAGGAGATGGAGGCGGAGGCGGTAGGAGACCCAGACAGAGAGGAGGTCGATTGAGAGTCCGTGGAGGACCTTTTGGACCGATTGGTCGGGTTGGGAGACCACTTCCCATGGGGGGAGAGATGCAGGATGGCTTGGGAGGGATATAGACAGGACAAGTATGAGATCAGTGAGAGGATTACCCTCTACAGGAGGAGGCAAGAGCACTAGACTAGATGACAGTTGCGAGAGAGGCATTGATTTTGGTCAGATTCAGCCAGACCCTAGGGTTATTGCATCTCATGGTGGAGAGGAGGAGAATTTAGAGGCTCATGTTCCTCTCATTAGATGATGGGTTTTTGAGGGCTACTTAGGTTGAGATTCTAGCAAGTGGAGAGGGAGATGGAGATGAGGGGATTCGTGATGATGTTACTCAGAAATATGTACCAGAGCAGGAGACCTTGGATAGACTCATAGCATAGATAGATCAGCTTAGGGCACAGGTGCAAACACTTATGACAGAGAGAGATAGTGTTGTTAGAAGATAGCAGGATACTTGGGGTATTCTTGATCACATTCAGCAGGTTGGATCTAGCACTCTCTCAATCGAAACCATCAGAGAACTATTTTCAGGCTATGAAGGAGACAACACATTGGCGACGATTATATGAGGATTTAGTTATAGAGAGACAGAGGGAAGGTAGCTATCATACTACTGTGAGGATGGATACTAGCAGCGATTGAGTCATGGGACCTCCTTAGAGGAGTGGTGATCGGGGGGAACAACCATCTGGAGGATCTTCTTGCCCACAACCACAGAGACAGACAGAGTCAGGTGGTAGTGGCACAGGACAACCTTAACTTGATTTATATTGATGAGGCACTTGTATTTTATTATTGATCTGATATCATTGTATTTATTTTTTTATGATGATATATATGCGGACATGGACTCTATATGATGATATCTGGTTTATTATGCATGTCACTCTATGTGATGATGATCTATATGCATTGATTACATGGATGATGTTATGATGATCTTTTCTTTCCTTTATTTTCATGATGATGATGCTCTATATGATGCAATAATGATGAAATGCAAATGATTTTGATTTTTGATTTTTGATTTTTGATTTTGATGATCATGGATGCAAATGAAAATGATCATTAACTTAAATGATATTCTTTACTTAAATGGTGCAAATGCAATGATCTATATGAGAATGCAAATGAATGTTGATTTTTTTATTTATTTTTAATGTGTATGCATATAATGATTTGAAATGCAAATGATCCACATAAAATATTTTTTATGCTTATATGTAATGCTTATAATGATTATGATGAATGAATCTAAATGCAAAGATGCAACTAAATGACTTTAATGGTAAAAAATGAACTTAAAATGATAATGATCCTAATGCAAATAAAAATGATGATTTACTACATGATTATGAAATCCACTTAATGGAATGCAAACTAATGCAACGATTGAAATGCAACTAAATGAAATGAATGATGATAATTTAAATGATTCTAAAGATAAATTCACCTACAATGATCAAATGCAAATTGTTTTTGTTTGTCCAAGTATACTCAATATTTATTTATGATTGTTGATCTCTGAATGGAATGAAATGCTTATAATGCAACTGACAATGAATGATTATAATGCAGATGAATAATGAGCTAATCTAAAATGATCTAACTAAAATGATACTTCCATTCTTCATATGTTGTCTTATAACAATGCTTGATTTCATCATTAAGCTTTAAAAATTGTTGTAAGAAAATACAAGCAACTTGACATAATGATTCAAGTTGACCTGAGTATTTCTTACATGGATTTTGATATAGAAAGTTTATACAAGTAACTTGATATAATGAATCAATATATTTCTTGCAAAACAGACAAGGATTATCTCCTTTCATGCATGACTCAGAACGTCCTCCTTGATCTTTTGTCGATCATATCCTTAGACAAGTACATACCTTAATAAGAGATAAACCACAGACAACAAACAAAGAAAATAATTATACCCCATCATATCTTTTCTAGTCATGGACATCCTTGAGTCGCATAGAGTACATGATTAGAAATAAAATCAAGATATAAATATTGAATCTTGTATGTCATTCACATGTTCTCATGGTCATTAACTGATATAATTATCTTCATGAATGATCATTGATAATCTTTTATTACTTGTTGGTTGATTCTTTATTTTTTGAGTTTCACAATTCAGTTATTACAAAATGCCTTGATCTTCCTTGCCTTGTTGCTCATTATCTGTTTCAAAACCCTAGGTGTTTTGGATTTTCAAAGATTCAAAAGTTCACCTTAGCAAAAGGATTTATGATTTTGCCTCCAGCGGAAACAAAACTTTATTATGGATGTATGAATTGATCAAGATCCAAACCATGGTGGGATAAAATGTAGTTATGATTCATTCTGATAAAATCTAAGACAGTGACTACACTAAGTATGTCAAATATTGATAATTGTTGGTAAGTTGTATATTTCCTGCTAGTGGTTCAAAGCAAATGGTTGTGAAAGATAAATATATGAGCTAAGATAGATGGAAGAGATAGATGCAAATAGGATGGAGTGGATAGGTGTGCGAAGCAATCTCATAGATGGAAGAACTCACTTTTTAGACAGTGCCTATTTACCAGGTTTTCACTGTCTAAATTTATTGCATTTTTTCCATATTTTGATTTGTTTCTTCTATTTTCATTGTTTTATGCTTTTTAGGGATTTTCTGCTTTTCTAATTTTTACTAACTTCTTTAGGACTTTATATTCTTTTTACTGATTTCTTCAGGACTTTATATCTCAAGCATAAAATCTCTTGAGATGGATGGAATTGATAGGTTCATCAAACAAATAAATTTTAGGGGTAGATAACTTGTATTCTCATGAGCCATATGTTGCTACTATGACAAAAGGACCTAACCAATTTGGTTCAAATTTTCCCTTCTTTTCTCGGTCTTGTTGATTTCTCGGATTCTCCCTTAGAACTATATCTCCAATCTGAAAAATTTGTGGCTTGACTCTGTGATTATAAATTCTTGCCATTCTCTGTTGATATGCCTTCAAATGATTTGTTGCATTTTGGTGACGTTCCTAAATCAGCTCAAGTTATTCAAGTCTAGAGACTCGTTGTTCTTCTTCTGGTATAAGACCTTTCAAGGAAACTCATAGAGAAGGTATCTCTACTTCTACTGGTAATATGGCTTCTAATCCATAGACTAAACAATATGGAGTTGCCCTCGTTGGTGTGTGAATGTTGGTTCAGTATTCCCAAAGAGAAGGATTTAGCTAAATGTGTCAGTCTTTACTAGCTTCATTGAATGTTTTCTTCGGGATTTTTAAGATAGTTTTGTTTGATGCCTCAGCTTGACCATTTCCCTGTGGATAATATGGTGTAGAAAACCTATGTTGGATATGGAATCGCTCACATAGTTCCTTTACATCTTGATTCTTAAATGATTGTCCATTATCAGTGATAATGGTCATAGGAACTCCATAGCGATAGATTATATAATTCAAGATGAATGATGATATTTGTTTTCCTATCACTTTCCTCAAAGGTACTGCTTCAATCCATTTAATGAAATACTCAGTAGTAGTCAGAATGAACTTATGTCCATTAGAGGATGAAGGGTTTATCTTACCTACCAAATCAAGATCCCATTGGGAGAATGGACATGATCCTGCCATAGGATGCAATTCTTATGCTGGTGCATGAATGAGATTCCCATGGATCTAGCACTATTTGCATTTCTTAGTATATGTGAATGAATCTCTCTCCATAGTAGGCCAATAGTAACCCATATGAATAAGTTTCTTAGCCAGCGTTAATCCACTTGAGTGTGTGCTACAAATACCTATGTGGACTTCGTTAAGAACTTTCTCAGATTCTTCTTGTTCAAGACATCTCAATAAAGTGCTATCTAGACCTCTCCTATATAAGGTATCAACAATAATAGTATAGTGGGATGACTGACGGATAAAATTTCTTATTTGATTCTGGGATAGGTCGGGAAGAAGGATATTCTCTTTTAAGTATTTATAAGTTCGGTCGTATAAGGATTGATCGGTTCAAGATATATGGAAAATCATGTGGGTATGTTGGGATTTAATGGTAGGTTTCAAGATATCTTCCACCAAGGATTCATAACGTTGTTGATTCTCCTGATTCTACAAGAGATATATTATTGTAGCCATTGCATCTGCTGCTTTATTCTCATTTCTTGGGATCTGAGTGAATGATATTTCTTCAAAGTATTTAAATTATTCTACCAACTATTTGTAAGGCATGAGCTTGCCATCCTTAGTTTGATAATCATCATTTATTTGGTTGATTATAAGTTGTGAATCACCATAAACATGTAATTCCTTAAAGTTCCATTCAATAGCCATTTTGAGCCCAATAGTCAATGCTTCATATTATGCAGTATTGTTTGTGCATGGAAACTACAGTCTAGATGATTTTGGAATTGTCTGTCCCTGAGGCATGATGAACAAAATTCCAGCACCTAATCCATATTGTGTATAAGAACCATAAAAGTACAACTCCCAAAATTTTGTACTTATTGTCAGAATGTCTATATCAGGAAATTTAATGTGCAATGGTATGTCATCTTGTAAGGGTGCTTCATCTAATTGATTAGAAATGACTTGTCCTTTGATAGATTTTTAATCAACATATTCTATATCAAACTCACTTAGTACCATAACCCATTTTGCTAGCCTTCCTGTCAAAGTTGACTTGTTTAGCAAATACTTTAGTGGATCTATTTTTGCTATCAATTTTCCATAATGAGTCAGCATATAATGTCGCAGTTTTTGAGTTGCAAATACAACTAGTAGGCATGTCTTCTCTATTGATGTATAGTTCAATTCATATCCTACAAGTGTTCTACTGATGTAATACATTGCTCTTTCTTTACCTTCTTCATCATGTTGTGTTAAAAGAGCTCCTAATGATACATTTGTCACTGAGATGTAAATCAAAAATGGTTTCCCTTTGATTGGTGATACAAGTACTAGAGGATTCATCAAATATTCTTTAATTTGCATAAAATCTTCTTTACACTTCTGATCCCATTTGAATGGAATATTCTTATGTAAAAGATGAGTGAATGGATGACATCTATCTACTAACTGAGAGACAAATCTTCTGATTGATTGCAATCTTCCTTGTAAAGAATGCAATTGACTTATGTTTCTAGGTGACTCCATTTCCATGATAGCTTTGACCTTTTCTGGATCTAATTCAATTCCACGAGCAAATATAATGTACCCAAGAATTTTTCCAGAGTTTACTCCAAATGCACATTTCTTTGGATTTAATCTTAACTGATATTGTTCAAGCCTAGCAAAGATCTTGCTCAAGATGCTCAAATATTCTTTCCTGGTATGGGATTTTGCAAGTATATCATCTACATAATCTTCCATAAATGTATGCATCATATCATGGAAAATTATTGTCATGTCTCTTTGATAAGTTGCTCCTGAATTCTTAAGCCCAAATGGCATAACATTCCATCAGCAAGTACCCCATGCACAGATGAATGTTGTCTTTTCTTGATCTTCAGGGGCAATTCTTATTTGATTGTATCCCAAGAATCCATCCATTAATGAAAACATCTCATGTCCTGCTGATAAGTCCACAATTATATCAATAATGGGTAGTGGGAAATCATCTTTGGGATATGCCATCTTCAAATCTCTAAAATCGGTGCAGACTCATATGCTTTTATCTGGCTTTGACACTGGCACAATGCTTGAAACCCATTCTGTATAGGAAATAGGTCTTATGAAACCCATATCCAATAGTTTCTTTAGCTCATCTTTTACAAGGAGAGCGATGTGTGGATGCATCTTCCTTAGCTTTTGTTTAACTAGTTTTTCTTTTAGATCTTGATGCATGATAAGATCTGGATCAAATCTTGGAATGTCTAAATAAGACCAAGAAAAATTTACCTATCTTTGTCTGAAGAATGCTATGTACTCTTTCCTTTCTTCATCTGATAATGATGCAGCGGGATTAAGTATCTTGGGATCCTTTGTTGTGCCAATGTTTACTTCTTTTGTTGGCTCTATTAGAATCAAATACCACTTCTTAAAACATGCAGGCAGAATGTCAAATTTTCCATCTTCTGGCACCTCAAAGAGGTTTTTGCCTTCAAATTCATCCTTTATTTTTCCTCTTGATTGATCTAGTGTTGCCATGAAATGGTTTTCAACAATAGGTCTTTTTCCTTGTTTTATTTCAATTTTCCAACTGAAAATTTTGGCATTCTCTTGATTGCAAGAAACATTACTTGATTCTGCGATGGAAGATATCTTAGGTGTTATGGGTTCGATAGCATTAAGGTATAAAAATAATTCATGGTCATTGGAAAAGACATACAATTCAGGGTTTTCTAGGTTATCCCAATCAATGAGTTTTGGATGAAGAAGGGGTAAGTCATATTCATCGTCATTGTCAGGTGCTTCAAGGTTCATGACATAATAGTTATAATTTGGTGTAGAGTAGGTAATGTCATAGATAGAATGCTCTTGAGGATAGTCTCTCCCAAGTGCTCTCCAATCAGTTCTAACAAAATCAGTATTAGTATTTTGTGGTTCACAATTAGGTGATTCTTCATTTGACGTTTGTCCCTCAAACGAATGGACTATATCAACACATACATCTTTAATACTGCAAGTTCCTTCTTGATTAATTTCAATAGATTCATTTATATTTTGAAGTTGACATACTTGTGTACATGACATAGAGGATCATTTTGTTGTCTTTTGTCTTCTCTCGAACTCAGCTTCTTCTGGACTAATAGTCAATCCTGCTTGACTATCTATTTATTCTTCCATGGTTCTTCCATACCTTGGTACGTCTTGCTCATCATTTGATAGAAATCTGATATTTCATGATATTTGATGAATAACTGTTTGTGTTTCTTGTGGTGTTACTTTTGTTCTTTTTCATCCTCTTTCTTTTGTTGTTTTATATATGCCTCTTTCCTCTGAATTCTGACTTCTTCTTGTCTTCTTTCTAACTCTATCCTTAGTTTTGTGAAAGATGAGTCTTCATTTGTAATAGCTTCTTATTCTTCATCATTTTATTCACTTGATACACTAGATGATAGATCTAGAACCCATTCATATTCATTTGAATCTATCTCTAAACCATTGTCTAGGATTACACCATTATACCATACAGGAATATTGTATGGTGCAAACAGTTCTTTGATTTTGGCCATCTCTTCTTTCACTGCTTCTGGAATATCGTGCTTAGATTCAACACTTGTTTGTATTCCTTGAACTTATTTGCAAGATTCTTCTTCTCGTTTGATTGCAAGTTCTTCATGTTGTTTCTCATATTCTTCTTGTTTTTGTTTGTTGGCTACTATTTATGTTGCTTGGTGTAGCTTTTCTTGCCATGGTTCTTCTTTAGGGACTACTTTCTTTCTCCACCTTGGCTGTTGATAATTGTTTTTTTTTGCTTTGATTTTGGATATCCAAGTCCTGATTTATCTTCTTTAGATTGTGAGTGAGGACAAATAGGTTCTGAAATACCTTCTTGTTGCTTACCAATTGGTCCTTTTCCTTCATATCCCATTTTTTTCATGATCTTATAACCATTGTCATATTTCTATATGGAAATATTGACTTCTGCAGCAGCTGCTATAGTTTCATTCTCATCTTTGTACAACCAACTAATAATGTCCTTGTCTTCAGTTTATTCTGCAAGTGTTCCAACTCTAACAAATGCTTCGTCAAACATTTCTACTGATTTTTCTGAGATCCATGGTTGAACATTTGTAGGCTTTCCATATGATTTAGGTGAAAGTGACAAGCTATGTAAAGAATATTTTCCCATTCCTTCATCATTTAATTTGAGATTTTTCTCAAAGGTTTCCCATAATTTTTCTTGAATTTCTTTGGTGGGATAGACTAATTCTCTATTATGTGGAACTCTTGTATCTTGTGTTGGCTTCAAATTATTACAATATTGGCTGGAGTCTGCAATTATAGTGACTTCTTGTCCCTCATGAGGAAACTTTACACATTGGTGATATGTAGAAGGAACTTCTTGCATGTTATGAATCCATGGTCTTCCTAGAAGAATGTTATAAGATATATTCAAATCTAAAACCTGGCATAATATATTCCTTTCCATAGGTCCTATTTTGATTGGTAACACCACAGTTCCTTTAGAACAACATTCTTCTTCATCATAAGTCTTAATGGTTATTTTCTTCTTTGGATCTACAACATTTTCTGAATATCCCAAAGCCTTTATTAAACTTAACGCACAAATGTTTAAGCCAACTCCACCATCTATGAGTACGCGTTTGACACGAGTTTTGTGAATGGTGACTTCAACATGTAAGGGAGAATTGTGAGGATGTTGCAAGGATGCATTATCATTTTCAGAAAATGATAAGCACTGAGGGGCTATAAGGTGTCCCACCATGTTTTGGAACTGATCTACATCTAGGTCTTTTGAAACTGCTGTTTTCGTTAGATCTTTTTCCAAAATTTCCTTATGCATAGGTGAAACTTTGAGGAGCCCTAAATTGATATTTGAGCGGTTATTCTTTGTAATTGTTCCACTAAGTTGTATTTCCATGAAGTGGATGTTGATTCATTTGTTATACCCAGAAATGTAACCTTCGCTTTGCTTCTCGTAATGACATTGATTGGTTCTGAAGGTGTGTTATCTTTAATGATGGTGACATTTACCACATCATCATACGCATAAGTGTAGTTCACTTTAGCTTTGCCTTTGTCATCTTTTGATTTAGATTATTCACCTTTTTCATAGTTTGGAAGTGGAGCTTTGAATGCTAGATGTGATTCGTTCGTCTTATGACTATCCACTGTGATAGTTCCATTATCGATTAAATCTTGGATAAGGTGCTTCAATATTTGACAATCATTAGTTTGGTGTCCTTTGTTTCGATGGTAGTTGCAAAAATGATTGTCATTACACCAATTAGGTTTGACTTGTGGTTCATAGTTTCTTGCTTCTGGTAAAAATCAATTTATTTGCAAGAAGATTTTTGAAAGTTGATTCCAAGGGTTCTCCAATGTTTGTGAATTTTCTACAAGGATTGGAGAAGAAAGACTTGGATTTATTGTTCTCTTGATTGTTATTGTTTGGGATTTGACTTGATAAATTAAAGATTGGTTATTGTTTTGTATCATTATTATCGGCATTTTCTTTATTGATAACATTCTTATTCTTTGACCATAATTTAGGTTTGTCATTGTTATTGTTGTTGTTGTTGTTGTTGTGATTGTTATTGTAGGAATTATTGTAAAGATTTATCTCTCCTTTCTTTACCATTGCATCTTCTATTTTTAGACCATTTTCAATCATCTTGGCAAAAGAAGGAGGACATTGCATTTTTAGACAGTAACTTATTTCACTGATAAGGTTGTCAATGAATATGTCCATTTTCTCTTGATCGGGTACATCTCTTGGATACCTATTAAACATTCATTTTCATCATTGTAAGAAGATCATGAAAGATTCACCATTCTTTTGCTTAACATTGCATAACTCTAGCATTGCTATCTCATTTCTTACATTGTAGGAGTATTGTGAGATAAATATATTCACAAGTTAGTCAAAATATTTGATTCCAAAAGGTAACCTTGAGAACCATTCCATTGATTGTCAATTTAAACTCCTAGGGAATAGACATATTAGGTAAGTTTCATCGTGTGCAAATTCCATAGTCATAGTGCAAAATTCCCTAATGTGATCTTGAGGATCATATTTCCCATCATATTTATCATATTTAGGGATTTCACAATGTTGTGGGAATGGTATCACACTTAAACTTTTGTCAAAAGGATATGGACAAATGCCCTCCAATGAATACTTCTTGGAACTTGTTCCATTCTACATATCCTGTATTTATTGTTGTAAGGTTTGCATTTGTTGAGAGAGAGTTAACAAAGGATTATCCACACGGATTCTCCTTGTATCCTCATAAGTTCTTCTATCACTACGCTCTCTTCTTGTATCATCGTGGTATTTTCTTGTTTTATCTCCTCTTGTTTCCTCATGGATTACTTTATTTACATCCTCATTATTTGGATCATCTATGTTTTGATCATTACTCGTCTCTGCATCTTGTTTCAAGCTTTCTACGTGTAATGGTTGGAAAATTATGAGTGATAGATCAAGAGGAAAAATAACCCTTTCATTCAAAAAGAAATGAGAGTTTCAGTATCGATTATCCTTCAAGCACTTTTCACCATTACATTAGGAAGATAAGGGATAATTCACTAGATTCAATCTCCACACAAAGATGATAGATTGAATTTTGAATGAATTAAGAATGTTAGGATGATCCCTTCTTCCTTTGTTTGATTTGGAAAGGAATTGATTGAATTATGTAGCACAAAAGTGACAAAGAATCGATTATAACTTGAGATATGAGTATGGGATCAAGTTGTGCACCTGGATTTGGTAGTTAAATGTCGAGATGAAGTTGCCTTGCAAATTTGATGAAATTTTTTCTGGACCGTGGCAAAAATATACACGGTCCTCCAAAAAATCCACGAAACGAAAAGAGTTTTTCCGCCTCTGCAAATAAAGCCTGAATCTGAAAGTACAACTGCACACCTGCAACCTTAAGGGAGGTTGCAGTAGAAATGTTGATAGAAATGCTATTATGGAATTGTATGTTGAAATAAATCTCCTCTTCAATGTTTGAATCCTTGACTTGAACGCAACACCTAGCCTTGAAGGGAGACTTGAGAATACTCAATGCTGGAAAACAATGCTTGAATGCTCTTGATCGCTTATGACCTTATCAAAATTCCACCTATTGAACCTATTCAAATGAGAGAGCGAATGCCCCCTTAAATACATGTTTGAAGGATTTGAATTTTTTCACGGGCCGACATTGGGGAGATTTCCCACTCACTTCACAACCCACAATGCATGCTCTAGGAAGGTCCTGCCCCAAAATAAGGCAAGGACAGGGGTGTCATGCCCCTATCCAAGGGGGGATAGGGGTGCCACTCCCCTGTCCTACCCCTTTCTCTAGGGCAGAGTGCAGACATAGTGATTCAGAGGCCAAGGAAGAAGTTGTTTTTCACAAACCAAGTATCTTTGGTCCCCAATCAGGATAGAGGTTTTGAGTTCGCATGCATGAGGACCCTAATGCAGTCATAAATTGCTAGGGTTGCAATTTTATAACACTACATTTAGCCCCCACTTTAGCAGGAGTATAAGTGTATGCCAATACTGTCGGTAAAGTACAAGGAAACAAGATTGAAATACTTTCACCACGTCAAAGAGGAAAGATGTGCCAAGCCCCGAGTGGACTTAGGATTGTAACATCGTAAATTGTACGCACTTGCTAAAGCAGTACAATTTCACACCTAGTTTAGCACCCGCCTTGGCGCATTTTGCATTTTGCATTGCATTTTCCCTTTAGCACTTAATTAATCAAATTAATTAGGTCTAAGGTTCTATTTCATCATCTTCCACATCATAAAGTTGGGCCCTTTCATTAAAGTGTGCCCCTTTCATTTTATTCCTCCAATACATCATTTAATCAAAAACCCTAATTAGGTCCTATTTTGAACTTGGGGGCTTGATTTCGGGGGTCAAAACATCTTGAAATCACCTGTAACTTCGGGATTCTCTCTAAAATCATCATATCCGACGGTTCTAAAAATTTGGTGAAAAGTTGTCGGGACCAGGGCGCCCGGAGTGCACACGGTCCTGGACATTTTTCCCAAAATTTTAGGAGCGCGATCCAATCATAAAATAAAGCTTAACCCCAAGAAATTGGTGGGAGATTCAATCTCTAGGTCGGCCAAAAGTTGAAATTAAGACCTAGGGTTTCATATATAAGAGCTCTCTTTCTTCATTTGAAAGGATCCGAATTTTGGTTTGAAGGGACCTTCTATGCAGCGAAAGAGCAGATCTTTGAAGACTTCAACAACATTCAACATCCATCCATCAAGCATTCATCAATTTCACTCATCCATTTAGGGCTTTGAAGACATTGAAGAGCAATAGGGGATCACCGACTAAAGATTGGCTTGTACCCCTCCCTTGGGGTTGGGTATGATTTCATGTTGTTTTCATGTCTTTGCATAAGCCTCATTATATCATTTGTATTCATGCTTTAGATCACTTTGTATCTTGATTTGGAGCATTTACATTATCATTTACAAGCAATTAGGGTTTACTTTCTAGGTTGCTCTAGTTTGCTTATTTGCATTTTAGGATCTTGCACACACACAAGGTCTGCACACACATTACTGTTACAATACAACTTGGCTATTCGTGGAGGTGGAAATCATCGAAGCGGGGGTTTGACTAAGGCAAAACCCTATATAGCCGCCCACCATACCTTTTCAAATATAAGTGTAGATTTTAGGATTCGGATGACGCCGCAAGTTGCAGATCCGGCAGAAGCAGACAGAAACCGAGCTGCACACCAAATCTCAGTGCAAAAGACTAGGACATGGGCGTGGAGTGCCTTGGTTCTGCCAGGACAGGGGCGCTAGGCGCCCTCGTCCCTGGGACAGGGGCGCTGGGTGCCCTGGTCCTTCTATCAGACAGCAAGTTTCAGATAGCTTTTCAGGTTACCAAACAACAGTTTCAGGAGCACAATCAGGACAGTGGCACCTGCATTCTTGTCTTATCCTTGTGTTTACAGCTTTCCATTGTTTAACTTCAATTCTGCAATCTTGTTATTAGTTCATGCTTGCACTTTGGAATTGAACTTGCATCATTTTATCTTTCAATTACAACAAAGGAATAGAAACCCTAATAGGTAGCCCGTGGCTCTCTCTTCCACAAAAAGAAGTAGCCAATTGTGTGATACCTCTAGCCTCTTTCGTATTCCACAATGTGTGTCAAAAGGTAGGATTAGGGCATGTTAGTCTAGTCTCGCTTTTTCCCCTACACATTTTGGTGAACCCGACGTGAAATATTATTATTGCTTTCTCTTGCATTGCATTTGTTAGACCTAGATCTAGATTTAGTGTGTTTCATTTAAGTTTCATTTTCATAAAAAAAAAAAAAAAGAGAAAAAAAAGAAAAGAAAGAATGTGTTTCTTTGTTTCTTTGCATTGTGTGTTTAAGTTTTATGCAACTTTTATTTCAAAATGTCGGATTTTTATTTGCAAGATGTTCATATTTATGATGATGTATGCAATTATGTTGATTATGAGTATAGCCAAGATGAATTAGATGAAGCTTTATATGAGTTTTTGAAACCTAAAGATACCAAACATTCATTTTACCAAAAACTCATAAACCTTGTTACTATGCCATTTCATTATGATGAGAAAGATAAGTTGAATGATTCCTCTCAAGGGTACATTCCTATCAACTCTTCCACTAAATCTAGTAACATGGTTGTTTTCAATGATCCCCTCTATGAAGATATGTCTCCTTTTGAATCAAAAGATAAACCTTTTAATAGATATGATCATGCTTTGTTGGATGATGCTCTTGATGACTTTGTGGCTTTATCGAAACCTTTAAACAAGAACAAAACTTCTAAAATAGTTAACATGATAAACCTAAAAGAGCATAATAAGCCTCTCTTTGAAGTCCAAGGTGCTTATCCTTCTCCCACCTTTCAAGTTCCTAAATCACCTCTCCTTACTATCGAAGGAGGGTATGGTCATGATTCCTTTCTTACTCCAAATAAACCTATCCTCACCGTGCAAGGAAGAAAACCTATGAGTCCTTATAGTTATGCCAAGAAATTAACTAGAGAGAGTTATCATGCGGTTGCCCATACTTATCATACTAGAAATAATAGGCAGCCTAATCCTCCTCCTGTTACTCCAGTTTCTCTTCCTAATCCTCAACCAATTCTTCCGCAAGCTCCACGTATTTCTCAAGTTCTTGGTAAGGAATATGATCTCATAGAACAACTTAAGGCTACCCCTGCTAAGATATCCCTTTGGGATTTGATTCAAACTTCTTCCGCTCATCATGAAATGTTACAAGATGCCTTGAAAGATTTGAATGTTCCTCCACCTAATACATCCAGTAATATAGTGTCTTTGGTTAACTCTGTGATGAATCCTAAAGCTCAAATTGTGTTTACTCAAGATGAGTTGCCTACTAGTGAAATTCAACATCAATATGATCCCTTGACGATTGTGGTTATCATAAATGACACTACTATAAGACGAACATTGGTAGATAATGGCTCTATCCTTAATGTGTGTAGCATTAATCTATTGCATAAGATGAATGTGGATACATCCCTTATTGAGTCTGACTCTCGTCCCATTCAAGGCTTTGATAATGTGGCTAAGTCTTCATTAGGTATTATCACCTTACCCATCACGGTGGGACCTGTTACTTTGCCTACTCCTATCCATGTTATGTCGGGAAATCTAACATACAACTTGTTATTAGGGAGACCTTGGATTCATAGTATGCAAGTTGTCCCCTCTACATTGCATAGACAAGTTAAATTTATTTATAACAATAAGACATTTACCTTGATAGGTGATACTAATTTCCAAGCTTGTTTGCAAACATCTACTTCCAAAGGGAGTTCTTCTAAGCCTTCCTCTTCTAGTGATGACTCTTTAAACAAGATACCTATGGATGAATCCTCACTCTCTGATGATCAAAATTCTTTGGATGAGTCTAAAGCTCCTGAAGAAGATTCTTCTCAACTCGAATCTACACATGAGAAGGATTTTGATCCTGAGAAGGTTCTCGCAGAAGACGATTGGGGATCTCTTGATTTTAATCCCACCTTTGTAGGTGAATATAGGGTTCCTTCTAGAGAGCTTAAAGTTGAAAAGAAGGAAGAAGCTAAAAATCAATCAATCTTACCTGAACCTATGAACAATAATTTTGTGGCCGCTTCTCAAACTTCTTCTCCTCACACCTCTAATTCTGAAGAGTTTGATTCTTTGTCTTATGAAAAACCACCTTCTCTTTCTGAAATGGTTGATCGTTATGGTCATGGTTTTCATATTTTAGCTAAGCATGGGTATAATGGAAATGGTTGTGGCGCTCATGAACAAGGGATAAAGGTTCCTCTAGGGAATAATCTTTATGATGAGACCTTTGGACTTGGTTATAATCCCTGCAAGCGCACTAAAGCTTCTAAAAGACCATGTATTAGTGTTAATATTATTTCTACATCTCTACCAATGAGACACCCTAAGTATATTGATGGGGATACTTCATGTGCCTGTGCTTTGGATGTCTTTCCTACCGATGATGCTTTAGCTAAGTTTTTAGGAGCATATGATACTCTTCCTCGTTATCATCACAATAGGGGATTTCCTTATTGTTTGAACACTGAAGCTTATTTTGGAAAAGAGACTGATAATGATGAGATTGTGAAAGAATTCCCTCAGTTAAAGGATATTCCTCAGCAAAGTAATCTTCTCATAAGTGACACCATTGATGTTAAGATGGATCCTTGCAATGAAGAAAAAGTTATTAAAACTGGAAAGTGTTTGGATGAAGAAGAACAAAAACAATATGCGGATTTATTGTATGAATTCCCTGAGATCTTTGCTTGGACATACTCTGACATGCCTAGTATAGATCCTAAGATTGTTACTCATAATATTGTCTTAGTTCCCGATGCTAAGCCTGTGAAACAAAAGATTCAAAAAATGAATCCTAAGGTAGCTTTGCTTGTTAAGGCTGAGATTGAAAAATTATTGGAGGCTGGATTTATCCGCCCTATTGATTATTCCCCGTGGATTTCAAATATTGTCATTGTGGCTAAATCAGATAATAAAATAAGAATGTGTACCGACTTTCGAGATTTAAATAAGGCTTCTTTAAAAGATGATTTCCCTCTCCCAAACATTAACATGATAGTTGATTCTACAGCAGGACATGCTTTGTTATCCTTCATGGATGGTTTTTCAGGATACAATCAAATTTTCATTAATCCTCAAGATCAATTCAAAACTGCTTTCACCACTCCTTGGGGTACGTTTTGTTGGGTGATGATGCCTTTTGGACTTAAAAATGCCAATGCAACTTATCAATGAGCGATGACCCTTATCTTTCATGATTATATGCATAAGATTTTAGAAGATTATGTTGATGATATTTTAGCCAAATCCATTTTCCATATAGATCATATTAAGATCCTTCGTCAAATCTTTGAAAGAATTCGTAAATATCACATGCGCTTGAATCCCCGAAAATGTGTTTTTGGTGTGGATAGTGGAAAACTATTAGGATTCATAGTTTCGCATCATGGGATTGAGGTGGACACTAAGAAAATAGATGCTATTGTCAACATGCCACCTCCTAGAAATGTGTCTCAACTCAAAAGCTTACAAGGAAAGATTCAAGCTATTCGTATGTTTGTATCTCAACTTGCGGATCGTACTTTTCCTTTTACTCAACTTCTCAAAAAGAATATCACTTTTCAATGGAACGAAGATTGTCAGCAAGCATTTGAAGATTTAAAACTATATTTGGCTAATCCTCCTATCCTTCAACCTGCCGAACCTTCTAAATCCTTTCTTCTTTATACAGTTGCTTCCTCTCATGCTCTCGCACCATTATTGGCACAACATGATAAAGATGGTAAGGAGTGTCCGTTTTATTATATAAGTCGTACCTTACTCGATTATGAGACCCGATATTCTGCGATAGAAAGACAATGCTTGGCCTTGGTGTTTGCGACTCAGAAATTGAGACATTATCTTTTAAATTCAGAAGTCCGCATCATGGTAAAGTTTGATCCTTTGAAGCATCTTTTCTCTAAAACTGATTTATCAGGGCGCCTAGCTAAGTGGGTTATGATGTTAACTGAATTTGACCTTAAATTTGTTTCACAAAGAGAAATTAAAGGGCAAGCATTGACTGATCACTTAGTTGAGGCCCCTTCACCTTTCTCCTTCCCTAACCCTGAGTCTTTTCTCGATGATTTCATTCTTTGTACAGAGAAAGATGAAACTTGGGAGTTGTACTTTGATGGCTCTAAGTGTCGTACGAGATCGGGGGCAGGTGTTGTTCTGATTTCTCCTACAAAGAAATCCATTCCGTTATCTTATCGTCTCAATTTCCTATGTACCAATAACATTGCTGAGTATGAGGCTCTTATAGCAGGAATAAAGGCAGCCTTGGCTTTGAATGTAAAGCACATACATATTTATGGAGATTCTCAATTGATTATAAGACAAGTAACAGGACTGTATGAAGCAAAACAAGACAAATTATCACAATATAAAGACCTTGCTATCTCTTTGTTACAAAAATTTGATTCTTATACCCTGGAACCTGTTCCTCGAAAAGATAATCGACATGTGGACGCAATGGCATGTGTGGCTTCTCTTGTATCTTTAGAGGACCCTGTGGTTGATCTTAAATTTGTTATTCACAACCTTATTTCTCCAACTATTGTAGATGATTCTAGCTTGGTGACATGTTGTGACTTTATAGACTCAGATGAATGGTATTCGCATATCGTAAGATACTTGACCGATGGTACCTTTCCTGATTCCGCCAATAGGAACACTAGGGCTAGAATTCGCAAGCTGTCTGCTAGATATATCATTCTCTCTAATGTTCTTTACTGAAGGGGTTATAACGGTCTTCTCCTTCGCTGTCTTAACAAATTGGAAATCCCTATTGCTCTTGAAGAGGCGCATTCAGGTGCCTGTGGGGGGCATTTTGGAGGCAAATCCTTGGTTCAAAGGTTGCTTCGTATGGGATATTATTGGCAAACTATGTAGAAGGATTCTTTTTCATTTGTTAAGAAATGTCATCAATGTCAACAACACAATAATCTAATTCATGCTCCTGCCCAAGAACTTCGTTCTCATGTAGCTTCTTGGCCTTTCTCTGCATGGGGGTTGGATCTCATCGGTAAAGTCTCTCCTCCTTCATCTCAAGAACATACTTTCATTATAACTGCAACAGATTACTTTACAAAGTGGGTAGAAGTTGTTCCCCTTCGCTCTACTACTGCTGAAGTGATTTTTTGATTTCTTCTAGAAAACATTATTTCTCGATTCGGGATACCTTCCACTATAATCTCAGATAATGGGACATCATTTAAGAACAAGGACGTGAAGAAATTCCTTGAGAAATATCATATCAAACATCGATTTTCTACACCATACTATCCTCAATCAAATGGTCAAGCCGAATCATCTAATAAGATAATTGAACAAATTCTTCGCAAAACTGTGAATAAGCATGGTAAGGATTGGAGTACTCAGCTAATTTATGCTCTTTGGGCCTACCGAACGAGTGTACGAATTGCTACAGGAACCACCCCTTATAATCTTGTTTATGGTGCTGATGCTATTATGCCTTTAGAGTTAGAGATTCCATCACTTAGAGTTTCTCTCAAAGGTATAGTAGATGATGACTCTTATAGAGAACAAAGACTTCAACAGCTTGAGATGCTTGATGAACAGCGTATAAATGCTCTTGAGCATATTCAAGCGTATCACAAAACTCTACAACGAAGCTATAATGATAAGGTTATTCAACGTTCCTTTTCAGTGGGTGACTTAGTTCTCTATGAGAATCAGCGCAATGTGAATGCCTTACCTGAAGAAAAGGGAAAATTTAGTCCTAATTGGCTTGGACCGTATATTGTTATTGAAGATTATGGATCAGGTGCTTACAAAATAGCGGGTGTAGATAGTACGCCTCTTAAAGAACCTATAAATGCTATGCACTTGCGTAGATACTTTGCTTAATTCCTCATTCCTTATCTTTCATTTCATTTATCTTCTTATCACTTCTTCAAAATTGGATAATATGTTAGCATATCTTTGTTAGAGCAAATAGAATTAAATGATGTTTTGTTTAATCTATATTGCTTTGTTCCTGACAAGCGTGTTTCTTTACTCTATGGTTTGTCTTGAATTCATCTATGTAAATTGCAAAAGATTTACATTTTCATTATGCTGGCATATTATACAATGTCTTTATGTGTTAAGTAGAATTGTATCATGTTGTGTTTAAATTAAATCACATTAGTTATATGATTCTTAGGCCTAACACATATTTCTTCTCTATCATCAATGAAGTACTTGATTAAATATTTTATTTTAATTAAGTCACACATGTATCAATTTAATCATGGAGCATTGAAAAATCAATCACATGGAAATTAAAATTCAGAACATACATGTACATCTATCAAATGTATTAACTTTAATCAAAATATACATTGTTTTAGGCATTAAAGATAACACATTTGAGACAAAGCAAAGCATGTATATATATATATGTGTGTGTGTGTGTGTGTGTGTGTGTGTGTGTGTGTGTGTGTGTGTGGATCGTGTGTTCATACACAAAAGTAAGTCACTATACATCCAAAATGTGACCTATCCTACATCATGAGATCATCTCCTATCCCTAGGGCTAGTGGCTGGAGAGTGACGACTAGATGCTCCCTCCTGATCCGGCCGTGAAGGTGGACCCATAGGTGTATAGCGTGATATAGACCGTGAATGGCTCTGAGAGGAACTCCTACGATCCCTATCCATAAGGATCGCGCGATACGAGGTAGCCTCGGCCTGAGCTGCTGCTAGGTCACGTTGTGCCCGCTGAAGGTTCTCTGATAGAACTCTCTCTCTCTCCCTCCATATTTCCACCTGTACTCGAAATGGGGAAAACAAGTCATCATGTCAACCCGCGTTCCCTTGAGGCCTATAAGCAACCAGTGAGGAACTAGGGATCTGTGTCGTCATGGAAATATTTGTCACTGCTTGCTGGATCAAGGAACGCCACTCCTGCACATTAGCTGTAGCAGTAGAATAGATTTTGTATTAGTACCATTTTATATCATCAAAACATTAATCAATCAATATAAACCTACTATACCTGGATCTCCCTCACGCCAGTAGGGATCGTGATATGGTAGCATCTGTGACTGGGAACTACTAGGCTCCCCACACTCAAATAATCTGTGCACGATGGGTACAGGTCTCCGTATCGCCTCGTGTTCCCCCTTTTGGGGAATAAGAGGAGGATCCAAGGCTATGATATCATCTCCTGAATGGTGGGGAGCTGCATCTGACTCCTCCTCATCATCTCTATCCTCCTCCTCCTCATCATCCTCGTCCTCAGCCGCATCCTCGTTCTCCTCATCATCATCTCTATCTGTGTCATCCCCCTCTCCTTCCTCCTCCTCGGCACTGGGCTGATCTCCTATGGGTGGATCAGGATCTCCTGCCTCCTCATGACCCTCTCCCTCCTCTGGCTCCTCTGATCTAGATCCTTGATCCTCATCTCAGTCTCCATGTCTCCATGGACCTGGATGGCCTGTCGGGTGATCTGGTGGAAAGATAGGCCCCGGGTATGTCCTCACAAACCATGAGAGATACCTGTGCTATGCTCCGGGATCTGTGGCATAATCAGTAACCACATCTTGATCGGACCCCTCTATATCTCTGATCTCGATATCATCTGTCATAGGTCTCGCTACTACTCTGGGTCTGGGAAGGACTCGTGAGTGTCGAGTGTAGATGGGTACATCGCCTGGAACACACTGCTCTAGCCCAAACTGCCTCTGTACTCGGTCAAAGTAGAATGGGACTATGATATGTGAGTATCGTCCCCTCAGTAGGCGGTTCCTCTATAAGCATGCTAGCTGCCTCTCCATTCCATCCCATCTGTGCATCCGTAGATATGGTCTCCATACTGTCACCTCAGCTGTCAATCTATCGAATGTCACTCTCCAATATAGTAGATCCCCAAATCTCCACTCCCTGGTAAGTGGATAGGCAAACACCCTAGGTCGCTCGCTAGCCGCACTCATCGGATAGCCGACAGGCCTGGTGCATGTGAAGTGCTCAAATATCCACACTTACAAAAGTGTGCATGTCATCAAGCTACAACCCTATCCAAAAACATACTCCTCGAGGTCGTGATAGAGATGTGCAAGCATACTCTGACCCCAGGCATATACTCTCCTATGTCTCTCCATAGCCCTGATGCACCATGTGAAACCCCCATGCATGTGTGTACCTCACCCATTAGGGCAGACGGCTAGTGCAATGATGGCAATCATAAGACGTCGCACAAGGGGCACCTCTCCTATAGGATGTAAGAGCCAACTGACCATGATGCGACCTCTCGTCTCACTCGGCATGACTCTCCCTATGCAGTATACCTACTCCCTCTGATGGTCCTCCGCTGACCAATCGGTCGCGTATGTCATGGTAGCTCCTCTGATAGGTAGGCAAAGTATGCGGTACACATCCTCAAGTGTAACCGTCATCTCTCCTACTGGGAGATGGAATGTACATGCGTCAGGATCCCATCGCTCCATAAGTGCCATCAGCATCGCAGGATGGAATCGAATGGCTGGCATAAGGATCATATACCACAAACCTACTATAGATAATGTATCCCTCTCTGCCTGAGTCAGTCGAGGAATCTGATCTCGCAGAGTGCGAAGAATCTGCCCCGTCGTGTGCTCTCTCATGTATGGGAGACCCTGCAATGCAAAAACATCAGTGTAATCAGTACTCAATCATCAAAATCATCTATGCAAAAAATGAAAACTGTCGAACATCGAAAGCTAACCTTGACACCCCTTGCCAAGTCCTGATTGGGACCATGGCGCTCTGTCAGGGACCATGGCGCCCTTCAAGGACCATGGCGCCCTCAGAGGACCATGGCGCCCTTCAGGGACCATGGCGCCCTGGGAGGACCATGGCGCCCTTCATGGACCATGGCGCCCTGCGAGGACCATGGCGCCCTTCAGGGACCATGGCGCCCTGATAGGACCATGGCGCCCTGGGTGGGACCCAGGGTCAGATTCCAGGGCCCGCATTCGATCACAGAAACTCAAAGTCAACAGAAATGCAAAAAAGTCAAAGTCAAAGTTCAGTCAACTCACCTCATCCAGTCGCTCGTCGCCGATCACGGCCTGTCGCATGATCTCCATCCTCGTGGGATGCTCTAGTCATCATGAAGGCATGATGATGGCTATGTGGGCTCCGCTGCAATGAACAATACTCAGAAATCAACAAAGTGACAAATGCAATAGTCACTTTCAAGGTAAATATTTTCATTTTGGTTTCAAAACCCTAATTTTCCTCTATCACTCATTTCATCATAACTTGGGTTTGGGAGATGCGATTTTCGAACCGTTTGTTGCGTAGGAATCATATTTTCGTTCCCTTACTCCCTTGATGTTCCAAAATGTGCTTTGATGAAGCCTCTTCAATGAACATCTCTCATCAATAATCTCTCACATAATTTTTCGTAAGTAAACATGCTATCCTGTTTCACCTCCCTAATAAGCAAGCCGAAACAGGGGGGGCATATAGCTACTCACAAATTTCATCACTTTCCTTAGTAAGCATTAGGTGATTTTGTGATCTAACGTGCATTTTGTAGGGTGCGGTTCCTAACTGTGTACTGCAGATACCACTGGGGGCTTCGTTCGACGGACTTATGGATATATCCTTTTTCAAATAATGCTTACTTTCCTGTACTTTAGCTTGCATATGCACGTAGTACTCATATGACCGCTAAAGTGGGGGCTAAATGTAACGTCGTAAATTGTATGCACTTGCTAAAGCAGTACAATTTCACACCTAGTTTAGCACCCGCCTTGGCGCATTTTGCATTGCATTTCCCCTTTAGCACTTAATTAATCAAATTAATTAGGTCTAAGGTTCTATTTCATCATCTTCCACATCATAAAGTTGGGCCCTTTCATTAAAGTGTGCCCCTTTCATTTTATTCCTCTAATACATCATTTAATCAAAAACCCTAATTAGGTCCTATTTTGAACTTGGGGGCTTGATTTCGGGGGTCAAAACATCTTGAAATCACCTGTAACTTCGGGATTCTCTCTAAAATCATCATATCCGACGGTTCTGAAAATTTGGTGAAAAGTTGTCAGGACCAGGGCACCTGGAGTGCACATGGTCCCGGACATTTTTCTTGAAATTTTAGGAGCGCGATCCAATCATAAAATAAAGCTTAACCCCAAGAAATTAGCGGGAGATTCAATCTCTAGGTCGGCCAAAAGTTGAAATTAAGACCTAGGGTTTCATATATAAGAGCTCTCTTTCTTCATTTGAAAGGATCCGAATTTTGGTTTGAAGGGACCTTCTATGCAGCGAAAGAGAAGATCTTTGAAGACTTCAACAACATTCAACATCCATCCATCAAGCATTCATCAATTTCATTCATCCATTTAGGGCTTTGAAGACATTGAAGAGCAATAGGGGATCACCGACTGAAGATTGGCTTGTACCCCTCCCTTGGGGTTGGATATGCTTTCATGTTGTTTTCATGTCTTTGCATAAGCCTCATTATATCATTTGTATTCATGCTTTAGATCACTTTGTATCTTGATTTGGAGCATTTACATTATCATTTACAAGCAATTAGGGTTTACTTTCTAGGTTGCTCTAGTTTGCTTATTTGCATTTTAGGATCTTGCACACACACAAGGTCTGCACACACATTACTATTACAATACAACTTGGCTATTCGTGGAGGTGGAAATCACCGAAGCGGGGGTTTGACTAAGGCAAAACCCTATATAGCCGCCCACCATACCTTTTCAGATATAAGTGCAGATTTCGGGATTCGGACGACGCCGCAAGTTGCAGATCCGGCAGAAGCAGACAGAAACCGAGCTGCACACCAAATCTCAGTGCAAAAGACCAGGACAAGGGTGTGGAGCACCCTGGTCCTGCCAGGACAGGGGCGCTAGGCACCCTAGTCCCTGGGACAAGGGTGCTGGGTGCCCTGGTCCTTATGTCAAACAGTAAGTTTCAGACAGCTTTTCAGGTTACCAAACAGCAGTTTCAGGTGCAGTTTCAGGAGCAGAATCAGGACAGTGGCGCCTGCGCCCCCGTCCTAAATATTTCCACTCAGATTTTAACTCCGGGTATGCATCTGCATTCTTGTCTTGTCCTTGTGTTTACAGCTTTCCATTGTTTAACTTCAATTCTGCAATCTTGTTATTAGTTCATGCTTGCACTTTGGAATTGAACTTGCATCATTTTATCTTTCAATTACAACAAAGGAATAGAAACCCTAATAGGTAGCCCGTGGCTCTCTCTTCCACAAAAAGAAGTAGCCAATTGTGTGATACCTCTAGGCTCTTTCGTATTCCACAATGCGTGTCAAAAGGTAGGATTAGGGCATGTTAGCCTAGTCTCACTTTTTCCCCTACACAAGGATCTTACGACTTCAATTGATAAAGTAAAAGGGAAGATCGAGAAGGGGAGAACCGTGAATACAACTAGCAGAGTTCCCTTCACTATGAGTCATGAAAGCAAGGATACAAAAGATTACAAAGAAAAGCAAAGTTTACTAAGTAATTCTAAGTATCACAAGAAGGAAAGTATGAGTGGAGTGTATGCCCCCACGTTAAAGTGATCGCACATGCCCTATTGGGAGCGATTGCTTTAAGGTAGGATACACCCAAGAGAAAGAGAAAAGAGAGAGCACGTTATCACAAGGATTTAACCCCGAATCAAGGTATAAACCCAAGGATAATGAACACAAAACATGAGGTAGTGTCACTTTCCTCGAGGTCAGTATGTTGTATGATAACTCATGTATATCATGTATGTATGCATATAATAATCTTTATTCCCCAAAGAAGGACACTACCTTAGAAGAAAGGGAAGAGAGGATGTCTTTTGAGTCAACATGAAAGAGACCAAGAAAATATCTCAATGCTTTGCATCGTCCCCAAGTAGACATTAAGGGAATAATAGAAGAACAGGGATACATATAGAAGAATAGTCACAAAAGAGAAAGAAAGGAGAGAGAAAGATCTGCAGTGCTAATATTGCTAATCTAGCACAACATTCGCCTCTCGATCTTGCTGATCACTATTTTGGGAAGGCGAGCAACATGCCATAGGAGCGACATTGAGCACAATAGGTGGAGCTATCACAAAATCCAAACAAGGACTATGCTCATGTTGTCTGTCACTTTGTTCGATTCTAGGAGCTAGGATTAAAGTTTGTGAAAACTCATCCGATAAATGTTTGTCCACATCAACATACTCATACTCACTGTCAGAAGCATTAGAAGTTGTATTACCATTATGAATAACATTTTCACCCATTTCTTCATCAAAGTTTAAAGAAAGAGGATAAAGAACATGAATAGGAGTAAAGCCATCACATGTTTTATGCAACTTATGATTTGGAGATGTTGTTTGAACATCTTGCTTAGGAGAAAAGGGAATCATGTCAACTATTGGAGTCTGGGGAGATTCGGTATTTTGAGGGATAGCTTCACGAGCTCGAACGCGATGTCTTAGTCGGTGTTCTTTCACACAAAGATTTTTTCGAGTCTTTGTGGAAGGCTGAGAAGGAGGAGGAACACTTGACTAAGTAGGAATGGTGTTCCCCTTAATAGTGGAAGGTTTAGGTTGAGGTCTTTTTGGTTGAACAATAGGAGACGCGGGCCTCTTCTCTCGATAAGAGGAAGGAGGTGGAACTATGCCATAGAAAGGAAGAATATTAGGTGTAGGAAGGAGACCAATTCCATCATGGGTAGGAGGGATAGGTCTAACCTTAGGAAGAATATTGGGTTTCTCCTTAAGAGAAGTTAAAGTCACATTCATAGGAGTAGGTGGACAATTTTCCTTAGGAGGAAGATTAGTTCTATCTGAGAGGGGAAGAACCTCATCTTGAAGAATAATAGGAATGTCAAGTGTTGGTGATCTAGGTTGACTTAAGGATAAGATCATATCATTCTTCCATTTTTTATAAGATTGAAAAAGAGCATTGCTAATTGATGGAAGAGATTGAAATTGTTTAGGCCAAAAGAGATCAATAGGAACACCATGGCTTCTTTCGGATGCACAAAATAAGCTATGGTTCACAGTTATGATTTCTCCATTGTGAGGAAATTTAAGACACTTGTGGATTAGAGAATCAATAGCCTTCATGGAAGATAGCCAAGGATAGCCCAACTTCACATGTAATTTCTTAGAAGAAGGTATGATAACAAAGTCAACATCCATGGATTTAGCATGAACCTCAATAGGAAGAGTGATAGAACCAATGGTAGGACAAGAGAAGCCATCAAATAACTTCACAACTACATTAGAAGCATCATATAGTGGTTTATGCAGTCGTAAAGTGAAAAGAGACTCTTCAGTTATGATATTAACCATGCAAGAGAGATCAATCAGGGCACCACGGCAAGGGATATCCTTAACCTTTGCAACTATGTATAAAGGGCCATCGAGTGCACTAATGGTCTCACTAGGGTCAAATGTAATACAAGGATCCTTAGGAAAATCTTGTGTTTCTACCATATTAACTAAATTTGGAGTCATACAGATGAATGTTTAAGAAGAGAGAGAATTAGGCACAATCTCAACAATGTTAGAGGTATGAGATAGAAAGGGATCAGTGAAAATCTTAAGATTTTGATTAGGAGGAGCTACTAATTTATTCCCTTTATCATTCACACCTTCCACAGATATATTATTATTACCAATCAAGTCTTAAATCTTATTTTTCAATGCAAAACATTTCTCAGTATCATGACCAGGTTGACGATGAAATTGGCAAAAGGAATTGTTATCAAAATGAGGAGATGAAAGTTTGGAAGGATCAACTTGTTCTATAGGAGGAAGTTTGATAACATTTATATGTAATAACTGAGACATAATACTATGAAAAGATTCATTCAAAGGAGTAAACTATCTTTCTCTTTGGAAAAAATTAGAAATAGGAGGCACACTTGTTGTAGCATTCACATGGTTGTTGTTGATTGGATCATTGAACTTGATGAATCTTTTTGTTGGTTTGAACTTCGCAAAGGGTTGTTGAACACTCTCCCCCTTATCACTCAGAGCCATAGGAGTGGATTGCTCCATTTGACTCACAGCCAGTTGATAATTGTGGAGTGTTGCACACAATTGCAGAAAGGAAGTAAATCAGACAAAATAAGCTTTTCCCTGATATATTTTTGTAAATTAGAAATAAAAACTCTTTCAATATCATTATCAAGAACATGAAAAGAAATTTAAGCACACAAATGCTTATATCTACCAATAAAATCAGTCACTTTCTCTTTAACGCCTTGTTTACAATGCATTAAATCAGTCAAAGTGATTTTAGGACCAATGTTATTTTGAAATTGTTGGATGAAAGCATTTGCTAATTGTTGAAAGGAAGTGATAGAATAAGAAGGCAGAGATCAATACCATTGTAAAGCCTTATCTCTTAATGTTCTTATAAATAGTTTTGCAAGCAATCGTTGATCATAAGCAAAATCAATAAACAAGGTTTGAAATGTTTTGACATGCGTAAGAGGATCACCTTTTCCATTATAGAGTTCTAATTGAGGGATCTCAACATGTTTAGGTGGCATGGATTTAACAATATCAAGAGAAAGTGGGCTCGCAACATCAAAGGTGGGCACACTAAACTTGGATTGACTCATAGAAGCAATTTGTTATTGTAAGGAAGACATAGTTTGGGCAAGATTGTTGATTGTCATTTCGATAGAAGAATTCATGTTAGACATAGGTGATTGAGAAGGTGGTGTGATTTTGTTGAAAGAAGGCATGGACTAAGAATAAGGTGGTGGGATATTATGATAAGTAGGTATTGGTGATGATTGGGTAGGAAAAGGGAAAAAGGAGGAATAAAGTTGTTGAAGGAATTTCCCCCTTGTGTCATACTGATTGGTTGAGGAATAGTAAGAATACTCATGGAAGATATAGGTAACGATGGAGGATTAAATGAAGAAGAGGGATTTCCCCCATGACCTATGGTTGTGGGAATGACATTTTGAGTTGAAGTAGCCATGATATTGGATGTGAAAGTAGGAATACTAGTCATAGGATTGGTCAAAGGAATAGAGGAATTGACTTGTGTTGAAGGTTGTGAGTAACCTAAGGTTTCGGCATAACTCTTGATAGGCATGACATTAGAGTCAACAATATCTGAAATGTCACGCAATATATCAATTTCATTCTTATCATTTTGAAGCATGCGCTTAAGACCTTCAATTAATGGAAGAGCTTCACTATTAGGGTATTCTTGGGACATGCATTGTTGAAAGCTATCAAATAAATTGTCCAATGTAGAAAGTTGATCTAAAGAAACCCTAGTTAAAGCTTCTTCTTCATCATGGGATCCATCAATCGGCACATGATTAGGATGGGAAAAATTAGCATGATCCTCATTTAAGAAGTCACCCAAATTAGGTTTTGTCTCCTCAGTAATTAAACCTTGGGAAGCTTTAATTCTAATGCTTCGTCTAACGGGGATAGGATAAGTAGGACTATTAGTAAACTCATGCACTAGAGGGAAAATTTGAATTTTGAATTGTGGAAAATTTAAGAAAATAATGATTACACAATTTGAACTTTGTTAGAGGAAGGGAATGACACAATTTCTAAAAATGAAAGGAAATTGGAATTTTAAAAATAAGGTCAAGGGAAGACCACTTAATTTTAAAATTAGAATTTTTAAAATCAGGGCAAACAATAATTAACCTCGTAATTTTTAAAAATTTCTTGAAAGTTGAAATGTTGAATTTTGAAGGTATTTCCGATTCTAGAGGGTTCAAAATTCAATAAAATCAGATAACCTTTTGGGTTTAGGCTATGAAATACAGTCATAACAGTCTTCCAAAATTTTGGAAAAACAAGCTGAGGACCGTGGCGGGAACGTACACGGTCCGACCAACTTTTTTTCAAAATTTTTAGGGATGGATATTATGATGATTTTAAAGCTAACCCAAAAAATTGGTGAATTTTATGATCTCTAGATGAGCGAAATGAAGACACAAATGTGAAAATAGGACCATATTAGGGTTTTGAAGAAAAAGAGGAATTGAAGTGCAATTTTGAAAAGGGTCAAACCTAATGGATAGGGACACCTTAGAAAATGTTTAAGAATCTGAATGTAAATGAAATTGATTTGAAATTCACACAAAATCCAATTAATTTTAAAAATTAGGGTTTGATGACCTAACCACTTAATTTTGAATTTTGAATTTTAAATTTTGGGAAAAAAGGGGGAAATTGAAAATTTGAATTATAGAACTAAAAATAAATCTGAGAACAATAAGAAATCTGAAAATTAAAGAGAAATCCAATTTTTTGCACAAGTTCAATATGATTTTTGAAAATTAGAGTTTGAACAAGTAACCTCTTAATTTTATAAATTTTAATTGTAAATTGAACAAGACAATAAGGAAATTGAATTTGACAATCAAAACAATTTTTAGATCTAAGATAACCACAAGCAAGTTTTAAAAATCACAAGTTCAAATTTAAAAACTAGGGTTTTTAATGATTTAACCACTAAGCTTGCAGAAAATTTAAACTTGCAAATGAAAAATATGCAATTTTTTTTAAAGGAAAGCATGCAAGATGTCGGGTTCACCAAAATATAATGGTTGGAAAATGATGAGTGATAGATCAAGAGGAAAACTAACCCTTTCCCTCAAAGAGAGATGAGAGTTTCACTATTGATTATCCTTCAAGAACTTTTCACCATTACATTAGGAAGATAAGGGATAATTCTCTAGATTCAATCTCCACAAAAAGATGATAGATTGAATTCTAAATGAATTAAGAATGTTAGGATGATCCCTTATTCCTTTGTTAGATTTGGAAAGGAATTGATTGAATTATCTAGTGCAAAAGTGACAAAGAATTGATTATAAATTGAGATCTGAATATGGAGTGAAGTTGTGAACCTGGATTTAGCAGTAAAATATTGAGATGAGTCGCCCTGCAAATTTGACAAATTTTTATCCGGACCATGGTGGAAATGTACATGGTCCTTCGAAAAATCCGCGAACCGAAAAGGGTTTTTCCGCCTCTATAAATAAAGCCCAAATCCAAAAGTATAGCTACGCACCTGCAACCTCAAGCGAGGTTGTAGTAGTAATGTTGATAGAAATGCTTGTATAGAATTGTATGTTGAAATCAATCTCCTCTTCAATGGTTGAATCTGTGACTTGAACGCAACACCTAGCCTTGAAGGGAGACATGAGAATGCTCAATGCTAGAAAAGAATGCTTGAATGCTCTTGATCACTTATGACCTTATCAAAATTCCACCTATTAATCCTATGAAAATGAGAGAGTGAATGCCCCCTTAAATACATGTTTGAAGGATTTGAGTTTCGTCATGGGCCAACATCGGGGAGATTTCCCGCTCACTGCACAACCCACAATGCATGCTCTAGGAAGGTCCTACCCCAAAATAAGGTAGGGATAGGGGCACCACACCTCTATCCTAAAAGGAAAAGGGTGCCACACCCCTCTCAAAGGGGGGACAGGGGAGCCATGCCCCTTTCCTACCCCTTTCTCCAAGGCAAAGTGTGGATAGAGTGATGCGGAGGCCAAGGAAGAAGTTGTTTTCACAAGCCGAGCACTCTCCGATCCTCGATCAGGCTAGAGGATTCGAGTTCGCATGCATGAGGAACCTAATGTAGTCATAAATTGCTAGGGTCACAATTTTATGACACTACACTACGTTAAAGTGTTGTAGGAATTTAGCTCCTGATTTTGCCAACATTAAAAGGTATTTTCCTTTTGTTTCTCTAATAACTTTTCTACTAGTTTGTCAAATTTAAAATCTTGCTCAAGTTCTCTAATGGTGTTATTGATCGCTTCTTCATCAACATCTGTATACCCAAAAGTTTGAAACATTGAATTATCTTCTTCCATTTGTTTTTGTTGTTTTCTAAATTGCTCGTATTGAGCTCTAGTCCAAACTGGCATGTGATTGCTTCGAAAAACTTCTCAAGTTTTGATCTTCTAAAAACAACTCAATAGGTGATTATTGGTTTAGGAAGATAAGCTTTGTTGATTTTACCACTGTTATTGGTTCATTGTGATAAAGCATCTTTTTGTTGAAAAGCGCATCCTTGCAAAATTTCTCCATCAAATTATGTCCTACAGCCACGTAAATAGTGACGAAAACGGTGTACGAATGTCCTATGTTTTAACAAGATCTTGTGATTGATATACAAGAAACTTATCCTCTTCTAAGTAGATTTATAACTGGGTTTTCTTTTCTTAAGGCGATATTTAAAAGTCATATAAGCATATGGTAGTTTACAAGTTTGCTTGATTCCAATGTGAGTGCAATTCTGATTTTGATATAACCTAGGTTCAAAATAGGAACGATATATCCAAGATAATGAACAAAAGGTGGATTGATCAAGTTTCGTGATAGAGGATTTGATATATCCTGATGAGAAACTGATAATGATGTTGATTTTTGCACTTAAGATGGTTGAATCACTAGCTTGTTGAATGCCATATGCTTATGAAAACTTTTGGAAATAGTCTGTTGGATTGGTAACCCGATTATCGAACTAGTTTGAAGGTCTGCGATAGTTTAAAGACAACTCCACTCAAGAAGGGCTTTTGATACTAACTTTGAAATTTTGGTCTGATATGCTCTGTCTCAGATACGAGAAAGCATTTGCGCTAACTTTTTGGTCAAAAGCGTTAACTTATGGGACAAATGTGCTACTCTATTGCTTGAAAATGTTGCTCTGTGACACTAAAAGCAGAAAACTGTGTTATAAAAGCGCTATTTTATGTTTAAAAGCGCTAATCCACTAATCAAATGCATGAACATATGACATAAAAGCATTGTATTGTTGTTCAAATGCATTTTTTTGCATAATAAATGTATGGTTTTGCGCCTCAAAAGCACTGTTATGACTGTGTTACAAGGATTTTTCAATTTTCCAGCAAGTTGTTAGATTTTTGCTCATTTTAGATGATGATTTTTTTAAAATTTTGACCATTCTGAGCACGTTATAAACATAGAAGACACGATGTTTGAAAAACAAAATGCACAAGCAAGCACGAATCCTATAGGAGGTCGAGATAATAGTTGTTGAATCTCACATGGGGTTTCCCCTTAGGCTACACTATTCAAAGCGGATATTTAGATGCTTGACCCCATCAGCTCCACCCTTTGCACCCAGTTCTTCGGGGCAGCCAAGCACCAGTTTCCATGAAAACTCCCCATGGAAAACTTTATATCTCTACTAAGAACCGTATGTGTGTGAGTCACTTCAAAGGTCCGACCTCCTGTGCCAATAATTAGAAGGATATTGGCAATTAGTACAAGTGTTTTTTAGTAAAGGCTTCTGGTCATGTGGCCATACATGCGGTACTTTCAGCTTTGTAAATATAAAAGGTTCCCAACCTATAGAGGTTACGCTCCATAGGGTTTATGGGGAAACATATTGTCGGTATGAACTTATCAGCACATTTTATTTATGAATTTCATCACAAACACGATTTATTTAGAGTGGATCGGAAGGACTCGGTATTAGCTCATTTCCACTTGGGTTGTTCCCCTCTCACTAGCCCCCTCAAGGCATCTCGGGAAGGCAGGCCCTCTAAAGATTACACATAAAAGAGAGTAGGTCTAGTTTTTTTATCACCATATGAGGGTGAGGTCATACTTACCTACTACTTTATCAAGCACAGAATACACAAGTTTATTTTTAGCCTTCTACAATCTATGTGCAACTACTTTAAAGAAGTCACTTAAAATGCAAGTTGCATGATGTCGATTGTCCCCCTAGTTAAGCTCAATGAGAAAGATGATGTATTACTCTCCAAAATAAAACTCCTAATTAACTATGTGAGGAAATGCATGAAATTTGCTTTAAAATAACCCTACACACAGATATGTTAGTAGTTTGAAATTTTCAGTTCTTGGACATTCGGACCTGCGGAAAATTTTATTAGTTGAGAATAAAAGTGCTATCTTAGCAAATACATTGTCTTCCACCTCAAAAGCATTGACCTAGGTGACAAATGTGTGAACCTACGATATGAAAGCACTGCTCTACGGACTAAATGTGTGAATTCATAGACAAAAGTGCTAACCTAAATGCCACATGCGTTAACCTACGAGACGAAAGCACTAATCTGAAGATTAAATGCATTGATTTGCAGACAAACGCGCTAACCTAAATGTCAAATGTGCTAACCTATGAGACAAAAGCGTTAATCTATTAAATGGATGCGCTATCAAAATTCACATAAGCGTGAACTAGACAAGATATTAGAAAGATATATGCGAGGCTCTAGCCCCATGGTGGGCTCCAAAATGTGTCGACTTGAATTTCATCTTCAGAATACTACCTATAACATATTAGTTTCACAAAATACAAAGGAAATACTACAGGAAATCCAAAATCAACCAATGAAACTACATGGAATGAATATAAAATGAAAACAATATTACCTTCATGATTTATGTCTCATTGTGTCCTAACTCCACTGTTCCTGGTTGCAGATGATTTTCTCTCAGACAAGCACTGGTAGCTTCCAAGATGGCATATGAAGAATGGATTGATAGTTAACTGATACTATGATAATGCAAATGATATTAAGCTAAAATGCTATAAAAATGATTTATCCTCAAAAACTCTAAAATGCTATTTGCTTCAAACTCAAACTCACAGATGCAAAATGAAGACTCTTAGATGACTATATGATTAGCTATTAGTCTATATTTCTATTAGTTTCAAAATGGATTAGGAAACCTCTTTTTATAGATTTTTTATTGCATGAGCTTAGGTGGCAGAGATCAATGATCATGATCAAATCTTGCAGATTAGATGGCTATGAGAAAGAAGTTGAAGGTTGAGAGAAAGGGGGAAGAAGAAGACAAGTGTCACTCATCTCACCTTGACTGAGGGGATGAGTTAAGAGAATATAGGATAGTTGGAGATGTAGGAATGAGAGGACAAGTGGACTCAAGTCCTCCTAAGATAAGGGATGTTGGAGAGAATATAGAAGAAGGTTAGAAAATATGTGTACGTACACAATATTTCATTTATTTTGGAAGTTGGAAATAAGTGGCTAATAATTTATTTATTTATTTTAATTTTGTTGAATTAATTTATCCACATGATGGATGAGTTGGCAAAGGAAAGATGAAGTGGAGATGGAAGGATGAGTTGGAAAAGGGATTAAATAATTAAGAAAATATTTTATTTTTTTGTATTAAGTATCATATAATCACAAAGCTCATTTTTTGCTCATTCGAGCATCCACGTTACAAACTTATTACAAATACCAGCTCCTTTCAAGCAAACTTATTACAAATACTAGCTCCTTTCGAGCACCAAACTAGAAACAACAATTGGAAGACCAAGGGTCACAACTTAGAAATCCACTTTAAACAATGAGACAAATACAACCAATGGAAGACCAAGAGTCACAACTTAGAATTCTACACAAAGGTGTCCCTCATGGGAGTTGAACTTGGGTCTCCACATTGAGAACTCAATGCTTTAACCAACTAAGCTCAGCCCCTTAGACTAAAAATATTTAATATTTGAGACCATAGGATAGAAGAATAATTAAATATTAGATATTTAATTGATTTATTAGAGGAATAATTAAATATTAGATATTTAATTAATTGATTAGAGGAATAATTAAATATTAAACATTTAATTAATTGATTAGAGAAATAATTAAATATTAGATATTTAATTAATTGCTTAGAGGAATAGGATAATTGAATTCATTAATAAAATATTTCAATTAAATTAATTAATAGAAGGATATGAAATGAATTAAATAAATTAATCTTTTCAAATTAACTATTTAAGAGAAGAAGAATTATTATCTATTTAATTGCTCAGAGCCACGTTTATGTGTATACAAGGATAATTTAAATAAATATAAAATATTTATTTAATTGCTCAGAGCCACTTTTATGTGTATACAAGGATAATTTAAATAAATAAAAAATATTTATTGAAATTGGGAAAGGCTAGAAGAGGATAAACAAATTAATTAAATAAATAAAGATGTATTTAATTAATAGAAGGCTTAGGCTAAAATAAATATTTAATTAGGTTAGGACAATTTTAGGTGTCTACACAATCTTTAAAACATATCAATACAAATGATAGACAACTTTAGGTGTCTACACAATCTTATATAAATTCAACCTCACACAAAACCACCAAGTGATATTGGTTAAATTATGTATTTCAAAACCATGATAGTACAAAATCATTGACCCAACATTTACTATTTGATATCATTTTTTTCCAATATTAAAAATTTTCAACATGCAACCTACACATAAAATATCTAATCAATATTATATTTCAAATTTACAAGTGCGACTCAAATAAATATTTAATGTGGCTAATCATTGGATCTTTGATCATTCATAAAGCTAGATAAATCCTTTACAACTTGACCTATTATATTATATGATTTTCAAAATTAAACTACAAAATTTCAAGTCAATCTAAATCAACGTATATTTTATAAACTATCATGAATACTTTTAAAAGGTGTACTAGTTTAACCAAAACTAAATATAGGCATGTGTCAATTAAAAGCATTTTATTATACTATAGATAATATAAACTTAAATACCCACTAGAAAAACTTATCAACTGATAATAAGTTTAAAAACTCATTATCACTTGAAATATTTCTCATACCAACAAAATTTTGATGCAAACAATTATAATCATTGGTGCAGTCACGGTTAGGAGGGACCTCAAAGAGATCAGTGCAGACCGTGCAACAAGAATTAACACAACGGAAACAAGACAATATGATGGAGGCAATGCATAAACAAACTATATAATATCATGAAAATCAATTACAATTTGTCGGCAACATGCGGGCTTACAAGTTTCGGCTCACAAGCCTAACTACAACATGCTCGAATATAGTATCGGTCAACTCCAGACCTCTTAACCTTAGGATTATTCTTCTACCTTCCAAAAAAACTTCATTTTGAATGCTTAATTACATTGATTTATATGATCAAGGGGGGATCTGTGTCGGCCCAAGAAGAATCAAATGTCGATGAACAAGATGAAACGTGTAAAATACCCAAGTCGGCCTCCGCCAAAGAGAATCCTCCAAAAAATTCACAGGAAGAAGTGCGGACCTAAGGGAATGTTGGCTACATGCCAAGGGATTTTAGAAACAATGAATTGAGGCTCCGCAAGCTACGAAAAGGATCCACAACATATGCCAATAGAAAAGATAGGTCCAAGCGGTTTCAATGTTCTAAGCCATAAAACTATCTCAGATTCTGGAAGCGATAACTTATCGAAAATGAATCCAAATGTTATGTGGACCAAGGATGAGGCAAATGAACATGTCCACAAACAAAATCCAGCTCCACAAGATCTAGTGAGAAAATGCAAAGAAACGTGGAGTGAAATGTTGAAACTGCAAAACATGAAACAAACTGAAAAGAAATGTTTTTTTTTTGTTGATGCAAGATCGCTAAGAACTAGGGATGCTCCTGCATCAGACATTTGGGGTTATTGAAAAAGTAAGTCCCTCACTTTGCTGGGGTCAACGGAAAACTAAGTCGGTCTACCTCTACTTGAGAAATCCAAGATGAATCTTCACCTGGTTTGTCCTTCCACTTCATAAGATATTCTCTATATTGGTTGCTTCGAGTGCTACACCCAATCCTACTATCCAAAATGTCTTCAATTTGATCTGGTTCCCTCTAAGGTATCTGCTTCTCCAAGTCTGCAACATTGTCTGCACTGAATTTTGTCTCATGATATTGATCTAGGTCTACAATGTTGAATATAGGTGAAATATCCAAACTATCCAGTAACTCCACTTCATGTACATTTCCAGAACTGAATTTCCTCAAGATCTTACAAGGTCCAAACTTCCTCATTTTCAACTTGTTATAGGTTCCAACTAGAAATCTCTCTTTTCTTAGATACACCATGACTTCATCTCCAACTTCAAATTCCTTATGTCTCCTCTTCTCATCAGCTTTCTCCTTGTACTTACTATTCATGTCTTCCAAATGTTGTTTAACCTTAGTATGCAATTCCTTCATATTCTCTACAAATTCTTATGCTTCTACACTCCTATCTTCATTTCTTATGTCTCTCAACTCTGATATACCTCTAGGGTGTGCTCCGATAACAATCTCAAAAGGTGTTCTTCCAGTACTCCTATTCACTAAATTATTGTAGGAAAACTCTTCTTGTGCAAGAATCAAATCCCAGCTTCTGGTCTTCTCTCCAACCAAGCATCTTAGCAAATTTCCCAGACTCCTATTTACCACTTTTTCTGTCCATCAGTCTGTGGATGAAAAGTAGAACTGAATTTCAAATCCGTCTTCATCTTCTTCCAAAGTGTCCTCCAAAAGTATCCAACAAACTTAGTGTCTCTGTCTGAAACTTTGCTCTTAGGTAATCCTTGTAATCTCACCACTTCCTTGAAAAATAGGTCAGCGACATGTAGTGCATCTATTGTCTTCTTACAAGGTATGAAATGTGTCATCTTTGAGAATCCATCTACCACCACAAATATAGAATCATTTCCTCTCTGTGTCTTAGGTAATCCAAGTATGAAATCCATTCTTATGTCCTCCTAAGGTCTCTTCAGAACTGTCAAAGGCTTATACAATCCAGCATTCTAAATACTACCTTTTGCAAGTTGAAAAATCCTACAACTCTGCACAAATTTCCTGACATCCTTATGAATCTAAGGCCACAAGTAATTCTCACTTATCAATGCCACTGTCTTATCAAATCCAAAATATCTAGCCAATCCTCCACTATGCTTCTCCTTTATTAGACTTTCTCTTATAGAGATTCTAGGTATACACAACTGAATTCCTCTAAACAACATCTCCTCTTGAATGAAATATTCTAACCACTTACTTCTATCCACCATAACCGGTTCCTTACATGTTTTCCAAGGTTCTACAAAAACCGGGTCATCCTCATACAAGTTCTTCAATTCCTCAAAACCAATTACCTCCACTCTCATCTCTATTAGCAAGTTCCTCCTTATGCTCAATGCATTAGCAACTTTATTTGACTTTCCACTTCTATGCTTCAACACAAAGGTATAACTCTGCAAGAACTCGACCCATCTCATATGTCTTTGATTCATCTTACTCTGACTATTCAAATACTATAAATCTTGATGATCAACACACAACACAAACTCCTGAGGCAACAAATAATGTCTCTGCTTCTTCAATGCTTCAATTATGGCATAAATTTTTTAATCATATATAGAATATCTCCTCCTTGTGTCATTCAACTTCTCACTAAAATATGCTAGTGCTCTCCTTTCCTGAATTAACACTGCTCCAATTGTATTCCCACTTGCATCATAGTCCACTTGAAATACTTTGTTAAATCCAGTAAAGCCAACACAGGCTACTCAGTCACCTTTTGCTTCAACAATTTAAAACTTTTATTTTCTCTGGTTGTCCACTTGAATTCCTTCCTATCTCCTCTCATTGCTTATGTCATAGGGCTACAAACTAAACTGAAATTTCTGATAAACTTTTGGTAGAAATTAGCCAATCCATGAAATTATCTTACCTCTCCAATGCTTTTCATTGTAGGTCATTCAACAATTTCTCTTACATTCTCAGGATCCATCTTCAATCCATCCGCAGATACCACAAATCCCAAATAAACTAACTCTTCCTTCATAAAACTGCACTTCTTAGTGTTTATCAACAACTTCTCTTCTCTCAACCTCTCCAAAACTTGTCTCAAATGCAACAAATGTTCTTCGTTGCTCTTACTGAAAATCAGAATGTCATCCAAATACACAATAACAAACTTACCCAAGAATTTCTTCAATACCTCATTCATCAACCTCATGAAAGTACTCAGTGCATTAGTCAATCCAAAATGCATCACCAACCATTCATATAGTACTTAATTTGTCTTGAATGCTATTTTCCACTCATCTCCTTCTCTGATTCTAATATGATGATATCCACTCTTCAAGACAATCTTTGTGTAGTATCTTTCTCCACTCAAACAATCCATTATGTCATCCATCCTAGGCAAAGGTAATCAATACTTCACTATGATCTTGTTTATTGCTCTGGAATCCGTACACATCCTCCATTCTCCATTCTTCTTAGGTGTTAACACTGCTGGCATTGCACAAGGACTCAATCTTTCTCTGATCAATCCTTTCTTCAACAATTCCTTCACTTGTCTATCCAACTCCTCATTCTCTGTCGGTGTCATCCGACATGGTGCTTTAATATTAGGCAAACTAGCTCTAAGAATTGGGTCCATATAATGGTTGATACTTCTTAGAGCGGGTAATCCATTGGGCACATTATTTTAAATGATGTCCCCATACTCTATCAGCAACTCTCTAATTTCTTTTGGTTGTTCTTCTTCATGCTCCGAATCTTCAATATTCTTAGGAACTAAAGAAAAACACACATTCTCATGTCTCATCCCATTCAGGAATTTCCTTCCATCCACCAAAAAAATTTTGGCACTTGTACAAACTTCCCTCTTCAGAGGCTCCTCCAATGGTAATAGGGTCTAATTCATCCCATTTGCAACAATAGTGTATATGTTATTTCTTCCATCATGTATTGCATGCCTATCAAACTGCCAAGGTCTCCCCAACAAGATATGACAAATATCCATAGGCATAATATCACACAAAACTTCATCATGATAATTTCCAATTTTCAATTTCACCAAACATTGTTCACTTACTAGTATCTTATGGTCATCCTGAATCCATGATATTTGATAAGGCTTAGGATGTTTCAATCTTTCCAACTTCAACTTATTCACCATCTCTTTTGAAACAATATTATCTGAACTGCTGCTATCAATAATGACCTTACAACACTTACCGGGTACTTTACATCTAGTCTTGAACAAATTCCTCCTCTGCAAGGGCTCCTCATCATCTCCGGTATGACACAAAGCTCTCCTCATCACCAACAATTCTTCATCTTCTGGTTTCCTAGCTGATCTGGTATGGTCTTCTTCTACCAATGTTGTCCTTCTGGTGTTCTCAGTTTTCTTATATTCAAAAGCTCGATGCCCTTCTCCTCCGCACTTAAAGCAGGTTCCTCTGAACACTCTTTTATCTTGTCTTTTGTCATCTTTTCCATAACTCTAATTCTGGTATCCATCAGTTTCTCTTCTTCAAGAAAAATTTCTATCATCCTTCCAGTATGAACTACCATCTCTGCTAACTTCCTTGTGTTGGCAGTGGGTCAACGTGCTTCACGGGGATTTGTGACATGGTTTAACAGCCTCCTATGGATTCTATAAGTCTAGTGGTTGTATCGTACATTGACAGGTCGATCTTTTGGTGCAACGACAACCCTAGCTTGTAACAAGTGGTATCAGAGCTTGGTCACATGTTCAAATCATGCAGGCCACATCGAGTGACGTTAGGAGGGGGATTGTTGGCAGTGGGTCAGCGTCCCTCGTGGGGATTAATGACATAGTTTAACAACCTCTTGTGGATTATATAAGTCTAGTGGTTGTATCGAACATTGACAGGTCAATCTTTTGGTGCATCGACAACCCTAGCTTGTAAAACCTTGTCTTTGTTCTAATCTGAATAGGGTCCTCTTCCTCTAGAATAGCTTCTTCCTCCTTGAAATCTTCCTCCAAAAAACCTTCCACCTCTACCTCTTTGCTTATGCTCGTGTCTTTTGTTCATCTTCTCTTCTACTTTCAGGGCATATTGATAAGAATCCTCAACACTCTGCAGCTTCATTAAATTGAACTCATCTTGTATAGACATCCGCAACCCATTCAAATACCTAGCAACTTATTCAATCTCATCATCAGTATGTCTGGGTCTGATACTCAACTTGTAGAATGCTTCGGTATACTCCTTCACACTCGATTCCTTTTGCTTCTGGTTCTACAACTTTCAGAACAGATTTACTTGATAATTAGCTGGCATAAACTTTGATTTCAACTTGTTCACCATCCGCTCCCAAGATTTGATCTTTTCTTTACCTCTTCTTTGTCTATCAGCCTGCAAATGTTCCCACCAAAGAGATGCATGACCTTTCAACATGGTGCAAGCATATCTTACCTTCCTATCTTTCGCGGTACCTTCAAAATCAAAATACTTTTCCATCTTCGTGATCCAATCCAAAAATTCATCTGAATCCAAGTTGCCATCATAATCTGGTGGGGTAAAATGTGGTCTAGTATTCGCTCTTGACAATTCTCTTATAATTCTTTCTTCATCTGGATCGTTCACCGGTGGATTTGCTACTTGTTCTCCAACTACTTCTTCTTCTTCATCATCACTCACATCTTCAACATGTTGACCTCTTCTTTGGGTTGTTTCAACAGCTTTCAATCAGGCTGCAATTCCTTTCAACATTTCCATCACAGCAGGGTCTGCATTTCCACGCACTCTACCATTTCTAGCATTTCTTCGGGCCATCTTTACACCAGTCCTCTATAGTTGCAAGTCAGATCCTCAGTTCACCACCCTACAACAAAAACGAATAGGACTACACGATCTCTAAAAAGAAAAAACTTTCTTTGATACCACTTGGTGTAGTCACAATTAGGAGGTACCTCAAAGAGATCAGTCTAGACCGTGCAGCAAGAGTTAACACAATGGAAACAAGACAATATAATGGAGGAAATGCAGAAACAAACTATATCATATCATGAAAATCAATTACAATCTATCGGCAACATGCAGGCTTACAAATTTTGGCTCACAGGCCTAAGTACAACATGCTGGAATATAGTATCGGTCAACTTCGGACCTCTTAACCTTAGGATTATTCTTCTATCTTCCAAAAAAAATTCATTCTAAATACTTAACTACATTGATTTATATGATCAAGGGGGATCCGCGTTGGCCCAAGAAGAATCAAATGCTAATGAACAAGATGAAACGTGTAAAACAACTAGGTCAGCCTCCGCCAAAGAGATTCCTCCCAAAAATCCATAGGAAGAAGTGTGGACCTAAGGAAAGGTCGGCCACATGCCAAGGGATGTTGGAAACAACGAATTGAGGCTCCGCAAGCTACGGAAAGGATCCACAAGATATGCCAATAACAAAGATAGGTCCAAGTGGTTCTAATGTTCTAAGCCAGAAAATTGTCTTAGATTCTAGAAGCGAGAACTTGTCGAAAATGAATCCAAACATTCTGTGAACCAAGGATAAGGCAAATGAACATGTCCATGAACAAAATCTAGCTCTGTGAGATCTAGTGAGAAAATGCAAAGAAACATAGAATGAAATGCTGAAACTGCAAAACAAGAAACAAACTGAAAAGAAATGTTTTTTTTTTTTTTTTTGGGGTGGGGGGGGGTTGATGCAAGATTGCCAAGAATGAGGGATGCTCCTACATCAATCACTCTTCTTAATATCAATAGGATCAATTAAGAGTGGCATAATACCTGATTGAACAAGGTACTATTTAGTCAAGCATATAAAAATGAGACCATTAGATATTTGAACATTCAAAAAGCTAGAACACTCCCTTACAACTCGAACTATTAAATTATATGATTTTCAAGATGAACCTGCATAGTTTCAAGTCAATCTAAATCAACTTATAGTTTATAAAATATCACATATATCTTTAAGATGGGCACTAATATGACTAAAAGTATATATATAAACATGTGTCAATTATGACAATTATCGAAGAAAATGAGATCCTCAAAAGATACCATGATATCATTTCTAAAGAAGAAGCTTTTTGGAAGCAGAGATCTAGATATATTTGGCTGAAGGAAGGGGATAAGAACACCAGATTCTTCCATATGTCAACTATCCAACACAAAGCTCCTAATAGGATCAAAAAACTGATGGTGGATAATGTGGAGTTGGTCAAGGAGGAGGAGATTAGAAATGAGGCAAAAAGTTTCTTCTTTGATCTTCTTTGTAGGGATCAGAGCTTGGATGATGATGTTCAAAATACCTTCCTTTAGAACATTCATTGCCTTATTGATGAGCATAATAATGCTTTCTTGACTTCCATCCCTTTGGACTTGGAGATCAGAAATGTTGTCTTTTCTTTTGAGGGCAATAAAGATCCTAGACCTGATGGCTTCCCTATGTTCTTCTTCCAAGAGTTCTGGGATATTGTTGGGAAAGATGTCTCCAATGGGGGTTAAAGAATTTTTTGGGGCAAGAAAATTACTGAAAGAAATTAATGGGACCTTCATTGCTTTGATCCCCAAAATTCAAGGAGTTGACTCCATGGATAAGTTCAGGCCTATCAGTTTATGAAACTCTTTCTATAAGATAATTTCCAAGGTCCTCACCTCCAGACTCTTGAATGTCCTTCCCTCTATGATCAGTCATCAATAGAATGGTTTTGTGCCAGGAAGGCAAATTCTTGATTCCATCATTACTATCCATGAGAATATCCATTCCCTTGTTATGGCCAAGAAGCGGGGTTTTATTCTTAAACTTGATCTCTCTAAGGCTTATGACTGGGTGGATTGGTATTTCCTCATGAAGGTTCTATTGGCTTTTGGCTTCTCTATTAGATGTGTGGATCTCTTCAAGCAGCTTATCTCCTCCACCTCCTTTGTTGTTCTTGTTGATGGCTCCCCCTCCCCTTTCTTTAAAGCCTCCAGAGATTTGAGGCAAGGGGATCCCATCTCCCCTATTCTCTTCATCATTATGGTTGAATGCTTTGGCAAGTACATGGAAAGCATGGTGACTATAGGTATCTTTAAAGGTCTTCAACCCTCTTCTGTTGATCACACCTGCTCCCACCAGTGATTTGTGGATGACACCATCATTATGGGGGATTCAAGTATTTTGAAAGCCAGAATCCTGAAGGACACCCTGTGCAAGTTTGTGTCTGCTTCTGGCCAACTTATCGATTGGGTTAAAAGTGAAGTGTTTTTCATCAACACTCCTTAGAGAAGACAACATAGAATTAGAAGAATTATAGAATGTCGGATTGCTGATCTCCCTGCTACCTACCTTGGCCTCCCCTGGGCATCTCTCCTCTTGATTCCTTTTGGATTTCTTTGGTGGATAAATTTCAGAGAAAACTTGCTGGTTGGAAAGGTTCTCTCTTAAGTCAGGCTGGCAAGTTACAACTTCTTAAAGAATCTCTTCAAAGCATTCCTATTTATGCTCTTAGTCTCTTCAGAATCCTAGTTAAGTTTGTTGATGCTATTGAAAAAATCCAAAAAAAAATTCTTTGGTCTAGGGTTGATGAAAAGAAGAGAATGGCTTTAGTGGCTTAGGACAAGGTTTGTAGATCGAAAAGAAAGGGTGGTCTGGGTCTGAGGAGAGTCGGGACTCTCAATGAATCTCTTTTGTCTAAACAGATATGGAGATTGTTCCACTCTGACAGTGAGTGGTGTGAAATTTGGAGAAGTAAGTATCCTCTCCTATCTTCATCTCTTTTCTCTTTCATCAATTCTGATTTCAGTATCAATGGATCTCACATTTGGAACCATGCTTCTAAGTGTAAAGACAACATCGCCAAAGGGGTTAAATGGAGAGTTGGTAATGGTAGGAAAGTCAGATTTTGGGAAGATCCATGGTTGCTTGATAAGCCTTTTCTGGAAATCCCTGATTGGGCCCCTTTTGCTGCCCCTTGTAAAAGAGTTTTTGGTTCCTTGGTTGAGGGGTACTGGATAGGTGTCAAATGGAAAAATATTGAAGGTATACACCCTAGCCTCATCAATCTCAAGAAACACTTGTTTTCTGCTTGGCTGAATAATGAAGAAGATATTCTTATTTGTAAATTTGAGCCCAAAGGCAACCTTACTATGTCTTCCATGTATGGAGTGCTGACTCTAGCCCCCTCAGAGAAGCCCTTCTGGTCTAAAGCTTGGATTAAGGGTCTTATTCTGAAGATCAATATCTTCTACTGGACTATTCTCCAAAACAAAATTTTGACACTAGACAACCTGAAGATTAGAGGTTTTAATCTCCCCAATAGGTGTGTTTTGTGTCATGAGGAGGAAGAGTTTGTGGACCACTTGGCTATTCAGTGTTATTTCATTGTCTCTATTTGGGAAAGCTTTCTTAATAATTTTTGTATGGAATGGGTTTTTCCTAACTCTATTCAAGATTTGTTCCATTCTTGGAGTTACCATTGGTCTAATCCCTCTTTGAGATCTTTGTGGCAACTCTCTCTCCCTCACATCCTGTGGGGGATTCGAAAAGAAAGGAACAACCGCATCTTCAGGGATACTTCTCTCCCCCAGGCTATTGTTTTTCAAAAAATTCAAAGGGCAATAGTGGAGAACCTCGGGATCATTGGAGAACCTTGCAATCCTATCAATTGCCTGGAAGCTCACATCCTCAACTCCTGGAACTTGAAGAGTGTTGTTAGGATTGATTCTAAACAAAGTAAGAGACTTGAAGCTAAATGGTACTCTCCCCCTCATGGATGGTTCAAAATCAACTTTGACAATGCTGCTAAAGGCAATCCTGGACCAGCGGGATGTGGTGCAATTCTTAGAGATGAAAATAGCATTTGTAAGGAAATTATTGTTGTTCCTATAGGTTGCCAAACTAACCACATGGCAGAAGCTATGACTGCTCTCCAAGGCATTCTTCTAGCTAAAAGGTGGAACTGTCCCTACCTATGGATCGAGGGGGACTCTAATAATATTATTAACTGCCTTAAAGGAATTACTAAGCCCTCATGGACTATCAACAATATCATTAAGGCTGCTAGGGATCTCATTAAATGTTTTATCTCTCACATTTATCGTGAAGCAAATGGCCCAGTTGACTGGGCAGCTAACATGGTGGTCACTCATGACAACATGATTACCTGGAAGGGTGAAGAGGGTCTCCTCAATGACGCCAAATCAATCATTTTCATGGATCGATATAACTGCACCTCAAAGATTTTAAATGGATTATATAATGATTAATAACATGACTTGGAGAGATAATATTAATTACTATTGTGTCAGTACCAATAATGATAAGACAAATGCCACCTTCTCCCATGCTTTCTGGGTTTTTGGGGTCGCTTCGAGAAATTTCTTTCCTGTAGCTATCTGCAACTCTCGATTTTCTGGTTTGAGCTGTGAAATCATGGGAGGTAACAAGTGTCGCTACGAGCCTAGTAATTGTAAGGAATGGAAACAAAAGGAGGAAATATGGAGCATCTTGCAAAAGGGCGGGCTAACGAAGTATATGGAAAGACTCCATGGGAGGGATGCTAAAATCACTAAGTTTTTCAGCAAAAATTGGAGGAAGGGCACCCTGAAGATGGGAGATCAAACTATCTCCATTCACGAAGACCTCATTTCTTAGGTGACGGGTCTCCGAAGGGAGGGAAGTAATTTCTACAGGGACAGAAAGCTTAGCAAGGAGGCCATTGAGCGATAACCTAAAACTACTAAGGAGAAGAAGCGCCTAGTTAAGCTTAGAAAGACCTACTACCCTCACAAGGCTTTTGCTAGCCTTGGAAGGAGACTATGTTTGCAATTATGTGCTACATCACTCTAGATGGCAGATTTACCAAATTTTATGGCTACCATTTTGTGCTACTCAACCATTTCAGGTATGGAGACAAAGTTAACATACCCTATTTCCTGATTTGCTCGATGAATGCCACTATCAAAGCCCATAGAGAGAACCCTAAGGGAGACACTACTATGCACCAAGGTCTTATGGTTCTAATCTATGATCATATTAAAGCTAATCAAATCACCTACCCCCAGCTTTCTATCTCTGATTCTGAGGAGGAAGGGTCAGACTCTGATTTTTTTGTGGGTGAGGATTCTGACGGTGATTCGAAAAGTGAGACCGAGGAGAGTCTGGAGGACTCTAAGGTTGGATTTGGAAAGAAAAGAAAACAAGTGAGCATTAAGTCATCCTCTTCTAAGGGCAAGAAAAAAAGCAAAGAGAAGGTCTTCCAGATTCACTCTTCCTTGGAGGAGGAGGTCTCTGAGGACTTTGAAAAGGATGACTCTCCATCCCCTCCGAAGAAGAAACCTAAATCTTCCTTTCAAAAAATGAAAAAGAAGAAAAGGCAGGTAAATTCTAAGTTGGAGTCGAAGGACAAGGAGCAGAGAAAGGATTCTGATGCGGACCAAAAAGTTGAGGAGGAGATTACGGGGATGGTTTCAACCAGAGTGTTGGTGGTGATGCTGACCAGATTACCGGTGGAGATGTCCCCAAGGCTGGTGAAAAAATCCCCCCTTCAAACCCTTTTGTAGAGGGTTTGAAGGGGTTTGTGGACACCCTCGACTGGGTCATAAACACTCACAAGAAAGTTATGGAGGAAAACAAGAAACTGAGTCATAGGATTCAAATTCTGGAGACAATCAACATCGGTGAATTTAAATCCATGGCTAAGTAAGTTGATGATTTGGGAAAGACTATTGCCAAAGCTGAAGAGATTAGGGACGCCTTCAACCCAAGGTTTGAGCAAGTGGAGAAGGTCCTGGAGGAAATAAAAAACAATGACACTGCTAGGGACCAGAGAATGGTGGATACTGAAAATAGACTCAAAAAAATCGATACCTATCTCAGAAGAATTGTTGAACAAAGTTATAACATTCTGAAGGCCTTGGTTGACAACACCAAAATCCTGATCAGTAAGCTAGAGAATGAGAAGGGATCCATGGAGCAGGAACCTAACATGGAAGGCATGGAAGATGTGCAAGGACGGAGGACGAGGACCAGAGGCAAGAAGAAGGAGAAAAAGCCAAACAAGGAAATCAAAGAGCTCAAAGTTGCTTTGGCAAATTATGACTTGTTGGTCATCAAGGTTGCTGATCTTCTTAAGTCTCTGTAGGTGTTGTTAGCTGACTAGGTCTTTTTTCTATTTTTTTATGCTTTGTTGTTCCTAGTCTTTTGTTGTCCGTTCGGATTACTAGCCTTCTTGCCAATCTTTTGTATGTTGCCATTATGCTAGTCTAGTTGTTCTCTGCTGAGCTATCTTTTGTTAAAGGTTTCGGGTCCTTAAAACTTGTTTTTCAAATTAATCAGAACATGTGTCAATTAAAATTATTTCAATGTACTAAAAATATTTTTCTTTCCAAATAACACAATTCCAATAACTTTAACACGAAACAATTTTTAGAACATTTTTTAAACTTAAATACCCACCAAGAAAAACTTAACAACTAATAATAATTGTAAATAGTCATTATAGTTGGAATGTCTCTCTCACCAACAAAATCTTAGATGCAAGCAATTATAATCACTCTTCTTATTATCAAAAGGATTAGTTGAGAATGTCACAATACTCAAACGAACAAGGTTCTCATTAGTCAAACATATAAAAATGAGACCAATAGATATTTGATCATTCACAAATTTAGTTACCTCCTTTACAATTTGAACTATTATATTATATGATTTTCAAGATGAAACTACATAATTTCAAGTCAATCTATATCAACTTATATTTTATAGATTATCATTTATATCTTTAAGATGGACACTAATTTCACTGAAAGTATATATAACCATGTGTCAATTATTATTTTTTAATATAATTTAAACAAATATTCTTGTTAAATTAATATGAATCCAAAAACTCTAACACAAAACAACTTTTTTAACATTCTTACCATGAAAAACTTATCAACTAATAATAATTTTAAACAATCATTATTAATTGAAATGTTTCTCTCACCAACAAAATCTTAGATGCAAGCAATTATAATTACTCTTCTTAATATCAATAAGATGAGTTGAGAGTGACATAATACCCAAATGAACAAGGTACACTTTAGTTAAGCATATAAAGATGAGACCATTAAATATTTGATCATTCACAAAATTAGATGCCTCTTTTATAATTTGAACTATTATATCATATGATTTTCAAGATGAAATTACATAGTTTCAAATTAACCTAAATTAACTTATATTTTATAAACTATCTCATATACCTCAAGCAATTATAATCACTCTTCTTAATATAAATAGGATTTATTCAGAGTGACACAACACCCAATTGAAAAAGGTAATCTTTAGTCAAGCATATAAAGATGAGACCATTAGATATATGATCTTTCACAAATTTAGATACCTTCTTTACAACTTGAGCTATTATATTATATGATTTTAAAGATGCAACAACATAGTTTCAAATCAATCTAAATTAATGCATATTCTACCATTTATATCTTTAAGATGCACACTAATTTCATCAAAAGTATACATAAACATGTGTCAATCAATTTTATTTATTTATTTTTGATATCATGAGATAACCCGATGACTCAATCCAGTGACCCAACCACACCTTGCCTTGGTCTTACTTTTTGCTGAGTTTTGGGGTATAGAGGGGGCGAGCTAAGGCAAGAATAACTCGATGGACGATTAAGTGAGCTCAAACAACCCAACTGCCAACTGCTAAGTAAACCCAGTTGTCAATCAAATGCATTTTATTGTATTGAAAATAATATTCTTTTTGAATAACACGTTTCTAATTTGAAACAACTTTTATAACATTTTTTTAACTTAAATAGGGGAAGAGCACTAGCTACCGCCCATATTCCAATTACTGTTCACTCTTTGGTCACCGCACCCAATTACTAACTTTAAAGAAACCAAAAAAATGATAACTAAAAACCCATTAATAATTGTATGCTGAAAAATGTGGTATCAACCTGCAATACGAGGAAACAATTCAAACACACACATGAAACATTGCATTAGAGGTCAGAAATCAATCAAAACAAGTTAATAGATCTAAACTCTTAAAATCGTTCCATGTTACTCTATCTCCAAGGATCTTCAAGATTCAAGGTGGCTCTCAGCTTGGAAGAGCACTTGATTCTTTAAGATGACAACCTAAAGAACGAGATTTATGATTCTAAGATCTAAATGGAATGCAACCAAGATCCTAGTGATGATTTAGATATGAAACTAGATGATGATAGGATGCAAGATATTGATATGAAGCTTAAACTAGTATGAAAATGATACTAAGATAAAGCTAACATGATATGAGATTAACATGATATATCTAAGATTAGAATGCTATCAAAATTATCTAAAATGTCATTCTATCAAAGAGAGATAATATGCTTAATGTTATGAGACTATAAGTTTGATGCACATAGACTTGATTTGTTTTGAAGAAGGAATGGGCTCTATTTATAGGTAAAATAGGGCAATGGATGGTTAAGATTGGATAATCTTAAGAAGGGCCAGGATTGAAAGTTAATCAATCCATGTTTTCAATTCTCACCAATGAAATGGTGACAATTGTCAACAAGAGATTGCTTGAGAGGAGATGTAAGAAGCATTAAATGCTTGAGAAGACATGAAGGTTACCTTAGGAGGTAAGAGGTTAGGTTAAGGTTATCCATTGGACAAAGCTTTTACCCAAAGGATAAACTCTTGTGCAAGGGTTAAAGGGATAACCATGGTCAAAGCAATGAATGCTTGATGAGACCCTTGGGTTAGATGAAGGTTGAGTTAGGCAAAAAGTCTCTAACCATGTAAGAAGGTTGAGTTAACCATTAATGGTTATGAAGACTTTGGGGACAAATTTGTAAGAGTCCTTCCAAATGTGGGGGTATTCAACAAGTTCTTGTTGAAGGCATAAAGACTTTATTGCTTTTGGAGGACTTTCCTCCAAATTTGAGAAGTGACATCCTCAAATTTAGGGAAACGGAATGATTGAAGGGTTTAGGCTAATTGATTAGGATTAGATGGGTTCTAGAAGAATTTAGAAAGGGGGTTAGGAGGCAAGTGGGAAATGTAGGATTTTGCAAGTGGGTGGGGAAAATAGAATTTAATGAAAATAAAATTGATTTATTTCAATTGTGGTTGCAACTTGCATTTGTAGGATTTTGCAAGTGGGGGGATTTTTAAATAAATTTAGATTTATTTAAATGCAAATGAGATTTTAATTAAATGTAGATTTAATTAAAATGGGAAAGAGGATAAATTGATATTTTTAATTAAATGTGAATTTAATTAAAATGACTTAGATAGAAGAAGGGTATATTAATTAAATGTGAATTTAATTAAATGGCTTAGATAGAAGAAGGGCATATTAATTTAATCTTAATTTAATTAATTGGAAGAATTAAGAATAATTAAATGAATAAAATTCACTTAATTCATTGTGCAACTTTTAGGTGTCTACAATAATTTTTACATGTGTCAATAGCCACCCACTTTACCTCTAGTAGTTAGAATTTTTTGACTTTAATTGAAGGAATTGTGCAACTTTATTGAAACCCATAGTGCATGATTATTGGGGCATTTGTGGATAAGTATTGGTCATTTTTGAGGTGGTTGTAGTGCATGCTTATTGGAAAATCTTTAAGTAGGTATCAGGAAACACATTGAAATGACCACTTTTTGACCCTTACGTGCATAACAGATCCCACAACATGCGTCGTTACTACCCAAAAGCTAGAACAATAAGCAGTTATGTCGCATACAGAGACAACAATTAAAAAAATCATTGAAATTTGATGTACCATTCAGGATCTGTAGATGTGCAAAGCTAGCTATAATGATTCCTGACAAAATTCCCCTAGCCACCAAGAAAAACTTAACACCTGACAATAATTTCAAAAACCCATTATGACTTGAAACATCTCCCTAACCAAGAAAAGCTTAGATGCAAACCATTATAACTACTCTTCTTAATAGAGAACTTGTGCTCTTGAAAGAGAGGTCACAAGTTCGAATTCTACAGGGAGTAAGGTATGTACACTTCGTTTGTAACACAGTTAGGTGACTCCCACAAGGAGTACGAGGTAGTCCCATATTACTATAAGCTATTTGTAGACCCATATAAAGATTATCCGGTATCATAGACTATAATAAAACCTTTCTTTCTTTCTTTCTCACGCACCAAGAAAAATTTAGATGCAAGCCATTATAACTACTTTTCTTAATAGAAAAATTGTACTCTTTTTCACAAATTTGAATTTCATAGAAAATAAGATATGTGCGTGCCTCCCACAAGGAATACAAGGTATAAGCTATTTGTAGACCCATATAAAAACCACCGGATATCGTAGACTATAAAACATTCTTTCTTGTTTTCTCATTCTGAAACACCAAGAAAAGCTTAGATGCAAGCAAGAATAAGATGAATTGAGGGCGACCCATGTCTCTGAACTACCTAGAGGTTACGCCAAGTTGGTTTTGACGCTCACCCAACTCAAAATCTAAAGAAAAAAGTTAAAACTCTGTAACCTAGAAAGCTAGAGGAGGAGAAAAGGAGAGAATTAGCAAAGCAGTAAACCATGGATTCTTCTCACAAACAAGATGATGAGACAACAACGTCACTTTCTCTTCACTATCTTCCTCTCTGTTTTTCCCACTGCCACTTGTAAGCATTTCAATCAGATATTTTGCAGGTCTCTCTCTCGACAATCAGATCTTCCCAATACCCAAGTTTGAAACCGTCCTAAATCTGTCTTTGTTGAATAGATCGCCTCTCTGAGAGTTCATTAATAATAGCAGATCTTTTTATTATATAATTGGTTTGAGTCGAATGGTTTTGCTAACATTTCTCTCATCGCATCTTTATCTCCTTGTTTTGAGTCGAATGACTTTTTCCTTGGAATGGTATCAAAATTCCGAATAAGTTGCAGAGGCTGACAAGACCCAAAGTATGGATTTCCATTCAACAAGAAATAGAAGAGTGAGAAATTCTACCAACAAGACTAAGACTTAGGTTATAAGATAAGTAAAGCCATTACATCACTGAAAATTGAATAAGTTTGGTTTGTTTTGTTGTTCCTTGACGTTGTGAAAGTTCTTATGCAAAATATCTAAAAGCATAAGATGTCAAAATCTGACAAAACAAGATCAATATTTTACATGAATTTGTTTATATTAAGCTTGTGGGCCTCTTCTTGTGTGGTTGATATTATCTTATAAAACATGATATTCTTCATAGAGGTTTTCTCTAGGAAGGTAATCATCTCGATTTTATCCTTTTGTTCTAGACTACAAGTTTTATAAAGAGGGGTATTATGGAGGGTTGCGGCTATTCTGGCTCCAAAACGGACATTTTGTACAACGTGATAGCGACATGTTAGTCAATCGCAGCCGTTTATTGCAAAATCAACAGTGTAAAACGCGTGACTAACACGCGTGCTAGTCAATCCGTACTGCCATTTTGGATCCAGAATAGACGCGTCCATTATGGAGATGGATTAAATATTTATTTTAGACAAGGTTTCGAATGAAGGTTGTTTTTGACTTTGTTAGTCATATAAAAAGTATATACTTTGATTTTTATATCTTTATTTTAGATTATTTTGTATATATGATATAAATATATATTCATAATCATTAATTTGATTTATCTATCTTGATAATTTAAAAGTTGTAGAGGTTGAGAGGACTCAATTATAAATGTTCATTTAACAAGATGAAGAAGACTAAGAAATTCTACCAACTTCAAGAAGACTTAGGTTACAAGATAAGTAAAGCAATTACATCACTAAAAACTAAATAAGTTGAGTTTTCTTGTTTCTTGACCTTAAGAAAGTTCTTATACAAAATATCTAATAATATAAGAGGTCAAAATGTGACAAAACAAGGTGAATAGTTTACATGCATTTATATAAATCTAGCTTGTGGGCCTCCTCTTTTGTGGTTGATATTACCTTACAAAGCATGATATTCTTCATAAGGGTTTTCTCTTATAGTAATCATATCTATTTTATTCTTCTATCTCTATACCATAAGTTTTATAACGAGGGCCCCTACGCATAGAAAATAAGCATTCGTTGACAAGCTTTTATATGAAGGCTTTGTTTTTTACTTTGCTAATGTAAGGGATAAAAGTGTATATCTTATATTTATTTTTTTTAAGTTATTTTGTACATTTGTCATAAATATATTTTATAATTTTTAATATGATTTATTTGTCATGTTAATCAATATAATCTTAAATTTATCAACCAAATATTACTATAACTTTAATTGATTCAAGCCAACCACCTTTTTTTTTTTATCGATAAATTTTTTTGTTTTTATTAATTAGGAAATTGAAGTACATAGTAAACCACCATCTGGAAAAAACCACCCAGCCAAAACCGGCCTGAGCATAAGCAGAGACGTCAAACCCTACCCCACCCCGCTGTCAAAAAATGTTTCAATACATCGTGCCTCAATGGCATAAACAGTTTATCAGAAGAAAAAAAAAACATTAACAGAGACTTCGACGAAACAAAAAATGTACCAAGAGGTACCATTGATCAACCATTGTTTAATCATCTGCAGCTATTTGAGAGCTCGAAGCACCTGCCACCCCACCAAAACCACCAACCGCACCACCCTATTCAACCTGTCTTGCCAGCTTTGTCGAGAGTCATCTAGTGATCGGCCTCCTGCTTCTCGCCTCATCAACCAGCCTCATCAACCAGCCTCACCTCCACACCCGCCTGTCAGATGATTTCTTCAACCTCCATAATCTGGACATAAACCACCAGGCCTTCCCAACCACGTCGTGCATCATCCTTGAACTGAGCTTTGACCTCCTCTTGGATATGAAGAAAAGAAATTTGGGAGTGCCTCGCCTGCAACTCGACATTATTTTCTAGAATTCCTTTAGAAAGTTTTAATCCCCAACTTGGAACAACCCACTTCAATAGCGACTCCAAATTTAACAGGTAGGCCTGCAGAATGATCATTCTCAATACCATCCTAACTTCTACACACTCATATCCCAGTCCCCAATCCATAATTAGGGAGTAAATATCAGCTCTACATCGATACCTATGACCGCCACTTCCTCACCCAACACCAACTGAACAGCTCTCAAGAAAAGAGGGTCATTTGCCAAGAACATTTTCTCTAGCATCCTCCCCAGGACGGGACCCCGAAAAATCGACATCAACTTTGAAGACATTAGAGTAAAATTGGATTCCATTCTGGGCGTCCATAGGAAAAAGACTCTGCAAAAAAACTGTCGAACTCTGCAAAAAACCCTATAGCCTTCACCACCAACTCACAGACAAACCTTATTGAATGTGCAATGGTACCAAAAAAAGAAATTAAGTAGGCATGCTTCACAATCGCCGCCATTTCAGAGAGCATTCTGCATTAAAATGCTCATTAACTCAAACCAGACTACAACTTTGGATAAAAATTCGATCGAAGGATGCACACTTCGAATTTGCAGGAGTGCATTCTTAGCAGGGTGTCTTAATTCCATCACACAATGCGATCATGACAATCTCGCCACCTCACCTCCCCTTTAGAAAGCTCGCATGCCACATTTGAGAGCCCGTCAACTATGACATTATCGACTCTTTTCACATGGGAAATACAAAAATCTTGGAATGATTTTAACTTTTCACAAGTTATATGTATAAATTTGTTTAGCTTCCAACAAGGGGTATCACCTTTGATCAAGGCATTGATCACCACCTAGGAATCCCCTTCCAAGTGGACCTTCGATGCCTTCATCTTCACTGCCAAGTCAGCTGCTAATAAGGTCGCTTGAGCCTCCGCCTCATTATTGGTTCCATCTTGTAATCTTCTTGCTCCTGTGAAAAGGATATTCCCCTCATCGTCACGGGCCACACACCTTGCACCTGAAGTGCTCGGATCCCCTTTTGAAGCCCCATCAAAATTAATTTTCACCCAACCCCTGTCTAGCTTTGATCATGTCACAACATCCGCATCTAAAGTACCGCTCACATGATTATCCCTGGGGAACCCATGAACGGGTAAGCCAACCACCTTTAATTGCAATTCCTTAATTGTTATTATTTGAGACAACTCAAACTTCAAATCAGACAACTCAATGTGACATGGTTTGTCTTTTTCAAATTCTAACCTCCTAATCCCTCAGACAACTTTTCTCTAAATTTGTTGTTATCCTATTGATCTACATACCAAAAAAATTGGTTTGATCAACTAAGGACTTGTATGTGTGGTCATCTCTTAGGGAATTATAGCATTGAGTAATAAGTTGCATTAAGAACAATCAAGATCCACACGAAGATAATACCCTAGATCATTTAATTGGCAAGAATTAAAAGGAAATTTTTGCATACCATGTGGTGAGTATACAAACTTCTATCCACTTCATAGGTTCTTGATTCATTATTGAAATTAGATAACATCCTCTAGCTTTTGTTTCCAAACAAGACCACCATGATTCTCAACATGAAAAAGTTTTAAGATACGTGTACAAGTATGTAGAAAATAAATCTTGCATATTAATAGGGACATCAAACAAGATCATGGGAGAGGGATAAGGTTATGTAAACATGACTAGACTACATGACACAAAATAGTCCTTAGTGTCAAAATTATTAGCATCAAGCAGTTAATGTCATTTGAGTTCACTATTTCATCGCCAAATAGAAAAAATTCACATCTATCGTAATGCTTGAGTAGTTCAAAGAATAAAATTGGCAATTATACCAAACCAATTAAGAAACACTTTTCATTTATATTTTACTCCCATATATTAGTGATTTAAAATGTGATTGTTTGTATTCCTTTATCATGTAATTTAGATATAAATCAAAGAGTAGAATTTTTAATCATTATTATAGGTTTATACTTGATAAGCAATTTATTTCCATTTGTAGACACATAAAAATGCCCTTAATTAAATAAAGATTTATTATTTATTTAGTTATTTTACCATTACTTCATCTATTAATTATATATATATATATATATATATATATATATATAATGCATTAGCTTTTTAAATATTAATTAAATAACTATTTTTTTAATTTAATTAATTCATTAACTTTTTTAATATTAATTAAATAACTAGTTATTTAATTATCCTAATCCCACCGTTTTCCTCTATTAATTAAATAAATACTTTCAATTCTTTAATTAATTCATTGTCCTATTCCTTCTAATCCTAGCCCTCCAACTTGTTCACATGGATCATAATCTAAATTTGTAGGCATGTGACAAGCATCTCATCCCTCTTCATTCTACTTTTCTCTCCTCCTCTTTACGTGACAATACATCTACCTTACTCATACCTACCACCCAACCTTAGCCTTTCATTCAAATTAACCTCTTAATCTTATTTAATCTCACCTACCATTCAATCTTGTCCCTCCATATCATTAGCACCTCTTAATCCTATTGATTCTCTTCTAACTATGTGATCATGGCCATTGATATTTTGACCTCTTAATCTAAGCCCTTGATTCTCTTGGAGATTTCTATAAAAGATGCTTCTTCCTTTTCATTTTCATGGATCCATAATTTGAGTTTACTTGTATTATACCGATTTTTTTTTTAGAACTTTCATCATCATCATTATCTTGCTTGCACCATCAATCCACCACTCTCCATTTATTTATGACATCTTGTACTAGTGCTTAATGCTAAGAGAAAATACATCGTATCCATAAGATCTTGGAGGATAAGAGGACAACGGAGTCAAGCTTATCATGAATGTAAAGGTATATTTTCTATTTCATTTGATTGCACACTTGATTTAACGCTCCATTGGTGGTCTTGAATGATTTTGTTGATTCTAGGCTAGGAGTTAGGCTAATTAGGGTTTACAAATAAATTTGAAATTCAATGTGTAGGTGGGAATCACATCCCTATTGAATTTGTATTTTTGGAGGTTTTTCTAATCTTATATTACTATTTTGTTAAAAAAATTGAAGACCGACATTGTGAAAATTAGGTTGAAGGCAAAACAATCACATTTTAAATCACTAAACCCATTTACATTTTAAAAGTGATCATAATCATTTTCATCTATCATAGTATCATTTCTTGTTTTAGATCAACTTGTTTGGTGTGTCTTCCACGTATTGAAAATGAGCTTAAAATTGATCATACACATTTGAATTTGGGCTTAGAATAAACTCCCTTGCCTTTTAATCATGAATTTTTCCATACATATGCTTTCTCTTGTGTTCTAGCAAAAAACTTGAGTGAACCAGAAATAAAGGATCTTATTTTTATTTTCTTTTTAGGAGGCCTTCCTAGACAAGTGATCACTCTAGGGGACGACCTTAACTCCCATGTTCTAGTGGAATATAAATAGCGAGGGTGAATCAAAATACATACCTAAGCTAGGCCTCTAAGAACTTTATACCTTAGAGACATGTGAATATGGAGAGTAGGTTACCCTTTTCACTCGAATGTTTGACATTATTTTCTTCCATTTCATGGATTTGGGCCTCAATGTATCCTTGTGGTATATAGATGATACCCCTAGTTGAGCTTGTAAAACCTATAGTTGAACTTTTTGGACATCATTTATTGTGTATGCAAGAATTTGTACATCCACTTGACTACTTTTGTCGGTGTGTATTATGTGCTTGAGTGTTTAGATAATTTTCCCCACTTGAAACCAAAAGGGGACAAAAATCCAAATTGAGCCAAAGGGAAAGTTTCTTTGTATTGCATCAAATCAAATCACAAAATTTAAAATAAGTAAAACATGAAAGTCTTTTATCTTTGTGAGTATAGAAGTTCTTAATGTGTTTGGTTCCCTTTCACGCTTGTTGTGTATATGCCTTTACAAAAGACCTCATCCAACCAAAGCATCAACCTAGCAACACATC